>NC_046185.1:38948259-39567009 GCF_011004875.1 Balearica regulorum gibbericeps
TAAAAGGAGAAAAAAGTCCACAGTAAGCTTAGGGAGTTTACAGAACTTTTGCTGAAATGCAAGTCAAAAACCCTGTGCATTGTTACGATCAATATGTTAAAATTCATCGGCAATATGTAACATTCATGGCCTCTATGATTAAAAATGAAGTTCCTTCTTTCTGTAACACTAAGGGATTTTCATTAAGCAAAATGAAGATCTTAACTGCAGCTACTAAAAGCGACAGCTGGTGTTTCTATTGGTAGAGCTATATGACCTGCGACTTGTTCTTTCCCTACTTCTCAGTTCTAGTGAGGCAGCACATACCTGCTCCATCTTCCCTTCTGAAATCCCTCTGACCACTGGAGAAATATGAGAGTCTTGTAATAATTCATGGTAAAGTCATTCCAATGAGAAGGGCAAGCTGAAGGTATAGATTTGCAATCGGTAGATGCCTGTCTGTTGATTAGATATAACTGTGTTTTTATTTCCATCTCTTCCAGATTAGAGGATATAAAAGCAGTCACCTGTCAACCCAATCCAGCAATGAAATTCAGCAGCCTATTGTCCCAATCACTGCTTTCAATCACTCTAAATGGTCTCCAGAGACAATCGTTATTATAGGACATGTTCCTAAGAGTAGATAAATGGAGCTCAACCTGCCAGCCTGCATAGGGAAAGATGCACAGTCTTGGCCAAAAATATGAAAGGGCCTGGAGCTTTATTGACATTTACATCAAAAATAGTTAGCAATGAAAGCAGCTGTTGTGGAGAGCTTTCACCACAACGTGTTTGGAATATGCTGTGAATTGAAATACAGACCTCCTGACAAGCAATTTACCTTCTGTCATTCTCCATGTGCTTGCAGCATTACTGGGTACTTGCTGTGATAGCCCACTTAAAGCTGCACATGTGTACAGTTTGGATGAAAGATTAACTGCAATTTGAGGCAGGAAGTAACGAATTCTGGAGTGTCATTCATAATGGCCGACATTGTCATCTGCAGGGTGACACCACAGCAAGAAGGTGCCTCTGTTGTGACGAGCTTATAGATTCAGATGTCATTCATCCTAATGAAGATCTGCCTACAGTTCTAATAAGCAGAGTGTGAGACAGCTCAGGATTATAAGCATTAATCTGCCTTGTTTGTTGACATTAACATGATGACTAAAATGCCATTATGCAAGAAATTCTTTCGAAAGCTATTAAAAAGGGGCAATCTTAATATGAGTATTACAGCCCAGAACAAAAGATGTGCCAGGAGTTAATTTCCATGTTTACTCTTGTCATTTTCTACACCGTATTGATTTTTTTTCTCCTCTAACTAACTTATGCTGCACAAAAGTTTTTGCTATTTCATGAATATAGTACCACTTACTGTAGCTGAAATACAAGCCACATGCTGATTTCCCCTAATGCAAAAGGTAAATCCATTAACCCCCGGTGCTGCTAGCACGTTAAGATAAATAGCAATAACAATTCGGCAAATATTTAGCTGATATTTTGTGAGAATAACAAACCCAAATCATGCCAAGCACACTTAAAAGGAAGACTAATGATAATATTTCATTTAAATAATTGACCTAATATGTAAGTAGATTGGATTTTCAGCCACACAAATAAGCCATTTTCAAGCTGATGTGGTGCTCTTGACTATGGGGGTCAATGGAGAACTGCCAAGGCTGATTTTTCCAAAGACATCAAGACTCTTATAAGTCATTATCAACTGGAATTGAAATAAATCTGTGTGTAAATCTCTGTTTAAAGAGGGCTAGAAGAAGGATATTAAGGATTTTGATCTTCATCCCTGCAGAAGTGGATGACATATATAAAAATGGATTTGTATGCCTGTCTTTGCAACTAAGCTTAAATACCACTTGCTATCTGAAAACTGTATTCACTAGCAAAATCCAGACAGCAATCAAGTATACGCAGATATGGGACAAACTATTTTCTTTCTAGATGCACCTAAAAGACTCAGGGGACAGGTTTTAAAAGACAGTGATGTAGATGGGGGATCTCTTTGCACTTGCAGATGCTTCAGCATCTTTTTTCTTTTTTTCTTTTTTTTTTTTTTTTTACACCTAGTTCTTAAAACCAACTTGAAAATTCTTAACTCTTAACTTATGTAAGACAGATTTAATCAGAACATAGATATTTTTGCTGTCTGGATGTGGAACAAATTGCACTTAGCAGTAAGAGATTTGCTTTGGGGATAGGTTAGTAAAAGATCTTCTAAAAGGTTAATCAAAATCTAGTGGTAGCTGTTATCTTTATAATGTGTCAGTGGAGAACAAGTGGAAAGGTTTGTCTTGACATATGTTTGCCTAGATATCAATGGATGCAGGTGAGGCAATTTAAGAAGAAGGAGGACCTGAGAGACATGCTGAGGGACAAGGAGACTACGCACTGCCTCTTCTCAGTCTTTTTCATCTCTGCAAAATGGACAACCCTAAATAGTCATATCTACCAGAGTCCAGCAAGAAAGGAGTGGGAAGTAAATCCATGCTATGTGTGGGACCACTGTAGGCTGCTTCTAATGAGAGCCAGGACGTGGGATCCTTATTGTAATTGTTAGTGACTGAAAACTACATGCTACAGCAAAGCTAAGCTTGGATTTTCTTTTTCCTTCTCATAAGGACACTTTTTACCACTAAGCCATGACACCTTTAGAAAGCTCCTTTTGCTACACTAACCTAAGCACATCTAAAAGGGAAACTAAAATTGCCAAAGCGTGCGTTTCTTCCATGGGTGATCCAGCTGCCTTAAGGAGGTAAAAGAAATACCCATTTAAGGTGAAGGATAAACTGTCAGTTTATGTCAAGTTTATAGTTTTGGCCTACAAACCAAGTCTAGTATTGCAGCTAAAAATGATATAGACCTTCAGACTGGGAAGTTACTGGACTCCAAGTGCTGTAAGTGGAATGAGTCAAATGTCTTGGAGTGGGGTTTAAAAGGGACACTGCTCCAAGTAAGAAGCTGCCAGAAGTCAGCAGAGGCATGGTGCAACATTTTAAACTCAGAAAAATAAGGGAATATAATTGTTGGGAATAATAGCAAATATCAGGTTATGGAAATCTCTTATGAAAGCAGGGACTTGGTCTCTTCTCAAGCAGCCAAACAGGGCACAGGTGCGTTAAGTAACAGGACTTGAAGAAGGTGGCATTTCCCTTCTCCCCTTCTTCTGGGGCAGAGCAGAAGCTGGTACCTGGGTGCTCAGGTTCATCATATTTCCTCTGGTTGGAGAGTCCCTAAATTTCCCCAAGGCCTCTTGGTGGGTCAGGATTTTTGCTATGGACTCCAAGGCTCCATGTGGATGCATGTTTTGGTGGGGTTTGGTTGTTTTTTTTCTTAGCAGGTTGTGCTGAATAGTCTGAGCTGCTGGGCACGAAGCTCCCTTGTGCCAGGGACCAGCAGCAGGGCAATGAGGAAAGCCTGGGGTGGGGGGGAGATGGGCGCTGCCCCCTGCCTGCCCCCCTCCCTGTTGTCTACATGGGCTACGCTCTGAGGGTCTGAAGCACAAGGCTGCACTCACTCAGATGCATCCCACACTGCTCGTTGTCTTCTCCATACCTCCACGGTGTGACTCCCCTGGCAGCACTGCCAGGCAGTCCCTGCTGGCTCTTTTAGCTGGGTGGGACTTCTGGTTCAGCTAGCACTAACTCCCTGACATATTTCTGACTAGAGATATGCTCAGTCCCGAGGGGAATGTACCTCAGAGAGCAGATGTTTGCTGCTCGTCCTACCCCCTGCACCAGCTGCACATCTTCGGAGCACCAGACACACACAGGAGCTTTCACGGTGTCTACGCAGTCGGCTGAAACAGCACAGTACTGAACTGTTTTCCTGCTCTCTTTGAATAAGGCTACTATTCATTTCTTAAGCCTGTGTCAGGTGGATGAGGACAGCACACAATTACAATTTCAAGTCCTTCTGAGGGAATTTCCTTCTTGTGAAACACTGTGCTCCTTCATGGTGGTACTTGGCTGCTGCATGGGATCTTTAAGGTCCCTTCCAACCCATATCATTCTAAGTGTCCTAGAGGTAAGAGTGAAATGCCGGTTGTAGGGATGCTTCTAGTCCTTCTTAAAACTATCTATCTATCTCAATTATATGGTCATAAGAGTTATTCCAGTCCACAGAAACCCTTCTTAGGCTGCATGTAAACTGATAATGTGGGTGTATGCCCACACCAGGGTCCTGGTCCTCTGAGCAGGGGAGGTGCTTGGAAGCACACTGTGTATTTTGCCCAGCCTCTGCACACAGGTAACCTTTCTGTGCTAAAAAAGAGGCTCTCGGATGGCAAGGCAGAGATGATAAAACTCTGAATTTCACCCAGACAGAGCCAACTATGTGAGCTAATTATTTGCAGCTATCTACAGATTTGGGTGGCATAAATGTCCCACAGATCAGACTGACTGAAGAGATGTGAACAGGTGAGTAGCGTCTGAATTATTGATTATCTTCCATATTTAAAATAAGAGACTGGACCATTTCTGTAAGGCAAAAGAAAGTGATAGCTGAAAGCGTGAGGAGAATTTGAAGGAGAAATAAAAAAAAAAACCACAACTGAGGGGAAGACTTTTTTAAGATAAAAGTACCTAAAACCCAAAAGTATTTCTTATTGAACAGATCCATAGTATTTTTAACTAAGAGTTTCAGCTGTTTAGAAGTAATTCACTGAATAAAAACATTGCCTTTTCTAAGCAAATTCTGATGCACAGTTTTCACAGAGCTTAGCAGAATTTCCATCAGATCTTTAATTAGACCTGGTGCTGGGAAGAAGCTGACTCTGACTTCAGGGGTCAAGATGGAGCATGCTATTTTTAAGAGAGAAAAATAGTGGGTCGTTGAACCACTGGGCAGATAATCAGAAAGCAGGAGTATTTTACTGCCCATAGACTGTTCATTTGGATCTATGAGTAGATTGGAAAAATTCCATGAGCTTGGATGGAAAATCATCAAAACTTGTTGTAGGATTAAGGGAAGTAACCGTGAGAAGTTCTGCTGGTGATCAGACTCATCTGACAGAAGTTCTGAAAGGGCTTTCAGTCTATACTTTGATTTTTTCACATCAGAGAAAAGTCCTGGACTTAATAATGGAAGGGAAGAAAACCGAAACTAAAGGTTTGAAAATTGTTTATTTTTCCACAAGTATTAGGACAAGCAGCCAAATGAATACACTGGGGGATTATTTTTTTCTCTTTTCAGACTGCATTAACTTTCAGCCAGAGCTATGTAGGCTTATTTCTAGCTCCGAAGCTGGACCTACTTTTGCCTCCTCTAACACTGTCATTAAACAGTAACACTATCTGGCAGCAACAAACAGCACAAAATAAGTCTAAGATTATCCAACAGCACACACAGCTGAGAACATTCAAAACCAGCTGGCAAATGTTTGGAGTTACTCCAGATTCTCATAGTTGTCTTCCTTAATGCAGACAAAGGTAAAAAAAATTGTTAGAGGGGCCAAAGATGGTTTGCTCCCATCCTGTGCTTTAGGCATTGAACTAATTATTGGGTAATCTTTGCTAACAAGGACACAATGTGATTTCCCTTCCTTAAATCCCTTGAAATTTGTTGAATTTCAGCAAGTGATAGAACAAAGTTTAAAAAACATCCATGAGCACAGCGTGTGACAGAAAGGAAATATTCTTCCCACATTTCTTATCAAAACCTTGCAAACTGGTTATGGTGTGTATGACTTTTCTTCATTCTACTCAAAGGACCACACAAAATCAGTCTTCCAAAACCTGAAGTCTTGGCTTATTGCCATCAGAAAAAAAATTCAGACTCAGGAAACAAGTCCTTAAGCAAAGAACTTGTCTCTTTCATACAGGTCTTGCAGGAGAAGAAAAGACAGACAGGCATTGCCTGACATTAAAACCAGCTTGTCTGCCTATTGGTAAATCTGTGCTCGATACACAGACACCGATGTCCCCGTGCTTGCCTTTCACTTGAGTCTGTTCATTGCTTGTAGCTGAAATTCAAACCAGCAAATGGAAGAAGAGCTTGATTGCCCAAACACACCAAGCATGGGCTCCTCCAGTCCCCTTTCGGCAATACGCACGTGACACTGGTAGAAGAAAAATTGTGAATGTTGTATTATTATGTATTTCTGCTATTTTTAGTATTTGTATTTGTCCTCAAAGCGGAGGCATGATTTTGAGCTCAAGCACAGCTGCTTCTCCCAGGTGCAGAATGTTAACAAAGTGGTGGACAATCTCCCCAGCCCTACCAAGTTCCTTCCACAGACTTGTGAGCTGCAGGAATCACATCCCCTGTAAAATACTGTGAAACAGGCATTGTGAGCTCCTGCCATTTAGCCAGAGAGTATATTTTCTCTGTGAGTAGCCACATGTGTACATAATTTTTTAGCTAAGTTCAGCAGTGAGATACTGTTAGTAAGCATAGGTGAAGTCTTGCAGCTCTTGATCTCAGTGCTTTAAAGAGCAGAGGTGAAATGTTCCCTGGTCAGGGAGGTCTTGCTGCTCTGGAAAGAGGTGTCCTTATTGGCATGGTTGAAGGACCTTTGTGGATACCATCTGTGTCCCTTTCTGAAGGCAACCTGGACAGAAGCCTCTGATTCCTGGGCAGAGGGGGTAACACCCCATTACAAATGGGAGGGGGAAAAAAGGGAGTGCTTCTTATTTTGATGTGTGCCTTCTCTGGACTCTAGGTATGACCAGGAGCCCTGTCTTAGCATCTCCATGGGCAAAATCTCTTGAGAGGAGCTGTGTATTGCAGGACAGAGGAAGAGATATGCTGTTGCTTAATAGTCATAGTATGGCAAGAGCCAGGAGCTTAAGTCAGCCTCAGGACTCCCCTTGTGCTAACCTTCATTCAAACACTTTTTGTCCTTTATCTTATTTACCTGTTAATAGGGCTCTTCACTGTTTTTTAGCTTCTTACAACTTTGCTGGTCTTCCATTTCTTTCTCAGGGGCTTGTCACCTCTTTCTTTGTACTGTTTCTAAAAATGAGTACAGAAAGCAGAAAAAAGTATTTCATTTAATGTGCTTCCTAGATTTTATTTGTGACTAAGTTACAAAGAAACCCCCCTCCTACGTTTGAGGTCTTCCTTTCTTGTAATAGGAACACTTTGAACAGGCAGTATTTTTTGTTTCTTTTAAAAGGCATTTTCTGAATAAACAATTTTAGTTGAATTTTTTTTTGCATGACTCCCTTATGACTTTGGGAGTACCAGTTGCAAAAGTTACCCTCTAACCTAATTAATAATAATTATTACTGTGTTTCGCAAATACATCTTCATTCTGACCTTGTAAGTCAGCTGTCTCCATAGACAGGTGAGGGTTGCTTCACAGCAGGTATAAATTGTCCCAAGCCTGAGTGAGGAACTGGGGGAAACAGAGGGAAATGGGCAAGAAGAGAGGGCTAGTTATAAATTTGTCTGAGACACCCAAGAAGACATCATTTCCAGGCTTTCATTCCATGGTACAGATTCATGGACTGAGAACCTGAGTGCAGTGGAACCGGTCAGCTCCACTGTGCTTTGATCTGATTATAGCTATAAATTGACAAGCCTTTAGGAACAAAACCTTTTTAATACAAGTACTGTTGAAGAAACAGCTGACGGTCTGTGATGTCCATTAGACAGTCACAGCTGGGGAGCTGCAGAACCCTGTTTTCACCCTGATGAGAAGGAGGTGAAACCACAATGCCTCCATCCAGACCTGGCTCCCTCCTGCCCCTGGGGTCGGAGTTTGCTGCCATTTTCTGAGTTGAGCAAACAGGGTAAGCAGCAGCTCTGGATAGCAGGGGTCCAGGGGGGACCTGAGCTCTGCAACAAGTGTCCTAGTGAGTGCCAGAGGGCTGGGAAAGCCCTTGAGGTGTGCCAGGGCCTTACTGCTTCACCCAGCGGTGGGCTTTCCAGCTGCATCATCCTCCCTCCCTGCATCTCATCTTGTCCCCCTGCCCATCTGTGCATAAATCCCTCTACCTGTGCCCCCTTCCATCCAGATCACCAGTGTTTTAAGCCCAGGCTGTCTCTCTCTCGCATCATCAGACAGAGCCTGTTTCCAGGCATAAAAGACTAATGACAGCAACAGGGGGGTGGGACAGGATCTGAGTTTCAAAATCTAAAGTAAAGCTCTGAGATAAGGGAAGTTGTGGTCATTTGAGCAAACAAACCTTGGACAAGTAAGGAAAGTTCTAGGGAGAACAAATGAATGAATAAATAAACAGATAAAGTGCCTGTGTGAAGTTTTAAATGAAGAGTCAGCTGCTCCATAAAAACAGGAAGCCTTTAAAATATGAGGAGAAAGAGGCATTTGTTTTCTGTTTGCAGAAAACCAGAGCCTTGCCGAGATGGAGAGAGGACTGTTTGGGTACTTTCATTTCCACTCACGGTGCACACAAGTGTAGGCGCAGGCTTCTGCTCTAACGAGACGGGAGGAGAGAGGGTTTGAGCTTCTAGGTTGAGCAAGTCCCTATGGACGAAGGGTATAGCTGCATGTGGACTAAGACGCAGCCAGAATCAAGCCTCAGTGCTACTTAGACCATTCCAATTTCCTTGCTTGCCACTTGCTTCTTATTTTTTTCTTAACTGAATTTCTTTTTAGCTGAAATACCTTTTAGTAGCAGAACCGGTTATAAACAGCTCTGAGTGACCAGTCTGAAGGAGTATGAAAAAGGAGAGGTATCTGCATTTATTTGCTTTTGCATTTCAGTAGTCTGTTTCTACTTCAGATTCAACATAATTTCTCAGTTTCTCATTCATACAACAGAAGGAGAGTCCTCGCATGAAGATATATTTGAAATATCTTATTGATATAGATTTGATATAGACATATTGATGTATCATTTCTGACCTGAAATGACATCTTTCTTTGCTTATTTATTGAGAAGAAGAGCAAATAAAACTTAAATTGTAACGTGTATTTCATTAAGAGATCCCAAAGAATCTCTTCAGCAACACTTGCAAGTGTTTCCCTGTGAAGAAAAGTTTATGAAATATGTTTAAATATTTATGGAATGTTAAAAAATGAGGCATTAATTGGCAAACAACTTAATTAAAATGCTTTCTCGAGTAATTAGGGGCAAATACTTTCCTATCTGTTTTGCATGCCATTTGTCTTGTTCTCTGTTTGATAAAGCCTGCCTGTCAGTCAAACTTTGCTGCAGGTAATTTTTTAGCTCTGTGGGGAAAATCTTCAAAAATTACATCTGAATTTAAAATATTTTGATTATCATTTTTGTCTAACAAATTCTCCTTTTTACTTCATCTTCTATATGTCCCAGTAAAGCAGCATCCTGGGAATTTAGGGCCTGAAGATGAAATTCTGCATCAAGGCATTACTGAGTTTCCAAAAACGCTCTCCTGAGAACAAACTGAATCAATCTAGAATCAACAAACAGTGCAGTTAATTAATGAGTACACCATAAGGGAGCTTTTTTAAACAATGTTGACTGCTGCTGCCTCAGGACCAATAGCACCAGAAGTTATTGCTGGTTTCAAAGAAGTGATTCTTAGGGTTCCCCCAAGGCACCTTTTGCTTACATTAGCTATTTACTACAACTTTTCCTCTTATTTGCACCCTAGGGAAAGTATACTTATTTACTAAATTACTTTTTAAGTGATGCTTCTTCATGCCAGTAGCCTGAGGTACGTGAAGGAAGATGCTACAGCGTACATAATAGCAGAAACTGAGTGGCATTACAGCAAAGTGCAAGGAAAACCTTTGAGCTGGACACCACCCAAGCAGTGCTTCCCAGCCAAGCTGAACCTGGAGGGCTGGGGAGAGCCCCAGGGACTGACTGCACACCCACCCAGCTGCATGCCACCGGTGGACACAGACCCACGGAGCTGTGGGGCTCCCCAGGGGGAGCAGCCCTGCAGATCACTTTGGAGAATCAGGACAGGATAATTGAGGGGGAAAAAAAAAAAGAAAAAAAAAAAAGATTTCCAGTCATTATGAACCAGGGACGCTAAATCAGTTGTAGAAGAGTGATGCAAGTTTGCACCAGGTGAGACCTGGCTAACAGACTCTCTCCAACAATAATATTCCAACTACAGCCTTCCATGTAAAAAAATCCAAACAAAAGAATATTAAAAATGTGACCACGCTTTTCTAAGGTCACAGTGCTATACAACAGCAGTGCAGTGATTATTTTTTTTTGTGTAACTTTTGGAATTCCCCTTTCAGGCCACTCTGTGGGAGGAGAAAAAGTTATCTAAAGTAGGAGGCTTTGTTTATCAAACATGCTTCAGAAGATAAACCGGGGAGATCATCATGTTCTTGCAAAATGATGTTTTCTTATTACAGCTATGTGATAACAGTTTAAAATTATTATTAAATACGGTCAACTATCACTGTCCTGGGGTAAAGTTTTATTTGCGTGTAACAAAATTCAGATGTTGGATAAATTGCTGAAATTCCTTTCTAAAGACCCTGGCTGGCAATTGTTCTTACCCCAGCCATGCTTTAAGCTCTTTTAACTGTAACTGCATCTGTCATTCACCCAATTTAAAATGCCCCATGAAATGAAAGTCTAGAATTATTAATCTAAACCTGAATGGCACCATCATATATCAATAAGTCCAAGAGACTGTACAAGCAACGGGTTTAGCAATAATCACTTGTTATTATTGATTGGATCTTGCTGGAAGGTATTTCCAGTCTTCACATGCTCTTAATAACATTTACTTACAAATTACCACTAGCATAAATATTTCAGTGGGGACTCACTGATATAATATATTCCCTAAAATCCGCAATGATTAATGTTCAGAATGATGGGATGGAGAATGCAAAGGCCTTTTGTGTTCCTGCTGTAGCATTTTAGGCAGATTTCTGTAGGGCCAAGGAAAGCATGGTCAGCTGCAGGATGGGACCAAAGCTGGAGAAATGTTCGTGTTGCCAGAGGGTGTTCTCTGCAAAGGGCTCAGGCAGATCAGAAAATAAAGGATCCTGCAAAACGCAGCCTTTGCTCCCAGAGAAGACAGTGAAATCTGCTGCCAGGAGGGCAAGTGCTTTCTAAACCCAGGAAGTTAAACTCAGTCATTTAATTCTCTTATGTTTATGTCTAGTTTTGTTAATTTACTGTAAATTCGAAGGGACTTTGCAGCACAGGCACTATGACAGGGTTTGACCCAGGCAACAACCATCTGCTGGGAGGGAAAGACCTCTCACCACCAAGGCTCGAGCACATAGGGCATAAGCCTTGTGCAGCTGGCAGCTGAGCATCAGGATGCTGTTTCTTTAGAGCTCCCCTTAGCATTGCCACTATTTATTTATTTTTTGGGATCCATTTTCCCCAAGTGAGCACTGCTGAATGCTGCACATGATAGCAGCTTTGCCCAGGGACTGTGACCAGAGGTGGGGTGTGAGGTGGCCCCAGGCTCTACTCTCAGCATGCCGGTGCTCTGGCAGGTTTGGCTGCAGTGAAAGGTTCACAATAGTTGCCTTAACGTTGTTTTGGGATCAGTTTTGCTTATTTCAGACAGCAGTCACTTCATTCTTGACATCAGGGAGCAACTTCTAATTGTGTTTTTGATGCTACTAAATTATACCTGATTGAAAACATAAAGGAAAAGCCATGTATTGCTTAAATGTGAAAGAAAATGGAGTAAAAGTGCGTAGTGAGGTAGCAAGCTCAAGTGCTTCCATTAAAAACAAACAGGAAATCCCATCAGATTTGTACTGTTTCTGGTGATGGTTTTGATTTCAGTCAGCTCTCAGAACACCTTTATGAAGCCACTTCTACATGCTGTTTTAAATTTCTCAGTAATAAATGGTGGTCCTCCCCCCAAACCTCAAATCTAAAGTTTATTATACTTAAAGGACATCACTTCAGATTAGGAGCGTTCATACCAAACCTTTTTATAAACAGCATGTTTTGTATCAGATAGAAACAAAAGCAATTCATGCTTGGCATTGATACATTGAATACTTCCTCAGCAGAAAAAAAAATGGATCGTGTCTATATAGACAGGGTCTGGTTCTGTTTGTTCCATGATGTGTAGTTAAAATCTGCCTTAGAGATGTGTATGATTGTTGCATGCAAAAGCTGGAGAAGACCTTTTCCTGCTTTTCTTATGTAATATTCTAGTAATCTGAGCCACTGAAATCCTGGGACAGAATTTCTGCTTTGCAAAAATGATTGTCAGTATCTGCTTTTGTTTGTGTCATTACTATATCAGGTAAATTACATTATTGGCTGAATATCCTGATGACTAAAACCTAGGACTGAACTATCAAATGATGGTTCTTATTTCTCCAAATTAAATATTGTAATTTAGAAAAAAATAAGTCTTTTCAGCTCATGGGTATAATTTCATAGACGCGGGTCTAGACAGTGCAAAACTGACAAGATGAATCAAGATGGTGTGGTGAAGTAAATATTCTACCATGATCTGTACTCACACTACACATGCAGTTTTTCATACGTGCCAGTCAACCATCAGTACAAGGCACTGGGCTTGATCCTCCAACATGGATATGAAGGAGTCCATGTTGGATTATCAAATCATTCAAAATTCCTAATATGTGAAGAAAACTGTTGACAATATGCTTTGCGGCATCATCTACTGTCCTGTCTAGTCTGGTTATAATGCAGCAGTCACACCTCAATATCTCCAGGCTTCTACAATGAATTTGATCTACTCATGTAGAATCCCTGCCTTTTCTCCCACTGTGGGACCCTCTCACCTCCTTTATAATGGTTATAATAGGTTGACTTGTTCCCAGTTTTAGGAGCTGTGCTTCTGTACTTCTGCCTGGCTGTGTTCTTTGGCCTATGCCAATTGTAAAGCTTTAGAAGTGTATTTATTTTATGTGCAATTTGGCGAGCTGATTCAAGTTGCTTTGTAGTGGATCTGGTACTCAAAATTACCTGTCAGTTTACAGGGATGTTTTCCTCCCTGATGTTGTACATCATTCTGATGTTGTACATCATTCCGACGTTGTACAAGGGAAAAAAAAAAAAAAAAAAAAAAAAGAAATGGTTAAGCAGCAAGAGCACCACCCAAACTCTTTTTGTCCAGCAATTATAGCAAAGGACTACATGGGAGTTAGAAATCCCAGACTCTGTTGCTACATTATCCTCCAGATCCAGATCCAGATTTGTAAACACCCCTTCCAGAATCCAGGGAATGATGATACATGTTCCAGAAATGTCATGATGCTTGATAGCTCAGGTAGCTTCAGTGCCTGGTAAAATTATGGAGAAAATTATGCTGGGAGTTATTGAAAAACACCTGAAGGACAACGCAGTCGTTGGTCACAGCCAACACAGGTTCGTGAGAGGAAGGGCCTGTTTAACAAACTTAGTTTCCTTTCATGACAAGGTCACCCCTCTAGTTGACCAAGGGAAGCCAGTTGATGTCATTTTTTTAGATTTCAGTAAAGCTTTCGATACTGTCTCTCACAGTATCCTTCTGGACAAAATGTCCAGCATACAGTTTGACAAAAACATAGTGCGATGGGTGAGCAACTGGCTCACGGGTTGGGCCCAAAGAGTTATGGTAAACGGAGTTACATCAGGCTGCTAGCCAGTCACTAGTGGGGTTCCCCAGGGCTCCATTTTAGGGCCAGTTCTTTTTCATATTTTCATAAACGACTTGGATGTAGGACTAGAAGGTGTTGTGAGCAAATTTGCAGATGACACCAAATTGGGAGGAGCTGTTGATTCCGTCGAGTGTGGAGAGGCCTTGCAGAGAGATCTGGATAGATTGGAGAACTGGGCAATGACCAACTGCATGAAGTTTAACAAGGGCAAGTGCCAGATTCTGCGCTTGGGAAGGGGCAACCCTGGCTATACATACAGACTAGGCGATGAGACACTGGAGACCAGCCATGCTGAAAAGGACTTGGGGGTTTGGTCGACAGCAAGTTGAACATGAGTCAACAGTGTGCCCAGGCTGCCAGGAAGGCCAACCGTATCCTGGGGTTCATCAAGCATGGCATTGTTAGCTGGTCTAGGGAAGTGATTGTCCCACTCTACACTGCACTGGTGCAGCCTCACCTCGAGTTTAGGCACCACAGTACAAAAAGGACATAAAACTATTGGAGAGTGTCCAAAGGAGGGCAACAAAGATGGTGAAGGGTCTAGAAGGGAAGACGTATGAGGACAGGCTGAAGTCCCTTGGTTTGTTCAGCCTAGAGAAGAGGAGACTGAGGGGAGACCTCATCGTGGCCTACAGCTTCCTCACGAGGGGAAGTGAAGGGGCAGGCGCTGATCTCCTCCCTCTGGTGACCAGTAATAGAACCTGAGGGAATGGAATGAAGCTGTGACAGGGGAGGTTTAGGTTGGATATTAGGCAAAGGTTCTTCACTGAGAGGGTGGTCAGGCACTGGAACAGGCTTCCCAGGGAAGTGGTCACAGCACCAAGCTTGACTGAGTTCAAGAAGTGTCTGGACAACGCTCTCAGTCATATGCTCTGATTCGGCTGGTCCTGTGTTGAGCCAAGAGTTGGACTCGATGATCCTTATGGGTCCCTTCCAACTCAGGATATTCTGTGATTCTATGTAGTCCTTTGTTATAATCACTGGACAAAAAGACTTTGGGTGGTGGACTTGCTGCTTAACCATTTCTTTTTTTTTTTTTTTCCCTTGTACAACATCAGAATGCTTAAGTATTATAGCTGCAAGAGTTTGAAGTGTTGTTTGCAAGTCAAACTGTTTCAAAGTAGCCCTGAGGGGAAGGAAAACAAATATTCCCTTAACCTTCATTCTAATTATATCAGTCATTAAAATACAAGGATCAAAGAACAGTGTTTATTAAAATTCCCTTCTGTTAATAGCTCCTCTTTATTATGTGGTTCATACCAGCAGATGTTCAGTGGAAACATCTTTGTGGAAGAGAGGAAGACAACGCTTATGAATTGAGCTCAATTAACCGAATATTTCAAAATACTCAGATATTCCCTACAATCTTTTATACTACTTGTAGGCAGAGGAGTTATTTTAAGAATGTATTTCCATTACAGTTATCTCTGTGATTGTCTGACTTTGCACAGTCCACTTAAATGTACAGTCCTGACAAATGACAGTGCTTGATAGCTGCTGACCAAGATCCAGAGCTGGCATTGTACGCTTTTCAGATAAGCAAACAGGAAGAATAGGAATAGCCTTTTCCCATTGAAGGCTTAATTTCCCTTTGCAATGAGAACTCTTGATTCTGTAATCATAAATTAATGAGGTTAATTTTGAGATTAATAGTACAACTGCCACCTACTTCAAACAACGAAGCCATTTGCTTTTATAGGGTTGTTGGAGAGGTACAGACTTCTGCTCTAGATCATTTACCTTCTTTGTAGGTCTTTTCTTCTTTCCTATGCTGCAAGTTTCAGAGTGGGCTTCAGAGCAGGTGCAACTATACTGAGTTTGTGACTGAGGTGACTATTGCACTGAGTTCCAAATACTCACACTGTACTTTGGAAAGATTGATTTCAGGCTGTCTGGTGATCCATAGAGACTACCAGAAGAACAGGAACACTCTTCTTTTTAGCTAACATTTGCACCTGAGTGGATACTTCTCTGTAAATTAAGTGGCTTTTCATGCTGATTAAGACAGAATGTTGATCTCAATTTCTTTATTATAGAAGTTAGATCCAGAACCCTTTACTGGACTCAGTTTTCAGTTCTTCCTTCCTAAATGATAGCTTTGTTATAATTAAGAGTTTTAAAAATCCTAAGAACTTCAGCTTTTACTCTGGAAGTGATTGCTGTTTGCTTGCACTTTTACTTTCACAATCCACAAAAAAGAAAATTGACTGTCATAAAGCTTTAGAAAACTACTTAAATATTTTTAAGCAATATGTACATCTCGAAAAATAGAAGTTTGATATGGTGCATGCTACTAGTCTGATATAGATAGTAACAGTTCATTTTCCTTTCTTGGTGTTTATGCCACAAGGCCTCCAACTAGCTTACAGGATTATTCTGTTATAAGCAAAATGAAGCAGCCAGAGCAATTGGCATGGGACTAAGAGCCTCTCAGAGAGGTGCTGCGTTGTACATCTCTACTGCACAACACCTGTCTACCTTTGTATGGAAATACATGTTGCTTTTGATGAACATAATGGTGATAGTATATGCTATTGATGTCATTGTCCTAAGTTGGGGAATTCTAGCACATAAACCAGGTTACTGAGGCTTGTATGAAATTCAGGTCACACCTGACACAAGAAAGACAAAGGAGATGACTTCTGGGAAGCTGCATGTCCCAGCAGTAAAAGACAGAGCAAGAACAAGCTCCTTAAGTTGAGTTCTCGAGGCTCCGTGGTATACAAGTGTCAGCTAGTATCTTGAACTCTGTCATGTTTCGTGGCTGTGAGTATGAACACCATTCAGAGTGAAAAGAGCACAAGAGCACCAAGTGTAGGGCTGATGGTATGAAAACAAATTGTTCAGGGAGCAGGTGGGAAGCGATGAGGGCCAAGCACCTTAACCCACCTCAAGCATGTCTACTGCTCCAGCAGCACAAGGCAGCTGTAATTGGGGCAGATCCCGAAGCAGCTCAGAGCTACTGCAGTGACACGTAGATCCCTTATCACTGCAGTATAGCTTGAAACTGCCAAAGCACTTCTGTTACATTTAAAAATTATTCTTCATTCAATAAACAGAATTAATTATTTCCTCTATTGAGCCTATGATATCAAAATAGGCAAGGAGTGGGCTGCTACAACAGCAGAAGTTCTTGATCCTCTGTGAGTAATGACACCAGGAAAATTTGCTGATTCGCAGCAGCCCATCCCATGTTCTGCTGGACCCCATGTCTTTTGCCTCTAAAATCTGTCCCTTGTCTTTTGTGTAAAAGGAAAAGCAGAGGAAAGAATTTGTCTTTGACAGATTTTTATTTTACTGAAGTGCAAAATTATTATATAATATATGGAACCACACAAGATTCTTCCCATCATAATCCATAAAAAGTGCTCCAAGTTTCCAAAAGTCAACATCTGACTGGATGGATGAAGGGAGAAGCCTTACAGGAGAATCCAAAACTATGGAAAAAGAGTCATGAGACAAAATGCTCGAGGTTATCAACATACACAACTTGTCTTCAGAAACAAGTTCCTGAAGCCTGTTAAATCACAGGTGAATAATTTTTGTTTTAAACAGGTAAGTCTTAGGGTCTGTTAGCATTGACATAGACACTATTACACTCAGCAGAATAAACAGCTTTGCTCTGCACATAGCACTACAGGCTATAGAGTGGCTTGACCTTTTCATATGAGGGACCTAATTCCTTAAAGGTAGATTTTCGTTGAGTTCTGGAAGATACTTCCTAATTGATGCAAGTTTGATGGCATCCTAAAAAAAAAGATATGGGTATTTAGAAGCCCTACACAAGTTGTAACTAATTTTTTTTTTTCCCCTGAGATTGTAATGCAAATACATTTTTCAGTGGGGTACTATTTTATGTGAAACTAAATGCATAAGGATTGCAAACCAGTGGTTCAGATTTCATTCTGTGATACTGTAAATGCATTTAAATTAAGATAATCCTTCCTACTTACACTCATACCAGAAAAAAAAAAAAAACAAAACTGAGGGGTTTGCTTATTGCTAGATCTTACTGGAACAACATGTAGTAAGTCATACATGCTCTTCTTTATTTCTGAAATATCACAGACATTGTTTCATTCTGCTTGAAGCCTAACATAAAAAACTACTTCAGCTTTTAAAAATCATCAGCAAAGCTCAAATAATCCCATACTACATGTATTTTGGAAAATAAATATGACCTAATTTAAAATGTGAATATAAAGGTAAAAGCACCAGTTGCATTCAGTAATTGCCAGCAGTCAATGTTATTGCTTGCAGAAAATTGACTAGTACACCCAATATAAATTATTGATGCATTCATATTGACTTATTCTGACTTTGATGGATAGAAAATGTGACACAATTGTAATATGCATATTGTATTAATAACATAACTAATCAAAGATAATTTTTAACAAACTATGACATAAGGCCTTAAATTATTGATGGAGAACAGTTTAGAGATGGTTAGTGCATTAGTTGAATGTGTTCATTTCACTGACCATTTCGTCTGGTCCCATCTGCCACAAGTTAGCTTCCTCATCTCTCTAGTACCCATTCAGGTGCATTTGGAGCAGCTGGGATATTAGCTCTCTATGGAGAAATAAGATATCACCATGACTCGCCAATGCTCCCTGCAGTTCCATGCTCCCCAGCAGCCTCTTCAACAATAGGACAAGGCCCTTCTCAGTTCCAGGTCTAATAATTTAATCTCATAAAACAATGTAACTTAGTCCCTTGGAGACCCTTGCCTTATTAATAAAAAATGCAAGCATACAATTTACATTGTTACAGTGACATTCCTCATATTGCTTTTTTTCATTCTATCAAAAGCTTCTGGAAAAATCTTAATAAAGAGAGACATATTCAAGGAAATAATGTGGCGGTTTGAGCTAGTTGGCCTAGGATTATAGCATGAAAATGAGGAAAAGGTGGGGGCAGAGGTGGGAGGGATGTGAGAAGTGGGAGAGTTACTGCATTAAAGGAGATCTGTTTCTTTAATTCTTTAGTTTGGCAATGCTAAGAAAAAAAAAAAAAGAGTATGGATTGCAAGACAAGAAATGCTCACTTTTGATCTGTCTGCAGTTAGACACTGTAATAGCAAACAGACTATATTTACTGAAGGACTGTTCTTCATAATAATAGTATCATTTAGCAATCTGTTGGACAGTGAACCAGGACAATGGACAATGTGAATCAAAGCACTAAAACAAGTGGCTTCCCATGACTTTTAGTTAAGTTTTGCGGTACACATTGGCCATCTGTAGCATGCAGTGTTTGCAGGCTGTGTCCATTTCCACAGATGTTTTACGTTAGAAGTTGTTCTTTGTTGTTAACCCTGAACTAGCACCTCAAGAGGAATGTCAAGAAGAAGCAAATAGTTGGAAACTTAAAGGAAACATTACCTGATAGCAGAAATCTTTTAAAAGAAAATACTCTTCATTGCCAGACTTCACTGGGGGTGGTGGGAAATGATGCTCATTAGCAGACAGCTTAGTAGGCCTTCCAGAACTCCCCCTCCACCCTGCTGATTTTCTGCTGTATGCTGACTTTGAAAATGCCTACATTTTCTGAGATCAGTTTTTAGACTAGGCAAGTCCTCTTTATGCTAGAAGATTTGCCATACTCCCACACGGTCTTCTAGAGCTTGCTGCTTGCCCACCTAATCAGCACTCTGTATGCTTACACTGAGTCTCTGTCTTAGTTAATACATAGCGTGCTAAATGGGCTTCAATAATTACCAGCAGCAATGAAGGCATGAGTCAGAGGATGAAGTCAGCCTTTAAATGAACAAAAAGACTTGTCAAAGAACTCTTTGATGCATGTTGCCAAAAATATACTTATTTTTGAGTTTGCGTAGTCAGGGAGTGTATGATTTCACTCGTCTTTCCATTAGGTAGGCTACAATTATGGTCCCTACTGAAACAGAACGAGGCAGGTCTGAAAAAGCAGAGGAATTTCAGGAAGTATTTGCATAGCAAGCCACTGCTTACTGTAATAACACAGACTTGGGAGCCTGTAATGAAAAAGTATCTGGATTGTCCATGCGGCTCCAAAGAATCAAGGCTGTGTTTCTGTCTCCATCCGCAGCTCACTCACTTCCTTACTCTCTAAAAACAAGCTGGGAGGGACTTTTCCGGAGCTTAGTTTTCTGTCCTAGTCACAGGTGAGAGGTTATTAAGAGCAACTGAGAAATGTCACATCGCCACTGCAGTGTGATTTGCCCTATGTGACTAACATATAACAAGGGAAGCTATAATGATTTTTCTACATTTTCAGCTCTGGTGGCACACGCTGAGGATGTCTGTGGTTCTCCAGCTCAGTCATTCACCAGGGGAATGCCTGGGAACTTCCAAAAACCTGAGCTGGACTATTTCCCTTGTACCGATGAAAACACCACATTTGGCTTCCCTCTTCTTGTCAGACATGACTAACTCTCAGGACTCATAAAAGTACTTCTGAAGAACTGTTTTCTCCAAAGTATATTAGATGTATAAAATGAGATGAGCTTTCTTTTTTTTCTTTCTTTTTAGATGATACAAGGAGACTGTGTCCCATGAGACAGCAGAACCATCAAATTTTGGCTCAATGTACTGCTCAAATCTCACAGGTTGAACATGGTTGTGATATCAGTATGTGATTTTTAGGAAACACGGTACAAAGTACAGAAGGGACAAAAAAGTGTTTTCCTACTGCTGCTGGCAAAAGGAGTTCTTATTTTGGTATTCTGACTGCTAGAAAGCATATGATCTCCAACTGTTTCTTCCAGAAGAAATAAAAATTGTCGAGTGGCATTCTGCTTGCTTCCTGGATTTCATGGAAACAGCTGGCTAAACTTCTGTGCTCCCTCAACCTTCTGCTGGAGTCTGGTGTTTAGCCACAGGCTCGCTTTTTTGCCCTTGTATTTAAACATTGTTTATGCGTTATTAGTCTAGGTCTAGGTGGAGTAAGATGTTCTGCAAGGATTTGAAATGAAGGACAAAAATTGTGGAGTGGATTTGTCAAAACGCACTTGAACAAGGACTGAGAGCTGACAGTCCTGGTGTAAGTCAAAGGGTTTATCCATATTGACAAAAGTTATTAAATCCCTGTGTGATTTCACAAATACACAACATGAACAGCCCAATTTGTGAAAAGGAGCTGCAAAAGAAGCTGTATTTTTTCTAAACTATGTATTTTATGATTAAATTGTTTGTTCCAGTGTCAGAGAAAACTGTGCCTCTTGACTGTCTATCTGCATACTTAAATCCTCATTGTAATGCAGATTAGTCAGGAGCTGGGGCTAGATGTATGCTCCTGCTATCTGTTCACAGTGCCTTCCTCAAACTATCAAAACCTCCCAAAATCTTGTTCCTGTTGGTTCCTGACTGCAGTATGCGTAATGTAGCTTTGTAATCAGAGCTAAAATGCTGTGCAGACCAATTCTTGCAAAACAAAGTTGAGGATCAATTTAAAGGGAACCTTTTTAGATATTGGGATTTATCCATGCAAGAAAACGCAATTTTACTTCTTTGGGATTAATGAATTGAGTGGCACATTCCACACATGTTCATGCTGTCTCTCAGTACCTGGATGCTGCTTTTCTCTTGCTGATTATTTTCTCTGTGTATTATGGTTATGAAAATGTGAATAAGAACCCAATTCCTATTTTATATTCTAGGTGAAAGGCATGCAGCTGTCTCTCTTTGGAGGTGGCTTGGAAAGCTTTGTATAGAGGACAGAAGGCAGAGGTTTTTTAGGTTGTACTGTGCAACATCTCAGAGACGGCAGTGTCACAGGCCATACAGCAACATGAAAAAACTGATATAGCTTAGGCAATGTCTACCCGACATAGAGCATACAATGTAAAGCTAAAAATATTGCAGGGTGGGATTTATTTACCCATGTAGACTGTCCAAACTAAAGCACCAGAATCTAATTAGAGATGTTGGTCAAAGTGCTCTGCCCTGCCGGAATGGGTGATTTGGGCTGTCCACATTTCACTGGAGGTCTCAACTGCCCTTCCCACTCACACAGCAGTGACAAAACCATCCTGCCCATCAGCCTCCTGTCACTTAAGGATGGTACATTAAAAAAGTATGACTAAAAATCTGCTGTGGTTTTATATGCAGATTTCTGAGCCTCTCTAACATGTTTTCTGGAGGGACTTGGGTTTCATTGGCTATAGCTATGTTATAATGAGTCTGTGCTTAAGCCCAGAGCGTATGGACACAAGCCCAGGCTATGGCATGGACATTCAGTGAGCTCCAGTGATGATGGAGAGAAAGCCTGATCCCACCTTCCCCCTTACAGAGAAGCTGTGTCCATCCTGCCTACAGCGTGAAGTAGCTTTGCTCAGTTGTCCCAGTCACCAGCCTGTAGCACATCACATCTTACAGCAATTGCACCTTGCCATATTCAGGCAGCAAAGTCATGCCGGGGTCATTCCAAGAGCCAATACCACATGCAGTAAGGACAGAAGGGGGCCAACAGGCAGCCCAACATGACTATGGGGAGGTGGGAAGGGTGCCGGGCCTTTGGCAGTACTCTGGCCCGTGCTTTGCTGAGCAATGCAGTCCCTTCCTCTGGTCCAGCAGGGATGCAACACCTCACACTAAGGATATGATCACCTGGTGCCAGCTGGACATGCAAACGCAAGCTAGATCTTTAATAGCAGGGAAAAATGTCCAGTTTCCTCTTTTTAAATTAATAAATACGGTGCTTTCTCCTGCTAAAAAGCATGCAATTATTTTATCTACTACTTCAAAAGCATTTGAAAATATGAAAGTTCTGTCTGTTTTATTTGGTCAATAGAGGTGCAAACTTAAAAGGAAGCCAAGATATTTTTTGTGTATTTTTCTCAGTTTACTAATGTAGCAAGGTGATACTTAGCTGCGGAGCATTTGTTTGAGGAATGGTTTCTTTTGCACTGCATCATGAAATATATGGGAACAAGATTATATCTACAGTTACTGCAATCTCAAATTACTAATTTGTTTTAATGAAATTCAACTCCTCCCAAGATTGCCCCAGAACTATATAATGATTTGACGTGCTAATGCTTGCACTGGGATCTTTACATTAGCAAATAAATCTGGGAAAATAAACGTATCCATTTGTCTGCCTTGCAGGGATATTCCTGAGGAGGCAGCTGCACACTGTTTCATTTCATTGTGTTGTTTTGGTTTTAACCAGCTTGGCTTTCTTTTCAGCCATGCTGCAGGACAGGAAGGCTCCATTTCAGTGGTAAAAATGTCTCTGTTTAGCCAAAAAATAAATGTGTCAGCTCCACCATGGAAGTTGTAAGGCTACACAGTGCAGCTCTATTTACAGTAGCATGGACTATAAAAGCACACCACCGAGAGAGCTGGTCATCTTCACAACTTCACTTCTGCATTCCACCCCTGAAAGCAGCCTGTAAGACAAGGTGGGTTTTATTGTGTTAGCCTTTCTGAAAGTGCTAAAGCACCATTTGCAAAGTTTTAGTTTCCCAGAAACAATAAACACAAGTGACGGATGTGCATCACGTGAATATAAAATCTTCAGAGACAGCTGAAATGAATTGGTCAGCTAAATCCCACACTAAAATATAACTGAGGAATTCAACATTCAAAATGAACAAGTAAAAACATTGGAAAGTCTTAAGCAGGTGATGATATTCATTCAGCAGATAAATTATGTATCTCATGTCAGGACCAAGCTTCGGCCTTTTGTGGGGAAACCAGCAGAAAAATATTAGAAATATCTTAGATGAAGTGGAAATGTGAATTCACTTTTAAATTAAGATCATGTCTTTGAAGTTCAGCAAATTTGGAGATTAGCCTCAAGAATATGTCCTTTAAGAAGTCTCACATGAGACAAAGAAATCAAGAGCTAAAAGCAGCTGAGAATGTTGTATCTGACTTTCTTTACATATCAGCTAAAGTGACTGAAATGATTTGGTTCCAAAAAAGGAGATTAATAATAAATGCTATTTTCAAGTAATTGACTAATTCCAGGTGAGGGCAGACCTAGAGAAAGAGGTTACACAGCTGCAAACTCTTACATATATAGCTGCTGTACATCTCTTCTCTTGACTTTGCCAAGTAATATACCTCTCTCCTGTATCAGCCTTCAGAAATGCGGGGGGGGGGGGGGGGGGGGGGGAACCCACAAAACAAACCATGTTCTTAATTTTCACTTGGAAATTAGAGACTGCCACCATTCTTACTTCCATTGCTTCACATGAAGATGCAGCCACATAAAAATTGTTACATATTCTTCAAAGGTTATCTAGGCTATCAGGTACCTCATCTCATTTATATTTCAAAATTTAAACACTTTTTTAAAGAGAGACAGACTTACGCAACCCCTCCTAAAATCACTGCCTCAGCTCCCTGGATAGTGAAAAGAAAGAGACATTTCTAGATAGCTAGTTTGAATTTAGGCATCTAACTTGTGGTGGCTTAGATTAAATGAGATGAATCCCATCCTCCGCGAACCTGTATTGCCAATTGGAGATAAATAAATGCTCTAAAATCTCCAGTGTGAAGATAAACTGGTGTTTGGGATATACAGGCTTCTTCCTGTTTTGTCTGTTCACCAAAATACCCGCTGTACCTGTCTGCAAATACCTTGGGATATATATACACATATATATTTGTCACTTGGTGTCTAACTGCCATTACTGCTAGTAGATGTACGTGAGTATTGAGAGTAGAATATATCCCAGTTTCAAGTACCTGAATTATTTTTACTTTGCATGGAAATATGATTAGTTGTAATGAGAATTCAGGATTCAATGAAGGTGAGGTAGCTTAATGGTGAGAATTTAGTGCACTTTTACAATCTGATTATCTTAAAATGTCTGAACTTACAGCTTTTTCAAGCAGACATAATGGACCTTATTCAATAAGTTTGCTTAATCAGGTGTTACTTGTGGAGAAATATTACCCTTCTTCTAAAAATAAAAGATTATGTTTCCACGTGTTGCTACTGGGCTTTTTCCTTTTCTTCCTATGAAAGGAATTTCTGATATAGCCCTGAAATTCTTTTATTAATGTCTTTATTTCACTGAAATCAAAATAGCCTGCAGAACTGGCTCCCCAGTTTTTAGGTTTTCATATATCTCTTATGGTAGTAGTAACTCAGAGATATTTTAGCTTCCATAAACGTTATTTGGCAAAAAATAACACAATCAACAAACTGTGGCTATGTAGGAACCAGGAAAGCCATGGTCTTCTGAGGAAACAGGGTCCTGGAGAATGGAAACAGGGCTGAGGCACTAACAAACGGGCCTCCTAAACCTGCCTTTGACACTAATTCATTGCATTATTTCAAGCAGCTTGTCACACCTCTGCCTCAGGGTCTTCATCTGTAAAATGGAAGTAGCAATACTTCCCCTATCTCAGGACAAACCATGAGCACAGCCAGTGGTTTACCTGCTGCTCGAACAAGCTGTATGAAAAGCTTGGCGAGTCTCAGTGTTACAGTGTGTTGTCGCTGCGTTTCCCCACACGAAGGGTACAGCCTCTTCATTTCGCGCGCAGAGTGACTGCTGGAAATGAGGTGAAAGTTGGTGAAAATGGCCTTGGTATGCATGCTTAAGGCCACAGACCGTGTCTGCTTTCTTTCACTCCTTTGGGAGTGCTGTGCCTAGCATAATAAAGCACAGACTGACTTGGGAACGCTCCATTTTGTAATTGCAATACTTCAATGGTTTTTTTCTAGGTGCAGCTTTGTGCTCAAGATGGGATTAAGCAGTCCCAAGTAAAAAATGTAGTCTTAGGAAGACCACAGGGTCAACTACCCAGGGTGAGGTTTTTTAATTTTGAACATATTGTGTATGTGTATAAATATATTTATACACATATGAAACACCTTTCTATGTTTAAAGGTCAGGACAAAAAGGAACTCAATACCTGCCATGTTACCAATATATGAGGTTTTGAGGAACCATGAAAGTGTCTTCCACATACGTCGTCTTGTGGTATCCTGTGTCAAGCTGGATACTCACCTGTCTGTGGTAACTCAAGCTGCCTAAACATTAAATTTCCAGTCTAAGCCAGCTGAACCTGAACACAGCACTTCCTCTGGTCTGAAAATCAGTGTTAAGGAAGGTGTAGTATATTGTTCTTTGGAAGCACTTATCTTTCCACTGAGTATATAGGGGCCTAGATGACCATTTTAGTCTAAAATTAAGGAATAAGTTACAGTAGCATTGAGCAAAATGAGACCAGCCTTCAGGTTGCTTAAAATACTAAAAATGTAAAAAATATGTGAGAACTGTAAATATGCAGAGCAGTCTTAAATATATTCATAATTCACTTTCAGCCCCACAAAGAACAAGGTCATTAATGTTATGGAATATCTATGGATAATTTCAAATGTCTGGTTTTTGATAGAAAATACAGATATTGCTGGTGAGGGTATGCCCCATATAAATATCCAGCTGATGGTATATCATGTGAGAAACCCACTATTATTGAACTGACTGGTATCCTATGCAGAAATATTATGCCAAACAAATGACTAACATGTTAGGGATGACAAAAATCTGTCACCTCACTCTATCAGCATCTCACTATGGTTTTTCAGTGCTGCTTATTTAGTAGCAAACAGAAAGCCTATGGAATGTAGAAGAGTAAAACAGATGAAAAATTTTACAACTGTGAAAGAAAAAAATTATTCAGAAAACATCAGGACAGGGCAAACGTAATGAAATTCCCCCTTGTTTTTTGAGTTGTGATAGAGCTATGTAAGAAAAAGAACAAAAAATAACACATAACTGAAAAAATATGAAAACATTGTGAGTCTTATTCTTCTGCATTAACTGTACATAGGATCGAATCCTGTAGTCCATACTCAAACATTCAAATTGATTAAAGTTTTGTCTGGGTAAGTAGGAAAGATCACATCTTGACACTACTTGCCAAGTGGTACTTTTTACTGATGGATATAGGAGATAGGCTGTGTGCCATTTCACTGTGTTGATTCTCAGTCTATGTATCAGATAAAAAGAAAAACTAGTCTGGGACTTAAATGATAAAACCATTGAAATCCAACACAGGTCCAAGATGTCTGGAAAAAGCTAAGAAGCAAGTATTGCAGTGAGTGCTGTAACTGCAGCAAGAAAGTGCCAAATGGCAATCTGACAGAAGTAGTTTAAAGATCATTCTATGACTCTTAGTGCTTGAACAAGTTTAGGGCTATTTTGGATCGCGATCCAGAAGGTCATTCCTTATTCATATCTAGGGAACTCACTGGAGCTGTTCTGCCCTCACTGATGATGTCACTGGGAGAAGAACATCACCCCCATCTTTTAATTTCCGTTACTTTATGATCCAAATTTTCCTTTGTCTCGTGTACTGAGAGCTCACTTTTATTGTTGCAAATGGTTGTCATGAAAAACACCAGTTTGTGGAGCAGGCGTTTTGGGTGATATTTGGGGTGCTGCTATGACATTGTTGTCCATTTTGAAGTCTGCCGTAGCCTGTGAACCTCCATGCATGTTCAGAGAAAGTAATTTTCCTATTATGCACATATAGGCACATATACGTTTTTGAAAACTAGAACTTTTAGTGATTGGCTCGACTAGCACCATCCTTCACAAGCTTGTTTTAGTCTATTACTTCAAATTAATTTTTTAAGACTAGAGCATTAGAGAGTATGTCTGCTGGGGCTACAGTTGGAAAGACAAGTCTGAGGGCTAGACTATGAAATAAAAACAGCACATAAGGGAAGAAAACTGCCTAAAGGAAACATACTGCTGTTTGAATAGCAGGCGAGAGGTGGGAGGCAACCAGTTGAAATAATCCTTGTCAAAAAAAAAAAAAAAAAAGAAAGAAAGCAAAACTGGAGAAAAGGGTCCAGATCCTCTTTAATATTCCAAACTCAAAGTGAAGCTTTGCCAGTTTTAGCTACATGTTTTTCTTATCACAGTGGTTGACTTTCAGGAAGTACTGGTTAAAAAACCTGAAAACTGTGAATACTTTAGGGATTGCACCCTGCCCACTGGCAGATATACATTGGGGAGATGGGGGGCAGAAGGTGCTGTGGTTGCCTCTTTAGCACTCCTCTGATACATCTCATATGGCACATGGCAGGGAAATGTCATTTTGTGTAAAGCTCTGTGCACCCATTAAGCTTTGCAAGTCAAATTCTGAGTTCCCGGAACATTCCCAAAACAGGAGAATCTTTATCTGTGAGAGAGAAAAGAATAACAAAGCAGATAAGACAACCAGGAGATTGTCATAAACACTCTGAGATTGTATATACTGGTTTCTTTTCCTTTTCCTTCTAACTTATGGACTTCAAAAGCTCACTTTTTAGTTAATTTCTAAGAAGTAAATTATTATTATTATTATTTCTTAAAGAAAACAGATTCTTCTGTGGCTCCAAGATCTGGAGCTTGAAGGAAACACTGTCTAATACCATGAGGCTTGTGCTATCACTGAGAAACAGCAAAGCTGAATTTAAAAGTCTGTCCAGAACCTGTAGCTCTGACTATACTCAAACCCCGAGTCCTTTCGAGGACGTCCCTCATATTAGTCAGGTGCAAGCAGAGCAGGTAGTACGGGACATTCCTGAAGAACAGAACATTATTTCTAATAGATATATTCATCTAGGTCAAAGGAGATGATGCTATTGCCTCAGCCTCAAATCGTATTTGATGCCCATTCCAATTCCTTGTGATTGCTCTGTGGGTATTTAATATCAGCAGCTTCCACAGCCTCACCTGGGGCACCTAAGAAACCCAAGCCTGAATCCTAAAGCAGTTTCAGGGACAAGTAGGAATGGCCACATTGATCTGTTTTGTGTGTACATACCCCCAAAATTGTGTCCAACAGACTACCATGAGTTGTGATTTTTGGACTTATATACAGCTAATAGGTTGTCAGTGTAACTGCAGCCTTCATCTGGCAAAGGCTGCCTGAAATATTATGCTCCAGACCCTTTTCTTTCCTCTGCTGGGCACATTAACTGTAGTTCTCCAGGATTTGGTTAGATCTGAGATCTCCAACTTTCAAATTTATACCTGCATCCTAATGCTAAACTTGTTTTCTATCTATAATAAATTTCCCATTAATTTAGCTAACACAAGTCATGCATTTAATTCTTATGAAGTCAAAACCACTGACCAATTAAGACTGAACAATAGTTAATATGCCCCTCCTAACTAACTGTCTTCCAGAGAAAAGAGGGACAGTTTGAACTTATATAGTCAAAAATTAAATATGAAATCAGATACCATTGAAATGACCAGAAACTTTTAAGATTCCTATTTTAATCCAACAAAGAAATACTCCTCAAAAAACAGAACCGGTGAAGCTGCATCTGTCCTGCATCATGTAATCCTTTGTGGAAGAATAAGAGGAACTCCATATCGGCTCAGAGTAGGTATGTGCATACATGCACGTACGTAGAGTTAGTTTAAATGTACACTACTCTCTCTCTCCCGAAGGTAAAAGGGGAATCAATTGAATAGTTTGCTTTCAGTTGAGTTATCTTCACATTTAACTCCTTCTCTACAAACTGACTGGGTTTAAAACAGGACAGAAATATTTTATTCCTGAGGTGGTTTAAGAAAAAAAGTGCTGAAAATTGCCGCAATATCCATTTTTAAATTATGTTTAACAATATAATTGCTGCTAAATCTCCTCTTCTCCCCCTCCACTCCCCAGAAAAGAAGTACATTTGAGGACACAAAATGTCATTGAAACACTGAGAAAGAAATATTTCGAACTGCTCTGTTGCTAGCATAGTATGACTACAGCAAAACACATACTAGTGAGTTGGAATCATATCATTCTGAGCATCTGCACTACTCCTCCTTGGAGAGTGCATACTAATCATCTCTCTTCATGGTCAGTAACCACATAAGGACAACACCAGACGATGCCAGTGGTTTTGGTCCTGTAGCATTTATATGCTTTCCTGCAAAGATAGTCATGCCAGATAATATTCGTCAACCTTGTCTTTGGTCTTCTCTCTTGATTGAGGCAGATGTTTATTTTCCATCTGCACTATATGTCAGTGCAACTGCAGCCTTCATCTGGCAAAGGGTGCCTGTAATATTATGAGGCCATCGCATAAGCTGCTGGAAAGATTACTCTTGTGAATAAAATCAGTTTATGGCTAAAAACATTTATTCTTCATTTTGATAAGCCCTTAACAAATGAAAATTTGCTTCCTTACACTTTTGCCAAGCATAGGACCATGTTTATTTCTAGCTATATGGGTCACGAAGGATTCCCAGCTGTTAGATAGAGTCAGTTGTGCATTGCTGCACTCAACAACATCTGTTTCACAAAAACAGTATCCAGCTTTTAGCGCTCAAATGGAGGTTATACCATATGCCAGCAGACCACTTAGTTTTTACCTTGGGAACCAACTTTACACTAGTCAAGGTAACAGAGGAAGTACTGAGTATTTAAATGCTACCAGGCTTCAGTCACATCTTCATGTGCTCTTGTCATTTCCAACTATATATAGTAAAATTAGTTCCAAGCATATACCGCAAGCTGTTCCTCTGTTTAATTATTAACTGGAAGAAAGTTTGTTTGCAAAACAGTTAAAATGTTTTTTGTGATAGGCTCTGATGTTGAAAGTGGTGCCATAAGATGCTTCTGCAAATACAGAACCTTGTTAAAATGTCAAATAATATCAGCTATCAACAAAGGCAGATCAGGTTGAATACCCTTTAACTACTGAGCAGGATGTTAAAAAGCCATACTACCGTGGAACTCTTCAGAGCCTCACAAACCATTCAAAATGTCTGGCGGTGTTATACTACCAGGATGTTTTCGATTATGATTTATGTTGTTCTACCAACTGCCATCTTTCCTCTCATTTGGTTTTAATCACTTAATGGCTCTCTAGAAATAAAGTTTTAAAAATACGTATCTTTGACAGCAACAGATAAATTAGATTAAAGAAAATGCCTCTAATACGTGAATCATTCTCTGAGGAGTATACCAAAGAATTTTATGCCCTTACTGTTAGGAGGAGAACAGTTGTCACCAGTAACGTTGCATGGTATTATATGGCACTTAGTGATGTAGTAAAGTGGATTTGTTTGCTGATGACTCATTTCTATCATAAACGTTTTGTTGCGAAATACATTCCTTAATGCCCAGTAAGATGTTTTCAATAGCCCATGGATTAAATTTGGTGTGTACTCCAGAATAGCTACAAGATTCACATTATATTTGATTCTACCAAATCATATCACTGAAAAGGTGGATTATGCTGGTAAAGCGAATGAGTTTGATTCTGTTAACACAGACAAATTTTTCTTGTATGTAATTCAATTGACTGCAGTGGAATTATTCTTCACTGAACTGGTGCAAAAAGCTGGTCATGATATGGTAGACCTGTTTGCTCCAAATCCTATCCTTATTTTGTAAAACTGAAGAACAAGATGAGTCAAGCTGCTCCAAATTGCTCACATCTATTTCCCTGCCATTACACAACCATGTAAATAACAGGTTCGTATCACCATGTAGGCTATGTCCTGCCAGCTTCCAGGGGAGCATTAACAAATTCACTTAGTCCTTTGTAACTCTTCTGTGTGCGTTCCATCTACGTACTACAAGTCGTATCTGGCTTAGGCTGTGTCTTTACCTACCTTTTGAGTTGCACTACGGGCATGCCTCAGGCTCCTCTTGCTGTCTTCTACTGGCTTAGGGACAAGTCTCTGGTGAAAGATCACGGTCCTCCTGCCTGGCTGTTCACGGTTTTTTTTTCACATGAAAATGATGCAGCGCTCACATCCTGATATGGATCAAGGTGTAGACAGAAAATCATCCACCTCCAATAACAGATGCTCTCAGTTCCATATTACAGTCATTTCCAGAGCCTTACAAAGCCATACTTTTGGGAAATGTGTCAATAAATCTAACAAAAGACAAAACAAGATTCTAAATATGCCAAGTCAGAAATTATATTAAGAATTCAGGGGTTTGTTCCCAAAAGGAACGCTGACAAGAACAAGGATTCCAGGGCAGACCCGAACATCCGAGGCAGCAAATTTCTGAACGGGATATTGTGACCTTATGGTTTAGTTTATGTACCCTTTTGTAGAAAACACATGTTGAAGCTTCAGATAAATACGAATAGAAGAGAAATAAGATTGCCTAGTTTTTAAATTCAGGTTAGGTACTTGATAGATAGAAAATCTTTCCAGACGGCTAGGTCCAAACTGGTTTAGCAAAACTTTAGTCAGAAGATTTACATCCATTTATACTGTCTCTGAGTTTGGCCTGTAACTATGGATTCTGTGTTGTTTTTTTTATTTTGCTCACTGTAGTCAGGTATGCAAATGAGCTAGCTACTCCTATAACAACATTTACTCAAATCGTGGGTGGAGATTTGAGTTTTCAAATCTATTTTCTGTTTTCAAACCTTTAAGAAATCGTTCAGCTAAGAATGATCTACTCAAAGGGCATTATGGAATACCTCATGCATTGTACTTGATATTATCTGTTCTATCTACGTATGATGGAAAAAACCTTTTCTGTATATTTGGAATATTTTTTTCTATCTTCATCAATACTAAGTTCTTTGGAACACTGATGCCTTTCTGTAAGTGTGTATCATGACTGTGTTTGGCTAATTCTGTATTACAATTAGTTGGTTCTTCCCTCATGGGCGAAAAATCACTGAAGTTTTGGGCTTCCCTTTTTTGTCACCACCAATTGTCTTAATAGTCGCATCCTCCACAAACGAAACAAGGGCTTTATTTAAAAAAATAAAGGTATGCTTTTTTTTTTTTTCATTTTGTTGCAAAAATGAAAGGTACACTATCACTTTATAGCTTTCATCTTAGATTGCACCTTATTTTCCAAAGGAGGTATGTAGTATTAGTCTTTCTATCTTTCAGTCTTCACAAATTTATAAATTGCTGGAAAATCTTCCCTTCTATCCATTATTATTTGGTATCCGGTACAGCTCTGAATTGTTGGCCCTTGCTCCACCTGGGAAACACAAGGATTCAGGGGAATGAAAATAATATTGAAATGGCTGTGGTGCTGGGAATATTTGCTGTTCCAAATCAAACAACAACAAAAAATGTTCCCTCCTCAATCCATGACCTTATCACAGAATTTTTTGCCATATTTCTGACCAAGCATGCTAAACTTAAAACAGTAACTCTGTACATACAGTATTCAGAGGTGCTTTTACTCCCATTGATTTGACAGGGAATCTGCTGAGTACATTACTCATTCTGGACTTTGAAACTCTGCTCTTTCAGTCTAGTGAATCATTGCCAGGAGCAAAGGACCTCTCGCTGCCCCTTTTCAGCCCCTTCGTTTCCACCACACATGTGTACGGTCTTGCTCCATGTAAGAAGGATCGCGTGGGTACTTTGAAAGCCCATCTTTGGTCCAGAGAATCTACGCTGCTGCTGCTGAAAGCCACGATGTCTCACAGCTATCAGCTAAAACCAGCCGCTCTTCATTTGTCAGCAGTAGACAAAATGTCAGTATTGAATCTGTGAATCCCACTGAACGCCTCGTCCCAGAGTGTCATTTTTCAGAGTCCAGTGTAGTTCTGCATGGAGTCCCACAGCCTCAGCAGGTTAGCAGGAGGCTGGCAGGAGGGTGTCCTTTCCAGGGCAGAGGGGTCAGATGAATTCTTGTTCAACCTTTCAGTGGTTTCACTGTGATTTTCTCCACTCTTTATATATTTAATCTACCAAATCAATGATGACTGGCACCATCCGCTTCTGACTCCCCATTAACTATTTGTCATCTAGTCTTTTTATTATATTTATTTATATTTCATGCTTCTGCTTCATGCCCCTTTCCCCTCTCCCCCATTTAAAATTCTCCACTGGCTTTATTTAATCTCTCCCTAAGCCTACAAGTTTGGTGAGCTTTTCTGAACAAAATATATTAAAAAACAAGCTGGTTTTCCAGGTGGGTTTTCCCAAGCTCTCACAGCTCTCATTAGAGTAAAGTTTTTACAGTTACATCTGTGCAAACAGTGAAAACAAATACAGCGTAATGGCACGGAGCTGAAGGAAGTTAAGTGCACCTCTCCACCTGCCAAGGCCCAGATGTGGGAAATAACATGGCACAAAGACCCCAAATATTGGGACACAGCAAAATTATTGCTACAGAAGGCTTCGGTACTATGTTAGTTTAATTTCTTGAAGCATAATGTTTTCTGCAACCATTGTTTCCCCATTCCTGCTGAAAGCAGTTTTACAGCACTAAGCATGAGGTAAGATTTATAATGTCACTACAACCAGAAATGAGCAAAATGTTTGACTGTAATGAAGAATGCCCATCATTAAGAAAGACCATAAAGAGAGATGTTTGTATCTATTACCAGAGATAGGTAAGACATGCAACCTACAGCAGAACTTACTGCCTTACAGAGTTTGGAAGTGAATTAAGAGAGTAATAGAAAAGTCTGTTTTCTGAAATTTTTGAGATTTCCTAACCTCCCTCCAACCCCACAAATGAGCCCAGTAACACTCACTCTGAATCTCTTCTCTTCATAAATCCTCTTATTTATTGTCACCAAGTGATGCTATTTGGCACATAAAGTCAGTGTTGTTTCTTAAAGTTGTTTCTTAAACAGAGAAACCCCCTGTTAGCACCAGACACTTGTATCTACCAGACAGGCACTAACCGACACTAACTAGTGATGGTGAAAGCCTGGAAAGCTTCTGAGATGTAGTCCACCACACAACTGCTCATACTGGATCAGCCACAGTTCTATTGTATCCAGTGTCTCATCTTTAATAATAAACAGGATAGTGCTAGAGCTTGCGCAGCACAACCCTCCCTCAAATACACCCCTAATCTATGCGGTTTTACGGACTTTATGGGCTGGACATACAGCCACATCTTTCCACTTAAATAGCACTATTTTTACACCTATGTATGCATTCTATGATATCCTTCAGATATGAACTCTGCAATTTAATTACCATGTGAAAAAATAATGCCTTTTGTTTTGCTGTTTGATAAGGCAAATGGATTTCTCTTAATTTTGGCATTAAGAGAGGTAATTACTAGTTGTTCCCAGTTCTTTGCCTCCATGCCGTTTGTGACTTTACAGACTTGCCCTCAGTCTTTCCTTTTCCAAATGGAGGGGAGTTGAGTCAATTTAATCCCTGTTCATGCAGGAAGCCTTTCTCCATTCTTCTGATCACCATTTTCACACTCTTCATCTGCTTTATCCTTCCCAGTATGGAAGGATACAGTACTGCATACAGGACTGATGGGACACACCAGGGATCTGCAATGGCATAATGATCTATTTTGGTTGTGATTCCTTTCCCAATAATTTCTAACAATCTATTTTGGGACACACCAGGGATCTGCAATGGCATAATGATCTATTTTGGTTGTGATTCCTTTCCCAATAATTTCTAACAATCTATTTGGGTTTTTTTATGGCCTCTGAGTTTTGAGCTGACATTTTCTTACCCACAGTGAGTCAAGATCTCTTTGCTGAGTGATAACAGCTCATTTAGAGCACATCACTGTATATGTATACTTTACAATTGTTTTTCCCTATGATGTGCATTATTTGGCACTTATGGACATGGAATTTGTTATATTATTTTCAGTCATTCAGTACTGCAAGATCCTTTTGTAGCTCTTTGTACACATTTACTACCATGAATGGTTTTGAATCATCTACAACTTTGTCACCCCTCTTTCCAGATTATTTATAATTTGGACAGCAGAGGTTCCAGCCCACATCCTTTGCAAGACTCTCATGGTATCCTCCCCTTATTGTGACACCTGATCACTTCTTTCTACAACTTGTTCCCTGTATAGAAAAGTTCCTGTACAGGAGCCTGTGTGTCCTCCTCTAGATCAACTATCAACACAGATAATTCATCCAGCTCTTCTGCTATGGCTTTATGATCCTTACTCTTTTCAAATCTGAATAATTTCTTAGGCCTTAAAAGTTGTTTCACACAATTTCTTCTCTGCTATGAAAAATATTCATGTTATTGGTTTTATGCTTTTATAAAATTATTTATCAATATTTTATTTTGCTTTCTTTATTAGTGTTTACATTTACAGTGCTATAATTTATGCTTTCTCTTTTTTTTTTTCTTCTTTGGACACTTGACCAGAAGAGTCAAGTGTCCTTCCTGCAACCTGAAGAAGGTCTTTTATTCCTAATTACCTTTCCTATTCTGTTGAGTCTTCTCCCCCGATTCTTTTCCAATCCTTCAGGACAACTTATTCCTTGGTCCACATAGGTTTGTTTCTAAGTTAGCAATTATAATTATATATACAATAATTCGGAAATTCAGAGAATCTGTAGAGCAATAGGAAAGTAATTGGCTTGTAAAATCACAAAATTACAGCTGTATGTAATACAACCCAGAATACAAAGGTACTGCAATACACAACTTTCTTTTAAATGCTACCAACATCTCAAATAATTGGGATAAACAGAAAAGGGCAAATGAAAATAATAAAATGCCTTGTATTTACCTTCTGACAACACAGACAGTCCATATCTGCCAAATCAGGATTGGTAATGAGGCCAGGTAACCTTGGATTTCTGCAGGGAAATCTTTGTTTGTCTGAGTTCGGGTTTTTTCCCAAATATTTACTATATTTCAAGTATTATCAAGGGAAAATAATTTGTTGGTCTCAAAAGAGTGAAATTCCATGCTTAATAGAAATTATTTTAAATCCCAGACTCATCCTTCTTTTATTAGCTTATGGCAATTGGAAGAATTGGACAAGAAAGGTGTTTAGATTTCAGGTGTAAGGATTTGTTGTCTGTCATGTTACATCGGTCTTGAGATCTTTTTAAGAAGAGGTATTTATCAAGCTGTAATGTAGGTTTCAATCATCTCTGTCAGTGGAGGATAGTGGAAATTGATGAAATATGAACAGAAGTGTGGGAAAAATATAGAAAAGACTTTCACATAGATACTGATGTGTCCAAGTTACTTGACTCTTCAATTTGCCCCAACAGTTGACTTACTATAGTATTTTTCTGTGTTTGTTCCTAACCTCACATGTGAAGCTTTTGTTCTTTTCATGTGACTAAAGTATCATACATGATCAAAAACTTTTGTTATTTTGTTATTTATCAGCAAGAGACCAATAGCCACACAGACGTGATTAATAGGGACCATATTTCAAAATAACCAATTGATACAAGAAAGATTATTCACAGAATAGGGTACCACTAAATGTACATTAAAATGAGGCCTTATGTTAGTGAATAATATGCAACTAGGCAAGTGTTCTCCATTTGTATTTAGGTCAGAAGTTTCCCATCTCTGAAAAAGCCAAATTTTTAGAGTTGAGAAAAGGTCTGTATGCCTGAAAGCTTCTAGCTTTTTTAATACTTCAGCTGTTCTGATGGCAGATATTACCTCTACCTGCAAACCATGACTTGTATGTGTCCTAAACACCTGTGGGCAGTGATCAGCAGTAATTCTACCACTTGTTTTGATGATACTTTTAGAGGCTGTTGATCCTCCCACTGCAGAAAGACTCAAGACTAATGGTAGTTTATTTGTCTACACCTTCTCTGGAAAGTTTGAGACTAAATCATCTTTTCAGTCCTGCTATTGCACACAGGAATAACTGTCATCAGCTAAATGGACCTGAAAGACTCTATTTAGTCGGTGAAAATTTTCTTTTTGGGTTTTGTTGCCTGGTGTTTCCCTGAACATTAATGTATAAAAAATTTGAGCCTTGTTCTGACTTTCTCAGCGTAGGTATAAGGGGTTTATGATGTCAAAAAATTTGAATGTCTGAAATTTTCTCCTTTGGCTTCTTTGGTGGTCCACAGAGAGAAGGAGAATGTATCTGTCTGACCTGTTTTAGATATCTGCTTTATGATGGTATAAATCACATCTTGGAAGAGTAGGTCTCCTGCTGCTAACACAGGGGTCAAGGCAAGTAACTCATACACAGAGTCTCTTCTGCAGATGATACCTTTATGTGGTCGATTGAATCCCACCCAGAGTGCACTGTCACTTTTTCCGATTTGTAAAATTTCATTAACAAAAACAGTTGAAGGAGAACATACCAGTACTTGAAAATCTGTTCTTTTACCTCTAGCTTACTGATTTGAATACAGACTGAGTGTGCTCATGGTCTAACAGCTGTTCAGTGACCTATTGTGATATGCTTTGAGCCTCCAGATTTTGGTTTTGCAAAGTCCTAAAAATAACCTTCTTTTTGCCATCCACCTGCTCTGTTGCCACTGCCTGCATGCTTGGGGTGTTTTCTCAGGCATGTTAAATGTGCTTTTTTGTACCTCCTTGAAAACAAGCTCTTTAGGTAATTATTATGCCAAATACAAGAATAAGGGGAAGAATACAGATTTGCCCGGTCTTGACAGCAAACTCTATTGTCTAGAGCTAGTACCAACCAGCAAAGTACCAACCAGGATATCAGGAGACAGGGACTGCCTAAATACGATTTTGCACACAAGTCCTCTACTGCCTTGATATCATTTTTCAATGCCAGCTAAGACCTTTGTCCTAATTTTGAAAATAATTCATGATTTAACCCCCAGTTGCATCAAATTTGCATCTATGAATCCTGCTGACAGCTAAGCTCTTCTGAGACTACACTGACCACAAAGCTAAAAGCAAAGCTGGGGACACAGTGTTCTATGTTCAGGGCATCTGGCTAAGGAACAACAGTCCAAAGGAAAACAGCTTTAGGAAATGTTGCAAAAGCCACAGGAAAGCCTTTCATCCCCAGAAATTACAATGCACGATTTGAACACCTTCCTCTCTTTCCATCTCAAATTCTTATCTGAGAAAGCCATACCCCAGCAAAGTCTTGGCCTTAAATGTGTTGGAGATTCCCTGAATCCTTCTGTGCACTTTGCTATTGCAAATGCCTTCATATAGTGCCAGGACTCCTGGCAGCAGTATAAAACCCTGAGATGTACAGAAGAAAGATTGTTGTGCTTCCCGGCACTATAGCCATTGAGTGTGCAAGTGGTGCAATTGCACCAGCACCTGTAGGTTGAAGCAGAGCTGAGCAAAGATGGAGGCAAGTTTTTGTTCCTTATGCCAAGGAACATGCCAGACTCTGCTGCTTCAGGTTATTTGGGGAAGACAGTAGTTTCATTGCCTGTTGAAGAGGTTTACATTATCCTCTGTTCAGTTTCCAGGGGATGTTACTATGTGCCTGACAGGACTAGAAGCCAGTAAAAGGATTAAAAATGCAACTTTCCTTAAAACATTCATGCAAAGTCTGTATCTACCTAGTTGAATGCTTAAATTACTTTGACTTTCGGAGGATTATATAACTATACGTTTTCCATATACAACACTATTTCAAGGAGACTACCTGAAAAGTCTGTCCATCCAGAGCCCACCACACAGAAGCATTAATATATTAACAGCATCTGTTGGTAAACTGGGGAACAAAGCTGCAGAGAGTTATTCAATCCAGTGCTATTGGACAAGTTAGAAAATGCTTGCAGTATCATTGTGAAGTGCTTTGATTATGAAAGTGTTCGTGATGTAATGACGGTGCCATTAAATCCTGGGTACGTGTTCATACCACTCTCATACAGACGTGTCGGGGACCCCACGAGGGTTCAAGAGCTGTTTCCTGTAGGCAGTGAGACTTCACAGGTAATCAGAATTGCATCCATTTTGTTGTCCTGAGAGTGCAACTCAGGATTACTAAGGAGAGGAAAAAAGTCCCTAAAATAACCCCCATTATCGGTGGTGTGCCATTCACCGAAGGTTCCCGGCCCTTTCGTTAATGCAGAGACACACAAGCAGTGGATGTGAAGTTTGGAACAGCTGCGGGAGTAGATCCCACAGAGCAAAGGTAGGAAGGAGGAGGTGGCTGGTGAAAGAAATTCCAGAAATGTACGTAATAAAAACGTTTCCAACCATAACCTTAAAATAATAGCTATGCTGTTCATCAGGCATTCCAGCCAATAGCTCATGCTCTGTCCCATTGCATCATATACTTGCATCCCACTGGTAATGACTTGTTCTTTGAATTGCAATTAACCTATTTAAGACCAATTAAGAAACAGATCTTGAATGGGCCTGCACTATTACAGCTCAGTACTCACAGAAGATGACAATGATGTTTTAATTAAATATGGGAGCAAAAGGTCTCAAACTGAAGCTTACAGCTAACTAAGCAGCAGTCATTTGGTTACTGAACAGGCAAGGAGCTTTATGGTCTCCTTCCACATGGTTCAGCCTCCATAGCTCTCAAGTTTGCTTAAGGCTAAATAGCTTTCCTAATCTATTATTGCACAGAAGAGGTCCCTCCCGCCCCCGTTTTCTAGATCGCAGTTTGGTATGTTTTAACAAACTATGATAATCCCTTGGTTTTTCCAGGGCAAGAGTATTGCTGATAAAGTGATTTCATTTAGGCAAATTAACTCTGTTAGTTACATGAAAGATTGAACACTGTTATCTTATGCTGGTATGTGCAAAGTCTCATAAGTGCAAAATACACATCAAGGGCCAATTTCACATGAAAAACTCCTGATAGTATAAGAGCTGGTTAATATTTCTGAATTATTAAGTCTGACAGCATAATCATGCTTTTTTGTTGTTTAGGCTGTTGATACCAGATGTTTAATGCACAGTAAAATGTGTTAGTGTAATAGGAAGCATTTTAAGGAAGTGCAATTTTGGAAAATGAAGAAACTACTTGGGGTAATTTAAAGCATAAAAACAGATGCTGGAACTTGGAGCTGCTCTAGCTTCAAATAAAGTGGAAGACTTCCTTTAGAAACCTATGGATATTCACCATCATTTGCTTTTCTCTCCTGGACGCAGACCTGGCTGGCGTTGCTGTGGCCATCTTGGGCCAGGAAGTCAGGTCAAAATGTCGAGTCTCATTATCACACGGTGTTCAACACTGCGCCTTGGCTATAGTCACCGCAAACATGAAGGAGGGATCTCTCCCACTGCATTAGGGCCGGTTGTTCTGCCTCTGCTGTTTATTTAGCACATGGCGACCATAGGACTGAGTTAAAAGCTTGACTGCTATACTCTTCCTGGCGTAGCATGGGATTCTAAGAAAGTCTTGCAGGTATTTCAGGGACACCAGATTTCAATCTGGATGTGTTACCAAGTTGGTTATAAAAGTTGGCTGAATGGCTGAATGACCACATGATGCCTTTGTCACCTATAAAAAACTGAGATTATTAAAAAATACTGCACAACAGGATAAAACAGTATCTATGATTATTATTTATTTTCAATATATATTTGACAGGAGATATATATGTATAGTCAGTGAGTTGCACATTAAAGACTAGCTTCATATGGAAGCAACAGATAATAATGAGTGCTGATCAGTATTTTGCAACTGCTGAGTCTAATAACATAATCACGCTTCCCTTCTCCTTGCTGCTTCTTTTGGCACCAGATGTTTAAAGCACAGTAAAATGGAACCTTAATGTTCTCTGTAATTAATGGGTGAAAGCACAGAAGTATATACAGGCAGGTTGTGTTTCTATTAAGATGTTGTCATATAATTTATGAGAAAAAACAGATGTTCCTTTAAACAATTTTCACTTGGTGTGCCTGGAATTCCCCCGAGAAATGAAGAAGTTGTGGGAATTTTCCATGACAAAAAGGAGTGAATTTCATACTTAAAAAATAATTGTTATCATACAGAAATTCTACACAGCCAGAGACAGGAAACTTTGTCACAGCATGAGCCATTCCAGTTTGTCTCCTTGCATTGTTGCAAGAAGTCCAGATCTTAGGCAAGGACCTCACAGAGCTCAGCTGAAGAACAAAGTTTACCTACAGAAGTTTAGGTCTTTCCTGATCTCTGACTATTAACATGTTGATTTGTGGGTTTTTTTCTCTTTTTTCTTTTTTCTTTTTTAAAGTCACTGCTTGTTGTTGCCCTAAGTAGGCTCTGTCAGATCCGCTCTGACACCCATCTGAACACAACTGGTCTTGTGACTGTCTTCAGTGGCTCTGATTTTCAGAGAACAGATGTTGAGAATTGTCTAATGACTGAGGCTTTTTTAAGGTGTCACAATTCAAGCACCCAAAAGAAAGCACCCAGATAAACCTTAGTTCAAATGGGGTTTGGGGCATTAAATTATGGCACAGTGATTTACATCTTCAAAGCACGTTGCAAGTATTTTTTTGGCACAGCATCCTTCACAAGTGAAGAAATTATTTTCCACCCATGAAAAAGTGTGGCAGAAATGGAAGAACACAGTGAGAAGCTACACAGGTAGAAGCCAGACTCAAATCAGAAATCACGGCTCAAACATTTCATCGAGTTCTTGCAGCTTTGCTATTTATCTCACATCAACTGAAGGGCAAAAAACATCTGTGAATATATGCTTAGTCCATGGCAAAGAATAGGTTAATTAGCCTACCTCAGTCCATGGTGAAAGAGGTGTAGTGGTTTAGATTGTGCACAGCAACATTCCTCTTGTCACTGGTTTTCAAATTCCATGCTTAGGCCTCTCAACCACAATTTGAAAAATTCATAAATAGCTAATCAATGTATTTGCTATAATTTTCTAAATCGGGAGAAATCTTCCATTGACTTGTCTTCTGATCACTGGTTTCCCCAAACTCCAAATAGATGTGGCCAAAGGCTGCTGCCATGTGGTCCAGACTGATAGGCAGGACAGTAGGACCAAGCATTACTTGCTCAGCACTGTTTTCTAGAGCAAAACAAAGATTCAGGATCAGATCCTGGGTTTAAGATTGTCCCATTATCTCATTTCAAATTAAAATAAGCTTCCCCAATCTTTCATTGCACAATCTGCTAATATTATTTGAAAACAGATGTGTAGTAGACAGCTGTTTTGTTTAACAACCAACTGAGAAAACCAGGCTCCTGCATGTAGTAAATAAACAGATGAAATGTTTGATTCAGAATTGCTTCTTTCAGAAATACCAGCCTGAAAATACTGGCTGGGGCACGGCTACCCATGTCTCTTCTCCTTAGCAATTCACATTCTTCTTCTGGAAAACAGGGCAATTCCTCTGTTGCCAGCACATACGAATGAAGAGCATAAACCATCCACTCTCCACTCCATACATTGTTAGTTTAGCTTATACAAATACAATTAAAAAAAAATAAAAATCAAATTTGGGGAGCTTTGGTGCAAAATTGCACTAATGGGCTACTTGTAAATACAGATTCCAGCAGGAAGTACAAATAATAATATCCTCATTTGAACCAAGAACACCCATTCCTCAAAATCCTACTGACTCACCACAGGATTTTGAGTTTTTCCTGTGTTCAATCACTTAGCACATTCTTGTCAGGGCTTCTGAGAATTTCAGTTGATACATTTGGGAAATTCTCTTTTTGACCTTCTCTGAGGGGGGCAAAAAATAAAAGAAAAATCTATTTCTGTATGGTTTTGTGGGTTTGACATTTGCTTCCCTCATCTTTAGTAATCCTGGATTGGTAGAATGTCTGAAACATCATTCCACTATGCCTCCATATGGCCAAGATTAAAAATGAATACAACTACAGCACATCTGTCAAAAGTAACTTACTATTTAATGAGGAATCAGAACTCCAGAAGAAAAAAAAATAAAAAAATCTTTGTTGCTTTTTTACAATACAGACTTATTTCTCCTGGCAGAATGGTCAACTGGGTATTGTTCTCATTAAGTCATATGACTCCCAAAGTGTCAACGAGTTATTTGGGATGCCCAAAACAGAGGAAAGCAATATTTTCTGAGATTTGTATGCATACATACGTGTATATTTATTTGCATAACATAGTAACTATGGAATACAATAAGATGCCCACTTCAAAGTTCAGGATTGCTGGAAATAATTCACAGGGGGTAACTGTATTAAGGAAAATTCTTGAAAAGCGTGGAGTTTTTGAAGTATGTTTCTCTCTTTTTTTAAGAAAAAAATTGTAACCCCTCTATATCTCACAATAAGCTCCATGCAAATCAATGGGTTATGATAGAAACCCGCCTCAGGAGGAAGGAACACTAAAAATACTTACCCTGAAACTGAAGTCATGATGATTCCTTTGCTTGGAGACGGACGTCAGTGTAACAGAAGTGTTCTCTGCAGTTTCCCTATCCCCAGCTGTACTTTTCAAGGATACAGTTGACTCTGACGATAAGCCAGGCTGGCTTTACAGAGCACTTTGTTCATTCCCCAAAAGATCTGCTGCTCGAGGACTGGGTGTCAAGATAACTTACCTTGCTTTGCTTGCTATGCCCTGGGAGACTGAAAGAACTCCTGCTCCCAAGAGATTTCATAAGAGATGTGTTTTTTAAAAGTCTGTTTAAAGTCAGGTGCTTTTGTTTGTTTCCCAGCAAGAGGACTGTTCCTGACAGTATTTACTTATTTCCAGAAGGTTTAGGTCAATATGCCTACTGTATTGATTACACGGGCAGATTCTGATCTCAGTTAGGCTGGAGTAAAGTAAATTAAATCATTCCAGATTTAAACCAGTGCAATGAGGCTCAGAGTATAGCCCATAGTTTTGTTGTATGTGAGCTAGTCTTCTCATATTTTTGCTCAGAGAGATACATTTTGGGGAACATGAAGGTTCTTCAGTGTTGTCATCATAATTTGTGCCTTGCACGCGTGCTCTACTCTTTGGTTGCTTTATTGTTGCCATGCCGTTCACGTAGATACAGTCACAAACCACCATGGAGAAAAACTTGCACAGAAATCAGGAGATGGATTAAGCTTCCATAGCTCCCATTGATTTTAAAGGCTTTTAAAAATTAGCGTGCCTGATGTTAACAAGACTGTAGGCAGTGTTTGTTTAGAAATGGATAGCTAAAACACTAACCAGTCATGACAAATTCCCTTTTTTTAACAGAACCTCAATTTAATGATGAATCTCCTTCCCTCAGAAAAACAAACATGTTTGTGTGCTAAATATGAAACTGAGGTGAGAGGATAAATGATTTGTGTCAAACTTAATGTCAGGAGGAGGAAGCCACGCTATCAGAGCAGCAGTTAAACCAGGTATGAACAAAGGTTGTCATTAAAGAGCAGATTTTGAATATATTGTTACAGAACAAATTATGTGATAAGAGAACAGAACAAGGAATTAAACAAGACATGTAGGAGCAAGGCGGGCACAAAAACAACAGAAATGGAGAGATGAAAAAAAATGAGTGGGAATTTTGGGGAGAAAGATAGTACTGCTGGCAATCAGTCAGGGTGGGATTCAGCTCCATATTAAGACACCTTAAACTTGGGCTTCTTTTATAGGTCTTTACTTGTGCTTCAGCCATCCAGCTCCCCTTGGTGCTCACTGGAGAGCTACACTGCCTGGAGCCCAGAGCTCATCACGGTAATGCGTGTCCATTTGAGGGGAACTGTCTCCATTGACTGTAACAGGAGTTTAACTACCTACCTTACATGTAGACACCTACGTATTCATATTTGCACATTAAAACACATCTAAGTGTCCTAATCTTGAACATAATAGGTTATGTTGAAATGGCAGGTAATGACGTGACAGGAGGCAAGCTGAGAGTCTGGCAGTGGAAGCCAGGCAAACGTGACATTAACCTGAGGAAAGTGGTGGATGCAGAAGGTAGCTGTAACCTTGAAACTGGCTGAAAGCGTGTAGGAACCATGCCTCCTTTTCTTCCTCCCCACCCCTACAGTGAATAAATCGGGAGGAAAATCAGATGAGATGATAGCCTACGCTAAGGAAACTGAAAGTGATATCAAAATGTTCATTTAGTGTGGTTTCAATTTACAGATACAGATATATTCCAGTTCATATATATATGGACAAGTTAACCCTTAGAAGTATTTGTGCTGCTAGATATTAGGGGGGGAAAAATCTAATGTCTTTAATATGGAACAAAAATATAAATATGGTGCAACTTTCAAATCTTAGTGGTATTCCTACTTGTTATTTCTCATTTGCAGCAGTGCCTGTGAGAATAAGGGAATGGTACACATTCAGAGGTTGATGATAAACAGAGAGGATAGTCCTCGAGGTTCTTCATTAGTGAAGAATACATCACATTTCCAGATAGCACTTTTGCTGAACATGCTAGGCCATCTGCTCATGAGGCTTTTGGTTTCATTTCAGATACAACTGGCTTCAGCCCATCTCTAGCAGTCAATAAAAAGAAAGTTTCTAAAAAATGAATTACCGTCCCAAAACACAAATCACTTTTTGCAAATGTTGTGATAAAGTTTCTGAGCAATTCAAAGTCGGCTACCATATGTGCAAACCTCTGTGGGCTGGTGAGGAGGAAGACATTCCCACTGTAGCTTTCTGAGGCCATGTATATTTTCATTTTAATACACCAGCATTAAAATCCAGATTCATTCTCCTTTTTTTGTTGGTCACTCCTGAAAAAAGCTTTTGTTTAGTTTAAATATCCAGGTTTCACAATTGTTTTTCCTTTTCAAAGCAGAATGTTAATGTCAGTAATCCTAAAAATGCAGCAAAAAGGACAAATATGTCATGTTGGTTGGAAGAAATTTATGGACATTTTCTAGTCCAGCCTCTCACTTGAAACAGGACTATCATCAACTTGAGATCAGGTCAGGTTTGACTTTTTCCAGCCAGCTGCTGAAAATCTCCAAGGATGGGCGAAATCCTGATTTCTCTGGGTAACCTCAACTGCTGCATTACTGTCCTGGTGACAAATTGTTCCCAAATGGCCCACCTGAGCCTCCCACCCACAGTTTGAGTTCACTGTTTGCCTTCAACAAAACAGTATAATGTAGAGAGCCAGCAAAGGCTGTAAGAACCATTTAAGTATCAGGCAAACTTGATCAACAAAAGTCAGGTAGAACCCAAGGGGACAAGATTTCTGTCTGCCCATTGGCACTGAAGTCTAAGTCTTCTGCATGCAGCACTTTATTAATAATCCTGTGTCCACAAGCATTTCCAACTTGCAAGCAGTATCAGAAGGTATTGTCAGAAGCAATTAACTATCTGCATTTGATCTAGCATTAGTAACTACTTTTCAAAATGCCATACATCAAAAAGACAGTCTGACGGAGACCGTAGAAGTGTTGGGGATGAATATTCTACTTGTCACAGGAAGGACAGCAAGGAACTGCTGGGACTGTTGCTGCTGAGTATTATCAGTAACTTGTTCTAAAAGGCAGATTTCCTGCATGCTTTGGCAGACTGAGCACTCACTGTTTTATAAACTTACACCAAAAATTTGACATAGGTGATTTAAACTTCTCATATAGTAATCTGCACATAATTAAAAATGGCATTTGTGGTTCATCAGTAGCCTCCTGACACCGGAAGAGCAGGTGTTTTGTTGACATTTTAAGATCTGGATGGTCTTTGAATTTGAAATTCTCTCTCAGTGCAATAACCTGCTGATTGCCAAGCTCCAGCGCTGAGAGCCTTTCAGCAAGGAGGGGCACAGCGGGGAGCTGTGGGCTTTGGAAAGACACTTCACTTGTTTTGATTGTTTCGGGTAGTCTGGAATCTAGTGCCACATTTTGTTGAACCTCTATTACCTTTTAGGCAAAATAAGCACTGTCTGGGCTAGGCAGCTGTTTATGGAGGTATAATGTCAAATAAATTAGTTGACTGCTCAGTCTAAGCTGCAGAATTGAGGCTCTTGACTCTTTGGATCAAGCTGGATGGCCTAATGGTTGAAGAACCTTCTCAGGGCTGACAGAGTTACTTCGGTGCAGCACTGTTTGCTGTGTGATAAATCTTGCATTCCCATTGCCCATGTTGTTGCCATTTTGTAAATATTTAGAAGACTTCAGCCTTGAGGGTCACTGATCTGGCACCTTTCAAAAGCACAATGCTTAGAGCATGTCAAATGGACCAGACCCAAAGATTTAAGGTGGAGCTGAGGCACCCAGCCCCCAGGCTGGAGCAGCTCTGTGCCAAGATGTTGAAACCAGCACATGGGTGCACTTTGGACTCACACACTCCTAGCTAAATATGAGTACAAAACCTTTCAAGATGAAGGCTAAGGGACAAGCGTGGAGCTGGATCAGACATTGCTAAAAATAATCATCAGGTATTATACATGAGCAAGATCTATAAATGTGTATGGGGGTGGATATTAATAGGGTAACAATAGTAATGACTATGTCCACAGTTACAATACTAAATATTACAGTAGAATCAGGTGTTTGGGGAGGACTGCACCTTCTAATTGTTCCAAGCAGAAGCAAAACTTCCCTCAGAATTGGAAGACTTACCCTTTAAACAAATCATTCTCTAGCCAACTTCTGCAAGGATCTTGAAGCTTACACTACTGCTTTTGATGTGAACTACTGTCTAGAAACAAAGAGTAGGCCACTTCTGATGGCCAGTATGATGATACCTGCTTTTCAGAGCTCTGGGTCATATCCCCAGTTGATGTAACCTGGCATAGCTGTACTGGAGACACTAGGGACACACTCATTGGTATCATGAATGACCTCATTGTTGCTTCACTACATTTGCTGTCATTTAGAGCAAGAATACTAACCACGAAAGGGAAAAGTTATTTTGCAAACACTTTAAATACAATTCCTTATTCTCATATTTGCAATAACTAACATCATTAACTGTTAAACAGTGAATGAGTGAGATGCACCAGTTATTCACATCTTCGGGGTGTGCTTTAAAAGTCTCTTTTCTCCAGATTGTGCCAGAAGACAAGCAGCTCACCTGAAACCCAACATGTTGCATTGCCAATAAATCACCATGCAAAACGCTTTGTTTTACTATCAGTTAAAATCCTTTTTAAAATAAAAGTGAATTGCAACATTTTAATTTTATTTAGTGATTTGTCATTAATATAATTCCCTGAGTTTTTGCTTAGAAAAACACTCTATGGGAAGATGGATACCATTGTAGTGGAGAAAAGTATTTCCCTAATATTTGACTTCCTGTAAACTTTTAAGGACAAAATTTTAAGATTCAGTAAAGAAAAAAATACTTAACAATTCCTGCACATATTTTACTGCTTTCAAAGTTGTTGAGACAGAAACTTGTAAAGGTATCAATTTTATTTTAATAGATGAGAGAATAATACACCATCTTCCAGCAGGTGAATAATTACACTATTACATTTTTCTGCTTCATGAAGATTTCCCCTGACGTTGGTAGGGGTTCTAAATGTGAAAGACTTACAGGCTCAAGTCCTTGGTGGTATTTTCAGAGCTGAAATAATATCTGTTATAAGCACAAAATTTCCAGCAGATGCTCCTCACTATGTCATTGAACTTCTTAAGTAGTCTTTCAGTTTGAGTTCAATGAGACTGTTCAGGCTTTTAGAGCTAAGCACGTGCTTAAGTGATATACTGGATGAAGGCGAACTTTTTTTCTAAAATACATATATGTGTCTGTATATATATATATAAAAAATGAAAAATATAACTTAAAGTTTTATAGAATGAAATGATTGATAGGGATACTTTAACAAGTAACCTCATATAAAAAGATTCTTTAAACAAACTAATTTTTATTCTCCTCTAAAGTCCAAGCACTGAGTTAGAAATCTAAATTCAAACAGAGGTAAACTTTAATTTTGAGAGAAGATCAAGCAGCACAAAATTTCTCAGGAATTTGGTACCACTAATTAGGTATTTCTTTTACTTTTGTAAATGTTTATTGCAATTTACCTAGGAAAAAATGCATCAAATTCTAGGTATAACTCCAATATAGTATCACAGAAATGTAATTAGGTGTAACAGAAATGAATACAGAATTCAGCATAAAATGGTTATGTTTTCAACCATCCTATGCTATGTGATATAAAATTGTGTCTGAGACAACAGAGAATTCTATAAGGTATCACAGAAAACAATAGGAAAGGCTTGTTTTTCGATTAAATGGGACCTTTTCCAAAATAAGGAAGGAAATACGATAATTTATATTCTGAATATATACAAGTTGAAATTTACAGGGGCCTGTTGAATACATATATCACCATTTAGTGCTTGTGAATATAATACAAGAACATAATGGATGTTGGGATGACACATCTTTGAAGCTGATGCAACTGGTTACTGACCTTCACAGGTTCTTTTCCTACAAATGTAGGAGAAGTGATGCTTCTATCTGGAGTAAGGGGATGGAAATGAAGCTACAGACAAAAACACAGCTCACCCAGAAACTGAAACTGGACGGGAGGGTACCATGAGGTGGAAATACCTGTGTGCTTCTGGAAGCAGAAGCCACGTGTGATGTGCAAAAAGAGAAACAGAAACATCCAGCACACAGGAAAAGCAGGAAGCGATGGATCTGGCAGAAGAAAAAAGTAATGGCTAGAGGAAGGCTTGGAAATGTGAATGAAGGAAACACTCCATTTTAGTCTGAGCTGGAAATCAGGCCTTTGCTCTCTGTAGAGAAATGGGGTTGCATCAAGGTAATGTTTGATCGCACTCACCACCAATTTTTCCTCCTGGAAGGAAAAAAATCAATTATGATCAATGTTTTTCAAGGTAAACAATTATTTTGCTTTTTTAAATACTTCTTTTCTGTTTTAGGAGTTTCTTGATGTGCTCTCATGTGCCTACATTTGCAGTAGCCATTTGTTTGCTTGGTATTTGTGAACTCCATCTTGGCCTACTTATGCACACTCATGGGTGGCATGACTAGGAGACTGATGCTTCAGTTACACCACTGACATCTGTATCTGAAAATATATTGGTTTAGCTCCTCCAGCATTTGTAGAGTATAACTCAAACTATGAAGCAATCTTTTGAATTTGAATTAAAATGTGGACAACTCCACTAATTCAAATGCATTCCCCCACATGCACAACACTTCACTTTTTGAAGTTTTTAACCAGGCCTTAAATATTAGGCCAGAAGTATGTTTACAGAGAATATTTTTAAAACCAAAACACTTTTCAAAGACAAGGCTTTCTAAGTGTAGCCATTTTTAACTGATTTTAGAAAGACTGTGTTAGAAGATGCATAGCGATAACCAGTGAGCTCCACATGGCTCCAGGTCACAGTTGATAGAAAATGGATGGATTCAAGTAATTCTCTTCCTTCATTTTCCACACTCCTTTTCCCTAGTAATCAAGCATTCCCTTGACTGTGCTACAGACACAAACCAGAATAACTTTCAAGTGTTCCTTCTATCACTTCAACACTATAATCCACTCAAACTCCACCACTTAATTTCAGTTATAGCATGAGTATCCATGCACAAATGAACCACCAAAAGGGTGTTTCTGAGTGGGTCTAGATATCCAAGAAGGTATAAATGCCTCCATCTGCTGCTGTCTTCATCAGCTACTTACTGTGATGACCCATAGACTGCATTACATGCTGATGTGTGGAGTTTTTTTAAGAGCTTGTGTAGTCAGCAGGTAGATGACCAAAATGCTGCCATCTCACTTACAAGTGTGTAGTGAGTAGGGAGTGTAGTGTCAGGACAAGGGTTAATGGGTTTAAGCTAAAAGAGGGTAGATTTAGATTAGACGTTAGGAAGAAATTCTTTACTGTGAGGGTAGTGACACATGGGAACAGGTTGCCCAGAGAAGTTGTGGATGTCCCATCCCTGGAAGTGTTCAAGGTCAGGTTGGATGAGGCTTTGGGCAACCTGGTCTAGTGCAGGGTGTCCCTGCCTACGGCAGGTGGGTTGGAACTAGATGATCTTTGAGGTCCCTTCCAACCCAAACCATTCTATGATTCTATGATTCTATGATATGTTAAGGAACAAATCCCAATTCTTTTATCTCTTGGACCCAACTCTTATGAGTTTTTGCTTACAAATTACATGTTCTCTCCTATTTTGAAAGCCCAGTGCTTGAATTCATAGGGCTGCATCTATTTCTCTATTCTTATATCTTTTTAGCAGCATCAGTTCTCCTATGGAGATGACGCCTAGGAAAATATCACCTCCCTTCTCATATATTGGGCATCTTCGGACGCCAACCCGAGTACATGTGTAGAGAGGAACTCCAGTGCCTTCTAATATCACAACAAATTGCACATGGCCTCAGTCTCAACTTAGCCTGTGGCAAACCTGGAAGGGAACCATGGGCATATGCTGGCTGCATATGTATTTCCCAGTTCCTCTTTTAAAGGACCTGTGCTTGCTCCACTCTTTAGGGAGATACTAAGATGAAGTAACTTCTGAGGTCCAATTTTAGACCTGCCTGAGCTTAGTCTCTATCCACCCACAGAAGATTTAATGGAGCAAAAGTATCTATTTAGGATAGAGTTCAAAGCACAGCCTCTACCCCACCCCCTGCCCAAGTCCTTTAATCAAAACGCCTCCCATAGGTGTGCTCCATGTATATTTAGCAACCTCAATGGCTTTAGTGGCCAACTTCAGGCTTTGACAGATTTGCAGCACAAGATTAAAATCAGATGACTGACATAATGATGAGCCGTTACTGCCTGCCCCAGCCTTGCCATGACACCTCTGAGGCAAGAACATACATGAACCCGTGAACGAGCTGAGTGTCACTCACTAAATGACAAAGGACTAATTCAGATTTTGTTTACTTTAATATGGGAAAGTGAAAACTGATGGATCAGGAGCTGATTCATGGGCAAATGAAATGTCTTCACCTGAAGAGTGGGAGGATCAGTCAGCGAGAGTGACAGATAGGTGAAAGAGAACAGCTCCAGATTTTAATCTGCTGGGGCACTGCTGTCAAAACCTTATACTCTGAGATTCAAACCACTTCTGTATCGGCTTCAGATAAAGAGATTCCCAAGGAGAAGAAACAGTTAAGGTAATAAACCCAGAGACTAAAAGAAAGAAGCAGTGTATAAGTAATCTTGAAGTACCTCTAATTTGTTTTTTTAAAGTCAATCATAAAAAGTGCTGGGCAATCTCGAGTACCTTTAACTGATCGCACATTAACTCTGAACGACTAGCTGCTACACCAGTTTTTGGATTTTTCACACACTGTTTGAAATTACTGTGCTATGATGCTTGCTTTTGTTTTTCACAGTTAGGCTTAATTCAGATTGTTAAGTACAATAAAATATAGACCCAAATCCTTTAAATAAGATCTTTATCATGACATGACTGATCAGACCACTTACACAAAGTAATGTCAGATGACCAAGTGATGCAAGAAGTTAACAAAACCTGAAGAACACCAATATATCACATTTAAAGGCATGGTTTAAAAGATCCGTAGCTCTAATATATTGATAAACTGTGATCCAGAAGAGGCTAATGAGGAGGAAAAGCTGATTGTGCAAGACTATAGTTAGCACCTTGGGAATTACTGTCAGCTCTAGTCTAAGACATCAGATTTAGAAATCCTGTGACTGGGTCATGTTATTCAAGTCGCATTTCAGGTCTATATGAGATTTTTCTCCTTTAAACCTCATTTGTTAACTGCATTTCTTTTCAGTGTAAATGTGAACACACAAGCATGCATTTGGTACCTGTGTGTATCTCCACTTTTTGACATAAAATGTGATTTTAGTTTATAATTACCCTGTGGTTTTATTGCTAATTAACTTGCATGTACACAGTAACTCTTAGCATTGCTGTTCAAAAATTTTCTTCTGCACTTTGATCTGCTCAGCAGTGCTCCGCCTGCTCTGCTCCTGCCAAGACAGTTCACAAGTTGTTGAGCATACTACTGATTTTATTTCAGTTTAGGAGGTCTGGTTTCCTTTTTAAACCTTTTCTGCCTTTTTTTTTTTTTTAATGTATCTTCCATATGTGTTTGCCCTGTTTTGAAATGGTTAACATTGCTGACATAAATGCTTAATCATTTTAGGAAGATACTCCAGCCAGTGATTTTCTTTCGTTTGTGATACTATATTTCCTGCATTTCCCTATATGGGGTTTTAGAAATGTCTGTGGATGAATTCCCAGTTGCATTAAAGCCAGTAGTATTATCATCCTTGATGACAATCCCATCTGGATTTTACTTTCTCCCTTTCCACTGCTTCTACCATCTAACCATTTGGCTCATACAATATTCTTACATCACAGTCCATCAATACTGCACTTGCTAATATTTTTAGGATTTTTCATCTGCAATCTTCAATCATTCATTCTTTTCACTTGAGTAACTGTGTACTCTTAAGACTTGATCTTGAGCTGTTTCTGTTCGCAAACCACAATATTTCACTCTCTTACTGCTGATTCATCCTATAGTGGACAGGGCTGTTGAGAGCTGATTTTCTACATTCCTCTCCTCTCCTCTCCTCTCCTCTCCTCTCCTCTCCTCTCCTCTCCTCTCCTCTCCCTCACCTGTCTTCCAATTTGTGCTATAGCTATGTTCGGTACTCCAGAGAAATGAAAATTGTCCAGATGTTGTTTATATACATACACCTGCCAGTTAATGAGTTAATACATGATATTTGTTTTTATAGTAGTACAAACACTCTTTAGTTGCCCAAATATTTGTTGCTTGCAAAGATTGCACTATTCCCAAGGCAAATAAAACTGAATTACAGCAATGAAAAGTAAAAAGTACATTTTGAAGGCTACAAAGTCACCTATTAGAAAGTGTGGTGGGTTGACCCTGGCAGAGGACCAGATGCCCACCAGAGCCGCTCTATCACTCCCCTCCTTCTCTAGACAGGGGAGAAAAAGTGTAACAAAATGCTTGTGGGTTGAGGTAAGGACAGGGAGAGATCACTCACTAATTGTTGTCACAGGCAAACCAGACTGAACTTAGAGAGAAAAAATTCATCTAATTTATTACCAAGCAAAACAGAGTAGAGGAATGAGAAATAATATCAAACCTTAAAACACCTCCCCCCACCCCTCCCATCTTCCCAGGCTCAACTTCACTCCAGGCTTCAACCTCCTCCCCTGCCTCAGCGGCACAGGGGGACGGGGAGTGGGGGTTACGGTCAGTTCATCACACGTTGTTTCTGCCGCTTCTTCATCCTCAGGGGGAGGACTCCTCTCATCGTTCCCCTGCTCCAGCGTGGGGTCCCTCTCACGGGAGACAGCCCTTCACGAACTTCTCCAACGTGAGTCCCTCCCACGGGCTACAGTCCTTCACGACCTTCTCCAACGTGAGTCTCCTCCACGGGGTGCAGACCTTCAGGAGCAAACTGCTCCAGCGTGGGGTCCCGACGGGGTCACAAGTCCTGCCAGCAAACCTGCTCTGGCGTGGGCTCCTCTCTCCACGGATCCACAGGTCCTGCCAGGAACTTGCTCCAGCACAGGCTTCCCACGGGGTCACAGCCTCCTTCGGGTGCCTCCACCTGCTCCAGCGTGGGGTCCCCCACGGGCTGCAGGTGGAATCTCTACACCCCCTCATCCTCCCTCCATGGGCTGCAGGGGGACAGCCTGCCTAACCATGGTCTTCACCACGGGCTGCAGGGGGATCTCTGCTCCGGCGCCTGGAGCACCTCCTGTCCCTTCTTCTGCACTGACCTGGGTGTCTGCAGAGTTCCTTACATCTTCTCACTCCTCTCTCTGGCTGCAAAAGTGCTCTCTAACTGGTTTATTTTCCTTCTTAAATATGTTATCCCAGAGGCGCTGATTGGCTTGGCCTTGGCCAGTGGCAGGTCCGTCTTGGAGCCGGCTGGCATTGGCTCTATCAGACACAGGGGAAGCTTCTAGCAGCTTCTCACAGAAGCCACCCCTGTAGCACCCCCGCTACCAAAACCTTGCCATGCAAACCCAGCACAGAAAGGTAGGAAATTCCAGAATTGTAGGCCTTTAATGAAAGTAACTATGACATAGTTCCATTTATTTTTCATCAAAACTCTGCCAAATTCTGTCTATATAATCCTGTGCTGGGAATAAGACATTCTTCAAAATTTTGTGACGTTACTCAGGGTATGCAGCTGAGTACCTTACTATATTGCAAATATAAATTTTGTTTAGCATAACCAGCATTAATATTTTCACGGATATTCATCAGTAAGGAAGCTAAATGCTGGGTTTTTTTCTACCGAGAGTGCTTTACGAGTTCAAAGGGCAAGACCTGAATACACCACTGTTTTTTTTACACACACACACACACACACACATATATATAATTTGATAGGCTTAGCACTTTGGCAAATCAGACCCAAGCTCTCAAGCTGAGCCTGCAGAGAATGAGGGACTATCAGATAATTAGCCTATGAGTGGTATGATGGTATATGACTTACCACAGAAAGGGATGGAATATAACTCTCAATGAAAGTCTTTAGTTAACTTAGCCAGGAGAGCCACTGCTTTTGCAGTCCCCTCCTTGCCTCACCAGGTTTCCAGCTACAACAAGAAAGAAGCAGGAGCTCTCCGCCCTCTTTGTCTACATAATCTAGATTTATCTATAAAGCTCATTCCTAAATTACTTCCTTATAGATATGTGTATATATATAAATTTTCTCATTAAAAAGTCAGAGTGAAAAATGTGAAAATTCTGCCACGTAGCATCATACTAGCATTTCTCTGAGCACCACCAGGGCTGAAAACTTTCACGCTTTCATTTAACTCCCAGAATAGGATGTCTCACCATAGTCGACATCTTAGACTGCCACCCCATTTCCTTGCACAAGCTAATGACTGTATGGCTTCAGGATGAGTTGAATCAATGGCTCATCTGGTGGCATGCTATTCCTTCTTCTCCTTCGGTAAGTGAGTTTTCTGCCAGATTAGGAAGTAACTGGTTCCACTGTGACCATGTGATTGTTAGATAAAACTAAAGAGAAGTGACAGGATTGCATGACTTGTGGCACAGATGGCAGTATGGAGAAACATGACCATGTCTTTTGAAGCTCTTTGCAGTTGTACCATCTTAGATGAGGTGAATTTGCATCCGGAAGGAGGTAGCCTCTTCTGTTGGCCCCTTCTCTTGATCCTCTTGCCCATTACTTTTATGCTTACCCAGCGTCAATTTTTGACCTGAATCCCTTTCTTTTTTCCTTCAGAGACCCAGCCTGCAAACTGTAGAAACCATCTCTGTGTTTTTTACCCCTCTTGGCTTATCCTCTCCCATACTGCCATTCCCACTCATTTCCAGTTCCATCTCTCTTGGATTTCACCTTTGAGTCGTATCACAACTCCACATCTTAACCTCTACACTGAGGTGGTGTCGGTTCTCTCACACTCCTCCTCAGAATCTTTTCTATTGTTATTCTCCTCTTCTCCTCCCTTCCTTTGGTTCCCAGATTTCATCTTGTTTATTCATCCCCAGTTTCCACTCATCTGTTCTTAATCCTCTTTTCTATTTCCATCTCTGGTTCCCATTCATAATCTCTTTGCCTATCTCTACCAGCTAACTGCACCACTCCTGCCCCTGTAGACCTCTCAGCTTCTTTTTTTCCCTGACAGGATACGAGTCCATGTGTTGGTGTACCTAATAGGTATGTGTTTGGCATGTCAGTCCATGTGATAGTGGGAAGTGGGACTACAACATTTGAAGTGAAGGGGCAGATGAGTGGGACTTCTCGTTGCACTCGGCATGGGGTCTTGCTCAGAGCTCAGGCCAATCGGCCACGATTGACATGGGAGGCCACAGGAGAGAGGCTGCAGCGCTGCGTTACAAAGGCATTAAATACAGATTGATCCGTTCACGAAAGAGAGAACACAAAGTGAGAATCAAATGTGTTAGTCTTAAATCTAGTGAGCGAGATTTGAGAGGTCTGTAGCCTTTCTGTCCTACACTTAAATCACTGCACTTCCCTTTGCCTGTATTCCAGCAGGAAGGGAGATGGGGAGCAGTGAACAAAAAGGCTTTTAGTTTCTTTGCCCTGAATTCAGCCTGATCTCTATTAGCTCAGAGCTTCACTTTCAGAGAAAACAGCTGCTGAGCTGAGAGCTGGAAGCAGACCCAGTTCCAGTGGCATCTTCACGGAAATAAGCTCCAAAGGTCCAGCGGGTCACTAGAGTATACAAAACCTCTCTTCTTGTGGGGCTTATAACCTAAATAAATTTGGACAGATTATCTTTGACACAGAGGTTAATTTGTTGACCCCGTTTCAAAGTCTGATGCCACTGCCGTTTCTCAAAATCACTAAAAATGTTACCACGGGTTTTTTCCTTAGCATTGTTCACAAAAATACATAGATTGTTCTGGCTGAAATACTTTGTCTGCATTTAAACTGAAGGCAAGAATGGACTTGCAGTATTGCAACTGCAACGGTTACAGCAGAGCGAAGCTGTAAGCTGTTGAAAATAGCCTTAGAATGAGTAGCACTGGGCAAGTGGAAAAATAAGCCTTGTTCCTGCCATGGCTTATGACACATATCTCACTGGTGTTTCAGTGATGGAGAATCTGCTCTTGTCTAAGCCTCGGTGTCTGAATCCTTGTGCACACGAAAGCTACCCAGTAGAACAGGCATTTGTCCATGTGCTGCATATAGCAAAATCACACTGTGATGTGTAACATACAGTACAGATTGCAGTATATACTGTTCGAAGTTTATTTTGAGTCTTCTGCATTTTCATAAGACAAAAAAATATGATCTATATCATCTTACAACATTGGCAGTATGAAACATACACACAGTATGCATTTTGAACTGTAGCATATGTACAGAATGTTCACAATTTAAACAGGAGAAATGTAACTGAGCATCTATCTATCTATCTATCTATCTGGGCTTACTACCATGGTATTAAGAACCTCTCTGAAATCATTGGCGTCTTTTAGCAGAAAGCCCTCCAAGCTTATCTTATGAATTCTCCATCCCTCCCCCCATCCCAGTGTGTATTTGCAAATGCCTTCACCTCTCCCCAGCCTGCAGCTGTTACTAGTAGCTTTCTAAGTATAGGAACTGCACTTGAAGAAATTTTCCAAGGAGCCAATTCTACTGTCATGGAACAACAGCAATTACACCCCACCAGTAAGGATAACAACTGGACACAGTTGTGTGCAGCTAGAGAATAACGTTATCCTTTTCCAAATGTAACAGCATTTGCATTTTTTTTCCTCACTTATGACCATGCTGCAGCGAGACCTCCATAAAGATCCCATGAGAGCTTGAAACTGAAAATCTCTCCAATTCTTAAAAAGAGTCATTTTTCAACATGAGACAATATCACTACAAGACTAGGCTTGCAGCTTCCGAAAATGAAATAAATTTCTTTTCTGCTACAGCTATGTCAAAGGGGACTGTTCAGCCTCACCTTCTTTCCCCAGTTAGCTGAGATGCCAATACGTACATCTCTTATAATTTTAACTGCATATGTTATGTGCAAATACCATCCAGCTGGATCTGCATTGAGGCAGTTCATACTATAAAGAAGACATCAACCTTTAACAGGTTTGGGCTTCTAACTCTTTGAGATTCCTTTACTAGCTGAGGAGAAATTAATCCATCCTCTTGGGCTTTTATAAAGGATTGACACAGAAGAGTACGCAGCACTCTTAGGGTACTTGGGACCTTTCAAGTTGTGCTCCCTGTATTTTAAAATAAGAGTCTTGCTCATGGTGTAGCAGGTTTTGGTGTGTGGTGGTGCATTTTTTCATCTGCAATTGATCTGAGACAGTAACTTAAATACTTAAATACACTTAAATATGTCTGCAAATTAAAAAATGTTGTTGTAACCCTCTTCATGCCCTCTGCCAGAACTACAGTGATCTTCTCAAGGTTTTGATATTTCTATTTGGGATAAGGGATTACTCTAGCTGCCATAGCTATTTAATTGTATGTGAACACTTATTTCTCATTATACTGAAGTGAAACACTAAATTTTCACAGCAGAGGTCACTTATAAAATGAGTAATATTTTACACTGTGTAATGTCTTACAGTGCAATGCTTTTCAGTTCTAAATTACTACTTTTCCAAGAATTAACAGCATTAATAGCTAAGAAACCCCTTGGGATTCCCAAGCTGGGGATTTCAAATACAGTTCCCTGCAAAAGGCCCAACAAAGCAATGAACAAAACATTAGTTTCTCTTATGGTTTCCCTCTGTGTATTGTATTGCACAATAAGGGTGTCTGATTTTTTGGTGTCAGGAAGGACAGCTGATGGTTTTAAGCAGTAGTGATTCTGAGACACTTTAATATGAGACACATTAATCAGATTTTCTCTGATTAATACAATGGCATTTTTAACTATGTCACCGAAATTAACAGGAATGTTTGAGGAAGAAGACACACAGCGCTGCCAACTTCAAATCTTCAGATGTGAGTCAGGCCTTGGAAAATTATGAGATCTGCTAAAGTCAGGAAGGTTTTTTTAGCTAACCGGCTTTTTTATCTGCTAAGATACATCTGGGTCACTACAATTCCGAGGAAACTTAAACAGGGCAATTCAGAAAACTGAGTGTTGTACAACTTCTTTCCAAGGTGAAAGGATTATATAAACCACCAAATACTGAGAAACATATAATTAGCAATATTGCATGCAGCCAAGAAGGAGTAAGGTATGTGACCTTCTGTCTGTCAGCATTCATCCAAACTGTGATTCCAGAAACTGAAGCATCTTAACTCCATCGTTCAGCGTGAATTTGCGTTACACGGTACCTTACATCACAGCAGTGTTTCTGAGTGTAGCTGCACCGAACGGCAGCAGAACTGTAAGGTACTGCTCCTGCCCTGGTATTTCGTTAGCCCCCTGCCCTGCCACGCAGTACCAAACTCTGGGGACCTCTGCCCCACTCCACCCCATCCTGCTTCCTAAAGCTGGGGATCTCCCCATTGCCTTGGTGTTTGGTTTCTCACCTCCTCGTCTCTTGTTCCTCTAACATGCCAGAAAGGGCTGGCACGGTGGGACAGGGAGCGCTACCTCAGGGTCCAGACCTGGCTTCTTACGCAGCACAGCATCAAGAGCCAAGCTTCACTGTTCAGTTCTAGTTTATCCTACCTCCGGTCAAGTTTCATGAAGCCTGGAGGTGTTGTCTTGCTTTTTAAGCAACGGACACACATCGAGTGTTTGTACCAAAACCAGGCGGAGGTGAAAGGGCTGCTGGAGCCGGCACTTGCCCAAGCCTAGCACAGTACGCTCTGGGGACACGCCACTGGCACCCGAGGCCGGGTGTGTGGGGACATCGAGCCCCTCTCGGGGTGCGGGGAGGGCCGAAGGTGATCGGGGGGGCGGTGGGATGACCCCGGGACCCCCCGCCCCGGTCTCCGTCCTGGGACCTTTCCGAAGGATCGGTGCCTTTCCCCGCACGCCGAAGGCCGGGGCTTCCTCTCCGCCGCCGGGAGGCCGCGGGGGCGGGCGGGCGCGACCCTCCCCGCACCGGGCGCTCCCCGGGGAGGAGCCGGCCGGGTCGCACCGGGCTCGCTCGCCAAGTCCGGCTCCGAGCAGCCAAACCCAGCCCCCTGGGCTCGGGGTGGGCGGGGAGGGCTGGCCGGCCGGGCGCCTCTCCTGCAGGGAGAGGGAGGACGGGCGAAACTTTCCTCCCCGCCGGCGGCGAGGTTCCAGCGGCCGCCGAGGCGAGCTCTGCCGGCATGGGCCCCGACGCGCTGCAGCTCGGCACCTACGGCGGGGCAGCCGCCGCCGCCCTGCTCCTCTGGGCCGTGTGCGTGCTCTGCAGGAGGAAAAGGTACCGGGGCGGCGGGGGCGGTGGAGCGGGGGGCGGCCGCGCATTCCTTCACGGCCGCGCTGGGGGAGCGGGGCTGCGAGGCGGGAGCCGCGCCGCCGAGCCGCGCATTGGGCCGCGCTTCCTTCCGCCCGCCCCTCCGCGCCGGGAAGCCCTATCAGCGCCCGCCGCCGCCACCGCCTTCCCCGCCGGGCCGGGGGCGGCGGGACCCAGGGGGATGGCGGCCGGCGGCCCCCCGCTGCGGCTGGGGCGAGCGCGGGGGACGCGGGGTCCCGGGCGGTCGCAGCTCGGCGGGGCTCCGGCGCCGCTCCGCTGCGGCGCGGCGGCTGGAGGCGAGGGGCAGCCGGGGAAGTGCGGGGCTGCGGGCGGCGGCGGCGGCTCCTCTCCTCTCCTGGCCGGCGGGTGCGGGCCGCCGCTCGCACGTGGGTGCTCGGAGCGCCCGGGGAGGCTGGTCTCCCCTTTCGTGGGTGCGTGGAAGTGCGTGCTCCAAAACAAGGGGTACACGAAGCACGTAGCCTGGCCCTTGGCAGTTTGGCATGTGAATAGAAGTGAGCCTTAGGTTTGCTGAAAACCTGAATATTACTTGCGCGCTGCATGTAGCAAGAGACCTGTGCGCGGCTTGACAGCCTTCCCTGGAGCCCAGTTTGCACTGACCTTACCTGCTGAGGCAAGGTGGGCAAATGCTGCTGCTGGGCTGCAACATCGGCCTTCTGCTGCCACTTGTCTGTGTGAGGAGTAGCTGATGGCGGTAATGGCAGAGCCCCTAGAACTCGGGTCGTGGACATTTTGGTGACTTTTTTTAGTGTCTCTCACAGTGTTGCCTTTAGTTTCTTCCAGTACATGATCGAAAGCTTCACAGAAGGTATGCACGTATTTTGGGATGCTCTAAGTAGAAGTCGCATTTTTTTTGAGGGGAAATAAGCACTGTCTGGAACTATTCTTTCTGTTTCTGAACAATACCTGTTTCTTTATATACTAACATTTTTCACTTGCGTTGCCAATACTCGATGCTCTGCAGTGTCTGTTCCATAGCTGATGAATAAATGCATGTGAAGGCTTGGTGGAGGAGAGCTGAAGAAGGGGAGGCATCGGTATTCGCTGCATTGTTCGCTTGTTTTTTCTAAATTGCATAATGAAACATGTAGCAAATAGTAAATTTAAATAGTAAACAGTTACTTTTCCTAATCATTAAAAGTTTTTTTTGGAAGGTGTAGACATACAAATGCAAAAAAGAAATTGCAGTACTAGCCTCTAAAAAAGAGTCAGAAAGTCATTCTCACAGTTTTTAGACCAATAGCCCTAACTTTGGGACCATGTATAGAATTAATCAGATAACAGAGAAAAACTGAAAATTCTTGTTTCCATCCCAGAAAGCATCAGGTCACTGACTGTAAACAGTGATGAATTATTTCCTTAATGTCTCTTTTGGAACCATTATTAATGTGATTTGAGTTAGAAAGCCCAATCCATCCCTCAGGTGGCTGACATCCATCCTGGTGTTTGAGTGGAGTCATCCCATAAGACAAAACTACTTGACAGAGTAGCTTAGGATGCAGCTTTGTGTTGCAGCTCAGTTTACAAATGGATAGCTGCTGCTCCACTGGTCACTCCTCCTCCCTCCTGTTGCTTATCTGATCCTCTGTGAGCTGGTTCAGGGAATTAAACTAGCAAAAAACTATTTATTTTTTTTCATAGGTTTAGTTTCCTGCAAGTTTAGCTGCCTAAAGGAAGTCAGCACAGAAAACAAAAGGGGAGCAGTGAGGACATGGTCAGGCCAAATGGAATTGGGTGTCATTTTAGGGCTAAAAGCTGTTATACTGGCTCAGCCATATTATAAAATTGTGACTGTCATTAGTATAAATTCTAGTAGAATTGTAAAAGACTGATTTTTTGAAAATGGAAACAGGCAAAGATTTTGCTTGTAAAGTTTTCAGTCAGATGGTTTTTTCCAGGTAGGGAAAAAGGATCAAAGAACCCATTTCAAATTATTTTCATAACCCTTGTGTCTGTAGAGTTTTTAAGTCAGCTCTTTAGAATCTATAGCAAAATTGTGTGGACATTTGTGCCACGAGAGAATGATATTACGCAGGAGGCCTCATCAAGAAGACATACTGTCTTGCCCAAAAAACTAAACTGCTGTTTGATTAATAAACTACTTATTTAAATCCTATACTGTTTCTCAAAGAAGCGTACAAAGTTCCAGCAAGCAACTGGAAATAAAAAGTGGAAAAACCCATCAACCTCTGTGTAGTACAGCCCTCAGCATAAGGTGCTGGTGTTGAAGTGCTATCCTGCTCCAGTAAAATGTGCAATTAATTAATTAATTATTTTTTTTTTTAGCATAAAGGAAGAAAAGAAATTGTGCATGGTCTTGAGGGATGCCAGGCAGCAGCCTGGCTGCCTTCAGCAGCCATTTCTGATCTGCAGGAAGAAAAGCCGTACTAAGGATTCAGTGGATTAAAAATTGGGGATAAGGCTTAGTCCGTGCTCCTCAGATTTGGTGCAAGTTTGTGATCTCCCCTTACTTATCTAACCCTTATCTGTTTATCCATCCCCATGTGTCCTCTGCGTGTCAGATTTCTTCTTTCCCTTTCTTCTATTTGAATCTAACAAACCCAGCAGCAGGCGGGACTACCCCCCTCAGGAATCCACAAGAAGCATTGGGGAACCTGTTGACATAGGGACCGTTGGCAAATTACTGCATGAATAAATGCCAAAGTCAAGGTTGTACTCTTGATCATGGATCGTTAAGATTTGGACAGAAACGCAAACAAATTCTGGTTTTGTAGAGGTTGCCTATGCTAGAAAAAATGTTATTACTTCTCCTATACAGGTGTGTTTATAGAAATAACTATGTTGCCCTAAGGTTGGTATGCTGGTACCAGTGTGCAAACTCTGTATAAGGGGATTGTTTGTTGTGTTTAAGGTACCAAGATAAACTTTACCAGAATAATGAAATTTAACATCTTAACCACAACTATGTGTGGGTTCCATCTAGGATAGCAACAGTGGTCAAATGTGTGTATATATAAATGAAAAGTTTAAGTAAATACACACCATTAAGCATTAACTTGCTCTTCAGAGTTCGGTAAGTTTGTTTTGCCAGAGGATGCCTCTGTCCTGCTCGACTGAGGCGAAAGCAGAACCACTGATGCGGCTCTGAGAGTTACATGCCCAGGAGTGTATGTCCCAGAGAAGAAAACTCCCCAAATCTGTCCCTGATGCTCCTTAAGCAGATGTTACAGAATTTTGCCTTTCTTGGTGTGAGGTGCTTCTGCTTTGTTTCCTCTCAGGCTGAGTGCTCTTAACTCGAGAAAAGATTTTGTCAGAAGTGTTGTATTGACTTAATCTGCCGTTTCCTTCTTCTGAAGTGCGGTTGGTGTAATCAGGTGTTACCAGGCTTCAGGGTGAGTTCAGTACAGCTTTTCTTATTAAAGTATTTACATCTACTCTTTGGAGACAGCAAAGAAAGGAAAAGGAATTTCCTTTTGTATAAATGTTTATGATTTAAGTGCTGGTGGCAGTAATAACACAAAGGAAACTAATTGGAGTCTTTGCCAGGTTTCGTATCACAGATGGTGTAGAAACAGAAGTAGAACAAAAGTTTCCTTAATCACAGAAAATTTTATTTTGAGTTAAACTTCAGTGTCAAATGAGGCTCAGTGCCTTCTGCACACTACAGAAAGATCTCCCTTGTACTGGTTGAAGAAGAAAAGCCTATCTAGGCTGTTTGCTGGGGAATGTGTTTTCTCCGGAGAGATCTTCCTTTTCCTGCACAAAAGTATTTCTGCTATGGCAAAACCTGATGACTTCCTAGCCTGGAGATTGTACAGATTATTCTCTTTCACCTTCCTAAAAATGTCTGTCAGCCGCAACTTTATGTGTTGTGGGGTTTTTTTTGTTTGTTTGCAACCTGTTTTTCCGCTAGCTGTGCAGCCTGAAGGAGCAGGAGGTGAGAGGGCAGGTGAAGCCAACTCCAGCAGAAAGCTGCCCAAGCAGGCAGGGGTTGGCTCCTAGTGACTTCTGTAGCTGTAGTACTATTCCACTTTTTCTTGCTCACATTGATGCTTATTGGTTGCTAGTGTTTATTGCATGCCCATGACTGAAAATGATCCCAAATTGTAACCAGCGGTTTGGGGACAAGGCTGGGATGGTCTCTGCCTCCCTCCTTGTGGGGCAGACGCTCCAAATTACCCGGAAGAGGAAGAGACTCATGCTGACCACAAATTAAAACCACCAGCTTTGGAGAAAGGGACAGTGGAGAGAAGTGGAGCAAAGATCGTTGCATGCGTATTTATCCATTGAAATTGAATCCTGCTGTCCTGAGGTTTGCATCCCAAAGTTTTTCAGATAAAGAAGATACAGACCCAACTTGGAAATACTCATGAGAGGTTTATGTCTGTTGGAAAGTTAACACACGTCCTATGTGAGCTATGCTGATGAAAGGGTTTGTAAAAATTATTCCCTCTGCAACTCTATAGTTTAGTAAGGTTGGTATTTTAATTATGAATGGGCTTCACAGTCAAGGTTGCTTACAAGGAATGATACAATATATGGCACATGTAACCTATGTGGGGGTTTACTGTACAGCAGTATAGGAATTCCTGTGCTGGGTTAGATGGGGCACATATGTTCTAATACATTATTTCTGACCAGTTTCTAATGTGTCAGAACATGGTATAAAAAAACTTAAACAGTGTAATCGTAGATTAAAGACAACATAAGAAGAATTACTTGATAAATTTCTCAGAAAGGATTTTGCTATGGCCTGAGTTACGGATTTAAAGCCCTGTTGGAGCAAACTGTGTTTCATTTTTCTCTTTTAGTTTATCCTCTAAAATACCTCCAGTCTATACAATTGCATTCATCTGAGATACTTTTCCAAAAAATTGCTCTCTTGAACCCAGATAGATATTGTTGAAAAGAATATAGATTTCATCTTTGCCTTCAAGAACATCTTATCCTTCTCTGTGACAAGCTGTGAGCTTGCTAACAGCTCTCTTACCAAGTGAATTGTAGTTCACAAGATGTCATCAGCCTGTCTTTTTTACCACTTCTGCTAATTTAGGCAATATGTTAAGGTAGTTTTCTGTTGGAGGGAACATCAGGAAGGACAGATAGAAGGATACCAGAAAAATCTCCCTCTTACCTTCTTACCTTGGCTTTCTACACAGGCCTTTTTCTCCATCCCCTTGGTTGGAGTCCTAGGGTGTGCGTGCATTTTTGTGACCTCCTTTTGTTAAGTGTCATTGTCCACTCTTAACTCCACTCTGAAAAGATTAGGACTGACGACTGAAACTGTTTAAGGCAGAAAAGTAACAGTTCTGTTTCTTAAGTAGCCTTAAAAAGCCTTTCTTTCTCACCACCACACTTGAGTTTTCTGTCAACTTTTCACTGTCGTGCCAAGATGTGGTGGAAACTTATTTCTCTACTCGCTTCTTCTGGTAAGAGCTTAGCAAAGGTTGAATAAAACAAAGTAAGCAAAAAGATAGCCTTCTCCAGATGTACAAGACTCAGTTCAGTGGCTTGTGGGTTCTCTTATGGCACTGATAGACCTGGAGAGTCATTACGTCATGAGTCTTTCACAATAGCATTTCTCAAAACAGGTTTTTCTTTTTCTTATTTTTTTCCAGTGCTGCTTCTCATCCTTCTGATATGTAGCATGGGTATCATGTACATCTTGGGCTCTGCTTCCTACCAAGGCTTTGAAGATGACACTGAAGATGACACCTCTTTTAGCAGATAATGAACTTTTCCAATAATCTATGATTTACAGTATTCTTTACTTAAGGTACACTGCCACCTAGCAACAGTTTCCCTTCCCTCCCAGTTTTCTTGACCTACTTTGTCGGGGGTTGTTCAGCTTTAGTTTGTACCTGGTCTGGTCTTGATTAGCATCCAGAAACCATCAGTAGATGCCATCCTGGTAAATGTATGTGTGTGTGCGGAAGAGATATTTTTAGTGGCAATAAGAACTGCTAGCTTCAGGTTTCTCACTAAAATACAATGGTTTTTACTTTTACAGTGTTGTTTCTGTCTAGTGTTTTTGTAAAAAAATTCTGATTTTTTTTTTCCTTGAAGTACTTGGTTTTGCTTTCTTCTGTTCATTGTTCTGTGGAGGAAATAAAATTAAAGGGCAAGAATTAAAGGGAATTGCTTTCAGCTCTTTTTATTATTCCAGTGCAACATGAAGCATGGAGCATCTATCTAGAGCACTGTACACAAATGCATATAGCTTACACAAAGTACTGAACGATTAACCCTTCTGCTCCTCCTCCAAGTTGACAGTCCTAAAGGTACGAATGAGGAAAACCCAAGCACATACAGACTGCTTCAAAAATGAGATTCATGCTTACTGCTATATTTAGAGGAGGAAAGCACGCTAGTTGGCAAATCCTAGCTGAAACGTTACATATAAAGGCTGGTGTGAAGGAAGACAGAAAGGGGCAAATCTTAATCCTGGTGTCCTCTTACAGGAGGTATTAACTACTTCTCCTTTAAGCATGATGGTGAAATTTGCCACCTGATGTGTTTTAATCGTTGGAGGTATAACTGGAGAGCTACATTGTCAGGCGACTGCAGGGCAGACTGGAGTCCTGACCCAGAGAGCTGCCTGGGCCTCCGACTCCCTCAGTGAGGGGTGACTTCAGTGCGATGCAGGGACTTGGGCGCTTCCCGAGCTTGCAGTCTTGCCTGCGGACTCCCTCTCAGTTCCTCTGCTGTAAATTGGAGGTCAACGTGGTCTCCTCCTGATTTACGGATAACGCAGCTGAATGCTTCTCAGGGCACTCAGTTGCCAGAGAAGATGAAAAAAATTCTTCCATGGTATAACCACTCAACATGTGCTGAGAAACTGTTGCCTGCCCATTCCCTTTCTCCTGTACGCTGAAGTACAAGTTCTACTTACTGTTTTAAGCCAGAAATGCCACATTTTATTGCAATATTCAGCTAAGCTGTTGGATCATGTCAGCCACTTTAGTATCTTGCTCAGTTATGAGAATTACAGTCCCGTATAAAATCGTTTGGGATTTTTGTAGTCAAGTATTTTGATTAAGAAGTTGGGCAGAACTTGTTTTGGTATAGTAATGTAACTGTTCTCAGTACTCCATCTAGTCACTTATTTAACTTAGTGCATAGTAATGCCAGGGAGTGGGGAAAATACAGAAGCTAAAAGAAACAGCATAAGTGCAATGTTAATACACTATATGAAGTTAAGGAAAATCTCACAGTTAAGTTGGCAGTCTTCTCTTTTATCCAAGTTTTATAGAGCTACTTGGTAGTGGAGCCAGGGTTGGAACTCATTTTCCTGACTTCTCGTTTTGTGCTTTAACTTGCTGCCTTTCCTTTCCAACATACTTACCATATATGACATTATAGCTGTCTGGTAAACTAACTTTTTCAACCATGAGGCAGATTTTGAATTCTGATTTAAAACTTCAGTAGTGTTCCTTTTCTTTCCCCACCATTTACTGATCCTTCTACAAGATGCGTGTAGGTTTTTAGGCTAATATCCATTTGCACGCCGTCTGGGAGAATTTTGGCTGACTGAGAGTCCCATAAAACAAAAGTTTCCTCTTTACAAACCACATGGAGCTTGGCTGTAGATACTCAGTTCCTTTCTCCACAAACTGTTTTTAATGGTGCCAGATTCTTCTGTTTCTTCTCCTTGTTTGGCACATGTCAGGAAAAAAAATCTTGGCTCTCATATAGAACATATCTTGTTTCCTCTTAACTGCTCGTACTTTCTATTCGTAATTCAAATCAGCAGAAAAATGCTATGGTTGTGCTTCTTGTGATTTAATCTTGTAGTTTCCTAAGCAATATTCTAATGTTCTTAAAAAAAAAAAAATACTGTCTTATACTGTAGGCCTGTGGTAGGAGGTTCTAGTTGAATGCAATGGATGCATCCCTGTTCATTTGGGAGAGTATTGCACGGTGTCTTAACAGGGCAGCCTGCTCAAGCCCTCTGAAGGCATGTGAAGGAAAAACAGACAAGCAAAATGAAGCTAAAAATAGGACGTTAGAGTGTCCTCGCCGTCACACAGCTGTCCCTTCCTGACACTGCAGTGAAAACTCAGATTGCAACCCTGCACGTTGCAGGCTCATGTCCACAGCTGGAAACTGAAGAAGCATCTCCTTCCTGGTTCACGGTGTCCCAGGGACCTGTCAGAGAGCCCGTGCGTGTTTGTCACAAGCTACTCGCGGTGCTTGCTGCCAGCCTCGCTCCGCACCCGTGGAGTTCTTGTTTGTATGAGCCAATCTGCTGCTGATGGCTAAGGCAGAGTGCAGCACTGCTAAGTGTGGTGGCCCATCTGATTTTTCGTGGGACCTCAGAAAAATCAGCAAACCGCTTACTGGCCTGGTCTTTCCTCACCCCAGTTCCTTGCTTCTCAGGAGGCCCGACCCCAGAATTTTCCCGAGTGGTCATTACAAATTCTTATGTCACTTGCCTTGCATGAAAAGATCGAATGTGAAATTTTTGAATGATACGTTGAAAAAATGATCATAGAAAATTATGGCATTTTCATTACTTTTTTAAGTGACGTATTTAGAAAAAAAAGGTCTCATTTCAACAATGTGTGAGAATGCAGAAGTTTTGCAATTATTAGCTCTGTCAGTAATTACTTTTAAAAAAACCACCCAAAACCAAGACCAAAAGGAACCTGTATATTTCTTAACAAGAGAAACTGCTGCTGTTAAAGCACAGCAAGCAGAATGACGGAGAATTGGTGATTAAAGTGAAGTTCCTGAGAAGTTAGTATTTCAGTCTTTTTGTACTCTTTCTTTGTGCGCATGCCAGCAGCAGGGTGGATTTGCCCCTTTGTCACGGAGTAATACTGTAGTCTCTGAAGGCTTCAGAGAGATGGTCTCCAACTTTCTAACAGGGCCCCAAGGAAAATCAGAATATTTTCAGATACTCTCATTTAATCTGATTAACAAAAGCAGGATGCTCACCGAAGGAAGGGCAGTTGCTGGTGTCTCTTTGAGGAGAATTTGAATGACTTCCATTGCTGGTCCACTCAACTGATGCTGCCGTAGCATTTGGTCACTGCTCCCCTAGCTGGGAAGTACTGCTCCATATTTTCCTCTTCGGTGCTGGCATGGTTTTTAGGTTACAATAGCTCCTCTTCAGAGCTTCTGGTGTGTGATAGATCATAGCAGCACTAATTCTCTCCAGCTGGTTTTTCAGCATGAGAAGCTTTGGGAGTTGCATTTAGGAAGCTTCTCTGAAAATAGCTCAAACAGTGGATTGATGACAAGGTATAATTTTTTCCTCCAGTTGTTCAGGAATTGATCTGTGATACTTACTCATCTCAGACTTATACTTCATTAAGACAGAAGAAGCCTCCCTGGAAGGTTTGCTTTTGTTTCAGTAGGTACCAGTATTTGTAAAATGTTTCCAGTAGACTATATGTTTCTTCCTTATTCCTTTTAAAAACTTCCGTTATTTTTTTGGATGGGATTTTTTTCAATTTTTTTTTTTAAAGATTTTCAGATGTCTAGGATAACTTTTTCAGCAGGGTAACTGTTTTGCTTAAATAGCAAATTTCCAAGCCCTACAGCTGAGGGTGAGGCATGTTGCCAGAGCCCACACTGCAACGCTCGCGTGTGATTCCTTTTTAAAAAGGAGCAGCTGTGTAGCTGTACGAGAAGTGAAAATGTCTCTCAGTTCAGGAGTCATCCAAGAACCAATTGTAAAACATGATGAACCTGCAGAACTGATATTCGGGCAAAACAGGGAGGAAAAATGTAAGTACTGGGAGGGCAGGCTTGTATGTGGTGCTCTTTTTAACCCCAAATACATGCCTGAAAGATTCTGATTCAGCAGCAGTAGGACTTAGATGTGTCTTATCTGATGATGAAATTAAGCTTACAGTGCACAACAGTACATAAAAAATGCTTGGGCTTTTCAGTAACAGTTGCCATCCGAGCATACATGACTGATGGAGATTTGCTTCCAGGCCTTGGAACAAGTGCAACAAGCCAGGTTCAGAGCCTGGGCTCCTCCTGAGGACCAAATGAAGGAAATTTGAAGTTTGTGTCTTAGCGGCTTGCACATAATATCCTTTATAGCCAGGTTAAATTATCTGTCGCTGCTAAGGAGTGACACAGAATTGTTCACAGCAGGACTGGAGAAGTTCCCCATGTATGTCAGTGTTCAGTGGCTTGGGAAACAGCTGCTTGCGCAATGTCTGGTTTGTGGCTGAACAGACAGCTGAATTTCTGGCATTGCTGCTTTAAGATACAAAAATTATAATTAAGCTTCAAAGAAATCTTGCATATGTGAATTGGTCAGAATTATTTTTTTCCTGTAAGCTGTTTAGTTACTTGCATCCTGTGTAGTGGTTTCTAGATCCTACTTGATATTACCACATTATGAGTCAAGGGATTTTTTTTCATAACCTATGGACTTCCTCAGACAGAACCACATCAGATATAATAAATGTAGAGCCTTAAAACCCTATTGTTATTAAGACTTTAAATAAAACTGTGCATGCCACTCCTATTGGCTCTGCAGTGGTAAGAAGCTAAAATAGACAATGCTGAGATCTGTGGGGCTCAAAAGAACGTTCAGGCTTCCTGGCTTTGTGAACTCCTTTGCAGAAGGAGGACATACCTTCACGTCTTGCCCTCCCAAACAGATGTCAAATACAGTTGTGACCCATCCAGTTTTACCTCCTGCATAAACTAGGCCATTGCAGTGTCTCCTGCATCAACTACCGTAAATTGTGGTTGAACACAATTGTGCTTGAAATTGTGCATGGAAGGATGTCCTGCCTTTGGTTTATTTTTTCCTTTGAGCGATGGGTAGTCAGTGCTTATCCCGTAGGTTACGCTTACCATTCTGTCTTCGCTTTAAGAAAGGAGGCTGAAATCAGTCTCATTAGTGGATGTGTATGTCCTTTAAACATTGAAAAAATTTAATTAAAAGTGATGCAAGATAGCCTAAGATGACATCCAAAACTAACAAGGCCATCTCATGTTCAGAGACAACTACTTGTCTGCTGCTGTTGCAAATAAAAACTTGCTCAAAGTTTTGAGCTGTCTCAAAATTTTGAGCTGGCAAGCTCATCTGACATGTCTTTAATTGTGCTTCAATGGCAAGTTAGTATGGACTGAAGCAACTTGCTGTTTCTCCTCACCCCAAGAACATTTGGGTGGACCAATGTGCGTGTACTGCCTGCTGCTGCTCCATAGCCTCTGCATTGCATGCTTGCTTGCTTGTTTTGGGAGAAAGGAGAAGAGCAGCCAGATTTTTTTAACCAAGGCTATAAAAACCAGAGACAATTCAGGCAGGACCAGATGAACCAATGCTTTTTTTTTTTTTTATTTTGACATTACAAATCTTGTTTGTTTTGTTTTGAACACTATTTCAGTGTATCTTGTTATTAATGATACCTCTGAGACTATCGTTCAATAGCCAGGAATATGTGTGATCTCATGCCTCCAAATTGTGTTTCAGCAGTTCCAGAGACATAAATGCACTGTATACAATAGAAATGTGAGCGATGAAGCAACTTAAACTGTCGTGATAAAGTTAATTTCATCAAAATGAAAGCCCAAGAAGATTTTTCTTGTAATTGTTTTCAGCAAAAACATAATGTGCTGATTTGGAACGTCAGATGGTTTCTCTTATCAGACCACATGAAAAAAACCCCCCATCACGAACCCAGTATGCTTATAGTTGTAACTTTGTAGGTAATTGGCAGTGTTAGGAATGTCCTCCAGAGATTCAGTGTTGGTCCCTCAGTAGTTCTTGAATTAAAGACTTCACACTGGGCTCAGTTTTCAGTGAAGGACTGCAACACTGGAGATGGCAGGAGGGTGGAAATCCCCGTGTGTGCTGTGGTGACGGTGACTTCCAAAGTGAAGGCTGCCCTGGGATTCCCACTCATGCAGGACATCACCGTCCCCCATAGCTTTTCTCAGTGGGCAGGACCCAAGGCTCTGGAAGACAAAATCCCTGCTGCTATCACCCATGACCATTTGTACCTGTGGTATCCTATTTAGTCGCAGGCACTCCGATCAGATATAGCTACAGATTCAGCCCTGCTGTGTCAGATGCTTCTTTTGACTTTTTGTGGCAAATACCAAATCATCTCCTTAAAGGCAGCAAGGTACTAGAAAGTCTTTCCTGCTCATGGCACCCAGTTAATCTCTCAAGATTGTGGAAGGGTCAGATCAGTTAATTGTCTGCCGAAGTATGAATTTTACTGTAAATCAGTATGGAATGTGGACATCTTTTTCATTTTTCAGGGTTGGGCTGGTCCAAGCAGCCTCAATAAACATGACTTTGCATGCTGAATTTCTCAAAACTGCTCTGTGTATGAAAAGCAACCAGCACAGGTGGATTCTGTAGTATAAATAAGGTCCTTGGGCCCTATTGCAATTCTGCTGATAATCATTATAACTTGACTGCAAAGTTTGGCTGGTGGGTAATGCTAGATTTATGTCAGTAAAGGATAAAGTCTGTATTTATCACTTTTTTCTCTTTCAGCAGGCTTTCTATTTTGTATCATTCCTTTTTTTCCACTAGGTATTAGAGTGCTTTTTTTTTTTTTCCCTCTGATTTCTCAATTTGCTTTTTAGCTGTTCACAAAATTCACTGTGCTGTAGAGGAACTGTCCTCATGAATTCCCATTGCTCTGCTCAGGGGGTAAGCTGGGCTAATGAGACCCTTCTTTGTTTCATTTGAGTGGGTTTTGCTAATTGCTTTTACCACAGTGGAACCTGTAAAGGGATTTTCCGTAGACAAAATGACAATAAAAAAATTAAGCGCTTTTGTTGGTAAGTCACCTGGCAATTCCGCCTGGATCCTCAACATAGCTGTCAGCAGATGTGAGTGACTCCTTAACGTCCAGCGCCTCTAATTGCCCTTTATTTCCCCTCTGTTCTCCTTGTGTGGGATTTATCTCTCAGTCGATGGGGTGAAACCCGAAAGCAGGCTGTGATGGAGTGCATCTCTAGTCAGCAATAGGGAGGATGAAAGATCAAATCAGGACGGTCAACATGCAGCAGGGAGAGAAATTTCATCCTGCCTCCTGCCCTGTCCTGTGGTTGCGGCTGTTCTCTCCCGATCCCCCTTCATCCTCATATCATCACATCGTTACAGCTCAGCTCGTGCCGGGAGCCTGCCGCTTCCACAGACCTAAGGGGCAGGGACTCCAACACTCTGTCCTTTCCAAAGGCTCATGGTAGCTCTCTCATCTTGTATCCATCTTCTTCCCCCAGTCTTGCTCAGTATACTGATCATCAACCTACACACTCACCTTTCCCCAGGATCATATCATTATTTTTCAGGTGAGGGTAGTATTAGGTTTTATGAACTTCCTAAGAAAATACGATTGAATTAATTTCAAGCCCCAAGAATGAGATGGCAGCTGTTAGTTGAACGTACCTGGGCAGCCTCCATCAGTCCCAGGTAGACCTGTGCTCTGGCTTTTGAAGAAGATTTACATTGAATCCTAATGGAGTTTACTGAGCCATTGAATTTGTAATTATTGGTGTTTATTAATATCACTAGGTTTATGTTAAATCAAGATTTATTGGGATTTTTTTTTCCTAGCTTGAAACTTTCCCCTTGAGCTGCGTTGTAGTCCCTTCTTATCTTTGACTTGGTCAAGAGTAGCTTGAAAGCTTCTTGTCTTTCCTGCAACACCTGCCTTCTGCAGGACTCCTTCCTTCACCCAGGGAACGGATTAGAGCTGTCACTATTCTCTTCATTTATATAATTCTGTCATTGCCCTGACACCAGTGTAATCTTCTTGACTGGCTGATCAAACTGATTTTCAACAGTTTTAGACAGAGTAAAAAATTAGTGCATTAAGGTCGTCCTTGATTTTTCTGGCAGTTTCTCTGTCATTGAGTATAGCATTTTCTTTCTTTGTCTCAAGTCCCTTTTGTTGTTAACTGTGCTTATCCTCCTCCCAATAAAATATCTACTACAGCTGGAGTTTTCTAACCTTTAGGCCTCTAATTCTGCAAGTCTCATGTTAAAGCAGTTAACAAATGATAACAGACCCTTATCAGACTTTGTATTATTGCAGAGTTCAACATGACTTTTTGGCCTTTAGACAGTTGAGGTTTTCCATTCATTTCACTAAGCCCAGGATTTTACCTTTGCTCACACCATGGAGCTTCTGCGGTGGCTGCAGCTTTATCATATAGCCAAATGAAATAATCTCTTCTGTAAGTCTTGCATGTAGATTTAGCGTTTTTGTGATTCATAACACATCAGTAACACCTGAAATACTTTTGCATAAGAAAAACTGTTCCAAACCACAGCAAATCCTTATGATTTGGGCTTTTGAAAAGGGAAAAGAGCTCTGGCTTGTGGTCCTGCTTCTACCAAGAAATGGCTTTGGATTTTGTAGCAGAGGGACATTTTAAACACCAACAAAGTTTTGCTGACCTAGCTGCATTAGATGGGGCTGTGATATGTCCCTCTTCTCACCACCATAGCTGTGCCTGCAGAAGCCCTCCAGCAGTAGCAGTAGTACTCGGGGGGCAGGGGCCATCGCTGTGTTAGCTCTTTCTGGTTGAGGAACCAGCTTAGTGCGTCTGTTCGAGGTGTGTTTGTTCACACGGCATTTACTGACGAGTAGGGCAGACCAGGCCATAAGGGAAGGAGTGTAAATCTTGATGCTAAAGAAGTGTGGCCTGGCCGTACGTGAATTCTTTGCTTCTGCTGGACCTTGACTTCACCATCTCACCATCTTTATATGGTGACTTACCTCAGCGTGTAAAGGATAGTACTGACAAGTTTAGCTAGGCTTCATAAGAGTTCCCTCACATTGTGATTCAGTGAATTGCTGAAGCAAAGGCTTTAAGCCTTTGAATACCTTCCGATTTCAGTGGGACTTGAGCTCCTAAGTTGAGCAGAAGCTCAAGTTTTTTGACAGATCAGCCCTTTCTTGCCAAAGCAAATGTGAATTTCTGGTTTGATGGTATGATACAAAATACACAGTGGTATTTCCTTCCCTTAGCACTACTGATTCCTGGGGGGGGGCAGGAAACATGGTACTAATTTTATACTTTGAACAGAATTGCAAAGCTTGGTTTTGATATGTTGAAAATGCCTTTATTCATCGATTCTTGGAGAGTTTACAATTCAGTATCTGGAATGCAATTTTAATTGCCTAAAAGTTCACGCAGTATGAGACCACTTCTTATTGTTAACTGAGGTTATTTAAAAATAGAACTTTCACTTCCATCCAAATACACATGCTGGTTGACAACGTAAAAGACTGAGGCTGATTCTGGGTTTCCTTTCATATGCAGTATTACATATATTTGAATCGTATGGATTGCATGAAAGTGTAATGGCCACATGGCCCTGATCATGAGGCAAACATTTTTTCATGTTCCTAACACTGTGAAGCAGTGACTTGTCTCTCAGGTTTCTGACTGGGTCTGTAATGTTAGCAGCTGTGTGTGGCTAGCCAGGGTTGGCACACTCACTGCCCTTTGCTAAACCCACCCCTTATTTTTCTTTCCATAAACCCGCACACTTGTGCTTAACCACATCTGCTGATGAGTCCAATCTGGTGTTTTCCACTGGGATACTAACCTTTTAAAAGCAATCTGAAGCTTACTCTTCTTTCATAAAAAAGATGGGGAGGTGTAGTTCTATTGACTTATACAAAGCAAACGCACTGTGTTTCAGTGGTTGAGAAGGCTGAAGCCTTTAGAGCCTTTTTTCATTTGTAAGCAATAAGATGCAGAACAGAGTCAATGACTTCCGTCTTACAGCTGTGGACCACATAGGATGTGAATTTTCTGTAATCTTGATGACAAAACTGATCATGTAGTTGCTAAAAGTGGCTTTTGAGTCACAAGGATTTTGTGACATTATCGTATTTTTTGTTTGGGGCATCTGGAAACTAAGACAGTACTTATTTAACAAAATCTGCCCTGAGTTTGTGCGTGAGTTGTGCCCTGAGAAGCTCCTCTGGTAGTCCTCAGCTGCATGGAGCTGGCTGCAGGTTGTTATCACTGAATTTTTAAGAACTTCTTCTGGTCACCTTAGTACAAGGTAGTTCTTTCTAGTATGAAAAAAAATTGTGTTGTGGATAGTAAAAATAATGGGCTTTTTCTGTTGTGAAATGTGCATGGGTTCCTTCCCACAGAAACCAGCTGTGAGGAGAGAAGGAAGGGAACTGGGGGAAATCCCGGTGCACCCTCAGGGTGTCTGACAGGACCCAGCACCTGGGAAGTGATCCTTGTCCTACCCCGCAGACAAAGCCACACTGAGCTCAATTAATTTTTTTTTCCAAAGAAAAGACATTTGCCTCATCAGCTGTCAAATTCATACCATTGCAATCATGAAGAGCGTAAGTCGTCTTCTCTGTTTTTTCTCTTACCATCCGGAGTATCACTTCTCCTAATCCTGATGTTCAATCCTGAATTGGCAGCTTCTACTTCAACTTTGAAATTGTTCCCTTTTTAGCTAGGCAGTTTTTCCTAAATTAATGAGGACTGTAAGCAAATGGGAAGATAACTCCCAGATTTATGATGGAAAAGGTGTAGGGTAGGTAGTTTAATTGGGATACAGTAGTTCATAAAACTTTTGGAAACAAAGAGAGCTCATAAGAAGAGAATGGTAGACTGAAAACCTCAACCATCCTTTGATTACTACCAGATTCCAAATTTTCTGCAATCTTAGAGTACTAATTAACCACAACTGATAAATTATGGATGCTTGTAAATAAGTAATTTTCCTTTACCTCTGGTTTAACTCCTGGAGATACTGTTTTAGTGGCTTATTTTGGTGTAAGCTGTACATTCATATAGCTCTACTGTTTGATGTAACAAATGAAACTTAGCTAAACTAATAAATGTTTCATGATACATATTTTTTTAAATAATATCAATACGTGTATCTTGTCAGCCCAAAGATTTATGACAAACAATAACTTTTAAAAGAAAAAGATCCCTTTTTTCCCTTAAAACTGATTTATATTAGTTGCCATTTTCTTTAGTATCAATAACCATTTATCATTAATTCAGGCACTTGTAGATCTATGGGTGAAACTGGAAGCACAGCCCAACTCTTATAAAGTGAGTTTATTAAAGTGTTGAAATTAATGTGTTTTCTGAGTTCACAGATGATCTGAGCTTGCTTTTTTCCCTTTTCGTTTTTTTTGTTTTGTTTTTTTTTTAATTTTTGAACAAAAAGTATTAGGGGAACCAAACTGTTACCAGTCTTTGGCTTTCTTTAGAATTGTGGTGGTGCCTCCCCAGTGTGACTGTGCTGCTGCAGCTATGGCAGTGCTGGAAGCCTGCTGTGTTAGTGCTGTGTTGATGATCTCTGAATCATGTCCTCTGTGGTTGAGTGTGCTGCTGCTTGGTACCAGTAGGTCATCTTCATCTGTGCCTGCAGTGATGGAGCCACGTTGGGGCTCAAATCACTGTTACTTCAACAAGACCTCACTGAAATACAAATGCTGAATCTTCACCGCTAAAGTTCATGGGAAAATTCAGTTTATTATTGCACAGTCATATCGTGTTGTCAGAAGCTTTAACCTCTTTTTACAGGCTGAGTTCAGTGAGGAATTAGTCCAGACTTGGGATTCCTGTTTTGGGTCGTCTACCATGTTTCTCTGCTTTGTGTGTGAGAACACTTGGCATACACCTCTTCCTAGGAAGCATAGCTGGTTCCTCACCCTCGTGCTAGTGCCAGGAGCGCTGTGACGATTCAGCCTGGGTTTTACGCCCTTTGCACCATTTTTTGGACAGATGGAGTTCGCTGACTTCACTCAAGTCACCTGTTTACAGCAGAGATTCGGACGATGCTCAGCATATCTGGCTCCTGCAGAGCAGGGAGCGCCTCCCTTGTTCAGCGGGGAGCGCACTATTATATGTATAAGGAGGCTCTGCCCATTTTTTCTGAGTAATTAGAAAGTTATCTGGGTGGAACTCATGTACAATTAGGTAGAATCACTTGGATTTTCTCATGGATGAAAAGTAAAGGCACTATCATAAGCAGGAGTAAAAGAAGATGGTTGATTTAGTATTAAGAATACAGTCATTTTATCTTGGCTTATTAAAAGTGGTGACTGTACTAATTAATACATTTTTAAAGTAAGATAGAATATGGAACAAAGACATTCAGGCAACTTGTTTCTAATTCCCCTAAATGTACTCTGCCTCACAAAAATTACTGCAAGAAGTTGATAAGTCTTTTTTGCTCCACAAAATCAAAATGAAATTGCTTTCCATTTTTCAACCTGGTGCTTCTGCCAGATTTGTTATGTTGGGAACATGATGTGGTGTAAAAGGCATCTGTAACCTCAGGCTCTCAAGAAAAGGCCCATGTTTTATACATTATTCTCTTCTCTTCGATAGATACCTTCTAGGAAATGTCTTTGTTAGTTGTTCTTTTTTCCAGTACAGAAATACTGCTTCAACATGTTCTGTGCTGAAATGTCAGCGTTGTGCTGTTGTGTAGGTGGTAGTATGTATTATACACAGTTTTCAAAACCTGAATAATCAGTGATGTGCATGACTTTGCCAGGGAAAACAAATGGCTGTGTCATTTTGATTTCGGTATATCAAGAAAATGTAACCTATAAAAGTTAATTAGCATTCTTCCAGAAGGGGGTTGTTTAACTAACATCTTTGTTTCCATGTTTTCAGTTTTGTCAGAAGTTGGAGGGGAGTGTTTTATTCTGTTGCTAATATATACCCATAGATTTGCAGAGTATTTCACGGAGTTTTAGCTACCATGCATCTGTCCTTCATTTCAGCGAATGGCTAGATTTTCCACTCACTTGAACAACTGCTTAGATCCACTGAAAATTTTTATTCTGGTTTTCATGTAATTTTTTACATCGTTTTTATAAATAAAATTCCTTGTGCCTGACGATATTCCTGTTATCTATCAAAATGAGGTTTTGCCAGTGATTTTAACAAGAGAAATCCTGCCGTTGTCATTGAAATCCTGACTGTCTGCGTCGCTGGTCTCTGCGGGGAGTTGATGGAGCTCCACTTCTCATGAGTTGGGTTCTCTGGTAGGCTCAGTTCTTCCCATTCAGCCTGGATATTACTGACATTTGGCTATATCAGATGCACAAAAGTTTCTGGTCTGAAAGAAAACTGAAGTTTGAACACCCACAATACTGAATTAAGTAATCTCACTTTATTTTTCTGTATAACTCTGCAATTCATTAGCCATCCTCCATCAGTTTAGAAACTAATTGATAGAAGAAGTAGCTGTTTGCGCATCAGCATTACTGAACTGTGCTAAGTCCCTCACAGCAAAATAATTTTATTTCACGTACTAGATAGGTGCATGAGGATGAGTGCATCACTCAAGTGTGAGGAGAGCTTTAATAATGACGCACAGTTTCCTTCTTATCACCCCTTCATCCCCAGACCACTGGAGCACAGAACTGTAGCTTTGAAACTACAAGGAAACTGAGCAATACTGTAGCTCGTTGGGCCACAGGGTCTGCAAACCGTAGGCAGCCATGAGCATCCACCCCTCCGTGCTTCTGATGCAGGGTCCGGCACGAAGACCTGAGGCTTGGGAACCCAGCTGGGCAGCCAGGGCACGAAGTAAGCACGGAGACGGCCTTCAGGAGCGCTCAGGCACGTTGGCATCTGTCCTGCTGATTGCCAGAGCCTGTTGTGAGCCCTGCAGTTCCTCCGCTCTGCCTGCCCTGCAGCCTTCTTGATCTTAAATGGCTGGAGTAAGGGCGGCTGTAGTTCAGACACATGAGACTGCTTTACCATTCCTACTGTGTTAATGGATGTCATTTAACCATTTATTTCAAGCTCTTTTGAACTTTCTAAGGAGTAGGTGACATCATTGTAAAAATACTCGAAATAGATCACTAACAGGTTTTCGTTTTCCTCATGCTGTAATATGATAGTGCCAGATATATTATAATAGGAACAATTATAAGGCAAACCCATTAGTTTCGTTTAAGATCTTAAATGATGTGGAAATTTGTTGAGGAAGAAAGTGGAAGACTGTTTTCAACATCTGGAACTGGGAAAAATTTTTCCTACCGAGAACAGCGAGACCGGGTGGAAGGATGGGGAGTCTGCCAGTGCCAGGACAGGCAGGTGGGAGGACAGTGCGGTACAGCTTGTGGGATGAGCTACCATTAATTCTTTGTAGGCGTGGATGGGTGAATAAAGATTTGAACAGTGGCAAAGTTGAAAAATACTATCCCATATGCACAAGCATCTCATGCAGGTGGGGTAGACTTTTGTGTGTGGGCCTAGGAGAAGGGGGAGATCTGGAGGTGGGAGGAAGACGAACACTTCAGTCATTGGGATCAGGCTTCCTACAGGCTTGGGTTGTCCAAAAATACTTTGGAAAAGCCCTAACACGGGCAAATGTTTGTGTGGTGAAGGCAAGGGAATGGACAGGAAGATGTCCTCAAAGGCTTGAGAGGATTTGTGCACAGTTTAGTATCCTGTTCCTAAAGTGCTGAATTATGAAGGGGAAAAGTGCAGTAGCAGATGAGGAGGTCGTGGAGGTTTGGTTGCTTTTGTATTAATATAGAGTATGTTTAAACTTTCTGTTTCTCTAGACACATTTTCACATTCTGGTTTATCATCATGTCAGAGGATAATATGAGATCTTGCTGTATTTGAGTTTGAACCAAGAACTATCAAGAAGATTTCACAGAGGGAAGAAAAAGAGGATTTTCAATAAAATCCTGAATGCTTTCTGGGCTAAATGTTCCATGTTGCCTAGTTAGTGACCTCACCTAAAAAATCCCAAAAATTCACATTTCCTTTGCCAAATAAAAAAAATTATGATGTCTATCTAAATAAATATTCAGTACAGTATTTTGTACAATTCATTATGTCATTTTATGTCGAATAATGATGAAAAATGAAGAGGTAATATATGTGTATATTAATGCCAAATGACATGAGCTTCTCTTTAAAAAGTTTTCTTGGAAAAACCAGCAGATCTCATCCTTTCCAGTCCTGAGCTCCAGTACTGGAGCTATTGCTCTACAGAAAAATCAGAAGTGATAATAAAATATGTCTATCTGAATTAACTGCAGGAAATTAAATCCAAGAGAAAGGGTTAATATGTCATTATTACAATAATTACAAGTCTTGGAAAAAGAAACATTACTAAGTGAGAAAATAAGTGTTGCATTCAGTTCGAGCTCTCTTTGAGGGGTTGCGCTTCTTTTTTTCAAACTATCCTACGCTTTACTTCTGTAGTTCTTACTTCTGTATTTCAGTGTGAGGACAAAAAACATACCTTCCACAATGAGTCTCTACTGTAATAAGAATTACAGAAATGTGCAATAGTGTCTTTATACTTCTATAGAAGTGTAACATTTATTTTTATCTACCTATATATATATAATATTTAAAACTAGTCCTTTCTCTCTTGTCAGTGTGCTGTGCCATATGGTGCCGAGCAACATGCCAGATGATAAAAATATTCCTAGAACATATGATATCATCAGTCAATTCAAGAGGGGTGAAACTTCTTGACCAAAGCATTTGTGGCTTTGATACATTTTCCTAGGTGTAAAGTGTATATTTTGAAATGATGAAGTGTGTCCAAGAGGTCTCCTTTTATGCAAATTCCAAAATACCAGCTTAGAACATTTTGCTTGTTAAAAAAGGTTGAAACTAAAGAAATTTTGTTTTAACAAAGGAATTCATGGCAAAGTAGCAGTTCTTTTCATAGCAAGAAATGATTCACCTCCTTCCTTTTGATATATATCGCTGATAGCTGCTCTGGTGTTGGAACTGTGCCACGAGGAATGGCATCTCTCCATCTCCTTTCTCCACTTGCAGAGAAGATGGAATATAGAGCTTGGTCAGAGGATGTTCATGTTTGGTGCAGACAGCTATCTGTACATGCTTGGGAAAAGACCGCATGTGCCCAGAAAAAAGAAAAAAAACCCCAAACCCCACAATATTAAGTATTATGGTTTCCAGCAGAGTAACTGAAGTTACTCTGGTGTTAACGCCAGGTTTTTCTTACTTCGTTGTGAGCTTGTTTCTTGTTTCTATTTGTTTGCACCAAACACCAAAAAAAACCAAAAAATGAAGTGGTTTCTATTGGCAGGGTAACTTGTGGTCAAGTGGCCTGCTCCGGGCAAACTGCGGGTGTTTCTTCTGAAAATATCACAAGGATGTTACAAAGCAAATAGAAGAGAGGTGTTATAAGCTGGAGGGACAACACTGCAGGAAAAGTGGCCTTTGCAATGGTGTTAGCAATATACACTGTAAATAACAAACTTAGATGCTGGAAGTGCCTGAACAGCCGATGTCTTTAGCTGCCTGCCAGTTCCCTGTTCATTTGTGTCTTTGTCATGGGAGGAATATTAAGGAGAAAAGCCTCGACTTTGAGTTAGGACCTAAATATTGTGCTAATTGATTCAACAGGATCATTTTCATGTCACTGGACGCTTTCTTCCTGCTTGTCTTCCTTCATTTATTTCCTTACAGTGTTTGTGTTTTTACCTGGGAGTCTCCTGGGTCAGTATTTTTTAGACTCAACTTAAAACTCAAGTGCATATTGCAACATTCTCATTCTGTATTCACTGTTTATCTGTATTCCCTGTTTACAGATTTCAAGTCTTTTAAGTCATCCTCGTTTCTCCTCCCATCAAGTATCTGTTAGGCTTCAACCTACTTATTTTTCAAAAAAAAAAATGCCTTACAAGAATTCTTGATTATCCCTGGATAGAAACCTCAGTTGTACAAAACATGGTTTAAAAGATAGTGGCTGGTCTGATTGTTATAATCTGATTTATAGAATGAATGAACTGGGGCTGAAAGAAAAGTAACATTCAGAAGTGTGGTTAAAAATCTGGTTTGCACATTGCTCAGGCTCAGACCTCTAATGTTACAGTCCCACTAATTCTCCAGCCATCCATTAAGTTCCCAAAGAGATAGGATGTATATTTATAACTAAAAACATGACAAAAAATGTATATTTGAGCAAAAAAATAAGGGATTTTTTTTTTCACAGTGTGAAGAGGGGAAAAAAGGGGTCCAAAGTAAAATTTATAACACAGAGAACGAAGTGTAAATGCTGTCATAAATTAGTATCTGTATACCAGCATGTATGGTGTTGATGTAATTAAAAAAATGCAGTTCTAACTTCCGGTTTATGCTTTCCACCCTTTCCTTGTGTGTACTGGTTTTTGTATTTAATGGTTCTCCATAACAATCTCTTTCAACCCATGAACCCATCAGCAATTTGGTTTTACAGGTTAATACACTTACAAATTATTTTGTAATAGAATATCCTCATTAGAGGGCAGATTTATTAAGAGTCCTCTCCCACCAACTCCCCAAATTTTTCTTTGAAACTCAACTAGATACCTAATCTAGTGCTTTTATGGTGACCACGTAGGTTGGTGAGGAGTGCTTTGCCTTGTGCTTGAACTCTGAACCTCTTGAGTGTCTCCAGAGGTACATGACACCACAGGCATTTTAATAGCTCAGGCACGGTATGTTCATTTGGGTTTTGTATGTTTAATGCAGAACTAAATGGGGTTAAGACCCAGAACCCCTTAAATTAGATCACCTTACAGGATTTGGTGTCCTCTTCTGCAGAGCTGTATTTACTGTGCCTGTGTTAACCCCTTACAGCTGCCACTCATGGCTGGGCTCTTCCCAAAATCAGACTTGCCTCTGCTCACTATCTATGAAATGGGATACACGGACACATTTACCATGTGTGTATTTGATAATATAATAACCTGGTAATTAAAATTTTGAAAATACAGCTATCCGTCTTGTACCCCTTCTGCTCCAAACCAAGATCAAATCTACAAGTCCTGTCTAACCCTGTGGTTCCAATACGGATACGAACTTGTCCTTCGCATTGCTGGGATTTTCTAAGCCAAGGTGATCAAAATGCTGTTCAGTGCGCAGGGACAAAATCGTGTTGCAAATGTGATCCGCTCCTTTCAAGAAGACAGAAGTAGCTGTCTGTATTTAAAAGCAAAAGGCCTAAAAATGAATTCTTACTGGTGGTCTGGTACCTAAAAATATTCATCATCACTGACTTTAGGCTGAACTAGGCCAATATGCCAGAGCAAAAGACCATGATTAAAGGTTGAAATGACCTCAGCGGATGAAACCTATACTTCATCTACTTCAAAAAAGAATAAAGCCATACTTAGTAATATTATACAGTCATCTTTCACCTTCTTTCTGAGGATCTTGTCATTACAGTAATTTGGGGTTAGAGAGCATTAGTGTCCATAACCTGCTGTCGAGGGGAGTGAAGCACAGACAGAGACATTAAAGATGCTGTTGAAGAGTTATTGGGTTCTGGTCTGGCATGGGGCTGGGCTGTGCACCCAGAGTTAGACGCCATGGGAACTGTGTCTGCTCCTGTGGCAAGGGCATCTCCCATGCATTGGATCAGGTAATGGGCACTGGCCACCGCAACCGAGCATTTATTAATTTGCTCTCTTAATATTGTAACCTGCAGAACGTCTCAATTAATTTGCAGTCAAGAAGAAAGAACACAGTGGGAACAGAAGCACTATCTCAACAAGTAGGAGCTAAGGAGGCCGTGTGATGCTCCGCACGGCTACGTGGCAGGAACCTGCCTGTAGAGCATCTCAGCAGGTGCGTTACATACAGCACACCCTACCCTGCTGTAGCTCGGGTAGGCTGCTTCTGCGGTGCAGCTTGCTCGTTTGCCATATAATGTACCTAAAGAAAGCAAATCAGAGTTTGCTGTGTTATTATAATTTTTTAATATTTATGAAGCAGGTCATAAACCTTATCAACCTTAGCTAACCAGACTGTAAATATTTTCACGGGGGCTCTACACTCTCCTAAGTGGTGAAGGGTAACTAGAGACAGCAAAGCTTAGAAGTTATAGGCAGTGATGAAAGGCTCTTCTAACCTTGAATATTCATTCTCATAAGAGATCACGTTTTCAGAAGGTAGAGAAACACAGTTATGAGCACAAAAATATGTGTGCCTGTGTGGATTAGTGCCGTTGGTTCACTACACAAGCAAATGCATATTTCAGCACCTAATTACCCCTTCTGAAGTGTAGTTATGCAATGTATCCACCCACTGGCTACAAACCTGAATGAAGATATAAGCTGCATATAGGCTGTTTACATTGCAAATCTCTGCCTCTTATAGAAAATCCAACTTTTACTCACTTCATATGAGCAGCTCACAGGATTTTAAGAATTCATCTTAACAGAAAGCAGATGGTTTAGAAAGCTGAAATGAAGAAGGAAAAAGAAGAAATTTGAGATCAGAACTCAAATGTATAACAATAAGTGAAAGCTACCATGATAGATTTTCTTTTTTAAAGACAGGGGATTACAACTATTAGTCTTGTGTCTTGGCATGCAGGAAAAAAAGAAAGTGCTAAAGATTTGTTTAAAGAGGCAACTTATTATTTTTTTTAATCTGGGAAGTGTTCAACAATAAATTGCAGAGCATAGGTTAACATTCCTTCTTTAATCATCTGTCTGGTAGGAGGTGGAGTCTGGTGGCAATACTTAACTCTTCCCTAGGACCTCCGCTTGCAAAACCCCACGTTTCCTCGCTGTGGAACTCTTGTCTCAGTGGTAAGGTGAAAGAGGACATCATCTCTGCCATGAGGGAATGCAAACTTCTCCGGTGTCTGCAAGAGAGCTGCATCTTTCTGCTCTGCTCAGCCTCTGTCTCCAAAGATACCTCCTGCCTGTCCAGGGCTCGGTGGATTAGGGGAACCTCCAAAGGACACGTAACAGTCCTACTGTGAAAATCAACAGCCTGTTTTAGATTAGCAGACAGAGTAATTTCCTCTTGCAGTACCAATATTTCCTTATTAAAGTGAGGGCACACGATTTAAATACAGCATAAAACTTCCAATACTGTGTAGTATTTCTTGGAGGACTGTGTTTGCTGTGTTTATTTGCCTCAGGGGTAACACTTTTTTATGTACATTGTGAGGCTCAATAGTCTGGCAGCGGCAGTGCTCAGAACTGCTTTTCTTGATACTGTGCATCTGTCTCTGTTGTGATGGTATCTATAGCAAAGTTGATAGGGAAGAAATAGATACTGAAGATGTCTCTGGACGCAGTTTTTCAGGGTTGCTGTAGTTAGCTTTTCCAAAAGGTTGTGATTAACTTTAGTATAAGGTAGAATGCTAACCTTTTTTGCCCATGACTTTTAAGGAAAAATGATGAAAAATTCCCAGAGAAAATTTTGCTGTAAATGCTCTGAGTATTAATTATTGCCTGTTGTCTCCACATGGATCCGTAATCCTTTTGGGTTTGTGCGAGAAGGATCATGTGCACTTTATTAATGATCAGTATTTGGTCAACATAACCTTTTTGTATTATTTGAAACTTATTTTCATTCATGAACTATTGGTCTTATCATAGGAACTAAAGACAATCAATATGAATATAATCTGTATTGTTCATATTTAATAATTCATATCTATAAATTCTTTATAATTCCACTAGATCACTACTATCATTATAAGTTTTTATACTGAAAGTTCATCTTTAAATGGTTGATATAAGAATGGTTGGTGTATCTTCTCCTTTCCACTTACATTTCTACAGGGACTGATTTCCAGTGACTACATGATGCTGGTGTTTCTGCCTGTGCTTGTGGACTTCCAGAGCGAAGCTTCAGCTTGCCAGTAAATTAATTTTTCAAAACAGGGCTCTATAAATTGCAGCAATGGGAGAATATTCAAATGCCCAGACAGGCGGAGAGTTGTTTGTAAAAGCCTTTGCTCTTCAAACTTCACTCAAGAGCAGGTGATGCCATTTTAAAAATACTCAATTCCAGAGACTTTTCTTTTTATTCATCCTCAGAAAGTTGCTGTTTGCAAGCCATTTTTGGTTCTCAGTAGCAGACAAGCATTATCAGCTGTCTGGCAGTGGTAGCAGAAGCACCATTATTGTACGTCTTCATAAAGTTGTAGCTATTTATTATTCTTATTGGGGGAGAATATCTATCTCTACAGATTCTCTATATCTTTGTATACCATATATAGAGAGATATATTCAGAAAAGGGCAAGCTGTCCACATGGCTTATTAAAACATACAACTTCTGTTGCTTTTCTTCTTCCCAGGTTATTTACATAGCACTATTTTGGATATACATAGGAAAAGAAAATTATTTCCTCTATGGAATTTTTTGTTCAAATTTTCTACTAATCTACCCTTGTGCTATTCAGATGTCTGTTTAGAGTTTTGTGCCTAAATCCGTCCTACAGCTTTTGAAAATACTAACTCACTTCCAAAGCCTGATGAAAACATGGGCTGGAAGAGATCCACTTGCTCAGGAATATAGAAAGTCATAGCATTAAAAAGTAAAACATGGTGAATAACTATGAATTTTCAATGGCAAGAGGAATGGATTAATTATATGGTATGTCTGGCTTTTAGTAGCTCTCATGAGTTGCTCTGAGTCAGTTCTTACTGAAATCACTGCTAAAACCAGTGTCAGTGTCAGAGAGCACTGACACTGAGATCCTGTTTGTGTGATCGGGTGGTTAACTTCCTCTCTGGATGCTGTCTGGTCCTCGAATGCCCACATGGAGAATTGGTGAGGAATAACCCCTCTGTTTGGAGTTCGTACCCTAACTTATTCATATTGACTGTGCACAGGGAAGTTCTGAACGCGTTTGAAAACAGCAGCAGTTAGCATTGGCTTGTGCTGGAGGCAGTACTAGTCCTACCTAACCCAAAAGAAAGGGTGGTACGATCATTATCTGGAATGCCATTCGTCCCCAGAGTCCGAGGGTAAAATCCTTGCTGGACTGAACTCTTCCTTCTTGTGCTTCGAAGCAGCTTGTGTCCTTGGATTTGCTAGAAGAGAACCATTTCTTATTCCTCAGCGTGGGTTATGTTTGCTTGTGGTTAGTGTAAATATTAATGCAGAGTACCTTCCTGGAGGTTCATCTGACTGCATGTACCTTTGGGGGAAGGGAGCACTTCTAAAGCACAGTTAATCTCATTTTAAGTAAGTCTAAATCAGGTTAGACAAATTGTAACTTAAAAGTAGAGGGCTAATCCAGATGTGTCCTTGTGTGCCTCTGCCAGAACTGGCCACACAACATCTAGCCAGGACTTTGTTTTTCTTGTTACTCTTAAAAACTGGTCATTCCGATAGCACATGTGCACAGCGTTTCAAACTGGATTAAAAATATCCTTGAAATTTGGTATCCAATGAATTTTGCAAACAGTTTTCTATTTTTCTAAGCTCTCCTGAGGATAAAACTCATTCTGTGTGAATGTCCAAAGTACAATTGCCTCTTGATTTGTAACAGCTGCCGCAAAAAAAGGAGTCTTTCACATTAACAATTCTGGGCAGGCATTCAGATTTTAAACTCTGGGCTCCTCCATTCTCTTTCCCTGGTTTTCTCAGGAGACCAGAGAATCAAAAAAAAAAAAAGAAAAAAAAAATTTGGATACATATAACATGTTGTGCAAACCAACAGGCTTTGAGCTTTCTGGGGGGGGTGCAACAAGTACATGAAGACTAGAAATCTAATTTGGAGACATGATATTATGAGATAGTTCAAATGAAGAAAGAAATTAAATTTAAAATTCAATTAAAAATTTTACTGGTGCAAATATTGTTTAAAAAAAACAAAAAAGAGTTTCTGAGATGGTCAGTAGAGGGCAGGCATATTTTATTTCTGGAGAACCTTTGCCCACTACTATGTGCAAAGAATATTTGTTCTATCTTCAGATTTGAGGAGTGTAAGTCTACTTTGTCCTATTACAGTGATATAAATCACCAGTTATAATTTAAAAAGACACTGTCAACCCCTTTGAGGAGCTAAATGTCCATTTTAAAGCAATTGGAGGATATGAGTTATGACTACAGGCATTTAATTTCTGTGTTTAGATTGTAAAAACCATGGTATAAAAACCCTCAAATATTGCCACTACCGAGTACTAGAGAAGAATCATTTCTCTGCTGAATTCTGTAAAATGCAGTAGTTCTTTCTGATGTGAGCTACTATATCACTAATGGGGTGGAAACACACTCTTGGAAGTCATGATTGTTTAAATCTTCAGCTCGGTAACAGAGATTCTTCTTGAAGATCTGACTAGCCAAGCGACTTTAAACCTAAAGGAGCAATGCCTCTTTTAATTTCTACCTGCCTTCCTCTGTAATTGAAACAGTGTTTGCATTTCAGCTGGACAGAATGCCTAACAGGTTCTGAATACAGGATAAAATCAGTGTCATATCTGATTAACTCAACAGAAAAAATTAAAGTGGATTTAAAGAAGCATTTATTCTGAATGAGCCCTTTCTTCCCCAAATACGTTTTAGTCCTGAAACAAAATGTAGGCAGAGTCTTTTCAGGAAACCCATCAATAGAAACACATCTCTAATACTGTTATGGTATACAACTTTTAAAATCTTCTTGTCATGAGATTTATTCTAAAAGAGAATGAGTGATAAAAACATACATGTTAATGCTAGAAAAGACTAAAAATTTTTCTTAACCTGTGTAAAAGTGTGCATAAGCATATATGAACTCTTATCTATGCGTATGATGAAACTTGCGCCAGTGAAGCTACACAGGTAAGTAGCGGTAATGTGAGACAAGGGTTATGTCATCTACCATTGCTTTCTGTGGCTTGACAGTTCCATTTTTTTCTGGCAAGGTTGATGTTCACATAGACATCTTTAATTAGGATCAAAAATGGTTTGAAGATTTGTCCCAAAATATGCAGTTTGCATTCACTTTGTCCTCTCTGTATCCATGAAGAGAAAGTCTTCATTGCATCTCAGGACTATTTCAGGTAGGAGAAGTGAATGCTCTGAAAAGTGTTGACTATCAGCTCCAACTTCTTAGGCTTTCAACTTCTTAATTTGGGTGCCACATTGCCTTCATTACAACCATGGCTTGGGCATGTGTGACTGAGGTACAGAGGTCCTTGAATCACACCTGAAACAAAAAATAAAACCAAATTTTGTGTGATTACTTTTAAAGAAGTTATGTGGCCTTTCAGGCAAGGAGCTGAATTTTTATGCTGCTCATGCCTTCCAGATGGTCTCCGGGATTAGTTTCAATTTTTCGTTCTAGAAATTAATGGAGGTCCATATTTTCATGCAATCCAGCTAGATACTGAGATGATGAATCTCTGTGAGGAATGAAAGCTGATTGAAGAGATGCAAATGTTAGAACCTTCAAATGATTTCAATCAAAATTGGACTTGCTATCATGTGGGTACATGTTACTAAATTAACTGCAATTTTATCTACTTGTAGCTTTGTTGTAGTCATCTAGGCAGATGGAAGAACTGTCCGTATGCAGCCTATATCATATACAAAATTTACAGGATATTCTTTATTCTAATCTTGCGCTTAACCCCTGAATGATCTAGTGGTACGTTTCCTATGAAATGCTAAGTATAAAAACTGAACTTACTGCTTAATGCTGTTAGGTGACAGGATTTCACAGGACTAAGACTAGATAGAAAACCTAAAACTTTATCCTGTATTGTTCTGTTACAATGGTGACACTGCAGTAAAATATTTGTAGTCATATCAGTCTTAAGAAAAAAATACATATTTCTGTAGATAATGCAATAACCTTCATCAAGATAACAAATAACTTTCAAAGTTTCAATGCATAAGCTTTCAAAAAGGACTTTTTCCTTTAAAATCTCTACCTTTGACTTGAGATAGTGAAACTGCTGTAGTGTAAATTTTAAGATTACGTGCACTGACAACATCAACTTGAAACCTAGTCATTTCATAAAAAAAGACCTAGTGGTTTCAGAAACTGTTCCTATTTCTATGTTATCTTGCCAGTTTCTGTAATTCTGCAGTTATATTTTCCTCTTTAATGACTGCTATCTCCTGTGTTGGACTGCAAGGCTGTCACAAAAGCAGGGGAAAACCCATTTATGCAGAATAACAATGAAACAGACTTTAAACAAAATGATATTTTTAACACAAATTCTTTTATGAAATTTTTACGCAAATTCTATTTTCACAAGGTAAACAGAGAATCTAATTGTATTATTAGTGTTACTTATAAATGCAGACCTATTTATTATTATGTTAATGCTGAGCATGGTAAAAGCTGGTAATAATTTTCCTCCAAAAACTTGCATTTTGAAAACAAGACAGACAGATGGCCTGTAGAGAAAACAGAGATGAACTGGAATGGCCTGGCTGATAGTAGGTCAAAGATTTTCATCAAGGAGTATCGGAACAAGGTCTTACTGAATATCTTCAGTGCCACCTTAAAAAAAAATCCGAATGGCTGTTTTAGCTTATGCCTTTTTTTAAGAGTTAGGACCTTGGTGCACATAGGCTGCCCAGTAGCATATGTTAGCCACCTACTACAGCCTCCTCAGAAGTGGTGTGTGGACCACCTAGGGTCTCCAGCAGTTGCAAAACCACTCATCTAAATAAAGCTGAGGAAAAGCCGTGACCACAGTCAAGTGTGAGATGACCTTCAGGATTGTTTCCTTCTGGCGAAGCCACGTTCTGTGTTGTGGCTTCTTGTGCTCGGTCTTTCCCGTCTCCACTCGCTTGTCTTTAGAGGTGCTGGAACGGCTCTTTCCATGGCCCTTCTTGTGATATTTCTCTTTGATGCTCTGTAACCTCCCTGATGCGAAGTGTGAGATGCGTTGTGGGAGGCATGAATGGAAGCAACAGGATGGGAGCTGAATTGATGTAACCCAGATGTGACTGCAGGATGATGTTCAGCACTTAGTTGAAGGCCTGTATGGTTAAGAAAACTTGGAAGGGAGCTAAGAAATAGGAACTGTGTAGCAGGACAGAAAAAAATGCATGACAGAGGATGAGAGGTGAGTCTGTGGGGGAGGATGAATGTGTTGGAGACTGAGAGGGGTAAAAAGGAAAAGAAGTAAGGGGAAGCCTGAGAAGAAGTGATAGAAGAAGAAAAGAATTTCTTGTTTGTCTTTTGCGTAAAAACTTGTGCCTAAGGAAGAGCTGACTTGAACACTGGCAAAATAAAAGAACCAGGAAGGCTGACCAGGGAAACATTAAACTGGAAGGAAAACAGAGAAGGAAAGGGCTTTCTTATTTTTTTGGCAACAGAATGCTCCCAGATTGCTGCTTTTTTTTTTTTTTTTCCTTTTTGTTCTGGCAAAAGTCTCCTGATTTCCCAACTTCTCATTCTGTAAAGTGAGGTGAGATTTATGACTTTCCCATCATATTTATTATTGTTGTTGCCCAAAGTCTCAAACAGGGTCAGGACCTTTCTGGGAGAGAGGCTATGAAAACAACAAAGATAATTTTTGTATCCTGAACCCTGGTTCAAAGGCTGTTACAAGCAGCATGAAGACTCCCAGTAACGTGGCTGCATACTGCAATAATGTGCCATTAGGAGAGGTAAAGCCAGCTCTGAACATCTGAGCAGCAGAAGTCTGAGATAATTCATCCCAAGATGCAAGACTGAAGTCCTGGCCTCGCTGGAGAAAGTGGGAGTGGGATTTTAGCCCTGCAGCTTCTGGGACAGGAATTAGCTGGAGTGTTTCAAAATTGTTCTTGCACTGTTGCAATGTGGTGCAGTGACAGTGGTTAACTGCAAGGTGGTCCTACCGTAGAAGATGACGGGCTTTTGTTGGTTTGATCTTAAAGCATAAGCTATGTTTAGTGCAAACAGAAGCAGCCTGGCAGGGCTGAAGAAAGTCAGGCTTAGGACTTGTCATTAATTCCCTGGGTACTCCTTTTTCCAGTTGCCAAGTCCAGTTTGGCCCTGGTTTGATCCCCCAGAGAGATGTTAGAACAATTTATAAGCACCTAGACAATAATCAGGTGATAAAAAACAGCCAGCATGAATTTGTCAAGAACGAATTGTGTCAAACCAATCTCATTTCCTTCTTTGACAGGGTAACTGGCCTAGTGGATAACAGAGAAGTAGGAGATGTGATGTATCTTGACTTAAGTGAGGCTTTTGACACTGTCCAACATGACATTCTTATAAGCAAGCTTGAAAAATATGGCCTAGATGAAATCGCCATAAGTGGCTGCAAAGCAGTTGAAAAAAGTGTTCTCCAAGAGAAGTTATCGGTGGTGCACGTCCCAACTGCAGGGGCAGCTCACCTGGCATCGCTCGCTGGTCTCTTCCAGGGAAAGTTCTGCTCTCTAATCCATCATTCAAAATTTTAAGGAGAAAATAGACTTTTTTTTTTTTTTTTCTTTTTTTCTTCAGGAACAACAGGTCCGGGGTGCGGGGGTTGGAGTGGGGTGGGGGTTGCAACACTTCGGAGGAATGAATTGGTTCAGAAAGATCTTCATAAATTGAGACGCCACGATAAAAATCAACCAGGTGAAATTCGGTGAAGAGCAAAATACTGCCCTTGGAAAAGATACAATAAATGCACAAAGACAAAATGCGGAAGTAATTGGAAGGCAGAAAAGTGTCTGGGGTTTTAGGAGATCACAAGTGAAATATAACTCACAAAGGACATGCTATTGCAAATAAAGCACCTCTTTTCTCGGGATTCTTTAACAGGAGTGTCATGTGTAAGACATGGGAAGTAATTATTTTGCACCATATGGTGCTTGTGAGGCCTCAGCTGGAGTATTGAATCCAGTTTTGGGGACTGCATATAAAGAAAGATGTAGATAAATTGGAGAGTTTCCAAAAGAAATCATGAGGAAATGAAGAATTTTAAAAGCATAATTTAAAAGGAAAGGTTGAAGGAGTTAGGTTTGCCTAGAATATTTATTCCTCTTACCCCTTTTATGCAGCAGGAGGGTCTGGACAATCTCCCGAGGTGTCTGAGAGTCCTGTATTTTTGTAGTCCTAACTGTAGTACTGGCTATCTGAATGACATACTCATCTCAGTCACGAGTAGTGGATGCCGTAGCAGAGGCATCGGTAAAGATCTGAAAGAGGAAGCAGGTACTTGGAGTGACTTCAGAGCCACTGTGCAAGCACAGCAGTAAGGAAGATGAGTTTATTAGGGAGACAGAGAAACTGGTGTTCAAAACTGACATCATTAGTAACGTGGAAGAAAACTGCTTGATACACAATGATTATTTTTGTGTGTGACAACGTGGATTTAAGTATCATCATCTTGACAGGTTGGTACTGTCCTTCCACACTCTGCAGTTTCCTTCTGTAAAGTTTTCTTCACTGGAGATTTCTGATTGGATCCAGAAAATTTTTTTCCTGTCTTGAAATACGATAGGGTGAGAACAATGTTTTTAGAAAGTAAAAAAAATTAAGAAGGAAATAAGTCCACCTTTACAGTATATGGTCAGTTCCTTCCTTCCTTCCTCCCTTCCTTCCTTCCTTCCTTCGTCCTTCTGTCCTTCTGTCCTTCCGTCCTTCCGTCCTTCCATCTGTCCTTCCTATGTTTATTTTTCAATTCCAAGATACATCTGCTGAATCATATCATTTAGATATTGAGGCATTGGCAAAAATGGTTGCTGGCTCTTGCTTTCTGTTTCTCTTCTTTTCTTTAGAGCTGTATTATACATACTGACATACCTACCAAAAAGTTCACAGCCTTTGCAGGATTTAGACCCAAGTGCTCCGCTGAAAGGTAGAAGTACGGTAAGCTTGTCCAGATTAACTGTGGAGCAGCTCAGCTCAGTGGACTAATGCAGTGCCAGCTATGGCATTTATCTTTGCTGCAGAAGGTTCATATGGTCACTGACAAAATATTAATAGATACTAGATAATGAATCTTTGTAAGCTGCTAAGTGAGGAATAATAAATATAACTCCTTTTTTTCCTAGAAGCTGAATCTTCCTGTCCTGCCTCAGGAAAAGTTAGACTCTCCAATGTGGTTTGAGGGAGTTTAAGCTTCCCCAAAGCTGTAGGAGCAAGTGGAAATAGTCTTGCATCCTGTGAAGAATAATACTGCCCAGACAGTCCAGAGCATTCGTCATCCCTAGGTCAGGCTTCGTGGCCAGTGGAGCTGAGGAGCCATGGTCATGGCTGTGCTTCAGCCTGTCCTTCCCGTCTTTCCAGACCAAGGTATAGCACGGCTGTCGTCAGGGGAGCGGAGACCCTTGGCTTGGTTGTACAGCGAACAGCAGCTTTTCTGCCTTGGATGCTGCTAATACCTGTGACTGGGGTGGAAATGATGTGATTGCCTGTAGGTACGAGCAGAATATGTATCGCAACTCATCCAGTGTCTTTCCTAATACAATGCCTCAAAAGCATTCATGTTCACCTGAAAAAAACAAGCAAAAGATATCTCTATCTCTTTGATACACACATGCGCACACACCCCAAAAAAAGAAAATAAAAAGGAAAAAAAAAACCCAAACCAGGGCCTGGTTTAATCCACAGCAAACCCCAGGCAGCTCAAAGTTAAACTTCCCATTCAATTACTAATTCATTGCTTTTGTTTGTGGGTATTGCAGTATATGTGGTCTGTGAGATTACCCGCTAATTGTCATTTTTCATAGTGATGCGGCTATGCCTCAGAAGGGATTAAGAGTGAAGCTTCCTTTAGCGCTTGCACTTTGCAGCGTTGCAGGGCACGGGGAAGTTGTTTTGCGTGTGTGCGAGGGGAGCTGTACGAGGGTGCGAATTAATAGAGTTTTTAAATGTATTTTTAATTTTTATCTCCAAGCAATGCTCTATTATCAGCTAGATGATAAAATGTCTTGAATAGTTGACTCTAGGGCTTTCACTAAACTGCCCATGAATGCTGAAACCATCTGTTTTTCTGGACGTTTGTCAGGGTGAGTGTGGCAGAGGCAGCTGTTTGAAAAGGGACGCTTTGGATGATGAACCAGCCCATTGTTTCGGAGCGATTCGCTTGCATTCAGAGGCTCTACCCAAGCGTACTATAGAGCAATCAAAATCAAACTATTGTTTGTCCCAATCATATTGATCTGAAAAGAAGGTGGTGGGATGACCGCATTGTAGATGCAAATAGTTGTTTAGAGCAGCTGTATGCTGGCCAATATGTACCGCAGTAGGAAACCCACATGGAAGCTAGAGGGCTCCCTGCACCCTACTGGGGAAAGAGAAAAGATGATGCCAGATTGAACTCCAGTCTACAGCAAAAAGGAAGGCTCTGGACTGTTGGTATTGCTAGTAATTTGCTTTTTACAGCAATGGTTGGCATTAACCCTGTAGTGCCTTAGTAATTAAAGTCAATTGTTTGGGGTTGTTGGTGGTTTTTTTTCTGCTAGCACGTTGCGAAGAGAGTTTATCAAGAAGATAATTACCTAAAGCTACTGCAATGAAATACAGGAGCGATTGGATTGCTTGGATGTCAACTATCAATTTTCTCTTCTATAAAAATTAATTGCATTTTTGTTGTTGTTTTCTATGCAGAATCATTCATGCACTGTTTAAAGTTTTCATAATTTATTTATGATGATGAAAATATAGCAGCTGAATCGAAACATATTGTGGTGTTCGTTTCTGTGTTAAATATAGCTGTCTTATCTCTGCAGAAAGCAGGGGAAAAGATGATCTTTAGTGCATGTAATGAAGATTATAGCTTTTAGTTTAGAGTAACTGAGAAAGCTGCACTTCATCCATTAACATTTTAAGCTTTTTAGTTGTCCTTGTCACTTCATTGCATGCATGCTAATATCTCCTCATATAAAATTTAATCTGTCGAACTAAATGAAGGAATTAGTATCTGAAAGACATCTTTCATTAAGCAATTAACGATTCTTTCTAACAAATCTACAAAAGCATATGTGTTTATATTTAATAAGTATTTGTATGATCAGCCAATTACAATACATAGATACATCTTTTTTTGTTTATTTGTGATATTACAAAATCTAAACTTACAATCAAGTCATAATTACGCTTTAGCAAACGTGTTATAATTGTCAACAACTGTGGTTAGGGGACTCCTGTCTTTGAAAAATCATCGCAGTCACGTAAAGCTTAATATCTATTTCTTTGTGTAAGAATCTTTTATCCTTATCTCTTCGCGATTCACGGATGGAAAGAATAGTTGTAAAGAATCTGCACAGGGAATACATTCAAGGATATGTCTTTTTAAAATTAACAATGATGTATATGTGCTAGTAGGAGGGAAGCAAACAAGACTAGGATGGCAGCCTGGATGAAAAGATGATCACCTGCACCAGCTGCAAGACGTTTCCTTTCACAGCTTTGGAGGAGCTTTTCAAATGTATTCTCTTTTCAGGCTGCTTGCCTAATTTTATGAAGGGATACCCCTCTCTAACTTAAACTATTACTAAACCAGTGTCAGCCTCCGTGTAAAACGTGAAAAATATAAGTAAAAATAGTGGCATTGTCCTTTTGCCCTTGCACCATTATTAACTTACTTGGGAGTCATTTTCTTAGCAGGATGTATGAATGCTTCCTTCTTGTCTGAATTATTTTAGTCTTTAGAATGCGTCATCTGATGTATAAATGTCCAGTCGCTGCAGCAGAATGAATTGGCAATTGACTGATAACTCTTTCATATGAAAAAAATATGCTACTTGATTTCCTTGAATAAGGTGGTGCTCAGGTAGTAGTTGCTCTCTGATTTGCCCTTTCTTTATAGAACTTTTGAAAATTAAGTGTTAGTTTGGATCATGCAGTTATTTGGAGAAAAAGACTATGGTAAAGTGGATGAATAACAAATCGTACTAGCCGCAAGTAATGCCCACTTTCTTGAGTGAGAAGCAAATTCTACATTAAAAAATGCTTCATTTTCAAGCACATACAGTGCATACAACTCTTCTTAGCATTTCCTTCTACTAAATAATAAAGAATTACATTCTTCAGAAACTTCTATCCTTCTGAGTGCATGTAGAGCCATCTATATGAAAGACTGTGGGCAGTCGGCAAGAAAACTCCACAGAGAAAAAGTAGGTGGGTTGGAGGAATAAACCCCCAATTACTTATAAAACACAGTACCTGCAGTTCTCTCCCTGGGGATGAGAGTGAGCCCCGGGGGGAGCGACGTGAGTCGGGATAGTTAGTGAATTACAGGGAGGCACTTGGGTGTTATAAAAATTAATTTGGCCAGTAGAAAGACTTGTTGTTCTTTCCAGACGTACCAAGCAACATTAAGACAGACAGTGTAGCACGCTTGATTTGACTCGTTTGCTTATCTTTTTCATTAGCAGTTTGCTACCTGACTGTTTCAGAGCCAGCTCTCCAAGTGTTAAAATAACTCACCAGCTTGACAGCTATCATATATGTCTGGCAGTATTAACAAAGTGCAATCCTTGCCATAAAGTTTAAAAAAAATCTATCAGACACCTACTCGCTGGTTGCCAGAGGACCAAACCTCTGAGCAGGAGAGAGACAGAGGGAGATGCTGCACTACCAGCGAAGTTCAGGGAGGATGAGGAGCCAAGACACCTGCTGTCTGCACCTCCTGGAAGGGGTGGGCTGGAGAAATCCTGGAAATCTTTGTTCACTCTCGGGGACTTCTTTGTGGCGTCTGTGAAAGTCTGCTCAAAGTTTCACCCTTTGCATCAGACTCAGGGTCGTGCTTGTCTCATCTCATGTTGTGGTGGAAGCCAAAGTCATCTGCTCAAGCGTGCTTTCAGCTGCGTGCAGTGCGCTGCACAAAACACTGATAAGACCCATTCCCATCCTGAAAGAGCCCCGGCCACTCTCAAGCATTAGCAGCTTCCTCCTTCTTTTTATCTTTTGTTTGTTCTCACACAGCTATCTGGACATAGGCTTTTATTATGCTGGTTTTTTATACGTCTTCAGCGATTGATTCCAGTGCCCGCTTCCAATGCTATTCAGTTTCACCAAATACGGGCAGCATGAAATTGTTGTTTAGTTAAATCCAGAGATTTTACCAAGTGCAATTCCTGGATCCTCTTTACTTCAAATGGAATTACACAAATGGGAGCTACAGAATATCAGTGTTTGGTCATAGTCCTTCTGATGAAGAGCAGTATAAAGACATAGATAAACAGAAATCAGTGCCTTGGAAAGATAATACCTCACTAGTGTATATCACTTTTACCCTTTCCCATGACCAGTTTTCATCAGAAAAACTCTGGAGGTGCACTCGGCTATAGGTGTAGGGTTGTGGTTTTATGCTGCAGTTACCTGGAGGGAATCATTTCGCTACGGTCTTAGGCTGAATTAGACCCTAGTTTGGTCAGCCCAGCGTCCCCATGTCTGCTGTGCATTTCCTGGTCCGGACATTGGTTGTAAAAGAGGTACATGCAAACCACAATGCGGAACTGTTAGTACTGTGTGTCTGTGTATTAACGTTATTTAGCTGGTTTTTATTAGGAAACAAAAGTGGGAGTTTCTTTTTTAGAGTGATGGCAGACTCAGATCTTTAAATCCTAATGGAGACAGGAAGATGATAGTCTGATATAAATAATGTTACTTTGAGGTGCACACACAGAAATAAAGCCTGTTTTGCTTTGTTTCCTTTAGGATTTTAGTCATCTTAGTATAAAAATGCATATATCTGACTTCACCTTTTTTCTTTCCTTATTTTTTTGTTTTAACACATGTTGTTATAAGCCCCTAAAAAAGATTTTTTTTTAAGCAGTCTCCTTTTCCTGGTGAAAATTTTCTTCCCAAAGAAGCATTTTGACAATGATACTGATTAACATCCTTTCACAAGGTGAATAATATGTTAAGCGAAAATGTTGTAGAGTTAAAGAATTTGGCACAAAATTGGACTAAGAACAAAATGTTGTCAGAATTGGGTGCTGGAAGCCATATGCTTCTTTTTTGAAGGTGGGTCACGTTTTTAGCTGTCAGATTGCTAGGAATCCTCACGTCACCCATGGACTTCAGGCAGAGACAGGTTTTCACCACGGTGGGAAGGCAGGCCTGTCTGCTACCCCCAATTTGGCACATGAATTCAAAACTTGTATGACAAGGCATCTGATTTATCAAGCCTAATTTGTGACGTGGAAGGACTTCTCTCACAACGATTTGATTTCCACTCTTCCTGCGGCGTACTGTCATTTTACTGCAAGTTTCAGAAAATGTGGAAGATGGGGTTTGTTGTCTTACGTCTTTTGCTAAAGGACTCGGCTTCTGAAGTTAAGTGCTCGAATAGGAATTTCATCGTCGTAAGAACACAAACCAGTTTTGCAACTTGTGATCCCAAGCATCATTCTTCTGTTTGTTTAGGGGAAAAAGACAGAAAGAGGGAAAAAGCTTTAAAAAAAAAATTGACTTCTCATCTCAACTCTGAATGAGCTTATAGGTGAAAGCGACCAGACTTTTGTACTAGCTTGAACAAATCTGACAGATCTTCCATTTCCATTACTGGTGTCCCACATTTCTTCTTTCTGGTCCTTCTTTTTGTTGCCAGTGACTTCATGTTCTTAGCATCCTTATATTCAGTATTTTGTTGGTGAAAGTATTAAACCCAACTAGTCTTGAAGCCAGTCCCTAAAGTACTTCACTAGTAACCTCCTTCCCATATGAATCATCCTGTTTTCTATGTAAAACACTGGCTTCTGCAGCCAGTCCCAGTTCTCTGTTTGAACTGGTTGTGACTATTGGAGATGCTCTGCTGAGTTCCAGATAGCTTAGAATTACTCGTTTTGTTGCTTTGTTGTTGGTTTTGGTTTTTTTTAAATCTAAAATAGTGGTTCTCTATGAAAAGAAAGGTGTGGAGTGATTTAATTTACTGTCTGAGTGGCTCCTTTCAAAAATTGTTTGAAAACCTCCATAGCTCTAAAGGTGTGTAGTACCCTAGGGCTGCTTTTCTTCAGTATTGACATTAGAAAGACATGGGTATAATCACACTGTGCAAGTCCTGATTTATTTGAAGAGTGTATTTATTTCAACAAAAATTAGCACAGTGATCTTTTCAACGCAGACTATTCTTGAGTTTTAATCTTTTGTCAGTATTTGGAAATGACGTTCAGTTACTTTATGGATTTTGAATGTCACAAGAAGGAGTTTTATGCAGCAATTTAGCACACAGAATTTCCATTTCTGTATGGTTTTTAATCAGAAACTTGTTAGTTCTGAAAGGTGTATTTCCAGCTTTCCAAGTACAAGACAACAGATATGGACCCATTCACAGTGAAAAAAATATTACCCTGCTTTCTTGCAAATGAGTTTTAAAAAAGAGACTGCTTATGGTTATTAGAGATCTCGTAGCAATCTGTCCTGGTATGCTCATCCAGTTCGGCTTTAGATGCTTACCAAATCACATATCCCAGTCAGCTCAGAAAATACTTTCCCCCTGCTATTATTTGCTTTAGGTTTGATTTGATATTGCATTCTTTATTTTATATCTTCAACTGTTGATGGTTTAATCCCAAACCAGTGAAAACAGTTTCTGAGCTGCTGCACTCCCGTAGCTCTCGTAACTGAGTGGGTTCAGCCCTTAAAACAGAGCTGGTCGCCAGCAAAATGGAAGTGATTGCTGTTTCCCTCAAGTGAGGGTGGCTCGCAGGTAGCTTTCGCATGTTTTAGTAGGAGGAGTCGCTGACCTTTCAGTTCTTACATGAATTTTATACTTGGGAAAGTGGGTGATGCTGCATTTCTAAAGGCATAGAAACTTTTGTGTATAGATTTATCAAACAAATTTGATATTCAGTACGCACTGCAGACAAATACTGCACATTCAGTCCTCAATATGCGTGCGTAATAGTAATGAGTGTCAAATGAGGAATGTGTACTCAGCCTTCAACTCGAAGTAAAGACTTTGTTCTCAAATGACATGTTTGTTCTCTCATTCCAGTAATGAGTGAATCAAAGTTTAATGATAGTAATGAGGCTAAATTAACAAAGTTTATGCATGAAATAAATATGAAAGGTTATAAATAATAATTTAGTTCCAGAGTCTTAAACATTTTAGGTCAACAACTTTCTACTACCATTACTTTGTTTTTAACTGATGGGTGTTTGCCTCCACTTCTATTTTAAAGCTAGTTTCTCTCCTGCACTGAACACACAAGAAATGATATAAAATATTGATGGAAAATGCGATGTAATAACATAGCACAGTGATGGTTCAAATCCAGTACAAGCAATGGATGGCAGTTATAGTAAAATAGATATTTGGCATAATTTAAAAAAAACCCAACAACAGAGTTTTGTTTAGCCTCTTTCAAAAAGGCTTAGCAGTAAAATTTACTGTTTTCTTAATGTTATGAGAAATTTCACTAGGGGTTAAATAGGTTGATTTATATTGCCACTATAGGAAAAAGATTAAAAGAGTTTAACTTAAGACTCCCCATGCCTAGCTGAACTGAAAAATACTTTTTGATCAGACTGGATAATTTACCTTTAGGAGAATCACCATGTTATGGCATATATTAAGGAAGAGTTATAAATGGTTGCCACAGTTGCAGTAACTTTTGCTAAAATGGGTGTTGATGTTGTTTAGATATTGTCAGAAAATGAGTCAAAGTGTTTGCTTTATTAAAGGATAAAATCAATGCTGCCACGTGAGGAAGTGGAAGTACTCTTCTGCTCCAGGTAGTCTCTATGTGATATCCAGTTTTCAGCATGATGCTACCTGGGGCTTGGTGGGATGCATGCACAGACCCCTTATTTGAGTGTGGTACCTTGGTGTGCTTAACCCTTTGAGCCTCCGGGGAGTGCAAATGGGCATTCAGATCAGTTCCTGCGTGATTTTGTACTCTGTTTTTGTTCTCTCCCTGGTCACCTCTCCTGAGATGCTGCTCATGGTTTTGTGGAAATCATTGATACTAGTGTGGTAATGAGGACATAAAGGGCACCATTCATTCTCCTAAACAGAGACATCTGTCCTGCGTGGCCTCCAGCTGTGGGTCCAGAAGGATGCGATTCTCCCTCTGTGGCAGTGTCAGACCTGCCAGCTCTGTGTGAATGTGGAATAAATACCATGGAGCATCTCACAGTACTAGATAAACCCCTGTCTTGAGAAGCTGAATTGAGCCCTGCTTGGTTACTTCAGGTGAAATAAATCAGTTTGAGCTCCATTGACTGTACTGGTCTCTGTTGGGGGGGAGGGGGGAGAGAGCATAGCTAGAGCATTTTTAGATACCTACATTCAGGTACCTAAATTTAATCTGCAGCCAAAAAGCAGGGTACTTACTCTCTTCTTTGGTATATGGGATACAGGCTGGAAACTGTTGGCACACCACTCTCTACCAACATAAAACCATAGTGGTGCATACTCATCTTTAAATAAAATGTGAAATTCTGGTAAGTAAGACAGATTCACCTGTCCTAAGTTCACACATCTGGCCTGTTTAAGTGAAGACTGTAGTTGTCCCTCTGCAGTTAAGGTACAAGTCTATATCTCTATAGAGGAATTCAGCTCTGGAGCACCTGAATTGGTACTAGGAACGATACTTTCCATCAGCTGTATAGGATATGCAGGGTGATTAGGACCCTTACTAATTGCTTTAATTTAAGAGAAATGAATCTAGACCTAAATTGTTTCATGTTGCATCTTCAGAGAGAGCCTCCAAAATGTAAAACAGTGATGTTAGGGGTACAGGCAAATAGCAAGCAGCTTTGGTGGATGGCTGACTCAGGTGTTGGGCTGAGTGTCGAATTTGAGTTAGGAATTATTTTCTTGCTCATCTTCTTTGAAAGCACGGCCTGGTGATTTTGTGTCAGGGATGGGATTAGCAATGGCTTATTCCAACTGTCACCATGACCTCCAGTCTGTGTCTTCTCCATGGTGAATTCATAAAAGAACAATGGCAGACAGTTGGGATTATTCCAGTGGGAACGAAGGGGAAAACACTGATTAATTCCCAGGAATACTGCAGTGTCGCTAGAGTAAACTAATGTTCTTTAGAAGCAATTCCTGGTAATTCTTTTTGTCTTCCAGCAATGGTTTCTGTTTGTGGGACAAAGCTCTATTCTTCATTGAATTATCTTCTCTCTGGAAAGTGGAAAGAAGAACCCTTCTGGGAAATAAAACAAGGTGACCAAAAAGAGAAAAGCCTAGCCATCCCGTTCCACCTCGAGAGCATCCCCACTGCATCGAGGTCCCTGGTACAGAGACCTCTGCCCCAAAGTTCTGTCCAGTTAGTAGGGGCTGTGTGTTTGCTCTCACTTGGATCTGCACAAGAGCTGAGCTGCACAAGAAGGAATAACTCTTGCAGAGACATGTCTCAGCTCATAGAGGGTCAACTTCAGACTGTAGACACTTTCTTCCATTATATCTCCAACCCTGTTGCAGCAAGTTGCCCACCTAATTACAACGAAGCTAAGTGTTTTTCAAGATTAAGAATGAAAGCTGAATGGTAGGGGGGATGTGAATTGTTCAAATATGAAATACTGGCACCTGTATTACCTTGCATCTCTCCATGAGGAGTCATTACAGGGCTGAGACTTTGCTGATGGTGGCAGAGAGGCTGCAACCTCCTGTCTGCCAGCAGCAACCTCATCTCATCAGCTCTTGTTAATACCAGTGATGATCTTGAGGGAGAGTCAAAATGTTAGGTTAACTTCTACCTATGTTTCACGCAGTGTGATCAGCAGGTTGAGGGAGGTGATTCTCCCGCCTCTACTTGGCTCTTGTGAGACCCCACCTGGAGTACTGTGTCCTGCTCTGGGATCCCCAGTACAAGAAAGACATGGAGCTGTTGGAGCGAGTCCAGAGGAGGGCCACGAAGATGATCGGAGGGCTGGAGCACCTCTCCTGTGAAGAAAGGCTGAGAGAGTTGGGGTTGTTCAGCCTGGAGAAGAGAAGGCTCCGGGGAGACCTTATAGCAGCCTTCCAGTACCTGAAGGGGCCTACAGGAAAGATGCAGAGGGACTGTTTACAAGGGCATGTAGTGATAGGACAAGGGGTAATGGCTTTAAACTAAAAGGGGGTCGATTTAGATTAGATATTAGGAAGATTTTTTCTGTTGCGAGGGTGGTGAGGCATTGGAACAGGTTGCCCAGAGAAGCTGTGGATGCCCCATTCCTGGGCGTGTTCAAGGCCAGGTTGGATGGGGCTTTGGGCAACCTGGTCTAGTGCAGGGTGTCCCTGCCTATGGCAGGGCGATTGGAACTAGATGATCTTTGAGGTCCCTTCCAACCCAAACCATTCTATGATTCTATGATTCAAGGCAGAAACATCCTTGTTTAGGTTTCTGAACAGGATAGTCTGGGATGAATACCTGCAGGCTACTCAAAGTCATGACTTAGGGGGTTTCTTCGAGCCCTGTGTTCTGTCATTGTTGTTTGAGTTGCCATAACCTTAATTAAGGTTGCCTTCTTACAGTATTTTTTTAAACTATGTTCTTGGAAGTGTTGGACTGCTTGTGAGTTTAAAGCAAATTAACAATACTTATTTTTTTCCCTCTGTAAAAGCTGTTTTACAATATGTCTCTTGTAAACTTGCAGCTTTCTAAGTTTCTGTATCAGAATGTGAATTGATTATGGGATTTGACAGGTCGTATCCCATTAGCTCTTTGGCTTGTAGGAAACAGCCCTTGACCTATTTTTTTAAGCTTTATTTCATAAATGTTTTCAAAACTGTCTGAAGATCAAAAAAAGCAGGGTCATTCATTTAAATTAACTTTAAAGACCAGCGGTTCATGGCTAATGAATGTATGGTTTATTAATCAAATGTATGTAGCTGAAAGAAGCCAACTACAATTCACTTACAATTGCGATTTTACCCTATTTTAACGTTATTTTAATGAGCTACAGATTTGAATGTGGGCTTTGTTCATCTGTTGCTTCCACTCAATTGCAGTTTCACCCTAAGAAGACACAAGACAGATTGATCAGGCTTCCAGTCATTGTGAGACTTAAATGAAGTGAACAGGGCCTTATGTTTCAAAACCAAATGAGAGGATTAAAGCAACCAAAAAAAAAAAAACACCCACCCTCCTATGTTATCTGTCTGCTGTTCTTAAATTTGATTAAGCTACTTGCCACTAAGCACTTTTGGTTTTACTGTAAATACAGCCTAGAAATAAATTTTCATGGCCGCAGGCACCAATCAGCAAGTGATACCATGAATAATTAGCACTTAGAAACACTTGTTCATGTTAGAATATTTCTTTGATTGCCATTTCCAAAAACACACTGAGATAATAGGACAGTACATTTCTCTAAGGTCTAATTGGGATGGAGCTCCGTGCCAGCAGTTACAATAGTAATATAAGCAAAGTTTTCTGAATGTTTTGTGTGTGTGTAGTGCAAGTTTGTGTTTTGCGAGAACAAGAAAAAAGTCTCAAGTTAAACTATGATAATTTGATGTATTCATATTTTATTTTTTAAACTACTGCATTGAGGTTTGGGCTATAAAAGCCACTTTTGAACCTGAATATGACCATATCTAATATTATCTTTGTAAAATGTAGGCAGATTGCAACCACCTGTAAAATAATGAAATGGCCTGTGAAAACAGTGTAAGCAAGAATTCTGTATTCTACTTTATTCTTATTCTGCTTTATTCTTAAAGGCTCTCCAGTTGGCTTGAGATCGTCTGATGGGGAGTAGCAATCCCTGTGAGTTATACTGAACATAAACGCTAGGAACAGCAATGTAGAAGCATGGCTCAGTTTTATACACTTTTGCTTTGGTTTGTACGTTTAACTTTTGACATAAGTGTATTTGAACTGCAAAGTCCATCAAGAAATACTGTGAAAATATTCATTACACTAGTAATAATGATAAATTTTTCACATATGTTTAATTTACCTAGTTAATAATTGATTTTGATGCCAATTGCACGTTTCTATATTTGATGTAAACCTTTTTTGTTCTAAACTGCCTTTTTAATTTTGTGTGAAAAAATATTAAATAGCAAAGCAATCTAGCATATCTGTATTTGATCCTACATTTCTTGTGTACCTAACCTCCCACCCTACTCTAGGGTGACTTTCTTTGTAGAAAAGCCCCGTCTGCAGATTCTGGGAGCCTGAGCAATGGGGGGTTGTTATCTCAAATGACTTTTTAGATTGAGATTTTAAATAAGGAATACAGGAAATAATGCTGAGACATTTTGCAGGGTTTAAAAATGCTTTTTGGAGTGGAAAACAGCTATACAATCCCTTAAAAAAAAGTTTTTTAAAACTGATCTTTATATAATGATTTGACTACATTAAGTAAAAGCAATAACTGATGAGTGCGGTACCTCCATGGAGCAGGCTAAATTCACAGCTGGTGAAACTGAGGCAGAGAAGGAAGAAATGGACTTTCTGGTGTGCTTAAGCATTATCTTAAATGTTTGGCATCTCTATGCAGCAAATGAAGCCCAGGCTGCCATAACTGTACCACTTCTAATCTAGCTAGAGTGAGAGCGGTGAAGGGTCGGGAAGCTGTGGCAGCATAGCAGTCAGCGTAGAAACTGGGGGGGGTAGTCTAGGTATATCTTCACTGATGTTCTCTGTAGTACCAAGATGAAAGCTAATTGGGGTTTCCCTCGCTAGACTATACCTCCATTCAATATCCTAAGGACAAATGCAATATAGAAATTGTAAGATTATGATCAGATTTGGGAGTCCCAGACTCCCAGATTTGCATGGCTTTCTCTTGAGCATTCAGACTCTCCTTGTCTTGTCTAAGTGTTAGACTAATGTCTATCAGCCTCAGGAATTAAATGTGTGATAATGAACACATTGATAAGAAAAACTAATTTATAATCAACACTGAGTCTTTATGCAAAAATTTAGAATAATGCAGGTCTTAAATCTGTCTGATTCCCACACATTGTTTGTTTTTAAATAATGTGCTGCATGAAGTACATTTTTTGTGTTCTAGGGAAATGATCGTTAATAGACCTTTGTGTTTTCTCAGCCTTTGTATGGCCATATGTAAACTTGAGGAACCGAGTTCTGTTGTGTGCATCAGTGTCCAGCTGAAATCAAAGGTGTTTTGATTTTTTTTTTACCACAAACCATAATTTCGGCAAAAAAAAATATTGGCGGTGAATTTGAAGCACAAACATATATTCCTCTTCTTTATGTTAATTTTTATTCAATTTGTGTGCTATTATTTAAGAAGAAAGCTCTAAGAAATATTTGCATGTATTTTTAATAGAGTTGAATTACTTTATGTTTTGTAAAAGTATTTATGAAGACAAAAGCACGTAGTGTGATGAAATTTTATAAAGCATTTGTGGGCTCATTTTCTGCAGTGCAGGGTGTTTGGCGGCACAGTCAGTGAATATTTCTGTATAGCTTTACAGCGTTAAACAAATTTCTCTTGACATTCAGTATATGTAAGTAACTGAGAATATAGTTCATTTCATTTAGTGTTCAGTCATCTAAAATCAAAGCATTTGGGATATTATTACTTAGCTTTGATATAAATGAGTAATCTACCATGTATTAAGCTTGCTCTGTTTAAACTGAAGTTTCCAGATAGCACAGGTTACCATCTGTATTTTTTCATATTATTATTGCCCTCATAATAAGTTCAAGGTGAGGTTTTCAGGCAGTAAGCTGCAAGTCAGTTTTCATATAAACACATTAGAAAAGCTGTCTTGACATCAGCAGCTTATGCGGTCTTCCATCTATAATGTAAATGACTACACCTGCTTTATTTTATTTCTTCGTTATTTTGTGGCCACTCATTTAAAAATGTTTAAAGCATTAAAAACGTCTCTGTAAATACGTGTGAAAGGAGACAATTGTTCTGGTAGGAAAGGCCAGGAAAACACACAAAAGAGGCCACAGTGAGACGATAAACATAAAGGTCCAGGAGGTATTATGATGAGGTTCACAGATACTGTGTTCCAATCAAGCTCAATAAGCTCTGAATTCCTATTATGTTTCTCAAGCCTCCAAAAAGACATGGGAAGAAACCAAAAGTTTAAGTCAAATAAAAAGCACTTAAGCCAAGAGCACATGAATGTATAGCTGGGTAATGGAGCTTTCATCTCTGAAATAAAAACAGTTCAATTCAATTGGAACTGAAGTTTCTTCCCCCTTTGAAAAAGTTTATTTTAATGAGTTTCCATTTTATGCGTGGGCTGTTCTTTAATCGATGCTGCTCCATTGAAGTTTTACCCAATGAAGACACAAGACAGATTGTCCAAGCTTGCGGCTATTGTTGGGAGTTGATGAAGTGTATGGGCCCTTATGGTTGATAACAGAAGTAGATGGTCAGAGCCAATAAATAAAACTTTAACTCTGATTGTTGGGTGCTTTATGCTGAAAAGCTTTCTATTACCATGAATCTTTGGTTTTGAAGGACTTGTGAACCCAAAGGCAGCTCGTAGCTCTGTCACACAGACTAAGTCGGTCAGACAAGCAGCAATCTGTCCTATCCGATAAACCCAGTTTTGTCTTTTAAATTCCAGACTTCTCTTCAGGAATCAACATTGTTAGTATCTTGACAGACCATTAACTTCATAATACATGTATCTGCTGCCCTGTTGATTTATCATAAAAATTTGATGTTTGCGGAAGTTAAATTGTGCTGTCCTTGATCATGTTTTAACAAAACAAATATCGGAAAGAACAATTTTAACAACTGCAAGCCTGTGCTAATGTTTGAGGAAATTAGTAAAATATTTTTGTGACAGTGCTGAGAGTCACAAGTGCAAATGAACTGTAAAAAGTTTCATACTTCGTATAGCAAGAAATCAGAATATTAACCTGAGGTTTTGAGTTTTTTCAATAAGAAATGAGATTTATTTTGCAGGGACCACAGTCCTAGAGCCAGGCTGTTTTTTTTGTCACTTGATCCAAAGAGATCTCAGTGAACAGAAGAGCAAATACAAATTCAAGTAAAATATTCTGCATATTTACTGAAGAAATGTCATTCATTTCAGTTTTAAGAAGAAAATCTGTTAAATATTTGTGTTATAACTGATTTTCTCTGAGCAGCAGTACTTACAGTGTGGCAGCTGCTTCACTTTGGAGGTGTTTCACGGCTATAGTGGACGATATCTGGCCTTAGGGATGCATCATGTATCCTGGAGATTCCCAATTCTTGGAGTGAGAGAGGAAGAGGGAGGAGGTGAAGAACCCTGACCAGCTGGGAAAATGCAAGGAGAGTAGGTATGGATACCCTTGGGATGGATCGCAGGAGGGACAGGGCAAGGTTGCCGGGAAACAGGAGAGACGTTTCTCTGGAAATATCTGTTGTCTGTTTGCATGAAGGTCACTTAACATCTGGCCCTTCTTCTCAGGTTCTTCCTCTTCTTCAGCATCTCAGTATTGGAACATCTTTCAGTGGCGCATGAAGAGGCACGGTTAACATTTGTCACATATGGTTTGTTCTCTGTTATTGCTTACATCTGAATACAAGAAAACATTTTTAGCTGTGAGAGTGGTCAAACGCTGGACCAGACTGCTCAGAGAGGTTATGGAGTCTCCCATCTATTGACACATGGTCCTGGACAACCTGCTGTAAATGACCCTGCTTGAGCAGGAGGGTTGTGGACTATATGATCTCGAAAGGTCCCTCCCAACCTGAACCACTCTGTGATTCTCTTCCCCAGGGTGACTTTTTGTATACTGTGCAGTATTTCATTCTGGTAGGGATTTGTTTGGGTTCTTCTAATACTCCATGTTGTTGGCATGTGTTTCAGGAAAGAGAAGAAAGCAAGGTGCAGCTTGCGTATGGAGTAGGAGGTCATTATCAGATTGGCTGCCAAAGCCTCATCTCCTGTAATGATGAGCTTTTAATCTGCAGTGATAATCGAAGCAACATCAGCTCATATACAGTGCATGGAGAGGGTGGGCAAATCTTACTGATGCATGCTTATTATGCCTGAAAAAATCTTTATTTAGCCTTAATATTTGATACAATTGCTTTATTAACTGTCGCTGCACTGAACACTGTTGATCATTCCTCACTTGTGCTTTTGATGGGGGTGAAAAGCCTTTCTATTTTCTTCATTTGAAGACCTGCATTTTGTCCATCTTCTAGAACAAGTTGGGCTTGTGAGAAGAGGTGACACAGAAAGAGGAAATAATGTACAAGGTGTGGGAAGTCAAATGGATGCATTTAATATATGCCAAAGGACCCTGGTCTGTAGCTATGGTGCCTCTAAACTGTGCACCAGTATGTGTTTAAGGAATGACTTTGAATGAAGTATGGAAGCCCTTAATAGTACATGCAATACAGTAACTACTCCTGCAATGCAGTATGCCAACCCTAGTCTTCAAAGCCATAGAGATCTCATATCTTTGATGTGCTAAATATGCTGATATTACCATACTCTTGGAACCATGCTTTAACTCAAAGTGTGTTAGATATGGTAATGCAATAAAATGTTATGTGTGCGACTCTGTTGGGATGTGGGTAGCTGGAAAGGCTGAACTTAGAGTAAGAAGCTCTGAAACACCTGGAGGAAAGCCAGCTACTAAAATCTCTGTGAAGAGTGGACACAGATTAAGCCAATTCCATGGCAAATTAAAGGTCAGGCTAATTTAGTGTTGACCAAAGTTGTTTAGTGCCCAAGATGAGTTGCTGAGGCACTTGTGAGAGCGAGTGCGCTAATTGCACCTTCAATCCAAATCACAAAAAACTTAACCATCACTTGTACTGTGCAGGATCTCTTTTAGCTCTCTCAGTAGATAAGCTGAAAGGATTCAAAGGCTTGATTCCATCTTACTCCAACTGATGACACTTCCATCCTTATTACATTTATCTGTCCAACGCTGTTGAGGAATACTGTGTTCTAGGAACTGGTGATAGCATGACCTCTTATTAAAGCAGGGGTCATATATTTCTGTGAAGGAGATCTTGCTACTGGTTCCAGCCTCTCTTTCGTAACATGCTTAAGAGATTTGAACAGGAGTAGTGATACAGAACTCAGGATATTATTGTATTATATTACTGTATTATGTTTTGCTGAGTGGTTTTGTGCAAGCAAAATCTCCTTGCTGGGGAATATGTAATGTGAGCTCTTGCAGATGAGATTCACTCCCTTGCTGATGCCCATCCTTGCACAGAAGCTTCACTGCCAGCTCTTTCCCAGAGAGGGCTTGTGGCTGTACAGACACCCTAAATTGCAGCAGACTGTACACCCAAAGAGCCCAGTGAGAGAGGGAGAGGCACAACCAGCAAACAAAGTAATTCAGAGACTCACTTTGCCATTCCCTGTTAGTATGAAAGGAATTCTCTGGGAAGATTCAGATTCGTGAGCTCTCTCTGAGCAGGGAGAGTGGTGCTCCTTCCTGAGGCATCTAATTATGAGTCTGTTCCTGGGTATTACCTGGCACAGGGAGGCATGCTTGCATTTTCCTCATGAGATAAAATTATTCCTCTCCCTCTAATTACATGTGGTAGGAATGTATTCTTTTTACATTTAAATCGGTTTTGTATCAAGCTTCTTTTACCTGCTAATACACCTCAGGTTATAGGGTTCCCTTAATTCTTCTACTCGTGGAATTAAAGAATCTGCCTGCTGTTACTGCAAGGATGCCCTGAAGGATGATTATCCATGCTTTGCCTTGGATGAACTAGTTCATCTGGGGATTTCACCACTTTCAGCAGTTACATGTCGGGCAAAAGAGTCCTGGGCAGTTAGAGTCTGCTGGCACCCTGACTTACTACCTTCTTAAAAACCAGTCTCTCTTACATAGTATCAATAGAGTTTTGATGACAGTATCAAGAAGGAGAAGTGTAGCTAGAGAAAACTCTAGTTTGTTTTTCTATGTCATGGTTTAATGAAAGGGAAGGTTGTTGAAAGAGTGCTGTTCATTTTTTAAGATAATGAAATAAAATGTTCAATTAAAATAATGGCTGTACTTCAGATAAATTTGCAGCCATAGGTCCTTTTCCATGCATCACCTGCAGCCGTGGCACATGAGGACCATGCATTAGGAGCAAGCACTTTGGCTGCAGGAAAGGACTGGCATGTATGTAACACCCCCGGTGAGGCTACATCGCAGGTCCCTCATTGTGCTCAGAGCTTGGGCTCCATCCAGGAGCTGCACAACTGCTCAGTGATGGGCTTTCCCTTTTCTGGTCATGCTGTAGCAGTTAATGACTAACGCTCTGGAAATCCCTGTTGCGTTACCCACAAGATGGTGGGTTGTCTCAGATCCGCGGAGCACTGACACACTGACTTCTAGGTCTTTGGAATGTAAAGCAGCATCCAGTAGGAAAACTGTACTTGAGAGAGCAAACTTCTTTTGCCAGAAGATAAGGAGTGTTAGAATTCAATTTATATGATAAAAGTACAGGCTAGAGGCTGTATCACTTGCTGTCCTTTATTATAATCCCCCAATTGCCAGACACGGGTCAAAAAGGTAAGATGTACTCTTTTGTACCAAAGCAGTGGAGTAATGAGGACATCTGTTTTCATATGGTACTTGACACACACTACCAGAAATTTGATGTCATGCTGTCCAAACTTGTACATCATTGCAGAATTGCATTAGCTTTTCTGATTGATTCTGACAAGTCACTGACAGTTTTTGAGGTGAAACGCAGACATGACAAAGGGCAAGCAGAGGCTGCATATGTCAGCTGGAACACTCCCTTGTTGACTTGAAAGGGTGAAAATCTTTCAGTCTCGTCTCCATCCACCCCTTGCTGCTGTTTAACCTCCCCACCCTCACCTCAGTGTGCACAGCTTTAGACATTATTTGGCTGCAGGAGCGGGTCCTTTTGAGTTTCCTTTTCAAAGAAGCATAGCTCCAAGGAGTCATTTTCTTTTCATGGGTTAATGTGTGTGCCCATAAGGTAAAAAAATGTAGTTCAGCAAATTTATTCATCATGAATCATGCAAGGTTGATTTCATTTACCATATCACACCATAAACATAGTATTTTGTGGTTTGTATTTACACATGCATAAATTTAATTTACCCTCACGGTGTCAAGCAGGTCCTTATTTCCTTTCCAGAAAGTGTCAATGTATATGTACTAACACATAGTGTTTTAAAATACCACTGCTTGATGAAAAAAATAGTTGGGGTTTTTTTTTTTAATGTTGTAGGCATTTGGGGGGGTCTTTGGGTGGTTGTTTTTTAAGAAAAATAAGGACAAATTTCACTCCAGTGATGATACACACAGGTTTACCAGCTCTGAAACAACACAGGATTCCCTCCAGTGCTACTGTCAGTGAGGTCAAATGCACCATTTGTTCTCAATACATGTTTCTAGGTATGCTAGCAAAAGAGCAAGTGATGTGCTGTAGCATAGCAAGTCGGAGTTGCATTTTATTTTACGATTTTACATGCTACGTTCTGCTCCAGCCCTTCCCTCTGAGATGGGTGGTCATTTTTTGGCCATGACTTGTTTGGTCCATTTCTTGAGAAACAGCTGATCAGCAAACGCACACTGGTTGTAATGCAAATATTTACTGCTGAAACACTTAATGTTCAGTAAGAGTAATAAAAGAAGGTTGTAACATAAATGGAAGAATACTTACTGCACCTGCTTTATCTTGCTAGATTTGCACACTGATCTCAGAAAGGATCAGACCACGTATGCTTTGGTTTTGCAGATGGGCGTGTGTTACGCTCTTTGGGCTGATTTATACTTTTTCATATGAAAACAGAAATACAGTGATCCATTTTAGGTGAAATGCTGAAGCTGGCATTTATGATTTTAATGAAAAGATAGCTTCAAACCATATGTTCTTATTAGTAGAAGAAAGATCCCCTTTCACAAGTTTTTTTCTAATGAAGAACAGGTCTTTTTACAAAACAGTACTGTAATAGCATTGAAGAAGCATCTAAAGGAAAAAAAGGAATAATTAAGGAAAAATATAATTAATTACATTAATTGTAGAGTCTTAAAGTATTGTCCAAATGTTAAACCACAGATTATATGAATGTTGTTTAGATCTGACTTCCCTATGAGTTTAGAAATTTCATTTTGAAAGGGTTAATTTCATTTTGAAAGGTCTCAGTTAGTTAAGTTAGTGGAAGGCACTTGTAGATGAACGTAGACAGCATTATCACGTCTTCCCAGAAAGAAGAATGTGTGAAAGGAACGATGTGTGAAGCAAAGCAACAAACTTCCTCACCTTATTGTCATGTAAATTCCAAGAGACTACTTCATCTTCAACCCGCTGGGCCCTGTGAAATGGAGCAATTAGATGCTTTCAAAGTATTTGATCTGTGGTCACCTATTTTCTTTTTGCTGTGGAGATGCAGACCTCTCCTGGTTGCTAAAGACTTGGTTTTCTCAGTTAACATTTGCAGACATTTGAGATGCAACTCATTGATTCTCTGGGATTCAGGGATTACACTTTGAAAACTCCTGGCATTTGGAGGGCAGCGTCATCTCATTTTACGTACTGAGCTGCTAAAATTATGCACTGATCATGCAGTGGTCATGTTGGCCATGACAGGTCTCGATATTTTTGTGACTGTGGATACCCACCAGAAGGTGCTTTGCTGCTCAGGCTCTGTGGTTGGACTGTCAGACCTCATATGGGCAAAGCTGGCCCAAGCAAATGTGTGAACACAACTTCCTCCATCTCCTACTTGGAAGGAGAAGTACGGCATGATCGTCTTCATCTTTGATTGTTTCAGATTCTGGACTGAATCACTCATATTCAAGAATGATTTTGTTCTGTCTGTTTTGTACACTGGAGAGACTTGCACAAGTCATGCTTCAATTTGGGAAGCCTAGCCGTCATCGGTTTGCATACCCGCAGCGGAGAGCAGCACTAACAGCAATACAACAGCTGAGATATATACAAAAAAAAATGTTGACTTGTTGCTGCTTTTGACATCGTTAGTGCATCCTTTTGCATTCTTTCTGTATTTGCAGTGCAAGTTTATATGCAAAACCACACATCATTATCAAACTCGTGCAGCGTTTAGAACAAATACATGGAGCAAGGTGATTTTCAGCATATTCTTTAAAACATCTTTTGTTTTGCTTAAATGCTATTCACTTGAATTTCCATTGTATTTTTTGTGGTGAAACTTGGAGATATATAAAAAAAGTATTCTCTGTTGGTTGTGCATACATAATTTGAGCTCACCAGCTGGAATCACATGTATATGTAAATGATGGCAGATTTGGGCTCATAATTGTTCAAATTGGCTATGGCATTTGTTATGTCAACCCTGTGTTCTCAGTGCTGCCACTTTGATTTCAATCAAAATTTTGTTAGGCAGGAGTCATGGAAAACTCCATTCTTTGAAGTATGTAACTTTCTCCTGGTGCAGTCTGGAGTTAGTTTACACTTAAATAATAATTATTTTATGAAATGGTAGTCTTGTAATAGTTTAGACTGTGGTGGAGTCTTAGGTTATATTCTTCAGAGACTTCCAAACTGCTTCCAGTACTAATGATGTGTGTTTTACTTTAATCTATGAATGTAAAATAGAATGCTTTTTTTTTTTTTTTTTTTCAAATCCATGTTGATATTTTAGCCTTCTCCTCATTTGTGAGGGCATGCTGTAGATACTAATTTTTAGGGACAATTGCTAGCTGCAATGCCATTTCTCAAATTAGGACCTGTATACATTGCTCTTCTTGTAGGCTCCTGACAGTCTCAGCAGACCCAATACAATGGGATCCTCCAGACATTTCTTTTGGAAGCAACTGGTTAAAGTTACTCAAAACTAATGTTTCAGAACACACGATATTTATTTCCAAACCTACCAAGCACACTGGGCCAAAGGTTCACAATGGCAAAAAAAAAGTATATAAAAAATACATATTCCTTTACTTAAATGTGATCTCTCTGGTGTAATTCGGGTGGGTCCAGGTTAATCCTCATGTTTGAGTTGGAAGGAAGAGCCTGTTCGGCCCACAATATACTCCTGCTTTCTGGTTTTCAGTTTTTCCAAATTGTCGGCTATTTCACTAACATACCCTCTGATTTTTCCAGCATACCTAGAAAAACCCTTCTCCCTTCTCAAGCCTTTGAAGATGTCAGATTTCCGTCCATCGCAGGCTTGATCTTGGGAGGATTGTAGCTTGAAGAAAACCAAATGTGGTTATTTTTACCTCCTCAGAAGTTGTGTACCTGTGGCTGTTGTTATTTTTTTTTTAGTATTTCCTTTGCATATTTGCTTTTATAGTTCCTTTGATTCTGAGCCCAGGCACACAGCTAAGCAGGCATCAGAGCAAACCTGAGCAGGCAAACAGCCACTCTCATAATATTTATAAAAGATAACGCCAACAGTTTCTCAGTTCGTCACAGTCACAACTTTTCATTAAAAGGAACTGAAAATGCAGTGCCATCAGCCTTAAAATCAGGGAGTGACCAGCACAGAAATATTAACTGATCTGGGCTGTCACAAAGTGCATTTTGGTGTCTTTCTTAGGTAGGGCTCAAGCAGAGCAGAAGTGCCTTAAGGCGCAGACTAATTCTGAGCTTTATGCTTAGAAAGCATTTTACAGCCATGATAATGTGTCTCTGAAATTAAGCATCTTAACAGCATGGCTGATATAGTCTTTTAGTTAATTTATCACTGTGCAGTATCTATACAGTCACTTGCAATGACAGGCTGTAGTATGGACAGTAAATGTTTCCCGTGGCAGCCTGCGTCTGCAGGCTTTATCTGAACCGGCGATACAGATGTTCTCCATGGGCCTTGGTTTCCCACCAGATGAGGTTGGTTGTGGTCCCTGTTCGTGCGTGCGTATGCAAGAGAAACAAAGAACCACGCTGAGTAATGCTGGAGCTGCTCCAGGTCCTCCTCACCCACCCCAGCCTCCTCCTGTCCCCAGGTTATCTCTGCAGAGGACATCTAACAGGTGCGCCCAGTGCATTTGATGCATCAGCACCTACGCTAGACACTCCTCCATTCAGAGACCCACAGGTTATTGTCATTGACCTTTTCAGGAAAAGTACATTTTGGAGTTCTTCAATATAAAGATGTAGTTGGATTTCTAACTAGATAGGTGCTTGGTTTTGCCATCAGCAAAATCAAAATTTCATCCAGTGGTTGTAGGTTTTATGCTTTGGCCACATTTATCAGCTTCGTTTCTGAGCATCTTGTAACTATGTAACTGAAAGTCTATGGTGCATATTTTAAATTGCCTTTTATGGTGGTAATTACTGATTTGTATGATCATGTTTGAGTGTGTATAGTGCCTCTTTATGAGACCAATGTGTGTTTACATCCTGAACTCCACATTTGTGTCTTCCATTCAGACTGTTGATACTGGCTTGATGGATACCCTGTTAAGATGGAGCTTAGCTCCAGTGCCTCCTGTTACTGGTTTTAGTGTACTGCTGGAAGGGAAGCAGTATGTTCTGCTTTATCCCTTCCACCCAGCTACAACGTGTGTTTTTTAAAAATAACCATTTTTACTGTGGGCTGGTTTTCATGGCAAGCTATTGCAGAAACAAATACTAATACATTGTAATATTTAAAAACCATTACTGTACATTCATCAAGCTGGTTGAGTGTGGCAGCCCCGTTCCAGTATTTTAATTGTAGGGAAAGGGCTCCTGGGCATGGCTGCTTGGTTTCTGTACCAACATCCAGTTTGCTTAAAAACTTGCTGATTTATACCCCATTGGATCCAAATGTTTTTATGCTATTAAAAGATTTGTAGGTACACCTTTTATTTGGCATGCTTGTTAAGGTGTATTTTAGAGTTGGTTCTATTGATGCACTGGGGAAAAAAAGAAAAAAATTTCTATGGAAAGAATAAATTGGTGAAATTTTTTTTCAAAGCAACTCTTTGGCAGTCTTGACAGGTGTAGGAGAGGAAAAGGTAGGATGTGCTGTAAGGAGACCAAAGATAGAAAAATGGTACGAGATTAGGGTAGGCAGACACATCCAGTGATCCAGTGGTGAAAAGGAGTTATTCCTTGAAGTTCAGGGCAAATCCCACCTCTCTCTTTCTTTTTAAGGGGAATGCTTCCCTTAAAAGAAGGGCTTAGTTCCTCTATGAAAATCATGATTTATAGGCACCACAACCTGTCTCTCAAGTTTTCTGTCTTTGATGAGGAATAACAAAGCAACATCAGAAAGACTTACACTGTGTTTGTCTTCCAGAAACAAACAAGGCTGCTGGCATCCTTTTTAAGCCTTAATTTCATCTAAGCAGTGGCTCATTTCAGAGACTGACAGGTAAAGTGACTGGCATCAGGAAGGCAGTCTTCTCTTGGCTCCTGACACCCGTCCAGTTCTGCAGACCCAACCCCGACACCGTGCAGCACCATTACAGTTGCAATGGTTTTCTTCTTACAGCAGAATTGCAGGCATAGAGGTCTAGGCAGTGGAGCTTTAAGTAGAGGTGTAAGTGGATTTGTATGTAGAGGCATAGCCATTCCTTATCAATTCAGATGCAACAGTTGCATAGCTGGTGTGCAAGAGGACAAAGCCCAAAAGCATAGAGAAGTTTGAAACTTAGCAAACTCCAAGGCGTTCAAAATGTGATAGTGGCACTATTGTTTCACGTATTTCAGCTTTTCTCTTGGACTCTCTGCTTTCAAGGTACTACAACTTTGGTTTTAAAAGGAAGTTGGTTTCCAAAATTTAGCATAGAAGATCTCACTCAGCTGAAATTGGTTATGTGGGGTTTGGGGGCTTTCTTTCAATAGCAGCAAACCCACACATGTAAAAATAGGGAAGGGGGGATTGGTAGGTCTTCACTCATTATTGGATAGATGTTTCCTGAGATGTTGGAATTAATCTGTTTGGTTGTACGTAAGATAATACTTAAAATGCAATCACTCAGTGTAACGGAATGTCCGTGGAGCCATTCTTTCAGCTGTTAGTTCCCTCATATCGGGGAAGGTGACAGGAGTACTTCTGTATAGCTTCTGAGAGCTGTAGGAGCTCTTTTCCCAAGGGTTGGTATCCCTACCGTTTCACAACACTGACTTCCCCACTTTTTTCAGTGCACATGTGAGAATACTCAAGTGGGCTCATGTACAAATAGCTCCTTAGTTACTAGGGCTTGGTACAAAACCAAACAAGTCAGTGACAAGATTTCACTCCAGCAGACCTTATATCGTGAACTTTCAGTATGTACTGAAAAGAAGGTACCAAATCAAAGCAAGTTTTCCTTCAAAGAAGCCAAGATATCTTCCCACTGAGAGAAATTTTCTTGCCAAATGCTGGCTCTCCAACTGTGGCCATCTTGACTAGGGAGCTATTTAAAGCAAGGATGCAATGATTTTTTTTTCATTATGGCAAGACTTTATTTCACTTCTCATGGATGGCTGAGCTGTTGATGCTCAAGCTTTCCTTAAAAAAGTATGTTCAGACAGAAATCAAGATCAGGAAATTTCAGAAGGAAAGTGATAATTGGGAGGAACTGAAAGCAGAATTAAAATGGACACTGTTAGTATAAATATGTAGGTTGTTTCTGCTGCTATAATTGTAATCAGTTCTCTTTATCTGATATATTCTGTCCTCACCTAAGTCAGAGCACACCCCACATGGTCATTGCATTCACTTGGATGTATATTTTCTCTTCTACTCTCTGACACAGTTTATAGCTGGTAAAGGGCATCATAGGGGTGGTTCAGAAACTGGGCCCAGATATTGCAGTCTCAGTTAAGATAAATGCTGTTACCTTGAATGAGAAACTGTCCCTTGTCTCATCCCTCAGACAGAAAACATGGATGTGGCATTATGTACATTAGGAAGCATCTTGGAAAAAATTGTTGTTTTTACGTAGAATGTGTCCAAAGCCGTTTAATGGTTGTTGAAAAAAGCTTGGGAAAAAAAAATTTAAATCTACTAAGAGCTAGAAACAAACAAGGTATCCAGCAGTTGCTCATAAGCTGTAAAGCTAGGTCAACTTACTCAAGGTAAGCAAGGAATGGTGAGTGGTGGAACAGCCACCGAAGGGGTTGATTCGTAACCCTTGGGCTTGCTTCTCAGGGTGGACTGACTTGTACAGTTCTTCCATAAAATTAATGAAGTCGAGACATGCATATGCTCAGCCTGCCTGGCTACAGATTTTTGACCCTTGAGCAAAGTAGTGTCTGTTTCACCTTTTTTTTGATTTTAATAACTTGGAGATCTCCTTTGGCCAGAGAATGAACAACTTAGGTATTAGTTGATGTTCACTTACAGCTTGAGCAGCTCTCTGAAAGAAATTTTTCTTTGTTTCATGTTTATAAGAATTTGTTCTCAGACCTTGAGGAAATTATGGCTAATTCCTGACCTCAAGTCACTCACATTTGCAGGTCTGGTCTGTGTGTAAATGGATGTTTCAAATAGCACATTCATTATTTCCCAGATAACACTAGCTTCTGGAGAGTGTTGTTCAGTCTCTGACCGATAGTTGCTATCCTTGATGAGGAAACCTTGGGTTTGGTTTTCTAACAGTGCAAGGTTACATGCCATGGAATAAGTACTTAGTGTTTCAACATTTATTATTGGTCTTACGATGAACAAACAGTGTCTTTTTTGACAGTAAAGAGTTGATCTTTTCCAAAAACTTGCAGCAGTTAATCATCTAGGTTATGTAGGCAAATATAGCTCCTAACTGCCTAAACACCAGTAATAGAACTGAACTCGTTTATTTAAAGTCATAAATATGCACATGCTTAATTTTAACTGGCATGCCTCATTTTCTCATTTCTTCCCTTGTTATAAGAAACAGCTTTACATTCTTCCAACCCTTCTTCCACTCCCACCCCCCCCACCCCACTCTTGTTGCCCTTCTCTCCATTGCTGTAGCCCCTGCCACCAGTCTTGCGGTGAATCAGGCATGTGATGCAGACATCATCTACTCACGTCTTCCTAGCCAGACTATGCCAAATCCTACAGATTATTTTGCATAGCATCTTTAAGAGGCCACCTTGTTTGTCCATCTGTATCTCTCGCATGCTTGTTCAGTTCCCTGCTCTGTTATGCTTCAGTTATTGCACCTCAGTGTCTCACCACCAGGGCTTAATCCATCAAATGCAGCCCGCTTAGTCTCATTCTTGCGGTCTCTCGTGGTCTCTCTTCTCACTGATTCTACTAACCTTTCATATAGTATCCAAGTATTTACACACTCTTGCTTACCAGCCCAGAATGCCAGTTCATCTTTGAGGATATTGAGGGTATCGCCCTTGAGAAATGACTGTCAGAGCTGGCATTTCCTTGTGACGACACAAAAAATGGTTTATCTGCTTATGTGCCAAGATGACTGCTAATCGATGTTAACTTGAACGCTTTTCCTATGATATTTCCTTCTGTCTTTAAACAGCTGCTATTATCTAAAGTAAGATCTTTGAGGAAGGAAATGCCTTCTTCATTTGCTTTGGCTTTGAGCAGTGCCTGATGCCATGGGTTTCTAATTCATGATTTAGGTTACAGATATAGCTCCAAAAATAATAAAGTACAACTAGTTTGTTCTAGTGATTACCTCTAATAGCATTGTTTATGTTGTGTCTTTTTTATAGTTTTACTTGCAAGCAGTAACTTTTAAATTCCTGTAAATGCCAAAGTCGAAACAATTCATTCTGGGATTATAAAGTAAGAGCATCCCTAGCTAAAACCTTCCATAAACATTCAGGACTACTGAGCACAAAAGTAAAGGATACCAGCAATTTAAGCTGCATTTCTGTTATTATTCCAAGGCAGTTTACTGTCTTGGAAAAAAAGGAAAATATTTTTTTCTCCAATTGCTTATGTTTTATAGTCCTTTGTTTATAAGCTGTTATGCTCTTTCCCTGAAGGAAACGGTGAGAATGAATCCAAAGCCTGTTGAAGCCAGTGGAGCGTTAGTCAGATTTGCCATTTGTTTGTTTGTGCCTGAGATACAGAAGGAAGGTTGGGTGAGTTTTTTTAACAAAAATACAGAAATCTGATTGTTAAGCCACAAAATTGGTAAATTGGCTTGGGGGCAGTTCTGACCCCTGAAGCTGCTTTTAAATCATGTTCTTAATTGACTGAATTTAAAGTTGACTTCTCTTTAAACAACCTCTTATGGATAGCAAAGAGAAATCCCAAATTCATTAATTAATGGTTGAGGGTTTTTTTCTAACTTTATTTCTAATTGATACTCCAAACTTTGTTTGACAAGAAAGGCATCACCAGAATAGTTACCTAGAAAATGAATGCTTACTTTCCAATCCATAGATTTTAGTTTTGACTCCTATTTTCTGCAAAAAATAGCGGCCTCTTTGCCAGAGGCAAATTGTAATCTGGCAGGCACACAAGGCCCTAAAGACTTCAGAGGAGCTGAGCAGAATGGCCCATATATTTCATTTTAAAGCATCCTGCAATAGCTTTGAGTCCAATGAGGATCTGTACGTTGGAAAGATCTGCCTCTTGACACAGCAACAGAGGAAGAAAGATTAGACAGGCGCTGTATTCCCTATGTGGAGGCCTAATTTCTTTCTTTATCAGAAGGATCTCAGCAATGTGCTGTGGGATATGATAAACATGGGTTTTACCTAAATCAGAGGTGATGATGATGATGGTCTTCACGATGTCATCATAATTTTTTGCTGTAAATGATGAAATCTGAGGAGAGGGGAATTTTCAAGATAAGGTAGGAAAAAGGAGAAGCTGCATATTATTTGCAAAGCTTTTAGATTTCCTAAATCTGACCAAATGTGCTACATTTTTTCGAAACCACTAAGGGCCTGATCACTTCTGGGGGAGACTTAATAAGAGGAGGAACTTTAACTTGTCTATCACCTCCCTGCTGCTGTGTGCATTTTGTGAAAGGCGTGTGCATTGAATAAATGTACATGTAAACAGATTGCCTTAGACCCGTTTACACAGTCATGTGGATGTGCAGTTGAAATAAGTGTCCACAGAATTACCTTTTAGATAAACAGGACAGGGCCTCTGTTGCTGAACACTAGCAGAGCTGCTTTGACCTCAGGCGGTGTAAATCAGCAGAGCATCACTGGTGACCCAGCCCATCCCGCCTTAACTCACAAATACTGCTCTTTTCATTTCTGCTAACTAACTGGTTGGCTCAGCGTATAAGAAATCTCTTTCTACCCTTGCAGAGGGGAGTTAGTCCCAAGCAGTGCCTGGGACTCCCAGCTTCTCTTCAGGTCCAGCTGTTCAGCAACAGCCCTCTGGACTGAAATTGCCTTTCTCCAGCTCTGTGGGGGTTTGCTGCGCTGCGTTAAACTGAAGATCCGGAAGACTGTCATCTCAGACGCTTCTGGCCTTTCTGCAGTGACATCTCAGATGCAGTTTCCAGTGCCATTTGTCCTCAAGATGGCCTGGAAGCCAAGAGCTTGCATGCTTTTTGAAGGTGTTCCTTTTGACTTCAGCCTAGCTAGGATATCCCCAACTGAATTCAGTCATCCTTCCACACAACAACAAAATAAAATGTGGTATCAAAACGTACCACAGGTAGAGGCTTAGGGAAGAAGGTGTACTGAAGGCAGACTGGATGAAACATTTGTCCCAAATCCATGGCAGGCTGCAGGATGTGTCTTCTGCTGCTTCTAATTATAAAGTTAGGAACTTTTTTGACTGGTAAAGTGATTTATTGGAACTAAGCACTAGGTAGGTTGTCATCAGAAATTGTCATGAAGCTGAAGGAGAAACACAAATCAAAGTATTCTGCCACATTTCCATACAGTGTCCAAGACGATGGTATTAAAACTCATTATATGTATACACATACATATCTATAGATAGATAAATATATATTATATATATTTACAGATATATATGTACTTTTTCAAAAAAAAGAAAAAATATAAGGTGGTTTGCATCTTAAGGAAAAATTATGCTGATACAGTTCTCCCTAAAGGAGTAGGCTCTGCTTTATTTTTCCCCTTAGTGTGAGTGCTCACCGGTTGTATGTTAGGCTTGTTTAGAAGGAAGCCGGGTACTGAAGGAGCCCTGTTCCGAGAGCACAAGATTCATCCTTCAGGATTCAGAGTTCCTGAGGGGCAGAGCTGTCAAGAGCAGTTGACATTTAAAGGAGAGGAGGCTGTCTTCTATGAATGCTCTGCAAGCCTCTCAAAGGTTTTTAAAACAGGGACTAAATGCAAACTATATCCAAAGACTTGAAGGCAAGGTGCTCCTGGTAATCTGTGTGACTGCGGATGTGAACTGCTGCGCCGCACTAGGTCCAGGTACAGAGGATGAAATCTGTTGCTGTCCCGGGAACGCAGCTGGTGTTGACATCCGTTCAGATTCATTTTGCTTACAGAGAAGAAAGAAGAGAAATCTTCAGTATCAGGAAAAGTTGTTGTTGAATGTGTTAGGATACAAGAGAAGACAATTACAAAGACAGATTTAAACTAATTTGGAGTCACAGGAGGGATTAGGAGGCATTTCAGTGGTGCAGTAAATTAGTACAGAGATCTTTCACCTCCAGCCGCTGGGTTCGAACTCATGCCAAGCTGCAGGCTGATAAAAAACCCCAATGATTTAAACTTTATCCTTACTGCGGCATGGCCGTGGTTCCTTGTGTGTGCCTCTCTTCATCTGGAAAGTGTTTCCGTTAGATTCCATTTCAATGTGGGATTATTGCTTTGTAAATGTACAAAACTGATATATTTTCAATGTTAATTAGAATTTTTACGAGAGCTTTGTCCTAATTAAATTAAAATATTTCAAAACACAGCTATTCAAATTAATGCAACTGTTTTAATATGGACATTCTTACAGGAATATGGAAGCTCTTTAGTCTTATTTTTATAAGAAGAGTTCATGTTGTATGTGTGTACGCAGAGGCTTTATTTATAATAAAAATACTAAGGAAGGGAATTGTCTGTTTTTAAAAACCTTAAACCCTTAATCTTTCCTTTTTACATAATAGCTAGACTCGGATATAGCTAATGTCATTTGGATGTTCAGTACAACATATGCTCTGAAAGCACAGCCAACTATATTGATAAGATAACCCTGCTTCTCCACATACTATGGGTGCAGATTTGAATTTAACACTGTTAAGCTGTGGATGCAAAATGAGAGATCATGTGAGGCCTTTTTCAAAAATCCGACCATAAAACATACATTCAAATGATACCAAGTCATAAATTCATAAAGTGAAACAGCTCCATGTTTATGCTTCTCTCACGCTCCATAACTCAGATATTTTGCGTATATGTTTGGTTGTGGCATACGGTCTTCTTCTATCAGAAAGTTACAAAGATCTGAATAATGTTACATAAAAATTGGGAGAAAAGCTCTGGTATTTTTCATTGTTGCGATTACGATCTGGTACATGGTATAGGTGACAGAACACCTATATCCTGGACAAGATGAGATACAACTTTCAGTAGGTATCTCTAACTGCGTGAAATAAATATTATTTTATGTATTTATTTTATTTTAGAAATGTATTATCATCTCTCATTGCCGAGGCAATATTTTATTAATCGTTCTCTCCTGGAAGAAAAATAACATCTCACTAGTCAGTCAGGAATTCTTACAGTTATGGAAGCTGCATAAGACAGCCTTTAGGGACAAGAAAAGGACCTTTTAGAGAATTAGAGAAGCATAGATGTTTGTTAGTAAAAGCCCAAATGTTCCACTCTTGTTCATTGGAGTAATTCAGTTTACTTCAGGAGAAGGAACTATTCATGTGTCAGTATGAAGCGCCTAGTGAAAAAAGTACCAATGTGTAATTTCTTAAATAATTCGTCTCTGGGGATAGATAATGCATATTACAGCATTTTAATTGTGGTGTATTATATTTTATTTTGAGACTAACAGCTAGGGTATACAGCAGTTTTCAGGGTTATTGTGTAATGGGTTATGTCTCTGATTAAAGATTATTTACGTGTTGGGGTTTTTATTATTATTTTTATTTACTTCATAGACATACTTCACAAAATATCATAGGCTGGCATCTCTACAGTAGCTCGGAGCTGCTCTTTAAAATGTCCTTGACTTTAAATAAGTATATAGCCAGAATAGGCATATTCTTGGCTTCAATGTAATTTGCCTTAGTCCACTCTCTGACAAGGCTGTTTAGGAGGGAGGATGCCAGTGCTTTCCAACAGTAGAATTTATAGAGGGGGAAATTCAGTGTTTGACAGTAACACAAAAGGACATGAGAGTCAGGTATGAAGGCACCTACTACAAGGGATTCCAAATTTTAATTGGACTTTTATTTGTTTCTGTGATACTAACAGTTGTAGAATTTATTAACAATTAAATAAAAACAGTAGAATCCTTCTGACATCATTAGGCTTGGGGGAAGCTACTAATGTACTGCATTACTTTAACAAAGAGTCGTATTTTCTGCTTGGGCTGTGTATTGCGAAGAGCCTGAATTTGGGAAGAGGAACATCAAAGGATAGCAGACTCCTCCATTGCATTTCCTCGGTTTTTTGCATGTTGGGGTTAGGGAATGGGACAGCTAAGAAAATTTATTTTTGCCAGAGGCAAAAAAAACCACAATTTGAATATGCTAAATGATTCTTCAATATGAAGAACCAGTATAGCCTAACGCCTGGCATCCCTTTCCAATAAGGATACAGGGCAGAGTACCTTTACAGCTTTACCTATCTAGGCTTTCAAGTTGTCATCTCTGAAATACACCATCAGCTCACGTGTGTTACCTCCCCTTTCTTGTCACGTTGAGGACTTGCAGGGCTCGGCAGGTCTAACAAGTCTAAGGGCACCGTGAGCCTCTCAGGGCCCTCCTGGCTCTCTTCAGTTCAAGAGGTAAAATACAATGCAATAAGCAATAGCGAGCTTTTTATTGCCACGTGATAGCCCTCTGATTTCTTATTCTTCGGGTAATTTGTTGGTTTGTGATAGAGGGGGCGAGGATGGTTTAAGAACTTCTTGGAAATGTGCCTCACTGCATTAGCAACTGAAACCAACCCAGACTTAGCTGGGTTTTTTCATACTTTTCAACAGAGTATTTTAGAGACCATTAAATGTGAATTTAATTAGTCCTTATGATTCCTTTGGGAGATACAAGATTGTTATTAGTCCTATTTTACAAATGGGGAAACTGAGATAGTTTCAGGCAACTCGCTTCTATGTGGTGAACCCCTGATGGAGCAAAGATGGTAAGATGATAACATAGCACCTCCTAACTAATTCCTAGCCCTCTGCCTCCTCTCCAAGCCGGGTTGTTTTCCTGCCAGACATACTGTGTCTCCAAACCCTTTTATACCTATGCCAGCTGTAAGTCCCTCAAGCCTGCTTAAGTTCAGGCTCCAGGTATCACAAATTCTGCATCCAAAGAATGAGACATATGGTAAAGGCGTCTGTCAAAACGTTAATTTAAAGGCCTTGCCACACATGACAGAAGAAATCTGGGAGAGCGTGGGGTGCAGGACTGATTCTGGTGTGCTGTTCATTTCCCTTGACCACGCCGCTGCTTCTCTCCAGTTCCCTAACACAATTTCAATTCCCTCTCTCTTGCTGGAAAATCTCTGACCCTGAGAGCCATTTAGAAGCAGGAGCCTTGCTGAAAACAGCCTCATTTACTGCATAGTCTTAATTTGCTCCCTGAAAACTATCCTTATGATACACTGAGGCCGTGAAAGAAGAGCGCATACACAAGCCTGCAGCTGATGGTTGTAAGGTATAAAACAGAAGGGAATGGGATACAGTAACGCAGAGCGGCTTTAATTCTGATACTTCCTAACTTTATGCTTGATAAAGCAATGTACCTTTAATTTGAGATTTAAAGTGCCATTCCTTGAGTTTCTTTGTTTCCTTTGTATCCTCAGAAAGCCAAAAGGAACCGTGCTGCTTGCCATTGTAGCAACAACTTCCTACAAAGGTGATGATCACCCGTCCAACCCCGGGCCTCCGAGACTGCGGCACATGCTGTTTCAGCTTGTTAGGGGATTAACAACTTTAGCTGAAAGCATAATAAGCCTTTTATCCTTTAGGCACCAGCTATTACAGGGGTACGCACATCACCTTTGAGTGGTGCCCTATCTAGCGGGATTGAAAAAGAAACAAAGGAGGACTGGAGGACAACTGGGGGGACAGTCCCCAGCAGCTTGGGACGAGGTGTGTTGAGCCCTGGTAGTTTTTGCTTTCTGAATGATTTGGCTTTTCATGAGGTTGATGCACAGGCAGCAAAGAGGAGGGTTCTGCTGGGGCGGTGGCTCCTGGCGACCCTGCCTCTTGCTGCCTTTAAGCACGCTGTATTTCCTTTTTATTGCACCTGCAAGCGGTACTCGGGAGCAAGGCACTAAATTCCGTATACCGTCTGGATGTCAGCGAGCATCGCAAAGAGGGGGTTTGTATTCCAGTTGGGATGCTGGTTCGGCTTAGCAAACTGATGCAAGTGGGGACGGAATAGCTCCCGGTTTGTTTTGCTCACTCCAGCGCACTGAGCTGGGCTAAAAACCATTTTCATTTTAACTTCATTTCTCAGAGAAAAAAGCCTCCTGTTACTATTCTCTCCCCCTCTTTGAGAGGCTGTTTTGTTGTGTTGACAACGGACAGAAAAAACCCTTTCTTTCTAAACTCTTGTTCCTCTAAAACTCATCCTGGCTGCAAATCCAGGAGTAGTGGCTTATTAGGTTTTGGACCATGCTTTTTAATCGTGTAAGCTGGATGCAGAAACCTGCCTTGGGCATTTTTGTTCTGTTTTTAACCCCACCAGAAGTGTATAATATTTCAGCATAGGTACCATTTTGTTAAATTTATAAGGCAGATCTGCAGTATGCTGTTTATGGGCTGAGTTCATAATATATTTTTGAAAGTCCATCCTTGGATCCAACCCTGTCTTGAGTAGAAAGTTTCACCCTCCTGGCTTTCGGCCGTTGGCATATGGTAAAAATACAACTTACTACAGCAGAATGCACCCTGTGTCTGCTGTTACTCTGGGTCCTGGATAATTATTTGAAATACAGTCATTTAAGGACTTGTGTGAGAAAGCAGAGAGCGGGAGGGTGCTGGGACGGGGGTGAGGGGTGGCTGCAGCCATACGGGTGTCAGCGAAGGGAAAAGCAATGCCACGTGCCAGAAAATACTGCAACTACCTCTTGCATTTTGTATAAGCAATTTTCCAGTCTGTTGTCTTCTGTCAAATGCAATGTTCTGAGACATTTAAATAAAATAAATATTGCTGTTGAGTTATATTTAGAGCCATGTGAAATTTCTCTAGTGAAACTCCCAGCTAGGCAAAACATGCCGGCTTTTAGGTTTCCGTACCACTTGAAGCTTCGTCTGGGTTTGTCGGAGAGGTTGCTCATGAAATCTGTTGGCGAACGCGGGCTGCTTTCCAAAGGCGGCCGGCGGAGGCTCTGCCTGCCGCTATGGACGCTACCAGGGACATTTGGGGGGCTCTCCAGCTGCCGCCGGGCAAACCAGGGGTGCATCCAGGTGAGCCTTGGAAAAGAGTTGAGTTTCTCGCAGATGGAAGGTCAAAAAAGCAAATGATGAGACAGGCTGCTGATGGAAATTGAAATGAAGGTTTGCATAAACCTCCCACCCCTGCTCATCATAATCACTGAGCTTTCACATTTGCCTATCTTCCCAGACGTGCGTCGCTTATCTAATGAGGAAGGATATTGGTGTAATGAGTCCCAGCACACGTGGGGCTGGCCGAGGCGAGCGTAGGTGCATGGAAATCCCTCTGGAGGTGGGGTGGGACACTGCTGGGATGGGGTCCACGGTGGGGCCCTGGGGCAGAGCGGGCTGTCCCCAGCTCGGGCTGGCCACCCGCCTCCCTCCCGCTCCTCCACCCAGCACAGGGCAGCTCCCAGCACAGTGCCTCTGCCCCGGGGACTCACCCTTGCCCCAGAGTGATCCTGGGGTACCACTTGGACCCTGGGGTGCCGTCAGGTGGAGCACGCCCGCTCGGCTGAATTTTGAGGCTCCTTGAGCACAAATGTGTTAGGTCTGCACACCCCTTCTGCATTCCGGAGGGAGGCCAGCAGCGCAAGAGTTTGTCAGGCGGCTGCTGGTGCCACGCGGGCTCCAGCGCACGTTTTACTGCGCTTTTCCCCCTGATACTAAAATCCAGTCAAATGGATTTTGATAAAGCAGCGAGCGCTATTCTCTCTCCCTTTTCCTGGCGTGATGGGTAGGGGAGGTTGAGCATGCCTTTAAATCACTGTCCTTCCTCTTCATAAAGAGTCCCAAAATAAATTCAAAATATACAAAGACTGTATTTTAAAATAGATATTAATGAGGAAGGAGGCAGATTTGTTCACTGCAATGGTGGTCTAGCTGTGAAGGTTATATCATAAAACAGAATTTTAAACAGCATTTAAAATAATAACATCAATGTCTAAAAGCTGTTTTAAAAATTATTTTTACCTTGGTAGGACTCTTCCTTTGTTCATTTAAAAGTTAACCTTCTTTGATAATGTGCTAGGAAGGGGCACAGACACCTTTATTCTTCCAGAGGGTTGAATTCTTTTGTAAGATATGATAGACAAAGCTGGCATCCCTTGTACAAGATATGTAAAGCCTGTCTCCAGACATTGTGACATTGCTACAGACAGAGTTTGTCATCCATAAATTTACAGCTTATTTCAGTCTATTCATAAATTGACTAAATTTTTTTTTTAGAAAGAAAAAAAATATATATAGGTGTATAAAATACCCAGTTACAGGTTGTGTTCTATTTAGCCCTTGATTGAAACGTATTGCTCCTCAGTATCTTTTAGCTATGAAAATTATAATATGGAACAGAGATTAGAATGAAATTATCATGGCTAGAAGGCATTTACTCAGTGGTGGCAGCCACATAAACCTGAGCCCTGAGAATGATGATAATGCATTAGGTTCTGCATGCCCGATATTATTGCTGTACATTATGTATGTTTCATTTATACTATTTCGCACACACCAGCAACGCTGACAGATAGGTAATTACTCTCTGCGCCAATGAACACTTATCAGCCCCGCCGCTGTTTATTGCTGGGATGAAGTGCGCTTGTCAGTCAAGGTCACTTGTTTGTGTGTCCTTTTTAATAGTTCTTTCACAGTTGTTGAACTTTGCGGGCGGTTCTTATGGCAGGCTTTCAGCCGGTTGCTTTACTACATCGCCTGCCTTATCAAAGTCATTTGTATTTATCACTTTAATTGATAAACAACCAAGTTGCGGGAAGCAGAACTGGAGAGATGAAGGAGCATATTTTGCCGGTCAGCTGATCCGCAGGGATGTGCGGTCATGGATGACCTCAAAAGCAGCGTTTTGCAGAGACCCTCAGACCCTGCTGTGCCACCAGCGTAAGCTGGTGACATCTCTTGTGATAAAGATAAACATTAATTTAATGGCGATGGATACAAATGCAATCTGCAGACTGCTGTAGGGCTACTGCTTCTGCTTTTTGGCAGAATATTTACCATTTCTGAACAGGGCTCTTATTGTTTGCACCCTCAGGACATGCACGCAATAGACCAAGCCACTTTGTTTGCCTTCAAATCAGGGTTTCCTTTTCTGCAAGAAGCCTCACAGAAACTATGTGTTATTGCATGAAATATGCTTTCCAGGCTACGCGTGTGGCTCTAAAATTTAAATTCTTCTGTTCTTCAAAGCAATAGTGTCAAAGGCATTATGGCAAGCCCATAATTTCTTTGGTTACAAAGCAAAAATCACGAGATTTTTCTTCTTTCTTCCTTTCCTTCCTTCCTTCCTTCCTTCCTTCCTTCCTTCCTTCCTTCCTTCCTGTTTGCTGCTGAAGCTTTATTACAAAAAACAGAATAACCTCTAGGATATAATAATTTATCCAGTCGAGATAACTGTAGCTATTTCCTTAAGCCTGTAATCAGCCTGAGTTTGTGTGTTGTGAGATTTATACTGCAGTTCCTTATTACCAAAGAAACAGTTAAAAAGGATTTATGTAGTGTGTGCAGTGTGTGTGTCTGGAATTTCTCTGTATGTTCCCAACTTCTGCACTCTGGTATCTCCTTGGTCCTTTTAGTAGAGGGCACTATTTTGAAGTGGAGACTGAACATTCAATTAAATGCAAATTTTATTCAGGCATTAAAGCAGAATCACATTCATTCATTAAACTCAAATGATGCTTTTATTTAGAAAAATATATCAGCACATGGTAGCACCACATGCTGCTTATAAATAAGTATGGTGATCTGGTTGTGCAAAAGTATATAATTTCATTATTAAAGGATTTAAACTCCTTACAAGGTGCATGGTGTCCATGAATGTTTCACTTAATTTGATTACATCCATAGAAAAAGCATTTCACTTACATGGGAGGCAGTGGGTCTCCTGTCTCACGGCGCCGTTCTAATGCATTACGATCCCAATCTCACACTTGAAGGTGCTGACTTGGCTAGATGTTTTTAATATTTCGGGTGCATAAATGCAGGTTTGAGCGATTCGGTTTGTTTCTGAATCTAGCCTGCCAAGCGTCTACATTTTCAAACCACTTCCTTTTCTTAGTTCTTAGTTACCAGAGTGTTACAAAGAAAGGGTTTTGATCTCATGTAGATAGCATAGCATTAATTACCCTGACACTAATTAAACTGCATCAAACAAATACCACCGTGTTCCTCAGGGGGACAACAGAAGGCAGTTTAAAATAATTACTGGAGCTTCATGCATGTGTGAAGTTTTCATTACTCTTAGGACACAAGCAAAAGAGATTTGATATCATTAAAATCCCCCCCGTTAGTGTTTGCAAAAAATGACTAAAATTTCCTCGGAGCATATTGATGTCTAAATAGTAGCGATTTCAGTTCTTGCGAATAGTAACTTTTCTTTAAGAATTGTAAGCCTGTGAAGCAGGAACAGGTGTTCCAGTCCACATTCTGGTATGATTATGTATTAGCTTATGTTTGTCAGACCATTTCATTAACCACCCACTGCTATCACATATACATATACTTTGTTCTTTCTGAACCATGAAATGAAATGCATATATCTTCACTAATGCTTGCTATCAATGTAAATGAGAAAAGGAGGCTTATTACCAATCGCTGCTGCTGTGAAGCACACACCTCTGTACAGTTACAGGTAATAAACATCCTTTTGTAAGTAGGAAGCAAGATATATTGAGTTCTGCGTACAATAAGGAGGAGACGCCTTCCACCGTACTCCGGTATTAATAGACTGTAATTCCCAGCCGTGCGTACACGTTCAACAGGACATCCTGAAGCACAGCTCTGAACCAGAAGGTGCTATTCCTTTTCATGCTCGTTTATATCTTGCAAATGTTTTGAAGCTAGCAAAACTTTGCTGGCCAGCTGTTGATGGGCAGCTTTTCCGAGGAAAATTGGAGCGTGTTTGCACCATCGAGCAAGTGCCGGTTTCTGGATCAGTGGTCGCTACCGTCAGAGCCTGCAGCTGCGGCGGCAGCAGCTTTATAAGCCCTTTGAAAAAGTGAGTGGAAGAGTGGTGTCCCTGCCCGGGGCGGGGGGTTGGACCAGACGGTCTTTGAAAGGTCCCTTCCAACCCAACCCATTCTATACGGTTCCAAGAACCACAAACCGACAAGCAAAGATGACACCAGAGACAGTAAATATGGAAAATCTGGAGTTCCAAACTTGATGTAAATGCCATATTTTTCTAATGCTTACTTGACTGTGCATGAAGTGCCACTTCCCCTTTTTCAAGTTTGTGTATGTGCGTGCTCCCTATTTCCCAGTGCCCTGAAAGCCACCGAAACCACTGTACATGGGCATTTAGCTGCTTTATTTCTAGAGATCTATACAGTGTTAGTAAACTTCTTTGAATTTAGTACTGATGCCAATTGCTTATGGCAAAAGGTATGTGAGACAGAAAGCATTTCTAGATCTGCAGTAGTCATAGTGTTCCGATTATGTGATTCTTTCTCAAAATTTGATTATGTATAATTTGAATATATATATATATATAGTCATGTATCACAACCTGCTTATTTTCTGTCTCTTTTGAGGAACTATTTAAAAGATGTATCTGTAGTGGAGGGTCCAGCAATGCTGGTGGTGCTTTTTTTTCTTTTTTTAAATTAAAGTAATGCCTTGATATTACTAAATCTGCTGCCTGGAATATAACATTGTGTTAAGGTTGTGCAATCGACAGACTAAGTAGAGATGATCAAAACTGATTGGAGAGGAAATACAAAATTAATCCAGTTGTAGGATTCTGCGAACCCAACAAACACGCACAGCAGAGTACTTTTATTTCTTTGGAGCCAGATGGTTTGTCCTATTTTAAGCTGATAGATTCTTCATGCATTTCTTTTGGATGTCATTGGTTTTAACTGCCAGACAGTATCTACTGTTAGAACTTTCCTTATTCCTGGATTATTTAAAGAGTATTTTTGGCACATTCGAATGATCATACTGTACACCAAGTTAATTTTTCCTTACACTTAGCTCATACGTGAAAAAAGTGTTTATATAATGAAAAAAACCCTCTAAAATGAACAGTTCTTTTTTTCCTTCTTTTGACATGATGTTGACAGAAGTCGCTTTGATGTAGTTTAGAGTCATGAATTTTCTATCTGTTCTGTTTTTCCTGGGGCTCCATCTATTCAGACATCCTGATCTGTCATTTTGCAACACTTTGTGAAGTGCTTGACAGATAGCGGTTTTGACAAGTGCTGGACATCAGCAGCAATTCAGAATAAGCAGTGTATATTTCTCCAGGTAAAGTGACAAAACGTCTAAAAGCGTAAGAAGAACTGTACAGTCTTCAATCACATTTAATGTTACAAAGCAAGACTTTTTCTGCTTTCTCCATTTGTTCTAGTAGCGTGCAGTGGCTCAGATTTGAGTATCTGCTGGAATTTTGGATTGAGAACTTTCTGTTTTCTTTCTGTATTTCCTAATGCACGACTAATTTCTCTGATCTGATTAAAAAATGAAAGGGCCTGCTGAGACTGAGATCCAGAAAAGTGCAGCACAACTGATGTTTCACGTAATAATAATTTCCAGGGTCTTCTAGTATTTGACATAAACAATATGGATGTGATCAATTATCCCTGTTTTTTTGTTGTGAGTTTCTTTTTTCTTTTCTTTTTTTTTTTTTGTAACGCCATTTTAATTCTACAGATAGTGTGTATAGAGAACATAATTTAGGAAATTCACCATTACTGATTAGTCATTCCATTTCCTATTCCACTTCCCAAATCCTTTCCTGGTGGTGGTTTATGCTATATCATTCATAGGTACTCATAGATTCCATATTTACATTATGTAGTATATTGTAAATGTAAAATATTTCATATAATTATTTTGCATCTGTATTCACTCAAGAAACAGCTGTTGAAAGTTGAGGGGGATGCAAAATGGCACAGCCTGAAGATGTTCTTGTTCATTCAGCTAACTCCTTTTTGATGTGATACCTACTGGCAGGGTTGTGTGGTGAATTCAACTTCTTTGACAGCCATCAGCCCCACTGACCAGTAGTTTCAGTTTTTGTAGTTAGGGGAAAGATGAGAAAAAAATATTTCCATAATTTAGATTTTTTTTTCAGCTGCTGGATCGAAAGCCCCTGCCAACAGCTATCTAAATCAACACCATGCCAACATGTTCTGTAGTCCGAAGGTCACTCAAACATCTGGCCCCACAGTCTTGTTCTTTAAGGTTTGTCACTGGGCAGCATCTGTTTATAGATTCTTTCTCAACCTCTCTTTGATCACTTTGACAGCAAAAAGAAGCTTCTATCACCCTTGATGTGTTAAGATAAAAATATCGGACCGTTGTAAAATTTGGTGCAATTTTGTATAATACAGTATCTACACTTTTCGTTTCTCAAGTTTATTTTTTTTCTTTTGGCTGAGTTAGAGGGAATTACGTAGTACTCTCTGCTGTTGAGATTAAAAAAAAATATTGTCAGAGCTGATATGTTCAGTGGGAATGTGAAAATGACTACACTAAGCAGGTCTTGCCCAGCTGAGCTTGGTCAGCATTTAAAAAAAAAGTTTGGAAAGTGAGCAGAGCCGGCATATTTAGCTCTGTTCTATTTTGAGTAACGTTGTTATCTAACTCTATCTAGTATGTCTGTCCTATGTACTCCTACAAAGAGTTACCTATTTTATAAAGGTTTATATTTGCTCCTATGTCTTTAGATATTTCTTTTGTAAGTAATCATGGGAAAAAATGGAAATATCATTGTTTTCTGTTTTCCTTTACTAAATTTTGGTTAACTTTTAGATCTACTGTTTCAAAACAATACAGAACTTCTTGCTTTATTCTAGATAAGAATAAACAAGGTCTCTTTACCCTGATCTTTTTCTTTAAAAAAAAATATTTGATAGTCTTTAACAGTGTTAGAATGATCATATTTATGAACTTCACTAAAGTCTAGTTTGTACCATGATGGAAAAGATCTCAGGTGACATGTTGTCTTACAGAGTCTTATGGTCCTATCCTCAGCAAAGACACTTTGTTTGAAGATGAATAACCCAGGGACAGACACAATCTGTAATATGAATGCAGAAAATTATGTATATGTGGAGTTAATTTTTGTTTATGCCCTTCCGGTGTTTGTGGCAAACATTGCAGGCAGCCCTAGAGCCCTTTGTTACTCCATGGAATTGGCACAGCATGGTAGCAGTTAGACAGGCCTACTCATCTTCAGCAGAGAGAGGTCTCTGCATAACTTAATTACATGTACACATAAAGGCCTTAGTCCTGTACATCTGCTGTGGACAGTCACCTCAGTTCTGTAATGGTGGTCTTATTGATATATATCCATCTGTTAGACAGAAATGAGCCACAAGCTCATTTCACCTAGGCTGTTGACAGCCAATAGATAGCTAAAACTTTCAACCGTCATCAGCCAAGTGTGAGAAAATAACCATATGTGAAAACCAGAAGCAGACACATCTTAGCTGGACACCGTCAAGTTTTATAAAATGATATGGGAATGCATATATCAAAAGGCCCAAGTGAGGGGGCTACCTCCCCGCTGTTCTCTCCAGTTCCATCATTGTGGACATTGGGTGCGTGGAGCACTATTCCCAGCCGCTGGTAGTGTAACAAGAAAGGGACACCTGAGCAGCAAGGGGTGCTAGTGTTGGCAGATTGGAGCTGTAGTTGAAAACTCTGTTTTCTCCAAGAATAGAGCTAAGCCATGAAGAGTCTTAGCAGCAGAGAAGATAAGTTTGTAGCCAACACAGGGGACAGAAGAAAGCCAAAGGGCAGGTGTGGCCTCCTTCCCCACCAAAAGACCCCACCTCTGAGGTGCTCAGAATGAAGAACTTAATCCTTACTGAACCATGTCCAGTAGCTTTGAGGGGCAAGATGACATGAACACTTGATGAGATTTCTGGTTGTATGAAAGAGGGGAAAGGTCAGTCTTCAGAGATATTTTCAGGAAGAAGTGGCAACATGTTGTTATAATCTAATATGCAAAGAAGGCCAAGTCTAAGACTGTAAATCTGAAATATACAGAGGGTAGGCGCTTCCATAGTAACTGTGAAAGAGATGTAGGCTTTGAATTTAAATTCCAGCTAGCACATTTAATAGTGTACGAACTGTTTAGGATAGATTACTTCAGGGTAATTCTGCCCAGAATGTTGCTCTTTATTAGAGCAATGTTGTGAAATGAGTTGACTGCATGATCTGTATCTTCTCTGTTCTCCTATCTCTACTTGGTATCACAGTGTTTTCTTTGCAGGTTCTGCATAATCTTTCAAGTCCACTTGGAAGTGTGATCTGTACTTGTTTTCCTGCACCTTACTGCTTTTAACTGTACATTGCTTAATCCCCGTCTTCTTGTCTTTCCTCCTTTAGCTCTCTTTTCCTTTGTAGCAATATTTTTTCTATTCTCTTTGTCTACTCTAATAAAATCTCATTGTTGAAGGGCTGAATTAGTGACAAGAAGTCATAGTCCCCTCCATTCATTTACAGACAATATTTGACTCAGGAAATACCTCAGCTGAAGGAGACAACAAAACAAAGCAAAGACTGTTGGGTGGGAATTTTGCCCCATAATCTTTTTGTAGAGCAGCTGCAGTTGGTATCACCTGCAAAAATCAGAAGGTTTCATCCTATTATTAGTGCTAACATCAGAAAGACATAGGCGCTTTCCGAGAAAAATAAAGCAGATTTGGACATCAGAAACCCTGCTGTACCCTCTGAGATGAGTTGTGGAGAGTCCTTCTTGGAGGTGGTACAGGTTTGAGCAGCAGGAAGGCGACATGGTAGTGCTAATTGCACTGAAAGATCGTATTAGCTAGAACTAACAGTGTTTCTTTATATAGCCCACAAGTTGATTAGTTTTAAGTTTTAAGATGAACAAGTAAATATTCATACAGAAACTCTCCAGGAATACAAAGACCTGAAGGAAAGGAAAGAATCAGGTACCTCTTACTCCTTGTGAACGGCTCAAATATGGTTAAAACTTCAGTCAAAACTTCAACTGAAGAAGTAAAAAGCTGGATAGAAATGAGTTTATATGAAAAACAACATTGTGAGCAGTGCAGTGAGCACGCATACAGAGCAGTACAGTTTTCAGCACCACGGCTGTGAGATCTCTGCTTCACTAGCTGCAAAAAAGCATATATTGACTTCTGTGGTTTTATTTAGTATTTTTCTTTCACAAGCAGATTTTTATGATGCATTAATACAGAACTAGCAGGCTTTTGGTCTAGCGGTATATCAGAATGAAGACTATGTATTCTCTTGTGTCTGTTTCTTGCTTCCTTCTTCCCCTCCCCAAGTCAGAAACCTATTTATTAACATTTTCTGTTTGTCATTTTATGTTTAAAGGTAAGAATGGTCAAGATGAGAGTACCAGCATCGCTGGCTGTGTTTCATGTCAGCTTCAGGGCCAGCAGTGAGTGTGTGCCAGGGAGTGCGTGGTAGGAGAAGTACACACAGACACATCATGCCTTTTGCCTCTTCCTGTTTCTGCGAATCTGTGACTCAGGGGTTTTCTGAACTATGAGCAGTATTTTTGTAATTCTGTAATTTTAGACTTTCCATCCATGGATTTCACTAATTGTTTGGTTAGTATTTCAAACTTTTAGTTTCTACAGTACAGTTTCCACAGATGCCCTGACAGGCTCTAGTTGAAGGGTGGGCCTTTAAAACCTATGAGATCTGGACCAAGTTGATTAAGATACTACCATCTTGTTCCCTGGAGTTCAGCATTTTTATTTCTCTTGTTTTCTGCCTTCCTAGATCTTTGGGTGACTCCCAAATCTATTCCTTTATTTTTCAGCTTGATGTTCCCCATTGTTTCCTTTATGATCCTGTTCTCCTTTCTTCCTCTTCCCTTTCCTTCTTCCCTCTCCAGGAACTTATCTCGGGCAGCTCTGCCCAGCTGGCTTGTTGGGAAGGGGTCTGCTGAGCCCTCATACAGTGGAGACGGGACCCACTAGCCCAGCGCTGGGTCTTGCAGGCCCATCATGGATGGAGCCGGTGCCACCACCAAGCGGGCCTCTGCTCAGCCACGATGCCGAGCTGGGCAGGGGGGACGAGCGTCCTACCAGCACAGCACTGAGCACATTTTGGTGGTTAGAAAACTCTAATGAAGAACGTGGGCCTTTAATTAATGTCGGTGTTCTATTTAAAATGAGATGCTGGCATTGCTGTGTGGTGGCTGGGAGCACAACTGGTTTAAAGCCCCTAGGAAGACATCCCTGACTCACTGGCTGCAAGGCAGAGTTGAACTGATGGCTGATGTTTGTTTTCTGCGACTAAACTTCCCATAAATGATATTGAAGGCTGAAGAGCCTTTCCAAGGCGGACTGGAATATTTTATGTAAACAAGTAAAAGTGGACTGAATGTTGTGCAAAACAGCATATTAAAGGAGCTATAAGTATTTTGCCACATTTCTTGCACAACCAACCAGGCTCATAACTGTTTATGCCACCTGTAATTAAAAATGAGATAATCCCAGCAATTTGAGAAAGTCTTATATGATTAATATCCATTTCCTAGTTGCTTGCTGCAGTGAAAGATAATTAATTGTAAAGACATTTTTAGAAGCAATGCAACAATCTTCTCTAACCAAAAGCAAATGTTTAAAAAGTAAGAAAATTGATAATGCAATTAATTATGTGGATATTACAATAATGTAACCTCCTTGGTAGAAAGTTGGTGCCTAGGGACAGTATTATCCACACATTAAATTGAAATGAACAATAACATTCTCTTTATCATTGCAGTCTAGGAAATGACAGATGTAACATAACTGCAGCCCTATGGAGTCGCTTGGGTTGAGATTTCAGAGCAGTTCTTGAAGATGCAGATCTGTATTCAGCAGTATATTCATAGGAGGTCTATCTCTATATATCCTGAAAGGATGTTTCAGCCACAGATTTTAAGACTTACCCTTAATGTATTCATAGGTTTTACATTGTAACAATGCTTTCAAATTTCCCAGGTGTATTTGTATCTAGATGATGGGTTAATAACCCTATGTCCACCTCCTTTACAGCTTTAACCCCTGTTTTAAATGCACTAACTCCAAAAGTAAGCATTGGTTGAACACAGATTTTTGTTAATTGTAAAAATTATATTTCAAAATTAGCCATATTATTTCCAAACCAAACCTTAATGAAGGAAACAATAAACATAAACAATTTTTAAAATGCTAATTTACGAGAAAACAAAAAGATATTGTTGATAGTAGATATGGAAAATAATGCACAGTTACGGCAAGCTGTTGTGCTGAATGTTTTCTTGAAGGACTGTAAACTCTTAGCCAATTGGGTATATGGTTATAATTTACCTACAGTATTTTGCTAATATTACAGATGGCAGTAGAAGCTCAAGATTAAATTACTTATCTGATATTCAATTAGACTTCAACAGGTTGCTTATAATACAACAAGAAAATGAGCATTGAAAGTCATATCAGTTGTAACAGTAAAATGATAATGCACAAGTAGGTAAAATACAGCACTGATAGTAAGGAAAATGGTAGGAATTGAATTAGCTCTGTGTAGGTGTGTGTAATAATGTGTATGTTTTTGTATATAATGTGAATGTATGCTTTGTTGCTTATTCATTATAAAGGAGAGAGGGCAATATGAGCTTTATTAGTAAAAATGAAGAAAATATGTCTGATGCAAGTAGTAGGAAAAAGTTTGCATGAAATATAGGGGGACAAAAGGAAGTTTTTGTGTTTGATTTGCTGGTTGTTATCTGTGTAGATACACAGACATCTATTTCTCTAGTCTTAAGTAACCTTTACAGCAAACCATGAAGTGTCTGCTGTGTGATTCTCTTTCCTGTGGAAAACCGATACGCTGTTCAGAGGAAGAGTATGATGTGCCAGGCGGTGTCCTGTTGTTGGGATGTGGAGCAGCAGAGGCTCAGAAGGTGAAGGCAACATGAAGGAGTGGAGGTTTATGAAAGAGTTGCTCTGTAAGAACGTTGTTGCATGGGTTTTGAACTTGATGTGTGATTTCTGCTGCCTTCCAGCTGACTTCATGTTGTGGCTCACACAGCATCTCCTGGGGTCTGCCTCTGCCTAGGGGAAATCTGGACTTGCAGGAGCTCCTGTGGGTTTCCATGGGTATTTGTCAAGAGAACCTGTGATTCTTCTTGTTATAGTTGAAATGGAAACCAACCCAGATTCATGGATTAGGTGAATGACGTCAAGCTTGTTCTTACTTTCTTTTTGTGGTCTGTACGTGGCCTTGCCCTGGGCTTGAGTCATGATAGCTTGAGCTAGCAGAGCTGTAGCAAGACTTGGCACTGTGAGCGGAGTGCATGTTTCACACAGCGCCATCCGTCAGCTCGATCGGAGGTCATCACCTGCAGCGGGGAGTTCAGAGGTAGCTACATGTCATTTCTTTTTCCTTATAAACACACTTAGAGCAAGAACTCTTCAAGCTACCCAGTCATCAAATGAAAATAAATGAAAATAAAACTGAACCAACAACAAAAAAAACACCCCAAAAACCAGCAATAACAAAAAAATCCACCTTTGGACATTTAGATCCATAATCTGTAAATAGCTGTGCACTTAATTCTGCAGTGTGGTTTGAATTAAGTGTTTGCTTGTGTTCTGCAGGGTTTGGAGCCGTATATTGCATAGTGCTTAAATTTGTTGCTGGCATGTTAAGACCACGATATTCTAATGTACGTGTCCTGAATTATATAATACTACTGAGCACCCTTTCTAATTTTCTTAATGCTGTGAGTCATTCGGCTTCTGGGCATTAGTTAAGTTGTTACATAGATGATTTCCCTCATAATTGTAGACAGTTTTGCTGCCTTGTTTTTCTCTTTTTCTTTGGCAAACAGGATTGTTTCACTAGTGGTAATAGAGTTGCCTGTTGCTATTGCGAGTTTAGCCAGCTGTGAAGCTGCACTTAGGTTTGTTATTACCCTGCACTTGGTTATGAAATGCAGCCTATTAATTATTTCACTAAAATGTAGCCAGTGGGCCCGATCCTGAGGGACATGCCACTTTCTCCTGCTGCTTTACATTTCTGTTCATTTTAATGGCAGTTCAGGCTGTTTCTTTAGGTTTATGCATAATTTCCCTTGGCTGTCACTGCCTGTTCCTTCTAGATACTTCAGTCAATATTTTCCACTGTTGATTAAATTCAGGTTTCTGCTCAGGAGCTGTCATTGTCTTATTTCCCTCCTCGATGCTATAGTTGAACATTGAGGTGTACAGGGGTGGAGGTCAGGGGTGCAACACTTCTGATTCACCGTGGAGCAGCTTTCCCTAATAATACCCATCTTTAAGGATTACAGTGTTTGACCCGTAACCTGCCTTGGTTGCTGCATTTGACATAATAGCTCCATTTTGATTTTTTTTTTCCTTTGGCTCTGACTGGTATTGCAGTGGACTTGTTGGGAAGTTAATAGCTATCATGACAATTTTTATTTTCTAAATGAAACAATGCCCCCTGGTGCTCTAGGATTCGAGAGGTCTGATTTTACAGTCAAAATAAAAATAAAACCAAATAAAATCTTTTCAGACAGATACTTCGTGTCCCTAAATCTGCCAGCTACCACTCAAATGCTGTCACTGTCACTCACAAGGGATGGGGAAGAACACTGTCAGCACTGAGCAACAAAGAGAAGTCACAAGGAGAGCAACAGGGCATAAAAGCACACTTGAAAAGAGACACACGTCGGTTAGGCAGGGTAAAAGCAAATTACAGAAGAGAAAACTAAAATGAAAGGGTCAAGACAAGAAACAGTCTAATGATAGGAACAGTCAGAGAAAAGTAAAATTAAAACTGTCTGCTTAATGAAATGTAAAATCTAGGTAGTGATAGAGAAGCAGCAATAATATTAAAAAATGGAAGTACTTTTTTATAAAAAGATTGAATTTAATAAAGGTATTACAGAAGAAAAGGACAAAGAGGGTAAGTGTGAAAAATATGCAATCAAGAGCATTAAATTAAAATGGTAAATCTAAAAAGGAAGAGAATATAGAAGGTATATATTGAGTGCATGAATACTACAGAAATTAGTAGAATAGTTTGATATTTTCTGTGCACTAACAAAATAGATTGTCAATGTAGAAATTTAAACCAAAATTCTGCCAGAGTGAAAATATCAGCAAAGCTGATGAGCAATGAAATGAAACGGTTGATCTCTCTTCAGTTTAGCCTGTCACTAGCATTTGATTCTTTAAAAATTAAGACGCTAAATTACAAAATGATTCCTGATAGGGACGGCATGCGTATGAACGAGGAGAGCGTCGCTTGTCCTGTGTGCAGACAGCAGACTCCAGCGCGGCACGCCTTCTCGCAGCCTTTCAGCTGATGGGAGCCTCAGCTTTTGAAGACCAATCGATAGAGCAGAGACTGCCATGAATCACCACCTCTGATGGAGCACGGGGCTATGAATGCTACCAGAGCTATCTGTAAAGCCAAAGCTGACAGAAAAAATAAAGGCAGAAGAAAGGCAAAGGAAACCACCCTATTATTGCAGCTGCAAGATGTGTTAACAACCCATCCTCTCAGGGTTGGTTTTTTTTTTCAGTCACAGGCAAGGATAAAATAGCACAGCTCAGAAGCAGGGATATCTGAAAATGGCTTTAGGTGGCTTTATGTTCCCACAGTCCTGGAGCAGCAATGAGTCAGTCAAGTCCCTCACTGTAAGTTAGAATAGCCTGAAGGCTGCTCTAAATCATTTTGGCTGCCAGTGACCCTGCACCAGCTGAGAGAGGGGTTTCTGGGGCATAGCGAAGTCTTGGCTGTACTTCTCTTCCTTTGGCCATGTCCTCTAGCCCGGCCAGAGGAGCTGGTGGGGGGGTGGGGGGGTGGGGGGGACTCAGGGGAGCAGAAGAGAAGGGAAAGCACAGAAACAGCCATGATGCCTGTTCTGCTGGAAGACCCCTGCTTCTGCTGTGGCTGGCAGAGGTCCAGTGGCTGACTACGGTGGGAACTGATCCCAGCACAGGCAAGAGAAGTTCTGTGGCTGGGCAATGGCCAGGTGCAGGGATAGGGGTTTTTTTTAATAATCTGCTTTTCAAAGGTATTTTTGGAGAGTTCTTCAGATGTAGAGAGTCCCCTTTCCCTGGGAATCTCATTGTGGTGGTGACTGATGTGTAGGTCCTACACATTGGCAGGTGTTCATATTCTGTGACCATTGCGGTCAGTTTTGTTAGTGTACCAATGTTAATTGGATATTATCCCTTTCCCAGTGTCATTTGGCCTACCAATAGCAATATTTAAATTAATGCTGCTATGTGGATTTATACCATTGAGTCTAGCTCATGATTTTAATTTGGCTTTTAGTTACCTGCCCTTATAAGCCAAATGCACATCCCAGATTGGGAGAAAAACATGAGACTGATTTTTTTTTTCCTTTCTTTTTTTCTTTTAAGAAGAGGAAAATTCTAAAGAATATAAATACCAAATATCAGCAATAATTTTTTGTTCAGTAATCCTAACTCCAGATATTTACAGTTGGGATTTGGATGTTTTGATCCTGTTGTCAGTCACCCTGTATGTGATGGAAGCTGCAGTTAAGAGTGTGATGTGTTTCCAAACTCTTCCATAAATGTCCCGATCTTGCTGCTTCAGTGTGAGCAAAATGTTTGTGGCTTAGAAGAAGATCATGACGTTTTCCAAGCCAAAGGGTGTACATTCTGAAACCTTCCCTTTCTCCCACTAAGCAGTGAACAGACCAACCTTACTAGTGGGTAAACATCAGAATTGGAATGCTATTGAACTGATTATAACAACAGATTATTGAGTGGGCTGACAGAAGAGATCCTGTAGGAGAAGAAAAATTATTATCCCTTTTAATAATTCATTAAAAGCAGTTCCCAAAATTTCATTTTCAGTCAACTGGGAATTCCGTGATGTGCTTTTTTTAAGTTCTGAGCAAGACCATTGGTCTTATAAGTAGTAGACATCTCCTGTCTTGCATATCTCTGCAGTTACGCAGAGACATATGCATAACCTGCACATCCAATGGAAAGGATGTAGTTTATACTTCCAGATTTATTTTAATAAAAGTGTAAGGAGGTACCTTCCCCACTGACTAAACCTCTGTGAAGGCAGAGGTGGAAGATCTCAGACATTCAGCCACTCACTGCCTCTAGTTATCTGAGGGTCAAGCATCCCTTGACCAGCAAATGGTGGAAGAATGGTAGTTTGAAACCACAGATGTGGTGTGCATGTGAGGGAGCATGGATGCTATAATCCACAATTAAATGTAATTCCATTGATACTGTAGCTTGTAACATCTTGGCTTTTTCTGATAGTTTAGAACAGAAGTTGTTAAAGGAAAAAAGAACAATGGTTGGATGTATATCAACACTGGTTGACACAGTCAGCAGCTGAGGACTAGATCTTCAGGGTGTAAATTCATTTAGCTCAGTTGATGCCAGGAGAGAGAGCTGTGTCAGTCTTCAGTAATTTAAACTCTGTCCTGAGGACACCTGTTACCATCAGCAGGAACCTCTTACATGGGATCAGTGGAGTTCCTTGGAAAGGATTCAGTGCTTTCCTGCCAGGAGCTTCAGCACCAGCAGTAGTCCTGAAGATCTAGTGCTAGACACAAAACCTCTGTCTGTTGCCTTTAATCACAACTGAGGGGAAAACTGTTTCATATTATCTTTGAGTCTGAAAACTGCTAACATCCCAAAATACTAAAGATTGTCTGATTCTGTGGGATTTGCCTGTGACTGTCTTCTCCCTGGCCTTTTTCGGTAGGACAGATTGCAGCAATTAATGCTGATGTGTGCAAGCTTGTTCCAGGGTCTTACCTGTGTCCATCCAAACACAAAGACCATCCTACAATGGTGGGCATTTCATCCCATCCACAGTATTGTCTTAAAAATACCTATCAATTCACCAGGTTGAGCAGTCATTGCAGTTAGTTCTGGTTCACAAAACAGAGCAACGTTTATGGTAGCTTGGGGGAAGTGGTGAACACTGGATATTCTCTGCACTCCCAATTAATTCACAGAGCAGTACTGGAGAATACTTCCAGATGTATTCCTTTGCATGGGAGAGCCCACTGAGCAGGTATCTTTGATTTAGCAGCAGGATGGAGCTGAAATCATGTCCTGACATCCAAGCATTTTGGATTATTTAATAGCTTAATTTTTCCTTGGGGATTGATGGCTTAGTCTGTCATTTATTTGTTTGAGATGTTTTACGATCTGATGATTTCTCCTCACATATTTTAGTCAGGCATAATATGTACCATTGTTGCTTTATGTTTTCTATTACTGGGAATTAATTTTTCACACAGTATCTTCATTTAATTATATACAATCACATGTGCATTTTGCATGAATAGGAAGAATCTGTTTTAATTTAGCCATTATATATTTTGCTATCTTGGGTTTTCCAGTTAAAATTCCCAAGTTTTTTGTTTTAGCATAACAATAGTCATATTCATTGCTTCTTACATTGTAACAAAAGCACTCAGATGTCAGTTCATAGATTGACATAATCAGCTTTGTCTCTTAATTAGAAAAGAGAATAAATCTGTTTAGGGGTGTCAATAAAATGACAGATGTATCATTAGCAGAAGGCTACATTGGATCAGAATGGTGCAAATGCTTGAAATTGAAATGTTAAAATTTTTTACTGATAACCTTTCATTTCTCATTTTCATTTTCTTAGGATTTTTTTCTAATTGAAAAATAATAAAACCAAAGATGCAAAATACAGCATATAAATGGAATAATTATTGGTGATGGAGAACTTAAATTCCTTCTGTAAAGACTCAAGTTTATAACCAAAGTAGAGCTATAGCTAGGAAAACCTGCTACTCAGGATTCCTGCCTACCCCCAAAACAAAATTCAGCATGGCCAATGCACCCTCTGGCCATGCCTTTGATGCACTGCTTGTCATCTCCATGATGTCACCAATTGATTGCAAACAACAGGACAGCATGTAGATTTTCATAGGAAATTCAGGACTCAACCCATACCTGACTTCTCAGTGCAGCACACAACATGAAATCTTTTCACAATTAGTCTGAACAGTCAAGCTAGTATTGACTTCAGTGAGTCCATCCTTTGCACATTTCTCCATCAATTTACAATGCTGTTTGTTGTTATCCACCCTTTGGTATAACGGAGATCCATTGTACTTGTAAGACACAGTGGCTTTCAGTTGGAACAAATAAAAATTGCAGAATCTGACTGAATTCCAAATATTCAAATACTGGGACAATAGGAAGTACATGCTTCGGGATTTGGGCATACAGATGGAAGTAAGATTGCAAGTTGCATCTATGATCTATCTGAGGTGGCTCATCCCTGCAGGGTCTGGCGTCCAGGGTATCTCATATCAACTTTACTGGCAACCTGAGCTAGAGGATTTTCAGACTTGTACACATGCAACTGTCTTCTGGCAAGCAATATGAAGGTCCTTCAAGGAAGAAATCTGGGCTGTTTTTTCTATTCAGCATCAGTCGTGTGACAAAATTTGAGGTGCAAATGAGCTAGCTGCGGGGTCAAGTAGCCAGCCACATGAGAGAGCACCCTTGAGTGTACTCTAAAACACCCACACCTACAGCTTTGTGTACCAAATAAGTGGCTGTAGAGCCAGCCTTGGAGGTGTTTCAATAAGAGGAATGATGAATAGGTGAGCCACGTGGCCATAGTCCAAAGTTTGCATCCATTTCTGCACAGTAATAGTAACATGGATGAGGTGTTCTGAATCTTTGTCTCCTTCTCTGGCTGCATCCACTTTCTTTTCATTAGAACCTGTAAAGCTCATTATCTTCCCAATAGAAATGTTCTAAACTTTTAAGGTTCCATGAAGCTTTGACACTTCCAAGAATTTTGTGTCCCGTGTATAGGCAGCTGCCTCATCCACTCTTTGGGATTCCGCATTTAATTATGTGGGGCTTCAAAACAGATGTAATAGTTCTCAGTGGGAATTGCCTGTTGGAAAATATTGAACATGTCTTTAACAAAATTTCTAATTTTCAAATTCAAGCCCTTTTACTTGATGGAAAGTGGAAATTACTGTTACCTGTGCCAGGGAGTTTAGATCTATCCTATACCCTTGAACCAAAGTAGGAAATTAGTCAGTTGCCAAGGGGACCAGCTCCAGTGCTGGCACGATCTGTGGTGGAGCGCTCCAGCACAGTGCGCAAGGGGGGTTTCCCAAACCGGGGGAACCTTCGGTGAAGCCGAGAGAGCTGGCAGGAGCCTGCAGCTTGCACGACAGCAGCTGACGAGACCCACGTGGGGCCAGGAGCCATGGCGGCCAAGTCCCCCACACGTATAAAAGAAGCCCTTAGGGAGCACGAGTGACCCGGGTGGGCAAACAGGGCATGGTGTGGCAGTTTGCATGGAAGGGCATGTGGGAAGGGCGCTGAAGCACTGCTGGCTCGACCAGGGAGCAATGGTATCCACCCAGCAGAAAGGCATGGCCTCTCCAAGCTCTGCACCCACCATGACTGACACAGCTCCCCAGACAGAGCTCTGGTGGGAACATGGTGCCATGCAGGTGTAGGGTGCAGGGTGTGCCCTGCTCTTACACCGGTACTAGAGGCAGCAGTGAGCATACCTGTGGGAGGTGCACCCAGGTGGAGGAACTCCTCTGCTTTCGTGACAGAGCTCTGGGAGGAGGTGAGTAGGTTGAGGAGTATCAGGGAGTGCGAGAGAGGGACTGACTGCTGGAATTGCACCTTACCTTCCCTGGGACAGGCCCCACAGGCAGGCAGGGTGCATGATATGGAGGACGTCCTCTCCTCTCTCTGCCTGGCTGAACGCAGTGACTTACAGGATACGGGACAATGGTGACAAGCTCCTGCCCCATGCAGCAGGTCTGTCTGCCCTGTGACTGCCCCACCTTCCCAGGTGCCCTGGCATAACGGGTATGAGGCTTTGCAAGTAGAACCAAACAGTAAGGAGGATGATGGTTCGTCTAGCTTGGAGGTGTCACCGAAGTTAAGTCGGCCTCTTGCCCTGTGTCAGAATTGCTTCCATAAAGAAAGAAAGACGGGTCATTGTCATAGGAGACTCCCTTCTGAAGGGAACAGAAGGCCCAGTGTGCAGACTGGACCCACTTCTTAGGCAAGTCTGCTGCCTCCATGGGGCCCAGTTTAAAGATGTGAAAAGAAAGCTTCCTACCCTGGTATGGCCCTCAGATTGCTATCCATTGTTGATTTTTCAGGTAGTCAATGATGAAGTTGCAACAAGAAGTCTGAAGGCAATCAAGAGAGACTTCAGTGACTTGGGATAACTGGTTAAGGGATCAGGAGCACAAGTAGTGTTCTCCTCAACCCTTCCAGTTGCAGGGAATGATGAGGGAAGAAGCAGGAAGAGCCAGCAGATCAACACCTGGCTCTGAGCCTGGTGTCACCGGCAGAAATTTGGAGGTTTTGATCATGTGTCAGTCTACATGACACCAGGCCTGCTGGCGACAGACGGAGTACACCTGTCTCAAAGACGGAAAACGATTTTTGCACAGGAGTTAGCAGGGCTCATCGAAAGAGCTTTAAACTAGATTTAAAGGGGAAAAGGGATAAAACCAGGCTTGCTAGAGATAAGCCTGGGGGCGGCACGCCAATGTTTGATGGATGTTGTGCTAGCGAGGTCTTTCAGTCTGCCATCTCAGTGGAGGTAGGAGATGGAGAGCCATGCGGCAGCAAAGACACAAAAGTTATTGATGAATATTGATGAAGCATCTGAGAATGGTCACGTAGGAATTAGGGCTCCTAATTCTAATTGGCAGGATCAATAGCCCAATTGAAGTGCCTCTACACCAATGCTCACAGCATGGGCAACAAACAGGAGAAACTGGAAACCATTGCGCAGCAGGAAAGCTGTGATATAGTTGCCATCATGGAAACATGGTGGGATGACTCCCACAACTGAAGTGCTGCAATGGATGGCTACAAACTCTTCAGGAGGGATAGGCAAGGAAGGAGAGACGGTGGGGTAGCCCTGTGTGTTAGGGAGTGTTTTAATTGTCTAATGCTTGATGATGGTGACAATAGGGTTGAGGGTTTATGGGTAAGGATGAAAGGGAAGGCCAGCAAGGCAGATATCATGGTGGGAGCATGTTATAGACCGCCCAACTAGGATGAAGAGGCAGACAAAATATTCTATAAGCAGCTGGGAGAAGTCTCACAATTGGTAGCCCTTGTTCTTATGGGGAACTTCAACTTACCAAATGTCTGCTGGAAATACAGTACAGCAGAGAGGAAACAGTCTAGGAGGTTCCTGGAGCATGTGGAAGATAACTTCCTGACACAGCTGGTGAGGGAGTCAACTAGGGAAGGCGCTCCACTGGACCTGTTGTTTGCAAACAGAGAAAGACTTGTCGGTGATGTGATGATTGGGGGCCATCTTGAGCACAGCAAGCATGAAATGATTGAGTTTTCAATTCACAGAGAAGTAAGGAGGGGGGTCAGCAGAGCTACTACCTTGGACTTCCTTGGCCTGTTTAGGAAACTGGTTGACAGAGTCCCATGGGGGGCAGTCCTGAAGAGCAAAGAAGTCCAGGAAGGCTGGACATTCTTCAAGAAGGAAATCTTAAAGGTGCAGGAGCAGGCCATCCCCATGTGCTGAAAGGCTGGTGAGGAAGAAGACCGGCCTGGCTGAAAAGAGACCTTTTGCTGGAACTCAGGAAAAAAAGGAGAGTTTATGACCTTTGGAAGAAGAGGCAGGCAATTCAGGAGGACTACAAGGATGTCGTGAGGTTATGCAGGGAGAAAATTAGGACCAAAGCCCAACTAGAATTTAATCTGGCTACTGCCATAAAAGACAATAAAAAATGTTTCTATAAATACATTAGCAGCAAAAGGAAGGCTAAAGAGCATCTCCATCGTTTGTTGGATGCATGGGGACAGCTGGCTGAATATGAGCCAGCAGTGTGCCCAGGTGGCCAGGAGGGCCAACAGCATCCTGGCTTGTATCAGAAACTGTGTGGCCAGCAGGACTAGGGAAGTGATCGTCCCCCTGTACTCGGCACTGGTGAGGCCGCACCTCGAGTGCTGTGTTCAGTTTTGGGCCCCTCACTACAAGAAAGACATTGAGGTGCTGGAGCATGTCCAGAGAAGGGCAACAAAGTTGGCGAAGGGTCTAGAGAACAGGTCTTATGAGGGGTGCCTGAGGGAACTGAGGTTGTTTAGCCTGGAGAAAAGGAGGCTGAGGGGAGACCTTATTGCTCTCTACAACTCCCTGAAAGGAGGTTGTAGCCAGGTGAGTGTTGGTCTCTTCTCCCAAGTAACAAGCAATAGGACAAGAGAAAATGGCCTCAAATTGTGCCAGGGGAAGTTTAGATTGGATATTAGGAAAAATTTCTTCACCAAAAGGCTTATCAAGCACTGGAACAGGCTGCCCAGGGAAGTGGTTGAGTCACCATCCCTGGAGGTATTGAAAAGACATGTAGATGTGGCGCTTAGGGACATGGTTTAATGGTGGACTTGTCAGTGCTAGGTTAATGGTTGGACTTGATGATCTTAAAGGTCTTTTCCAATCTAAACAATTCTGTAATCTTATGAAATTACAGAATTGGATGGTATCTGTTTTGGGGAAAAAAAAAAAACAAAACACAAAAGGGATAATATATTTCAGTAAATCTAGGACAGGCAAGCCTTGGACTCTTCAGAAAGATGATCCATTTATAACCCAAGTATTATTTTTTGCAGGAAACAACTTAGGAAAACAATGAAACAAGTATTCATTTGCAATTGTAATGTCTCTGATTACAGTCCCCAAGTTGACATTTACTCAATTTAATTAAAAAAATTGAGAATTGTATTTATATTTTCTGTTCCCATCTTTCACAGCAGAGGGATTTAAAACATGTTCAGACCTACATTGTCCCAGTTACTGTTCCATCTTATGATCTTCAATTAATAATATTTTACTTTCTGTGACTGCAGAATGAAAATGAATTCTTGATTTACCTAAAACTGGAATTAGTTAGGTTACCTAAAACCAACAAGGATGTTGTACATTCCAGAGAACTCACTCAAATACAAGGCCAGGAGCTTCATTTAGGTTTAACCCTTATGCCCTTGAACACAATAGAGTTTACATAAATATTTAAGAAAGGCAGCCACAGACCAATTAAAGGAATACATTTTCCAAGCATCAAACCATTGTTTTCAGGCAATACACTGAAGCTCTTAAATTAATACATATTAAATCTGTTACAGGCTCAGCAGAGTGTTAGGCTCAGGAGAGGGAAAAGCAGATGAGAGCACCCCAGGGGGAGGTCGGGCAGAGATAGCCCGTGAGACGCGCGACCCGTTGCCCAACATGCAGGGTGACTGCGTGGGCTGTGGGTGGCTGCAGGCTGCACCACAAATCCGCCCAAGGAGGAGAGGGCACAACCATCCCTCTTGTTAGTCCTTTCAGCATCCTAGGAAAAGCTATGGGCATGCTGAGAAGGCTGTGCTGTCTTCATTCTGGTATTTGCTAAATAAAATTGAGGAGCAGCTGTTTTGTGGGAAATAGATTTAAGATTTTTTTTATATATTTAAAAATAAAAGTGCTTTAAGATACTTCAAAATTTCCCTCATAATGAGAGGTCTGGTTTCAGGCTAGTCCTACCCAGAAATGCTCAATAAAAGTCTGCACTTCATATCCGCTCACTTCAGACTAGATACTCGATGGGTTACTGTTCCATAGCATGTGGTATGAATTCTGGAAGGGTCCTGCTCATACGCATAGTAAAACTATAAGCCCCAGAAAATAAATTAGCAAATAATCAGGTTTGTTGCCCCATAATTTTGGCAGCTTGTTAAGGCAGGGACAGGACTTACCCAGCTGCGAACTCTGAGAAAGGCTGGCTTGAAAAAGACCCATGTGTGCTATTGCAGGCAGGGGCAGAGCCAGAGCAGAGCTCGGGGAAAGAGGAGCAGGAGGGAAAGGGTGCAAGTGCGATGGAAAACAAAGTGGTGAAGTTTTGGAAGAAGAGGAGGGATGTGAGGAAAGAGTGTAGAAGCACATCTAGGAAGAGGGAAGGAAAGGAGGGACTTCTAGTAACTAGAGAGGAGCGAAAGAGGAAGAATGCAGATTGCAACGTGCTTTCTGCTGAAATAAATCACCTATAGTCTCTGCTGAGAGAAGTAACACCTGTTCAGATAGAGAAACTGAGATGTTAATCTAGACTGGCGGCAGAAGGAGATGAAGCAGGAGGGAATGAGTGTGTAGCAGAGAGTCCGGTTACAACACTGTTTCTCTTAACATGTGCAATAGACTTGAAACACTGGAAGGAAAAAAGATAAAACAAGGATCTGGGAAGGAAGTATGTATAGTACTTTAAAAAGGAAGAAGACTTACTAATGCTACGTTCATCTTACAAACATTAAGGCTTTTGAAACATTCACCTGAGTACACCATTCAGTTGCTGTTCTCCTGTGATATATACCTCAGTGACAAGATTAGTTACGTTCTCTTAGTATATCATTTCAACTTCGAATTGTATTTACAAATAAGTGGACTAAGTAAGGTACCTGGGGTATTTTTGTATTTATTCAACTGTTCAGACTATACTTGGGAATTTTTCAGTACATTTTTGAACAAAACATATATGTCCTGATTGTTAATTCTGTAATACTTCTCATGAAATGTCTGACATCTGAAGCTTATGGGGGAAAGGAAGGAAATTGCTTTCAGATCACCATGTGCTGCCGTGCTTCCACTTGGGGAATGCATAACCATAACTGTGGGAGTCATGAAATTGTTAATTAAAGACTTCATAGCCGTATAGCATCCTTTTTTAAAGATTAAAAGCAATTTTTTTTGTTCATATAAAGCTATGCGCATGCAGATTTTAAGAGAGTATGTGGCCCCGTTTCTCTAGTTAATTACCTTAATAAATCAGGAGTGGGCTGCTGGTATTTGAAAATCATGTGCGTGGTAGACAGAGTGAGCTAGAAAACAGTTTTTTGCAGTGTTCTGTTGTTGTCCTATAACGGTATATAATGCACTCAGGTCAACAGGGTGATACTGATACTCACGATACCACCATGACTATAGCATCAGAAGTTTACTGCAATAAAACTGAATATTTCAATAAAACTAAATGTGTTACCATTGCAGAAAGAATTGCAACAACACTATTTTTCCTATGGTGAAATTACTGTTTGCATATATGCATATGTGTGTGTATATATAGAAATGAGTATGCTTATATACACATAATCTGTGTTCATAAATCCATGTACATTAACACACACACACATGCATTCTGAATGAGTTGTTCTAGTTTCTTGAAAAGGGCTAATGTTCACTGGAAGAAAATGGAGTGGTTTTATCGATACTGCTTGATCTCACAAATGAAGATCAGTTTTGCAGTATGTAAAGTGTAGATATATGGTGTAGAGAAGCTGTTCCTATCTCTGTCTAAGACGGGAGATGACAGATGGGTATAGGCAGACAGGAGAGCGTGGTGGGGATGGGCAAGAGTCACCAACAGCCTCATGCATTCTCTGTGCGGACGCATTATATATGTGGTCTGCAGTGGCTGTGGTGGTGGTCAGGATTCAAGAAGGGATTTGACTGAGGATGAGCTAGTAGTGAAACCAGGGGGCAATCAGGAGATGAGAACAGAGGCTCCCCAGATCTGAAGAGGAGCTTGGTTTGAGAAGGAAGTTAACAGTGGGTGGGTAAAGGGGTTGAATGGTGGTGGCAGGTCCAGGGGGGCACCCAGAGAGGGATGGGCAGCCAGGGTAGAGGTACGCAGAGGGATCATGGGGAGGAGAAGTAAGTTTACAAATTGGTGGGCCAGGAAAACTGACATAAAAACCAAATGTGGGACATGACAGAATTGGGGAAATGTAGGGGACTCATCCTGTCTTTGCCACCAAACTCACTCTAGCCTATCTATATTGTTCATAAAGGCCAATACTTCCAGAAAGCCTTTTTACTCCATTTCTCTCTATTGATTGTAGAGAACTTAAAAGATGTCTGGATTAACTAAGATACCAAACTTTTGGACAGCTCAGTTAGATGAACTGAAGGGTATATTTTCATTACCTGCTTTGCTTCAATGAACATCCTGCATTATTTAGCATTCATACACTTTTATAGGAAATAATATTTGATTTTTATAATTAATTTTTTATTTTACTTCTGAAATTATATACTACATACCTAAAGAAAATACAGTTGCTACACACACACATAAGATGCAATATTTTTCCATCTAACATTCTCGTCTCTTTGCTTGTTACCAGGGTTTTTTAAACGTGATGATGTCCCACCACTGTTTCTGAAATTTCCTGAATTTATTTGATTGGTCTTTATTACGTAAAGAATGATATCTGCCTGTTTGAATATATTTCTGTGGGGAGTGCTGACATTCTTATCCACACTTCACTTGTCATTTCTAGGCCAGACGGTTAATATGATTTCCTACCATGAGCTACTTACTGCGTACAGTTTTAACATGTGTTGCAGCAAGGCAGTATACTGAAGTGCAGAAATGGCTTATGAAAGAGACAGATATTAGGTGAGGGTTGTTGGATTCTCTTAGGAAAAGTCAGTTAGTGTGCAGCATAAATATGATCCTGATAGTGGTAAAAGGAAATACTGGTGGACTTCCTATTCTGATCCCATCCTTCTCACATGAATACAGAAAAAAAAAAGTGTTTACGTTTATGGATAACACCAAAAGAGGAGCGGCTGCAAGCCTGCAAAGGAGGGATTAGCGTTCCAAATGACGAACTGGAAAACACAGAGGACTAATCAACAGCATCTGGACAGGACCACGATCTTTTCTCTGGGAAAAGGCTGAGGGCTGTAATGGTTCCCAAGCTGGGTTTTTATTCACACCGTGGTGATTTTGCACAGAAAGCCGAGGTTGCGCTCGGAGGCAAAGGCTACGTCACCCTTGAGATGGAAGAGGTAATTGCTCTGCTGAGCTCAGTGCAGGACGCTGCTCTAGAGAAGGGTGTGGGCTAACATTAGAAAATCAAGAGGGGAATGACACTAATATGTAGAGGTCTAGAAAACAGTCATGAGGAAATACTGGAAGAAATTGAGGTTGTTTAATCTAAAGAAGACTAAGGGAGAACATGATGAGTACCTTTAAATACATTAAGTGCTTCTGCAGAAGTGAAGGGAATCATTTATTCTCTTATCCTTTGCAGGCAGAATGAGAAGTAGTGGGTTTGAGGTACGACATGAAGATAAAGGTTAGATGTGAAGAGAAACTTCCTGATAATAAGGACAGATTGCTTGGGGAGACTGTAGAGTCTCTGTTACTGAGCATCTTCAAGAACAGCATAGACAAATATGAGGGAAGAAGTCAGTGCAAAGCACCCTACCTGGGATATGAGGCATGGAATAAGTAACCTCTCATCATCCTTTCCTAGCCTATTTTTCTTTGATGAAAGCTGAATTAAGAAAGGAAAAGCCCCGGGCTGAGCAAGTGATCTCAAACATAAAATGTAATAGAATAACCTTGGGCATTGTCAGGGAAAGTGTTGAGTAGTTGTGGCTGCTCTCACTGACCTAACCCAGAGCAGAAACAAAGTAGGATTTCAAGGATAGGGCCATAAGCACTGAATTTGTATTAACATTTAATATTGCTGAATTATGGTCGCATTGGCCAGGTTTTATCTTTGCCGTGACTCCTATTCTGACTGATAAGAAACTTTACATTACATTTTGTGTAGGACTTCTCTGGGAATTTTCAGCCTCTGATAAAACCTGAGTCAAAAGGGCTTTTTCAGTGTGTTTCCATTTGTAAACTGTTGAGATTACTTTCCCACAATGCTATTTACCCACCTTTTAGCTTCTTAGGCAATGTTCCAACCACTCAATACAAGTAGTGGTTGAATTTGTGAATGTGCCCTTCAACACATAGGTTTGAGGTGTAATAGTAGAGGTGATATGTACAGTGTCAACCTACAGTTGTTGAGATAATGTAGCCTAAAAAATGGCAACAGAATATGATTTCCTAGAGAACAATATTTCAGAGCTACTGAATGAGTTGTTGAGTACTGGCGGGTTTTTTTGTATTTGGGGATGACCCAAATGAAATTATTAGAAGAGAGGAAAAAAGAAGAGGTTCCTGTGATGAACCGATTACAACACAAGTTAAAGTTCTTCGCAACAAAAAGCTTGTATGCTTTTAGGAAAAGAAAAAAAAAAGTATTTTTATTAAAATTCCAGAAGTTCTTGACATGAAAAGCTTTCAACAAAAAGATTGGATTTTTCTGGGGGGAAAAATATAATTACTATAAATATTCACTGGTTGGTAAGTTTGTTTCCGTCAGCATTTCTCCCAGTTTGTCTCACATCACCACTAGAGTCTGTCTTTGCTGTACTGCTCTTTTTCGGAGCGCAGATAAACTCTTTTGTCCTTGGTGTGCTCAAAAGTGTATTTCCTACTTTTTCCTGAATCTTTTTCCTTTTCTTCTACAAGTGATCTTTATCCTAATGAAAAAGAGGAGGTTATCAGTACTGCATCATGAAATCACTTTACCTAGGCAAAAGTACAGGCAGCATCATCGTGAGGTTTTTTCCATCCCAGGGCTCTTGTTTCTTCTTCGCTGAGTCAATCCGTGTCTGCATCTCTCTGTCAAGACTTGGCCTGATGCATCCATTTACTCTACATAAGCCTCCAAATAGTGATCAGATAGGAGCAGCATCTGGTCCTTACCTCCATAGGAGATATGTAAGCTGAGAATTCAAAGGTAGAAGATTGTATAATGCTAAACCTCTTGTCTGGCTTGTTCTGCAGGGAATAGTTTTTCATACCGCATGTATTCAACCTGGAAGATTTAGAGTTCCAGGAGGTCACTGAGGCAGATAATCTAGACAGGGTGTTTGAGGCATGCATAATTTTATAAGTATCAAAAAATTGTGTTGTGGGCAAATATTTGGAAGATAATATTTTTTTCTGTCCTCATAGATACAAAACACCTAATGCTATGAGCAGGTCTGGGGGGAAAACTGTAACTGCTAAATTAGAAAAAAAAAAAAAAAAAAAGGAAGATAGACTCACTGGCTTTCTCCTGTCCTAAGTTTCCTGTGTTCTCTCTTTCATAATCCAAGAAGACACTCCAGACACCACATTTCTGGGCATTACCTTTCTTGGGGTTGAAGCCTTTGGCCTCATTCTTTTCCTCACAGTTAGAGTGTTCATAAGCCCCTGGAAAGACACTGTCTGTCATGTCTTGTTCCTTAAATATTGTGATCGAGCCTGTGAATAATCTCAAACTGCTTTGACATGTTCATAATAGCTTTTGTTCTACTTCTGTACCAATCCATTTCCATTGTTGTAAGTCCCCTGGCACAGTGTGTTCCAGCTTGGACATGGTATGTGATGGTTTGACCAGAGATGCTATGGGAAAATCAGACTGATACCTTTAATTTTTGTGGATGTTAATGATGGTTTGGAAAGTTAAAATGTCTTCTCTGTGGCAATCATCGGCATTGTTAGACCTTTTTCTCCCTGGCTTGCGGGTTTTTTTCACCCTTTGGTGAAAGCTGTTGAGAAGTGGTCAGCTGAACCGGCGGTACCCTGCAGAGTGACGTGTTCACATAGGGCTTTTTCAGCTGTGCTGTGTGCAGTGAAGGCTGCGTTAACACCAGATGCCAATCATACACCACCGGTGGATTTGCAAGATTATAGGACAGGAAAAAAGATGAAGGTTAAGCACAGGGCACAATAGAGATTACTTATGGTAATGAATTGTATAATTTTTCTAGACAGATCTGGATTAATGTTTATCCCAGGCAAGAGATTACTGTATGTCTGATTCTAGTTGTAAACAGACATTATTAAACAGAAGGTTTATGTTCATGAAATGCGACTATGGGTGTTAAAGCACTTATGATTTATTATGTGCAAAGAGAAAAATTAACCTGTTCATCTGCTATAGTACGAGATGCGCTGTGGATTTTTGCATAATTTGGAAGGCATCTGCTCCTTTGGAATACAAATAACCAGTGAAATGAGAAGGATTCTCCTCTCATTTACACTCATCCTATGCCCTATGCCGCAGAGGAGCTAAAGTGGTGTAACCAGCAAAAGAATAGTCTTGTGTGCTTTTGTAAAGCAACAATATTTCTACGAGATATAATGTTGGCAAAGTCTATTTGCTTGTGAATCTTTAGGGGTTTTTTTCTTTATGATAAAAAAAAAATACGTTAATGTTCACAGAGCTTAACAAAGGACCTTATTTGGGTTTCTCAAATAATTCCCTTTCACTAATAAAAAATAATGTTTAGAGATGTTGAATTAAAAAAATATTTTTAATCTATTTTTCACATAATTTATGTTGCAGCCCATTTTTCTTCTACTTTATTGCATCACTGCTGCTTAGCATAAGTGAGACATAGGCACCACAACATCCACATTTTTTAATACTGCCTTACCTCAGTAGCTAAATAATCACACCTGAGTCAGTGACTTCTGTGTTTTGGGTGAGCTGAAAAATCTTGCGTAAGGAAACTGTAAACAAACTGCAAAACTTCCCTTCTTTGGTTGGGTCGACATTGCAACTTCATTACTTGCTAACAAGGAAGTATCTTTTCCCTGTAAAAGCAAAGAAAAATTACAGTTATCAAAATCTGCTAATTCTATTTACAGGCTGAATTCATAGCCAGCTGATTTTTGCATAATGCCATTTGAAATTATCCTTTTAACAATGATGGATGATACAACTGCGTTGCTTTCCCTCCACTTTGTAACTGATCCGTCTACTTATAGATTGCATTGGACATGTTGCTGATGCTTTATTTGCAAAATTCACTCACATATGTGAGAAATTTGTCCATTGAGTCTTACTGACTTCAGAGAGGCTTCTCAAATAAGTAAAGATATTCCTGTATATAAGCAAAACCAACCCAATTTGTAAAAAACGGGAATGTGGAGCTAAAAGGCCTGGGAATATTACAGGGTGTGTTAAGTGAATTCGAATATAAGCAGTTAAACTAGGTCTGAATAAAACATAATCTGGTGAGATGTTCCAAATGCTTCAATTAAAAAAGTTGCAATTGTAAATTGCCATCAAAACACTTCATATTGCTCTTTTATATTTCTTAGCTATATTTTACATTTACTACCACAATATATATTGTATCATGAGGAAAATGTAACTAACATTTGTAATATTTTGCCTAATTATCAAATTTTACAACAGCTGTGAAGTGTGAGTCCAGAGTTAAAGTTCATAAACAAATTAATTAAGCACGAAAAGTTTCTGTGGGCTTTATTAATGGCTCAGTGTAGCATCTGAAGGCAACGGGAACTTCTGGAGGTAGCCGGGATGCGGGTGAGAGTCCTTCAGGAAGCCGGGGTCAGCTGAACTGCACTGCTTAAAAGTTTGTGCAGTGAAGCATTGTATTTTGGGAAGCACTAAAATATACGCGGAGCTCTTTGCTGTGTGTTGGCAGACATCGATAAGTCATGAAGATGACCTCCATCTTCCAAAGAGAAGGAAAGCTAGAAATGAAGACACATTTCTGTTATCAGTCTGCTGTGGGTCGTAAGTTGAACTGGTGTTACATTTTGCTCTGAAAGCCATGTAGCCTTGACACGGTGTTTAACAGTGTTGAGCTTATTGCTGCTGAGCTAAACATGTCTGAAGCGAACGATGACCCTCACGTCTTTGCGATAGCAAAATGTCTCCCTGATGTGATCCTGCAGACTTGGAGCATTAAGTTAATTTTCCCCTGGATTTCTGAGCTGCCTCCTTTTAACCCGGCAGAGAGCTTGTGAAGAATACAGCTTCTGACCGAATGACAGAACGTGGAGGGTGAAATTAGATGCATTCAATTAGAAGATGACAAAAAGCCTATCTAAATATTTGTCAGGATGCTACTTATGGGGCGTAGCGTCCAGCCCGGGAAGTGAAAGGCGGCCGCTCCTGGGATTTAATAGTCTGAGGGGGGTGGAAATGGGGAAATCATCCAGATTCTTTGCAGGCTTGGAGGAGATAATTGAGGGTATCGAGTGGGCTGTTATGCTTCCAGGGCTGGTGATCCCTCTCGTGTAATCTCAGATTAGTTCTTTTCTCGTATTTACTTAATACAGAATTAACGATTACAAAGTTTTCTGGACCACTTCAGTAAATAGTGTTGTTATTTGACTGCTAGGGGATGGATAATGCAGTGGTTTATGGGAAGTATTGAAAAAAGAGGAGTTCCACCTTCTCCACAATTAAAAAAAACCAAAAAAACAAAAACCAAATAAACCCACCAAACCCAAACCACCAGAAAACAAGCAAACAAAACCCCAAAGCCACAAAACCCAAAGAAAGGAAAAAGCCAGGGCAAATGTGTCAGCTGTGAAATTGGAAATTGTTGGGTTTGGACCAGAAGGTTTACTGGCTTTCCAGAGGACAAAGGAATGTTCTTGAAAACTACCATTCCTAATTCGTAGTCAGTTAAACAGAAAGAGCGTGAGATGTGCAGCTTGGTTTGACCACATCTGTTTATCTGTAAATTAAATTTATAGCAACTTTTTAAAGTAAGACAGCAAATCCTTGGCTTGTAATTCCCTGCTCAGACAGTTTTAATTAGGAAAATAAAAAAAGTTAAATACAGCGTATCTTTTTTACCTTTTTTTTTCTTTTCTTTTTTGTTACGGCAGTTCAGGGGAGAATGTGGCTACAACAGGGTTAATCCAGCTATATGAAAATCCATGCTGCGTATGATAGTAGTAAAGCTTGTGATCCCTTGATCTTTGATTAGATCCAAGCTAGTAAATATCTTGTGTTTAATCAGAATGAGTTGTTCTGCATGTAGTATAAGTCACCTTCACAGATGGGATGTAGCAGCAGAGTTGTTCGCGAATATTTGTTTTAATCCTTTCCAGAGCAAGCACGCTTTATGTTTCTTTGTTGTAAATCAGATTCTGGCAACTATAGACCAGAATGAAGGAAAGACATTTACTTGCAGTCAGGAATAGGACAGTGTGGGAAAATTTTTTCCTTTCTAAAGAACAATGTAACTTATTAGAATCTTAAAAGGTATTTTGTACTATTCCATAAACATAGCTAACACACCATGGCTGCTTTTTTAGAGTGGAGTGCAAATATCATTATCTAGAATTTCATCTTAAACTGTTCATACACATTTCTAGCTTAGGAGACTATAAATATACGGAAACTAAGATTTATTATGGTAAATGTTCAGCCTCTATTATTATTCTGTGGTTTAAAGATAGTTAGTTAGAATGGGAGCTGTTCTGCGTGCTGGTAAACTGAAATTCTTAAAATGTTATCTATAAGGCTAGGTTTTTTGTGTGGTATGTCAGCGTCCTATTTACCTAAATCTGTCATAATTGCCTTCCGATACATCTTCCTCTGACACGCCAAATATTGAAAATGAGAGGACTCTTTGCTGGGAGATTTTCTACCGAATGTCATTTTTCTGTGTTCATAACTTGATGGTAATAACTGGACGACCTGTAGTTAAATGCATCTCAATTTCTCTCACTTATTTTTCCTAATCACCACGCAGAGCCTTCTGTGCTCAGAGGTGTGATTAGATTTAACCTGCCATCATATCTGAAGAACTTTCTGTACAACATATTATACATTGCAAGAATTATATATGTAGATGGTGAGTCTAAGTGTAATATATAAATAGATATAAAGATGAGTTGCTCTCATGCCAAAGTTAATTCCTGATTTTTCTTTTTCTGTTTTTAACAGGAAGACTGGAGAGCCCCCACTAATAAACGGCTGGATTCCTTACCTTGGGAAAGCTTTGATTTTTAGGAAAGATGCTTTCAAATTCTTACTGGATCAGCAAAAGAAACTTGGAGATATTTTCACTGTACATATTGCTGGTGAGAAATATTTTAGTATTTCTTTTGATTTTTTTCCATCAGTGAAGTTAAATACTAATTCAAATGATTAATCTAGAATCTTACTTAACCAAAACCATGTTTGTGTAGCATAGACCAATAAAAAATACTGAAATTCACATGTATTGTATGCATAATAATTATCCATAGGATATAATTATGAGCACACAGATTTATATACAGCTATAGGTGTATATATTGACAGAATTTGTAGGCATGTAATGTATGAATATAGATTTTGCCAACACATTTAATTGTGTATTGTTGGTTTTTTTCCTAAAGAAGGGAGAACTAACATCATCTTGACACCGCACAGAAAAATATCAGATTAAATTTAGAAAACACTTAAGAAAAAAAGTGCAGAATATGTTCTCACACATTTTACAACTGGTTGACAGGAACACAAGGGAATGAATGACACATTGACTCAGTGATACAATCAGGACTGGAACACAGAAACTTCCCGTTGCCAGCCTCTTACTCTGATCATGCTTACTGAAAATAACAATATAATAAAGTATGATATAACCTTGCTGCTTTCTGTATTTATAGCTGTATTACTACACTAGCTTGAATACAAACATTTGAGTGATTTCACGTAGATGCTTAGCTGTAGAAGAGAAACATAGAATGAAACTGGAATCTTGAATGAAACTTAAATATATAAATTTACGTACATATATATACACATACAGACAGATGTACTTTTTATTAAAATCAATTTAAAATCCACGATTTTCCTCTGTTCAGAAAAGGACAAACTCTTATTAGTGTAGGTGGATGTAATGGATCTTTAGCCCCTTTACATGCTGATATCCTTGTTCAAATGATCAACTTTAGATTTAAGTCTATCTGAGTTTTAGCTGTTCCTGTATTTTTAGGGAGTTTCAAGTAAAAATGTAAAGCATAAAGTTTGCTTTGTAATTTCATGGCAGTAGCATCAGCTTTATATTTCCATTTAAATAATATTTTGCAATAAAAATAATTTTTTTCTTCAAATGCAATTAATTACATTGCAAGCCATGTGTTTAATTAATAATTTTTTTCTTGCTCTTAACAAATCTGTTCTTTTTTTTTTTCCTTTGGAAGAACATTTTTACTGCTGTTAAATGTGTGATTTTTTTAAAATTCATTCAGGGTTTTTTCTTTGGAAACTAATATGATAGGTTTCTTCCATTTTGAAAGTGAGTTCGACACATTACAAGACCAACTTTTGTTGAAATACCGTCTTTTTTATTGTTAATGTACATTCATACTATATACAGTCATGGCTTCTTACGAATAAAGATTGATAATTATAATTCAAAGACTACCCTAGTACATTCATAAAACCAGATACAGTCATACTTCAGAATCCTTAATGTGTTTAATCAAATATTTATTTCTCTTTCACCTCTTTATTATTTTATGCAAGACTATGTTTAGAGATTTGTGTGTTTAAGTAATCTATGAGTGTAATTTAGTTTCACAGATTTCTATTTGCATGCTAAACAAAATTCCATTTCAACTAATCTCCCTGTGTTCAGGTATTTTGAGGAAACCTTCCTTGATAAAGACTGAGGTAAATGGAGTGAGTTCTGGATATCATTTCAGCCTTATGCAGGGAAATCTTTGATTTTGTGAATTTGTCATATCGGAGATATCACTTTAAGTTCCCTTTTTTTCGGTATAAAAATACTGACCGTCAAGACTTCACTAAGGAGAAACAGTTTGTCATCCACAAGTCAAGGAAGAAGCCAAAGCTAGTTAGTACCTCCTATCATGTCCTGATCCGAAGGTGCACAGGATTTCTATATGTCTTACTGATTTGACAAAGATGATGCTTATATGTTCGGCAAACATAACGTAGCCTGTTGTATATGGACTATCATTACTTTACCCCCTGGTGCGTGTCTGAAGGTCCTGTCAAGAAATTCTATCAATAGATATTGTTCTAATTATTGGTTCTCAAACTAGTTCATTTGGAAAATGCGGAACGATGCTTGGAGTTTCTGGCATTGCCCCGTACCGGTAATGCGATTTCGCTGATTGTACTTTCCTACGTGATGAGCAAATGATTGTCATCCCTAAAAGTCGCAAGGGACATGGATGTCATCTTAATAAAGAAATTAAAAAGCACATCTTTCTATGAGAAACAATGTAAATTCCTGACCTGTCGCAGAAAATAGTTCTCTAATTGGTTTTGTGTGGTGGTGCAGCAGAATCGTTTTCCCCAAACGTCATGCCGGCGAAGCACCACTGTACATCATTGTCAGCAGTTCAGCAGAATCTCCCTAATAAGAGGACGATTACGTAAATGCGATAGTCTTAAAAAAAAAAAAAAAAAAAAAAAAGAGAGAAAAGGAAAGAATAAGGAGCAGAAAGAGAGATGAGAGATAATCTGTTGTGTTGAGATGATCGTACTTCCCAAGCCAACCTCTCTGCTTGTTAAGGGTCGGCAGCAGAGGCAGACGGCTCAGTAAGAACTGAAAGAGCATGAAACAGTTTTGTCATTGTTTTTTGGGATTAAACTTTGTCTCCTTTTCTTCACAAGTTATTGGGAATGATACCAAACCTTGCAACACTCTCTCTGAGACTAACTCTTAATAAGATAATCTTAGGTTTCTTTTCTGAGGATACTTGCCTTGTAGAATATTGCTGCTAAGTCATTCTTTTCTTTTAAATCATGATACACCTACAGTAACATATCACATTTTTCTCTCTTAGGCAAAAGGTAATTTACATTAGCTCCTTATGAAGCTGAAGCCTGCTGCAAGCATTACTGAAATAACATCCATCATTAGATGCCATCTGAAATGCTTGTCTTTCATCATTAGCATTAAAAAGCTCCAGAATGCATTATTAGAGTAATTTCTTAACTATCATACAAATACTGGCTTCTGTGCTCAGATTTACCAAAGTTGACAATTTTCATATTTTCCACATCAATCTTCTATTTCTAGGAGACTGTATAAACTAAAGGGAGATAACCAGGCTATTTGCAGCATGGGTGTAATGCAGACTGAAGGATTGGATGGGGAAGTATAAATTCTCTGTAGCCATATTTAAAAAAAAATCAGAGGGGTTTTTACAGAAACAAGTATACATCTCTTATTTTGACTTGTTTCTATGGTACTAAATAAAATAGCTCAGTGGCTTAAACTGTTGGGATTTGGAGTGTGATGCTTCTGTATGGACATGTCATCTTAGGTTTTTTGTGTTGAATGAATTTTTACAATCTAACAAGGAAAGGCTTGGTCCCCAGTGGTTTCTATATAAATACTTTCAATATTTCAGGCTTCCTGATTTGTGGAGCATGTGATATGCCTTCACTTTTAGCTGATCTGGCATTTACCTTTACCAGTACTCTGATGGAAACTCCTGAGCATGGAGATTTTGGTTCAGTTTCAGAAAAGGCTACTTTTAAGAGGTGGTTCTTGGCATTAGCTGCAATGGAAAGGCATGGGAGGGGAGGGAGGAAGCTGTATTTTAAAGTACCAAATAATAACTGGAAACTTTAGCGAAGATTTGCATTTGTTGGTCTCTGACACCACGAGGGACAATCAAGTGGGAAGAGACCTCATCAGGGACAACGACAGGATTTAAAAAAGCAAAATTGAGAACCATATTGACACTTACAAAATTTAAAATCATAACTTGAGGTGAGAAAGTTTGTTCCAGTTTGGATGTTTGCTGCTCAGGGTAGAGGAGGTGTTGGGGCACGGTTTTGTAATTAGCAATCTGTTCCTGTATGGAAGAGACTGGGGTAACCGGTGTAGCCGCGTAGTGCATCTGTGTGCGAGGATGACTGTAATTGCTAAAGGCTCCCATACCCACTCTCGCAGCAACAACTTACTAACTGCAGTTAATTAGCTCTAGATTTTAGTCTTTTTCTAATTAAGAGATCTAAAATTAGATTCTTGGTGAGGTACGTAAACAAGCTGCCTTTGTTATAGAGGGGTTCTGCTTTTCTGACTATACAGACCTTTACTAAAAGCAGTAACAAAAGTATTTTGCTTTCTGTGTTTATATGTATTGTTGACTTGCAGTGATGTGATGTGGAGCCTGAACTGATTCTACAAAATAAATTATATTTTGGTACATACTTACTTTTTGCTACCAGGAACCTGATGAGAATAGTAAAAATCGGGATCTGTGATATTCTGTTTTGCAGAGATTTTTTTTTTCCAAACTATGTGCTAGTGTTGAGTGAGCTTTGATTTAAAATTATTACTAAAATACTTTGTTTGTCTGAAAACTCATTTGCTGAAAATCATTTTCTTACTTAAAAATTATAAGAATTGATGTGCGTTTGCTAAGTGTCTGATTAAAGATCACAAAGGAACTCATATTTTGCATCAGAAATAAGCAGATGGTGGACAGATGGTTTAAATTAATATTAATTAAAAATCTTAACTTAAATTGTTTACCCTGTAAACGCAAAGTTAGGAAGCCAGCTTTCATCTTTAGGGTTAATAACACTCCAAATCTATTTATTAAAAATTGCTCCAATGGGTATTCTTTCCAAGCTTGGATCGCAAAGATGGTAGCCTCCGTAAAGAGCATGGCAGTGGGTGAAAGCTGGAAAGAGACACCAATTCTAGGACTCTTAATAAAGATACTTCAGAGGTTGAGACTAAAAATTCCTGTCGGTCTCTGTGATCTGGGAAGGAAGAAATGGTTAGAAGAGAGGACTGGGAATTCAGGATCTCTTTTTCATGCCAATTTCGCGATATATTTATTCTTTAAAAATTAATTTACATCTATGATTGATTATGTTGCAGAAGAGCAAACTCTATGAGTATTTTAAAAACCTCCACATGTCCTCGACATAAAAAGGGGGTCAAATTCTGTCTCAGTTTATCTCTTGTGTTTCCTTACTGGTTCACTGAGATTACAGTAGACGTAATCTGGGGGGAAATTATGGCAGCTGGTAATTGCAGAGGAAGTCCAGAGCACACCCAGATTTACCATAGAGCACTGTGTGTATATACAAGTCAGAATACAGAATAACTATGATAATTCAAATATCACTATATGGTAACCATGGATACTTGTTGACATTTTTAGTGGTAGTGACTACTTTATCTCAGGACATCTGTCACAGAGCCAAATTTGGTCCTCAGTTAAGCATGTAGTGTTCCCATTAAAATCAAAGGAGATTTGTCCCTTTAGTGAGACAGAATTAGAGTGTAAGTGCTGGGAGCTTTGCTATTTTCCAGAGTTTATAAACGGGATATTTCACAGAGGATGCGTACATTTTAATGGGTACCCTTTTTCCTCTCCATTCCAATGCACCTCTCCATTCAAGTTAAGAATCAGGAACTCTACATTTAGACTTAACATGGGAATCATCTATAAAGAGTTAAGATGTAATCAAGCTTTGGGAGCGTTAGCTTTTTGATTCATGATAGTTCACCAAAATGCTCTTCTTTAGTAGTTGACTTAAAGTTTAGGGAGAAATTGCAGGATTTTTTCTGCCATGGGCAACTTGAAAAAGCATCAGACTTGATGCGATCTTGTCCTTCTACCAGCAGCTGAAGGCACGGCTGTGTCACCGCATTAAGTGCCTTGGGAAGGGTAGGAAGTTGTTGGTGCACGGTGGCACAATGGACGGTAGCGCTGGGACAGTGTGTACCCCAAAACAGCACCCCTGTTACACATGGTAGCCTGCTCCACTGTGAGAATGGCTTCAAAATCAAATCCTAAGGTAGTCATTTTACTGATGCTAAGCACATTCTTAATAAAGAGTTAGCAAAACTTGAGGAAAAACAACAGATGTGAGGCTTTAAATGTTGGGGGGTTGCAATGTGCAGTTAAAGCCGTAACTGGCAGATTTTGAGTCTCTGTGTCATCTGCTTGAAGAAAAGCTGCCTGGGTGGCATGTTTTCTACTCCAGCCCCCACCTTCACTTTCCTCCATGCAGGTGAAATGTTTCTTCCTTTCTGCTAGAGAAGACCTACAATTTTCAAATGCTGCTACAGCTCTACATTGTATTTTCCTGAATTATACCAGAGTATTAAATGATTTGTTCCAGAGTGCCACAATTGCAGGTCATGCCCTACTGTTGGCAAAACCAGTAGCTCAGTCTACATGGAAATGGCTTCATGCTGGTTTTAGAAGAGCCGTAAAAGTGTGCACAGGTGAAATCTGCATCCCGACAAAGAGAATCTAAATAAAACTTGTTGCATCTTCTTTTTCTTTTTTTCTTTTTTCTTTTCTTTTTTTTTTTTTTTGGCTTTGCAGATTTCTTCGCAGATCTTTGCTTTGGGGATTTTCTGCATGCTTTTCTTCTAGACGTTGGCCGGGCTTATTTTCTTATTTACTTCTGAAAGTGTCACCAGATTATAAAAGTACACGTGTGTCTATTTGTTTCTTTTCTTCTATTCAGGTAGATACATTACCTTTATCATGGATCCATTTCAATATGTCTATGTCATCCGAAATAGCAAGCAACTTGAATTTCATGAATTTGCTGATAAAATGGCTTCCAAAACTTTTGATTACCCTGCCTTGTCGAATGGAAAATTCCCCGATCTCAAGGAAAACCTCCACAGAATCTACCAGTATCTACAAGGCAAGCCTTTGGATATCATTTCTGACCACATGATGAAAAATCTCCAGGATATATTTGAATGGAAATGCTCACAAGCAACAGATTGGGAAACAGAAAAAATGTACAAATTCTGCTGCTCTGTAATGTTTGAAGCCAGTTTTGTAACACTATATGGAAGAGTTCCTGCTGCAGATGGCCACAAAGTTATTAGTGAAATCAGAGACAAATTTATCAAGTTTGATGCCAGCTTTCCCTATTTAGCTGCAAACATACCAATTGAGTTGCTAGGAGCTACCAAGAAGGTTCGGAAGGAGCTTATACATCATTTTTTACTTCAGAACATGACAAAATGGCTGGGAGGGTCAAAAGTGGTCCAAGCCAGACAAGATATATTTGAGAAATATGAGCTGCTTGGAGATTATGACAAAGCAGGTAGGAAACTTATGAATGATTGCTTGTCTAAAATAAAATAATTTACTATAGACCTTTGAAATAAAAAGGCAAAATGGCGACCTTGAAATTTTTTTATGTTCTTTCTAATTGGCTAATGATAAAATGTTTTACTCTGAAACAACCCTCTATGATAATTGATTTTTTTTTTGTGCTGAGGTGGTAAAACAAGATACTTAATGGTGATAATGAGAAAGATTATAACTGAGCTGCATTTCCTCCCCTTATTCCCCCCACCCCCCCCCGACATTACATTTCAAACTATTCTCATTAAGCAGAAAATTAGACTTCAGAAGCCTATTGGTCCTCATTAGCATTCACTGATCCTTGGCTGGGTCTGTGTCCTAACATCTTTTAATTAGCACACTGCAAATCTAATCAGTGTAATAAACGCTATTAATCTTCCTTTTCACTTATTTTCTCCCAGCACATCATTTTGCCTTCCTGTGGGCCTCTGTGGGAAACACGATTCCAGCTACATTCTGGGCCATGTATTATCTTCTGCGGCACCCAGAAGCTCTTGCAGCGGTGCGTGACGAGATTGACCATTTGCTGCAGTCAACAGGTCAAAAGAGAGGGCCCACGTATAACATCCACCTCACCAGAGAACAATTGGACAACCTGGTCTACCTAGGTAATTTATTTTTATCTGTTAGGAAGAAAAGAGGGGCTCTCTCGGCAAACTGGGTTTATCACTCATTTCTGTTTACTGAGAAGGTGGAGGACACAGCTGCCTAATTGACATAATAACACCCATTTACATCAATTATAAATTATGTAGTTTATAGCTGTAGATACTCTCATTGCATGTAAACATTAAAGCCTAGGTAATTAACTATGCAAGGTATGCAAAAGGCTAAATCGAAGCTTTGCAATTATTTGAAAAAAAGTTGATGCCTATTAAGTTGTTTGATTCTGAGCATCTGCCGAAGTGTTAATGCATTTCAAATACTTTTCTGTGGTACTGCCAAGAAAGACCCTTTTCTGAAATTAAAGTGGGATAATGTATTTAAACTGCAAATGTAATTTTTTCACAAGCAGTTCGTTTCTTTTTTCTAACAAAACAAAAAGACTTCTAAAGCAGGCTTCAGCTGAGCAATGCCTCTGAACAAAATATAAGGTAAAGCCTTACACAGTAGAAATGGCGTTTCCAGTATTGAAAAAAGTACCTTGATTCAAAATAAGGGAGCTTTAAGTGAGATGCAGATCTTCCAGTTCTAGATCAGTGTTTCAGAAGGAGACCTTTGCCAGTTCCCGTTAGAAGCAGTTTGATCCAGGAGCTGGATAGGCCTTGATAGCGTGAGCTCATGGTTTCACTACATTTGCTGGTGCATGGGCACAGGCAACATAAATGCTAGAATTAGCCCAAGGGAGGAGAGAGGGTGTAGAGGGTAGGAACGTAACCTTTAAGCATCTGAAAGTCTCCATAGGTGGTGGTAACAAGACAGATAAACAGACAACAGCTGAATAAAAGCATAAAGGTTCAATATTCCTCTATGTTTAAATATTGAAACCAGTCCTCTGTTAAAACTGAGCTCATGTCTATATGTTTTGTTAACTCATGACCTGAACTGATGATGTTCCACTCTTAAAAGAAGTGGTGTCAAGACAGGGTAGTGGAGCAGTACAGTCTCTAGGCTTGATTTGGATATAAGAGCTGCCATTCTCCAGGACCATCCTATGTGGCAGGTATCAAGAACCTGTGTTCAAACTTGAATTGTTTCTCATAGTGCAAATATAAAGTCAAGATTGATCCGGTTGCTTTTTGTTAGAGCATTAATGTTTATCTTCTGTAGCGTGAATCTAGTAAGTTGGTTTCATCTGGAGTCACAGCTGTTTTGATGCAGATTTCTCTCTAACTGCTGGAGATGTTGCTTTTGAAGCAGGGGAGATATCTGATGACACGAACACTTCTGAAGAATAACATGGCATTCTAAGCAGTTAATGTGCTTTTAAGGAATACAAGTAAAATTGCTTTGCATCAGTTAGCATCCACCAAAAAACAATAGAAAAGGAGAGTTACTGAGCATCAAGAAGATCAAGAGATATTTTATTTTGTATTTGGAAACCAAGATGGGAATGGCAGGGTAAAAAAAAAAAGCAAAAAAAAAAAACACCAAAGCACCCCAGAAGTGTAGGAATAAGGAAAATAAAAGCATGTACTTCACTAAAACCATCTGGTGCAAAATTGTATGAACAGTTTAAAACATTAACTGTGTCATTCCTCTGCTGCTCCTTGAAATCTTGAAGTACCTTGGTAACATTTGATTTATGTGTTGAGAGGAAAGTGCCACATCCTACTTTGTAGTATTCTTGTAACACTTTTGTTAAATTTTATAATCGCGTTAAACGTAATGTGGTATGAACAGAAGCTAGATTTCAATTCTTCTGGCACTTAAGTCATAAAGGCCTGGATACTGTCCCATAAAATAATAATATAGAAAAAAAACCTGTGCCATAAGAGAATTAAATTTATGCTTCAGTGGAAAAGGTTGTTTTGTTAATAAACGTGTAGGAGGGAGAGAGATCCCAACCTGCATTGCTTGTGCACCAAAAATCCCCGTGTCGCGGGGGGCTGTGGCCCAGCACCGTCTCTGCCCTTGCAGCTCACTGGTCCCAGCCGCCGAGACCGAGCTTTTCCTCTTCCTGCTCCCCCTGTGCCAACCCAGGGCACAGAAAACCGGGATTTGTGTCCCTGCTCTCGAGTAAGGCAGACCAGGTGGGATTCTTGTGTGTTCATCACCTTGTCATCTCATTCTCCTGTTTTAAGTGCTCTGATTCTCCGTCCTCTTTTTGGCCTACTATAACAAGAGCCTTTTTTTGGATTCCTCATGCGATGGAGAACAAGCAAGAGTTGCTACAAAGCCTTTCTCAGGCAGCAACGTTGTCATTATGGTCAGATTCTTTGGGTCTAGGGAACAACATGGCCTGATTTAACTTTGAAATTCAAAGCACAGGTATGTGATTTTTTTAAAAAAAAAAAAGAAAAAAAAAGCTTTCAACCCACAGCAAAACTAGCAAACTTTGGCTCTGATTTTTTTTTTCCCCCGATGGCATTTCTGGGGTCGCACACTTTGTTTTGTCTACGTAAGACTTTTCCTGAAACCCAAACGCGTGTATTTGTGTGCACAGAGTAACATACATTATTAGTCGTTATGGCTCACAACGGAGCTCTAATATGGTAAATGACACATGAGAATGGTCTGTCGGTTTTTATGGTTATAATGGAAATGCAAAGGGTAAAGCAGAGATATACTTAGTGCATGTTTAATGCTAGGCATGTTTAGTCAGTTCGTTTGTTTAATATTAGTCCGTTTATTTATATGGTGAAGTATTCCTGCCCCAGGTCATTGTTGAATCCCAGATATTTCCTGCAAAAAGAGCACAGCTTGAAAAAAATGTTTCGTACACAAGAAAGGGTAGGAACCCAAAAACAGCTAATACGGAGTGTGTAGTCGTAACGCAAATGCTAAGCATTAAAATTGTTGGTTGGATTGAGAGAGATGAATATATTTTCCAGGAATGGGCTGGGCAGTGCCATTTAGTTCTTAGTAAGATGCAAATTGTACTTGTTTCAGATCATCGTTTGTGTTGGCACACCGTGATGCCTGTGGGTAAATGACCCCCCCCCCAAATATTTGCATATTCGATAGCTATTTTCCTACAATACACTCTAATAATTATAGTGCCCTATTACCTGCTATGTGTTAGTGTAAAATTAACAATCCATTATGCACAATAAGTTTTATAAAACATTTACAGATAGAGATCATGTTTAATTAAAATTAACTTGCCTACAAAAGCCAAATGCACTTATGATTCGCAATGACCTTTTATTACCTGCAGTCCCTTGTTTTGGCTGGATGATTGACAGCTTGCTGTTTGGCTACCATGTTGTATTTCAGCTGACAAGACTTTTCATTTTAACTCAATTTGCCTGCCTATCACAAGCTGGTGGCAGGCCAGGCTCAAGTCACCCAGCTTTGCCTCAGCAGCTTGCTCTATTTCTCATTAGTACGCATTTATTCAGTGGAAATTGGAAGACAAATGCTTGAAGGCATGTGAACTAAGTATAGCAAATTAGGGTTTAAAGACTGAATATTTATAAGTATATTGAAACAGTTTAAAAAAAAAATCTAGAATGAATTGGAAGCTGAGTGCTAGCTTTAGTATAAGAGAAACGAAGAGAGAAGTGGGAGGATTCTAAGAATAACAATACTATGAGAGAGAGATATCTCTCTTTTTTTTTTCTCTCTCTCTCTAGAAAATATGTAAAATCTCTCTGACAACACCTTATCAAACAACAGCCTGGCTTCTTTATGTAGCGCTCGCACAGTGAAGTTTAGCATCTCATGTGTGTAAGAAGGGGGGAAAAAAATGAGGGTCATGTTCATTTGCTGCTTGGTTATCCCTTGGTATGCTTTAAATTGCCTTGTTTGTTCGGCACAAGCACAGAAACAGATGTTGCTCTACCGTGCTGGATAATTTACTGTATCTCACGGTGCAGAATGGAAGGCCTCCCAAGCTACCCAGCTGGTCTGTCAGCGGCGATGGCTGGTGTCTGCTGAACTATGACAACTGCAAGTAAAGGCTGCAGTTTTATTGTGCAGTTGTCATTCCTCTCAATGTATAGCTCCGGCATTTGTGGAAAGCTGACTGTCTATTTTTTTAATGTGAGCCTGCAAAGCCATATAAGCTCCATTCTCCTTTGTTGATCATAATGTGACTCATTACTTTTGTCATCTAATGATTATCGGCATGATCGCTCAGAGCGAGAGCCAAGCTCGCCTTCCACACATAACTGGTACTGGAAGGTAAAACAGATTTGTCATTTACGATCTGACCGCTAAGCCACACTTTGTGCTCCATTATTGTGATTAACTTCTGCATAAGATATGCTGCCCAATTGTCATTTGGGATCCGGCAGCGGGCAGGGACTGCCGCGCTTTCTGAGGGGATGTCCGCCGATAGGATGCGACCGCATCGCTTGGGCGGTTAAACGTAAACCTGCTATTTCGCAGCAGCGCTTTAATAATTATTTTTCTTTGGGGTTTTTTTTTTTTCCCCTCCTTCCCCCTTCCTCATTTCGTTTCTGTTGTCGCTACGTATGTCACCACCGTTTCCAAATGGCGGACTGGCGTGGAGTTACCAGCCTCATTTTCCGCAGGTTGAAGACAGTCTGGGAGCGGAGGCTGGACCCTTTCTTTGTACCGCGTAAAGTTTTGTTGCCAGAGCGCTGCCAGTTGAAATCTATCGTGTCAGGTGCCTTGTGGCTATCCGCAGTAGAGGCCATCTTCTGGAACCAGGGTTCTTTTCTGGCTTCGTCACCAACAAGCCGATTTGACTCTGCCTGATTATAGTAACGAAGGCAGTCCAAAAGAATATGCACAGACTCACTGTACGTCACATTGAATCACGGCGCTGACCACACAAAGCTGACCGCAGCCTCATTTCTTTAGACAAATGCATGCTTAAGGAAAAACCTCCTGCAAGAAAGCATCCAAGGCCACTTTATTTGTTATGCATGCTGCACCAGATTTAATTTTTAGTGAAAGAACATTTGTTATTATTTTTTTTCAGAGGCATCTACACTGGGTAGCTACTGTCTCTAATAAGCTAACCTTTTGGGTACAGCAGTTACAGTGCCTTGGTGAACACTTAGAGAAGGCTTATTTGATATCACAGAACATAAATGCAGACACAAATGGATTATTATGTGCAAATGAAACCCTATTTTAGGCTATTTTTCACACTGATGATTAAAAGGAATCAAGTCACATATAACAGCGCCCATACACGCTGGTGGAAAAATAGTCAGTTTTGATTACAAAGTGAGAGATGCAGCCCTAGACAGGAGCTACATGCTGATATACATGCTATCAGAATGATTTATGCAAATTATGCATATTATTCCCAAAGGAATTCCTCCTCAAACTGCCAGGATAAATTGCCGGAAATTAGCCATAAAATCTGTCGTGCTAGGAGCAAAAGGTGAAGGCCACTGGGAAAGCAAGGACATTCAGCTTCTGGAGCCTTCCAGGATGTGATGATGGAGACAGAAATCTTGCTTTCCCTAAGCCTGAGAGGACTATGTTTTGTTTTCTCTTGGCCAATTAAAAGTGTCTTTCCCTCTTAAAATTACCAGGCAAATAATGAATTGCTTTCATTCACTCTGACCATAACAGACACTATCATTTGGCAGGGTAGCGCACTGAAAAGAAAATAAATAAATTTAAAAATCCTCAGAATGACTACAGAATTAACAAGTGAAATGACTTTTTCTATCATATAGTCCTGCCATTACATCCAACAGCTTTGAAAAGGCAAGCTAAATAGCTCCGTGGATGCTTTCACTGGTATTTGCTTGCAACCTCCAAAATGTATGTAAATGCATAAAGCGTTCATGTCTTCTGATTGTGGTGTTTTCAACGTGATGCCTGAATAATGACTTTCCACCCAAGACTCGGTGCTGCCTACAGCCGACAGGATTTCTCAGCACCATCAGTGAGAATCACATCGGGAGGTTCAGTGTGGTGGCTCCCCGCCCCAGCCCTGCGGGGTTGTTTATTGCCTCCTCCTGGTCTCTGCTTTATGTTTGGTTTGTGAAGGGTTTTTTCCCATTTTTTTTTTTTACTTTAGCTTGCCCTACTAAACCTTTTGAGATTCAGCAGCTGTAGCCATGTATAACTTCCAATCATCTCCCATATTTCTGACGCTTTCGCCCTCTCCGCTTCTGTTTAATCACAGAGAGTGCCTTAAACGAGAGTTTACGAATGTGCTCGTCCTCCATGAACATTCGCATCAGCCAGGAGGATTTTGTTCTCAAGCTTGAAGGGAATCAAGAAGTCGGTTTGAGGAAAGGAGACTGGATAGCCCTTTACCCGCAGATTTTGCACATGGACCCTGAGGTCTATGAAGATCCTAAGGTAAACATTCAGCTGGTGCTACTCTTCCTACTCCAGGCACATTGCAGCAGCCAAGCCTTTTGTGATCTGTGGGGATTTTTTTTTTTTTTTTTTACTGCTGTTCCTTCTTGTGGAACAAATCTTCCTACTTTCAGATGTATTTTCTAGGGCCCTATAGGTCAAAGGATTCATGGCCTGAAGAGAGAAATATGGTGATGAGACTGACTGCACTGCTTTCAAAGGAATTGACAATTGCACATTGACTACCATAAACTTTAGGCTAAATGTGGGTTTTGTTTGGCAGTGGATCATTTGATACCCAAGGAGGGCTGAATAATAGAAGGTGGTTTAAATAGCAAATAATGTGGCCCATTTAGCTAAGTGCCCCCAAAGCATCATTGACTCTCTGAAGCCCTATAATAGCAGTGTCTTACTTGAGCCTTATGCTTTTTCACCTCCCTTTGTAGGGATTCACCCCTTCTTGATCAATTAGTAGAGTGTTGTGAACTTGAGACTGTAAAGCTGTTGCTCTGTAGCAAAGCTCGGAGGGTAATTGTGTCATCTCCTTGTATTTTTCTCTGACGCTCGAGTTAATGAATATCAAAGACTTGAAATTAATCCACCCAGCCTCAGCCTTAATACAGCTTCAGAAGTTCATCACCTGCATGCAAATTGAATAGCCCTCATCTCAGCTACGTTGCTCCCCCGCATTGCTGTCCCCAGCCCAGGGTGCCACGGAGGAAGAGCGAGGGTGCACGCTGAGGCTGTTAAATGCCTCCTCTGCCTCAGAGGCAAGAGCTCATACCTGATCCATTCCTCATCCATATTTTCCTAAGCAAATGGCTGTCTCCCAGACACTCTGATTTCCATCCTTGGCATTTGAGCCAAAGAAGGGAGCTGTATTTTTTTACATGTTTATAGAAAACCCATGTTAGAGGCATTGCTCCCTGAGGCTCTCCCTTTCAGGAATTTAAGGATATGAGGTTGCAGGGGAAAAGTGAGATTCAAGTGCCTTGTTGACGTGGGACAGCATCTCACTGCGCAGGACCTCCAGCCTCAGTGAGAGGAGGTGTGGCACGTGTCGGAGTTAGCAGGAGTAAGGCATAGTCACTGGGATGAACACTGGAGCCATGAAAATGGAAATGACATCCAGGAGGGCTCTGCTGGCTGTCCCCACCCGAAAATGAAGGCAAAGCCAACTGAGAAGATTAGGGGTTTAAAAAATAATCCATATATTGGCAAATAGTTGATTAATATTTCTATCCTTAAAAAGTAACAACTAACAAATAAGCTTTTTCTCATGTTATTCTTAACACTTTATTTTGGAGAACATTATTGATTTGTCAAAAGTCCATCTGTTTGTTTAGGTCCTAGACCAAAAGCATCAGTGTGGAAACTGATCCCCTCCCTTATCCAATAATTGCCGGAATATATTACCATATTTCCATTCCTTGAATGTATCTGCTTAGTATCAGCTCTGCTCAGCTTTCACAGTACAGCTTTAGTTCATATATTCTATCTTTTTGATAGTGAATGAGCAATCCACACATTGCAGTACATTGATTTCAGCACATGGGCCCTCTCGAAAAGTGGGGAAATCACTGTTCTGTTTGGTTCTTAAAATATGCAGTGTGCTTTCAACAATAACTACTGAGGATCAGATAGAGATGGAGAATGAATTTTTTGAAAGGTGCAGTCTTGAGCTTGTCATGTATTTAGGGAAAACTTTCCTGGGAAAACAGGCAGCTTGACAAGATAATTTTGTAGCAATGCTTTTCTCCTGGATACATAAATTTAAGTTCAAGCTATCTTCTGCTTTGGCACCATATTCTATAAGTGTAAGCATATGTTGTTGACCTCTTTCTCCACTCAGCAGAGCCTAAATAAATAAGTCAGTTTTCTGTAAAGTGGATAAGTGAACCCCTAAATCCTAACTCAGCTAGTTATGGAGCTGAGTAAACGAACTCAGCAAATCCCATAGAGTGAAATATCAGGAAACCTGCAGGAAACCCTACACGGTGGCTTCCCAAACAAAGCTAAATATGAGATGTGACAGAGAGAGACTTGTATCAATCACAGGAGATGATTGCTCAATTTTCAGAATACTCTTCGCAGGCCGTCCACACAGAAATTCATCGCCTGTCCTTGCTCAGTGTCTTCACCATTTCCTTGCCATCAGCCACCCTGTCTCTTCCAAGGAGGCCTTGTGCATGGCTGGAAGTTCCTTTATTGTCAAAAATTAGTCTTTATTTAGCCAGCAAACTGGCTTTTAAGAAAACACTATCCAACCCGAGAGGCTTCAGCAGCACAAGCCTGAGTTTGATGTCACTGTCATTGGCTCCATTCCTGTCTCACACTTGTTTTCTGCTTTCCCAATTCCTTAGACACCAATTTATTTGTTGTTAAAAGCAATTACAACTCTCAGATGGCTCTTAAGATGACAAAGAAAGCATAAGGTTTGACCCAGTACATCTATGTGTTCAATACCACAGTTCTTAATTGCTCCAGACACCAGGAGTGCACCTTGTGGAAATGTTCCAACAAAGTGAAGAGCTCTGGGTTGGGTTGGTTTTTTAAGCTATTGCAGTTCATATTTAGCAGTGCTTTTTTAGACCACCAGGATTTACATTTCAGGAAGTGAATCTTTTTTAAGGAAGAAGTGGTATTCTGGGCTTTCATTTGTTACTGTGCTTCTTCAAATGAAGCAGTACAGTACCGGGGGAAAAAAATGGCATGCTTTCTTTTTGCTAGGGTGTTCAGAGCGACTGAAAAGAATTACTTGTCAGTGGAAACAGACACATAATCACCTTTATCTTTGGGGAAAATACAGGCCTCTGCCATTTAGAGAAACAAGCTCCTGTTCTTCAACACCCAAAGTTACATCCCCTCCAGTGCACCTAGTACTTGTTCGCTTTCTCATACACCACCTCCTCTGCCACTGTTTTTTCTTGACGGCAAGAGCTGCAGTGCATGGTTTTCAGAGCCTTTAATCTAATGGGTAGATCAGTATCAGTGTGTTTTTCATTGTGGAGTGGGGTTTTTTAATCAGTTGAGGTTGGTTTCTGTCTGACTGACTTGTTCCCAGCCAGCTCCAAATGGCTGCTGCTATAGCAGATGTATGCAAAGCAGGACAAATGCTAATGAGTGACCATAAGCAAGAAGTGTCTGTCATTTTTATTCAAAGCATGCAGGAGGATTTTGTAAGTGGTTAATTTGCCGTTGACTGAGTGAGGATGCCAGATCTCCTTCATTCAAAAACATGAATTATCTCTAAACAGGGATCCTGCTATTGGAAAACAGTCAGAAAGATGTTCAATTTATGGAACGCAGGTTACAAGCGCAACCTCAAGCCTTACTTAAAAGGGCCTTCTTTATAATGGTCAGTCACTGGCGGTTGTCCTGCTTTGCACACAGCTTCCGGAGCAAAACATTTGAAGGTCAGATGTGACAAATTAAGCAGCAACCATCTCCAACTGAAGGGAAAATTGACTGGAAAGCATCGGGTCTGGTTTTCGAATAATCTGCACCACTGGGTGCAAAAGAAGGATGGATTTTGTTCTAGCTTGCAAGAGCGAGATCGGTGCAAAGCATTAATTTATTCATAGGCATTTGCAGAATTTGGCAGATTATCCTTATTCATGATGTATGTACCACACTGAGCGCATATGATGCTTTACAAGAAAATTGTCCTTCCACTAAGGTTCATTGTCCCTGCTACAAAGCGGTCAAAATCTAATTACAATCAATATAGGCCAGACAGTGGATGAGACGTGGAAGTTGAAGGAGCTTGATGTAAAAGAGCTAAGCTAAGAAGTAAGTGGATTTAAGGAGTGTTCTTTGCAGGGAAGATAATGTGAGTTAATGAAACTTGAGGGAACCAACTAAAAAAGAGAAGCTGTCAGCTCCTTGTCTTCCTCTTTATCTTATTTTCTGGGTTTCAGAAGTGTTACTGTTGTGCAAACAAAGCAACTCGTGTAACTGCCTTGTTAGATATCACGCTCCTTCTCTCACTTTCTCTTTTATTTCCAGGAGTACAAGTTTGATCGATACATAGAGAATGGCAAGAAGAAAACCACGTTCTACAAGGCAGGAAGAAAACTGAAGTATTTCCTAATGCCCTTTGGCTCTGGGATCAGCATGTGTCCAGGGAGGTTCCTCGCAATGAATGAGATGAAGATGTTTCTTTTCTTACTATTGGCTCATTTTGATGTAGAACTAGTGGAAAACAAAGCTGTCAGACTTGATAACAGTCGTATGGGCCTTGGTATCCTCCTGCCAGACGTTGATATTGCCTTTCGTTACAAGCTAAGGTCCTTAAGAAAGTGAGCGACTGCCTTTATGCCTTCTACTAATCTCCATGTTTGCTCTGTTTCATCACTCAGCTTTGCGTCTTTGGAAACATTTGCTTTTCCCTCGCTGCTTTTACCTCCTTCCTATTTGTTTCTAAGGAGAAAAGCCCTTGGGCTGGAGGTAGATATCAACTGGAGGGACATGGAACCTCAGTTTGTCCTGCCTGAGTTGTGAGTAGTGAGGTAAGATGACAAGAGTTTGGCCAAGTAGATAGCCCAACGTCTCTACAGGACGGACCCCCATACTCTCAGCCATGAGTTGAGTAAGATATACAGGGAGGATGACATCAAGCTGAATCAAGGCCATTTATATGGGAAACAGGGTCAGCAGCTCTCTGTCACAAGGGTTCCCCCTTGTTAGATTGGGAGGTCTCATACACCCACCATCTGGAGGCATCTCTGCATCTGCTCATAGAAGCATAATAGCAAGAAAGGGGGGAACTTAATTCTAAGGGATGAAATAATTTTTAGTGATTATTATCCTAATTTCTTATTTACTTTGCTCCCTTCATCGTCTTGAGTGTCTTAGCCCTTATTTGGGAGATGTGTGGGGTGGTGGGGGATGATTTGCAAGATTGTCTTACTGGCAACACATTTTTTAGTTCAGTTTTATGTACTGAGGGTGAATGCTTTGCTTTTCTTCTCTTTTTTTTTTTTTTTTTTTTTTTTTTTGGTGCAATGCAAAGACATTAAAATCTGTGATTTTCTCCTGCAGTCATTTGAAGTCAGAAGAGAGGTTCTGTTGATTTTAATAGGCTCTGGATCAAGCCTACATTATCTATTCTGGCTTTTGAGCCAAAAAAGTATATTCTTCAGGGAGAAAATATATGAGCCTGTTTGAAATGATTCTATCATCTCAAAAATTAACTTCTAACTTCTCTTTGTCTCACTGTTTTCCTAGTAACATGTCTATGTGCTTATTTTGGCCATTTCTTGTGTTTGTTTGTTTCTCCAAAAAGGCAAAAGAAGAAGAGAGCTTCAAGGGCAAGTGTGTTATCTAAAACTACTTTTTAAAAGTGTTTTACTGTGCCTAAGTTATGCATAGGCAGAGTAGTGTGACCTGTGTTTGGAAACCCACTTGTCCATCTACAAATTGGAAAACAGACTCTTCCCTGGGGCCAAAATTTGAGGAAGTGAAAACCCTTGGCAGCCACAGAAGTTATCTGTATACCGGCTGCCCAACCCGCTTCACTGGGTGACCAGCTCTTGTTTCAAAAATTAATTTCCTAGTGTGTGGGATCTGAGATTTCTAGACCCTCTCTTCCTAGCCATCACCTCAGAGACTGATGAGGATTCTCATGGCTGTCCAGTCTCAAATTGCCAAGATGATAATTGTGGTGAGAGAGTAGCCATGTCTGTGGGCCTTGCCTTGTGTTCCCAAAAAACATCTCTCTCTGTTGATGTACGTCTTTTAAAATCAGAAGTTTTACTCATCTCTAAAGCACTTGATGACCTATGGATGGAAACTGCTACATATATACTAAGGATTAGAATTATTTATTGTTATTTGTGTAGAAGCCTGTTTAGTTATTCATGTAAAGTACATACATACCCTAAATACGCATCGGCATCAGTAGAAAGGCTTTCAGAGATTGGCACAGCCACAATCCAAATCCTCCGAGGAGAAAATTGTGGTTTTGTGAGATATATTGGATAAACATTTTCTCTTCATATATAATATCAATAATGTCTACAGTGTTGGAGGATGCTTACATTAAACGGGTTTTGCAGTTGATTAAATGCTTTAACTTTGCTTCAGCATTTAATCAACGGCAAAAGCTGATTATTTCTTTGTGCCACAGAATAAAATTTGTTTTTATGGAGAGATTCTGGTACTCAAGTTACTTACTGCTATAGTTACTCTGTAGGAGCTATTCTGTACTCAGCCATAGCTCACAATCCAGTTTGGACATTAGAGCCTGGTTTATTGAGAGAGGAAATGTTGATATCATTACACTGTTGACTGTATTTCATTATTGCTTAAATGTAAGCGGTAAAATGTCTCATGCCATAGTTATGATGAATCTTTCTTTGGCATCCAACTTAGAAACAAACCTGAAGCAACTGCAAAAATAACAGTAGGTATTTGTTTTAAACAGAAGACTTTTTTTATAATTGTATTCTATTCTTAGGATTTTGAATTAGAATATCACAGGCTGCTGCATAATCTGGTAGGACATAATAGGACTGTGCCAAAAGTACATGCAAATCATTAGTAATTTCAGATTAATTGCTGATCAGTTTGTATAGTATCTATTTTGAAATTAAAAGAAGAGCTAGATTGTCTCAAATGGCAAATCAGATCCGTAGAGCATGCTTCCATTTAAAAAAGAAAAAAAGGGTCAGAATCTTTCACAGGAGTTGCAGGAAACCTCCATGAAGGCACTAGGAGGCCTTGCGTCAGGGTTGGAGAGCACTCTTTGCACCACGCAAGAGGCCAGCATTTTGCTGGGATAAAAAACGTTAGTTCCTCTTTTTGCTCAGGGACCAAAATACTTAAACGTAAAACAGGGCCTGCCCAGCTTGTCCTGGAACTGTGTCCCTGGTAACCCATGCTCCTGGTAGATTAATTTTGCTGGTAAGCAATGCATCGCTACCTTAGCATAGCCCAGCTGCAGAGGAGGTAAGCCGCACGCCCGTGTGAAGTCATGAGAGCTAGAGCAGGACAGAGGAAATGTTAAGCCCTTCTGGTCCATGTACTCAGCAGCTGGGGTGACTTACTGAGAGTCGGCAGCTGGTCTGACCAGGAGTGACCCGGTCTCTGTGGGGCAGGGAGTGAAAGGCCCATGGTGTCGGTATTCCTGGTCAATAAGCCATAGCAGCACAACAGGATGAGCGGGCATCACCCCTGGAGGTCCCAGCTGGAGCCAAGCTGGCCACAACGTGCTGTGCTGAGGAGAGCGTGTTTCATGATGTAGGGCGCAACACGGTTTTTGATGGCCTCCTTTGCCACAAAACCCAGGAGCGAACAGCTCTTGGCGTCTGTCACTGGAGTGCCAAGATGGCAAAATCGTCTAAGCAGAAAGGGCAGTGCTGTTTGCAAGCGTTCAGGTGCCGGTGGTGTTGCAGGGCTGAGTGGTGGGAGGCAGTCAGACCTTATGCTTACTTGTCCCTCCTCTCCACTTCAGCAGGGCAGCTGCCCTGCAAGCCCAGCAATGCCTGCCTGTCTCACCCCCGACCCGGTCAGCCAGGAGGACTGTGAGGGTGCCCCTTGAATTTCTGTGCTGATCCTCTGGTGAAATGGTTCACTCACGGATCAGTTTGGGATGTGACTCAGCTGGTCAGTACCAGCCTCTGACTGTAAGTTGTCACTGCCTATGGCTGTATTGATAATATCTTCTGCTATTAAAAAAAAAAATCACCTTTTTTCTCATATAAAATAGGTTTATTAAGTCAGTATGGCTCTTTATAGCACCAGAGAAGAAAAGTGAATTCATCATCAACTAATGTGAATGCTAAAATGTGATTTTTTTATTATTGTTCTTATTTTAATTTACAGATGGTATGTTCTCCATTTTCATGCTGGCACTCAGTACTGCTATAAGCTATTGTAAACTTTTTAAACTTACACTACTTAAAAGACCATGCTAGTCTACGTGTACCTGTTTGCAGATTAGTCTTTCACATCTCTGCCAATACGTCCTAATGTGCTAATATAAAACCATGTAAGAGTTGTTCTTTAGTTTTTGCTGTTAAGCCAGTTGCATGTCACTATTTTTGGCATTGCTGTTTTTATGAATAATTACTGGTCTGTGAATTTCTTTTCTAGAATGATAAATGAACTTTTATTTCATCATTATTGAACTTTCTGACATTCAAAAGATTGTGAATTGCTCTTGATTGTGCAAACTGACATTTTGTATATAGATGAACAAGAGTTAGGTTCTACTTTAATAGTTAATATCCATCACTAAGGCTCTTGATCAAATAAGGTATATTGTGAATTTCTGAGCAAGAAAAGTGAAACTTCATTATTTTACTAACCTAACATCTTAAATGAATTTTGTATTTCAAGGACACAATAAAAATGAATATATCTATTTTAATATTGAATGACTGTCCATGGTATTTTTTCCAGCTTACATTTACACTTTTCTCACAGATTCACAATCGCTGCTTTCATTTTTAAAATTATTTATTCAGCATACCACATTTTTCTGTTTCTTGATCTTGAAAGGTCTTTCTGTAAGGAAAAACCGCTTTAATTCAGCACTGGCACGGAACAGCTCCTTTGAATTTAGGAAATGATCGAGTCTGGTTTACCCCTCATCAAACTTAAGCCAGTTCTTATCACATGGCGGGGGGGGGGGCAGGGGGAAGTGATACTTCTGACATTCTTGGGACATTATTCAAAATTGGTATAAAGATCTGCAATCCACTAGTGATTCCCAAATACAGCTCCTAGGCTTTTCCTTTTGCAAGCCTCTGTGTAGTACAAGATGCACTACCTAGTGTAAAATATTCTGTCCTCTCAGATCATTCATTTTAAAAGGAGAAATGAATGAAAATTGTTACAATATACAGCACTGCACCAGCAAAGCACAACTTGGCTTTCCTAGGTATCACTGTAGCTGCTGAGTTCTACAAGTAGGTATTTAATAGAAGGTTGGACCGTAAAGACATCAGTGTTTCTTCATTCCTTCACGCAGAAATGTTTGTCAGGTATGTCTGTGAGGGTTGTTGGAGGTACATTCTAGAGAAGATAGACCTGCAGCATTTTTCTGGGCTTGATAAATGTGTTTGTGACTGTGCAACTGCTTTAACTCTAGATTATACTAGAAGTTACTGAAGTTTATAAATAAAAAGTGGCATCATTTGAGATTTCTTGAAGGGCACATTTCTGAGTGAACTTTCCATGATGGCCTGAAAGATATCTTGGGGAGGGGGGGGAATTATTAAGACCTCCTAACACTGTACTTTAATACTTGGTTTGACACTAGGTGCTTTCTTGATGTTACTTATAGCACTCTGTATTTTAAAATAATTTAAGACATCAATTTATACATGACATATGCTTAATTTATATAAATAGAGCTATTTTAACTGTCAGACCATAGAAAGTAAAGTATTTTCCAGCCTATTACCTAAACCAGCCCATGTACCCTGGCTAGTCATGTCCCGATACCCCCAACACAGCAGAAAAATGATCTCATTACAAAAATACCCCTTAAAATTATGCTTATGAAAGTATTGTGATCCTTAAGTTATTGTCTGTGTTTATAAACAGTAATAAGTATGAAGAAATGGTTGCTGCATAGATAGAAGCATATAAAAAATAGAAAATGTTCCATTTTCATTTGAAAGCAAAGAATTAAACTGTAGTGGGATTTTTACCCTCATATAAACCAGCACTGTGTGTAGCCCATCCTATGCATCAGGCTTGCCTGGGATCTCAGGTACTGAGGTTGTGTGAATACATCATTTGTAACAGCAGAAATGTGCTTGTCTTCAAAACTACCCCAAAATAAACAAATCAAAAGAAGCCTAAGCTTCAGCTGTTCCTGCTAGGAGCCTTGCAGGATTCTATCTTGCAAGATTTTGTTAAACTGATTTTCACACTGGTGTGTTGATTTGTATTTTTTTTCCCCCAAACAGCAACTATGAATACAGTAAAGTTGAAAAAAAGTCTAGGTTCTGGCTACAGGGAGAGTAAAAGACAGTGAGCGAGCACCCTGTGATGACTTTTGACAGTGACTTCTTTCCTATCAGCTCATCTTTCCAACTACCTCTTTCTTCCAAATAGTTTAGTCGCTAACCTCCTACAGGCAGCAAGTCTTTCCCTGTCTAATTTCCATCTTCTGAGCCAGTGAATCGGCTAGCTTCTCAACGTATTTTTCACTTGCCTTCTAAAAATGAAATCTTTGCAGCAGCCTCTCGCAAAATCGGCATCGCAGGTAGCTGCTACAGCTCGGAGAAGTGCCGCGTCGCTAAAGCTTTTAACCTGGAAAGTGGATGGCCATTAGTTGAGCTCGGGATTGATGAGGGATTGTTCGTCCAGCACGGGGGGGGGGGCCGCCCCTCCGGGATGGCTCCGCTCCGGGATGCCGCCTCGGTGTGTCCCCGGCCCGCGGCGGGGGAACCCGCCCGCCCGCCCGCCCGCCTCCCTACGCGCTTCCCGCCGCCCGCCGGGCTCCCGGCTCCGGCTGGCGCTCGCTGCGCTCTCAACTCCTCCGAGCCCCTAAAAAAAAAAAAAAAAAAAAAAAAAATTCAGACGGAAAGGGATGGGGAGAGGGAAGTGAGGAGAGACTCCTGCCAGCCCTTCCTAAAAGTAACCCGTGTTTCCAGGGATGCTGGAGTGGGAAAAGGGGACGGGAACCCGAGGAGGTTCCTAGGGAACCGGTCTGGGTGTTAGGTGAGTTTGGAGGGCTTCGGCTGGTGGAGAGGAGGTTTACTCTGGAAAGGCGATTGTTTGCCCCTAATCCTCAATTACGAGGATTTAAAAATAGTATTAGAGGGGCAATCTGTTCTGCAACTTCTCAGAAGAAATAATTGTTGATTTAGATAAGCACTGATCCCTTCAGTGTTTGATGAAGACGTTAATTTATGGCTGTCTAGCAGTTTATGGCTGTCATTAGATTTTCAGCTTTGTCTCTGTTCGAAACGTATCGTTCTTTTTATTTTAATCCAAGACAATTATGTAAGAAAACGGTTATGTTTGATCTAAAATGCATCATTTTCCTATAGCATTTCTAATTATTCACAGATCATAGTTCTTATATGTGCATATATGAATTTAAAAATACAGCACTAAAGTGCTTGAAACAGACCATAAATTTGCTTCGTATTTTATTACACGTCTCTGAATCAGGTTGAGAGGACAAGGGCAACTAGGGGCTTGAGGAAGGATTTAACCCTTCCCGAGACTGGAGAACCAGCCAAAGCAGAGCAAATGCCCCTCCGGAGCGTTTCGCGGGCGGGGGAGGCTGGGTGACACCGAGCTGATGAGTGACCACGGGGAAATGGGGCTGGCTTGCAGCTCTTTGCTCATTTAGCAGATGTCCCTTCTGCGGCGTGGCCGGCTGCTAGGACCCCCCAGTCAGGCTCGGGGCGGCCACGCTGGTTCCCGCTCCCGGCAGCGGCTCCTGCCTTCGCTCCTGCCCGGGCCGGGATGGCACCCGGGGCGGCGGGCAGGAGCGGCTTAACCCCTGCGGCGCCTGCCTAAGCCAAGCGCGATACTTCATCGGGAGCCGGTATTAAACCTCCGATGGGCTCCGCTAGCGCCAGAGCCCCCCAGACGGGGGGCCCTGCCCCGCCGAGCGGTAGCGACCCCGCGGAGCGGGCGGCGGGGGCCGGGCCCGGTGCGGAGCCCAGTACAACTTCCCCAAAGTTTTGTCCCGCTCCGGCAAGGAGCTGTTCCGCCATCTGATTAAAGCCTCAGGATCCCTCCGGCCTGTTGGCAGCGGGTGCAATCAAAGTTATAAATGATCCTGGAGAGAGTCGCGGAGTCCTGGCTCATTTATTTTACCCCCCAACAACTCCCCTCCGCCGCCGCCACCACCGCCACAAAAAAAAAAAAAAAAGTGTTAATTGCTGTAAAGTTTCCGAGCACGTGGATAATTTACTTTGACTGCCGCGTTTTAATTAAAAGCAAACTTATTTATGTTTCTGATGTTTATATTACGCGATTTAATTATGTTTAGAGGCAGCGTCGCACTTTTTTTTTCCCCCTTCCACCCTAAATCACATTTTCATTAAAGGTTTTAATAAGAAAACTCACTTGACCACTATTCATTATCTAGTCCCCTCCATGCACACAAGTTCACTTACCCATTCATTTATTCACTTACTCATTCCAGCAGATCCGCTGCAACTGCTGCTAGCAGGGATGTGAACACTCATAATTATTTGTCAAAGTCTGGAAAGTGTATTATCCCTTCTTCTAGTGGTAATTAGTTACCATAGCATCTAATACGTAAATGTGCCCAGAGCACACCATTAACAGTTAAGCGGAGGATTCAATTTAACACATGATTATATCTTTCATAAGTCATTACATTAAGAAAGCCAATGTCACTCATGCTGGGACAATTTCAGGCTCAGGGCCGGGGTAAGGGGCCGGGGGCCGGGGGAAGGGAGCCGAGCTGAGCGGTAGGGGTAGGGGGAGCCTTCGGAGGAGGCTGGGGGGGGCAGATCCCGGATCGATCGGGCCGTTGGAAACGGGGAAGAAGCTCTTTTGAAGGGGGACATGTTCATTTCTGGTTAAGTGATCTATCAAGTGTTAAGAGGGGCGGAGGAGCCTCTCTCCTCCCCCCACCCCCGACACACACGGCGCTCGCATCGGCAAGACCTGCCCAGGGACTGTCCCGGAGGCTTCGTGGCGGTTCCCAGCGAGGCTGCTCGGTGCAGAGGGACCGGAATGAGAGGCCGGGAGTGACAGCACCTCTGCCCGGCAGAGACCCCTCTCCCTCCTCCAAAGCAAGCGAGGAGGAAGCAAGAGAGCCCGAAGTCGGGCGGCAGCAGTAGCCAAGAATGAAAAGCGGTTTTATTCCGCTTTCCAGTCGTTCTGAAGCAGAGGCAGACGAGAGAGAGGTGAAAGGAGAAACCGCCCGATGTGCCACAGACGGCAGCGGCCGCTGTCGCTCCTCCGAGCCGGCGGGGAGCAGCCCCGGCCGGGCCCGTACACACCGCCCGCGCCTCGGCCCCTTCCCAGGGGAGCCGGGAGGCAGAGTGTGGGCCTCCCACAGCCCTTTGCCTTCCCCCCAGCTCAGGTCCCGGCTGCTCCAGGAGTTTGCCGGGACCTCGCTTGCCTCCGCCGTCCCACGCCCGGGCACAGCCGAGCAGCGCCCGCGCCTTCCAGGGAAACCTCTCCGGGAAGCCTGCTCGGTAACCAGAGACATTAGGCGGTAAATCTTGCAGCAAATGTGTCCTGCGATGTTATATGCACGAACACACACTCACACACACACACACACACACATGCACGCACCACGCCAAGCTGGTGGCGGTGGTTAATTCCTAATCAGAATGATGGACAGCAGAGACAGAACAATACAAACTAATGGCTGTGTTGCTGATCACTTTACCCCTTGATTAAAGACACCCAATTATGGCGCAGAACAGTGTCGTAATTATGTTCCTTAATCACATCCAGGAGGTTTAATTGCCTTAACGATGTGTTTCATTAAATGAATTTAGGTATTATAGTCGACAGTTTTCATACACAGTTGTTTTCAAATTAACATAATATTAGACATCGTCATGGAAATTGTTTTAATAATCATAATTAGACGCACCCAGCCTTTGTCTAGTAAATGCTGAGAGACGCTTCTCCTTGCGCCTGGGGGCTGATCTGCCCACCCTCTCTGGGCTGCCTTCCCACAGCTCCGTGGCACTTTACAGTTATGTTTCCTGAAAAGTTACAGGTTCTGATTAATCTTTTTTGATGGGAAGTGGAGCAGAAAATATTTATCCCCTTCCCCCGCCTGTGGTGCTGCCGTTGCGAGAGGCGGCTCCGCGGCTACCCGCCGCCGGCCCGGGCCGCCCGAGGGGAGGGGGGACCCGGCGGGGCCGGGACCCCCGGCCCGGGCCCAGCGCAAGGCGGGCGGCTTTGGAGAGCTGCCTGCTCCCTCTGCCCTCGGGTTCGGGGCAGGGTGGAGGGTCCACGAGTAGAGGGGCGGCTACAAAACTTGTGGGGGGGGGGGGTAGGGAGGAGGCGGTGGAGCGGGGGAAGGTCCTGCAGGTCACCCCCGGGCTCATCCAGCCCCACGGACCGGGCGGCGGCGAGGGACGTGCGTGGAGCCGCGGGACGGGCGGGCAGGGCCCCGCACCGCCGGGGTCCGCCTGCGGGAGAAACGCAACGCGGGGAAGAACTTCTCGCCCCCTCCCTGGGACACCCTGGGCCGGGAGTAGGGTGCCGGAGGAGGGGAGGGGGGGGGGGGCTGCTGGGGACCATTCAGAGCAAGGCAAAGGGAAGGAAACGACCCGCCCCCCCCCCCCCCACCTCCTTAAATCTGGAGATATATGATTAACAAAGCACAGCATAATACAAGCGTTTGTTCAAAATATTTTAATAAAGATTCTTTCCGACATAGATACACATACAAACGATCGTACATTGCTGTCATAATCTGATTGACCTATTTAATATATATCACTCTTTACACATCCGTGACCTGCCAACAGATCCATCATGGCTCCTATTTTGCCATCCAACCTGACAGTCCGAATTTGTATTATCTGCAAGTAGTGGAAAATAGCTCGACTCGTTTTTGAAAGAAAAAAAAAAAAAAAGAAAAAAATTTCGTGATTTACAAATGGCAGAGAGACAGCCACCCAGCCATGCAAACTCAAACTGAAGGCTCACTTTGGGTAAATAGCTACTTCTTGCTTTTTATCACTCATTTTTCTTCCAAAAAACCCCACCCTCCCACCCCACCACCACCACCACCCCCCCGAAAAAAAAAAAAAGAAAAAAAAAAAGAAAAGAATTCCACGCGTTCGGTAAATCAGCCTAAAGTATTTTAAGCATTTTAAAGTATTTCAACTTAAATAATCATCAACAGTCAGAATAATTTACATACACATTAAAAGCAGTTTAAATTATACCTTTGAAAACACAGCGCCTGGGAAAACATTGGCTTGGCAAGTGTTCTTGTAGCAGCTATTGCTCTGATGCCTTGTAAAAGTAAATAGCTATTACCTGTTATAATGCAAAGAATACCCTTTTAAAAATCAGTTGGTTGAGCAATTAAGAATACACCTTTCCTGTAATTTTTGGACTGAAGCAATTTATTAAAGCTCAATTTAAATACAGGGATGATGCAACTTAAAATCCAGATGACCTTTCATAAACCTAAGCAGCTCGGATACATCAACATTTCTGGTTATGCGTTGTTGGCAAATAAACGTTTTAAACACTTGGCACACAGTTTAAGTTAATCCATGAACAGAATTTTAGAAGCATTTAAAGTAACTGCACATAAGACCCCTGACCTTAACACATGATAAATATTGTTGGCGTGGAAGGGTCATTTAAAGAATAACAAATAAATAGCATGTCTTGTTTATACATCATTGCAAAGTGGAAAGAAACAAGGTGCACATAAATATTTCTTTTAAAAATGCGATACTTTCAGCCACACGGAATAGGGGTTTTGATCGGTTATTTTTTTGTCTTATTTTTTAACTCTCTCGATTGTTTTTTAAATCACTCTCACCAAACTTTGCGCATTTTCACAGGATCAAAGTTTAGAGACGATAAAAAATACAAAGTCTTCCATAGCAATGGTCCAGTCTCTTTGTTTCTGCGAGTCGCTTAAATAATAAGTTTACATTTCAAGTTTGTTTGTTTCCTGGCTCAGAATAATAATAATACTGCTAATAATAATTAAAAAAAAAAAATCATCTATGTTCAAGTGCCCTCTCTGATTTGTCCCATCCACCTCCGCTCCCGGGTCGCTGCTGCCCCTTCCCCTCGGACCGGGGCCGGGACCGCGGCGCCCCGCGCGGCAGCCGGGGCCGGGAGACCGAGGTGGGGGCCGCTCTCCGTCCCTCGCCCCGGCGCTAGCCCCGGCTCCCAGCCCGGCCTCTCCTTTGTCCGAACGCGCAGCGGTCTCCCGGCGAGAGCGACCCCCCCCCCCCCCCCCCCAAGCACCCTCCGGGCCAGGGCTTCCTCCCCGCGACACCCCCGGCCCCGCGCCCCCTCCCCGGCGCCGCACGCACGCTGGCTCCCGTCGCGGTCCCGTCTCGGCAAAACCCGAGGAGAAAAGCGAGGCGAAGCGAGGCCGGGCTGAGGGAGGCGGGGGCCGGGCAGCGGACAGTCCCTCCACCGCCCCCGCGGCCCCCGGCCCGGGGCCGGGCCGCCGGCTGTCGCCGCTCCCCGGGGCCGCGGCGGGGGGCGGTGGCGGCGGCGCTTAAGGCTTCTCCGTGCACTGTTTGCAGAGGCTGGAGGAGACGCTGTTGAAAATGGCACATTTCTCCGGGCAGGAGGTGGCGGGGGGCAGCCCGGCGCTGAAGGGGTAGCCGGCCGCCTGCTCGTAGGCGCCGAGGGCGGGGTGCAGCGCCGCCGCCGCCGCTGCCGCCGCGGCGGCGGAGCTGGGCAGGGAGGCGGCCGAGATGGCCTGGCCCTGGTTGAGATAAGCCACCAGGCGCCGCATCTCCTCCAGGGCCTGCGCCTGCATCAGGATGTAGTTCTTGGCCAGGAGGAGCGTGGCGATCTTGGAGAGCTTCCGCACCGAGGGGCTGTGCGCGTAGGGGATGACCGCCCGCAGCTCGTCCAGCGCGTCGTTCAGGTCGTGCATCCGCCGCCGCTCCCGCGCGTTGATGTTGAGGCGCAGCGCCTTCTGCTCCTTGGACTTCTTGCTGCCGCCGTGCCCGTGGCTGTTGGAACAGCCGCCCTCGGCCGCCTTCAGCCCCCCGCCCCCCCCGCCGCCGCCGCCGCCGCCCGCCGCCGGCGAGGCGACGCGCGGGTCCCCCCCGGCGCCGCGCAGCACCAGCTCGCAGCGGCCGTCGCTGTCGTCGTCGGGGCTCTGCTCGCCGCCGCTGCTCTCGGCCACCGAGCTGCGGCTGGCGCTCTCGCCGTACTTGACGCAGACGGAGCCCGGCGGCAGCGCCAGCGGGTCGCCGCCGACGCCGGGCTGCAGCAGCGCCTCGGGCTCCGCCGCCTCGTAGCAGGCGAGCGGCGAGGGCTGGCGGTCGCGGGGGTGGGAGAGGTCGAGCCCCGGGGGCGAGCGGAAGGCGGACTCCATGCGCTTGGCCGAGGCGGCGAGGCTCTTGTGGAAGAGGTCCTCTTCTGCGGGCAGCCCCAGCGCCCGCTCCATCGGCGCCCCGCTCGCCTCCGCCTCCGCCTCCTCCGCCCCCCTCAGCTCCCGGCCCGCTCCTCCAAGGCTCCGCGCCGCGGCGGGCGGCTCCCCGGCGTCCCGCTGGCAGAAATCGCCTCCCGGCTCCCGCCGGGGCTGCGCCGTGCCCGGCGCCGCGGCTGCCCCTGCTCCGGCTCCGGCGGCGGCTCGGGCTGCGGCTCCGGCGGCGGCTCCGGCTCCGGCTCGGGCTGCGGCTCCGGCTGTGGCTGTGGCTGTGGCTGCGGCTCCGGCTGTGGCTCCGGCTCCGGCTCGCCCTCAGCAGGCGCCGCGCTGGGGCATTGTGCGCTGCCAGCGGAGCCGCTTCCACCGTTTATCTTGCTTGGATTCACCTTCAAGAGATTTCCGGACCCATCAACCAGCAGCCGCCGCAGACGGGGGAGTCTTTTACATCATTATCTCTGAGAGTAGGTTATTATGAAGAAGACTCGCCTGTTGGGACAGAGCTTTCTACCCAATCAGGTTAACGTTTTAATTAATAGGATTAAAACGGTAACAAACAATCCCAGGCGCTATCTGGCCCTGAGTCTGAATAGTTTCATTTCCCAGGTCTGAAGACAGGCAGCAGCTAGAGCTTTATAAGAGGCGCCTGCTCCATTATTCTCCCTGCCATCTGTATACACAGCTTAACGCATATGTTTGCAAGACGTTGTGTCCTGTTAGTAACCCAACAACTGCCTTTAGCTTGACATGTGTGGCGACTTTCACTCATCAATGAGCACACTAAAAGCCCTATTTAGATCGAAGGATGTTCTTTGCCTCCTTCAGCAAATTACAGCCCTGCACTGCAGAAAAGCCCGCTTCAACACTTCCCCTTCCGAGGGCTGCCAGCAGACTTCTGCTAACTTAGCCGTGGAGTCAGGAGTGACACCCTCTCCCCCCACCCCAGCCCACCCACCCCCTGCATTTACATTAACTTATAGCCCCCTCCCACCCCCACCCGTCTTCGCGAAAAGTATCGCCTGGAAAAGAAAAAAAAAAAAATAAAAAAAAAAAATTAAGAAACCTGGACCAACCCGAACCGCCGTGCCCACTCCTGCCCACCGCCAAAGTCCACCTTGCTTCCCTGGGAGGCGAATGGTCCCCAGTCCCCTCTCCCCTCTCCAGCAAACGGAGACCAAACTGCGGGGAGGTTCCCCTCCTCCTCCCCTTAGCCGTTTTCAAGTAGCGGATTGCCGCTTTAGAGTGGTTATCCCCCGTGTCCCTATAAAAAATATAAAGCCCCATCAGTTACCTTGAAAATGAACCGATCTGGGGAGAAGGGAAGGTGGGGTGAGAACGGGCAAAACCCACCAAACTTTATTTTTTATTATTATTGTGATTGACCAACTCTTGGCAGCTCCATCCCTCCGGCGAGCCCAGCTCGGCGGGAGCACCCCGCACCGCTCCTAAACGCCGGGATGCCGGCGCCGGTGTCAGGGCGAGAGCGGCCCCAGCGCCCCGGTTACCCCCTGCTCTCCTCCCGGGGCTTCTCCTCGGAGCCGGGCACACGCTCTTCTGCCCTCTCCCAGAAGCTGAAGTGGCAGCCCGAGGGCTGGTCTGAATTTTGTCCCACTGGTCCTCTAATGCTGGAGGCGAGCAGCTCGCTCTCTCTTTACTGTAAGCGCACATAGTATTTAGTGGCAGGTTTTCATTCTTCTGACATCAGTAAAAACAATATTTCCCAACACTTCCAGTAAATCATTCTTATGTGGCAGAATTACTGAAGGCTATGAAATTTTTTGGTTTCTCTGGTTTCATTAAAAACCTTTTAATTGTGTCTTTCAGAGTTGGCCCCAGGTGTTGGACTCTTTTCATTACATTTTGCTCTAATGTGATGAAATTCTAATTCTCTCCTTACCATATGGTTAAATTTCCCCACTGAGAATTAGTTGAAAAAGGAGAAATAATCTATTAATCTCTGTAATAGATTCACAAATGAGGTTTGCCACAGAACCTGTTTTTGAATGGTAATATCAGAACAGTTGGGTGCCTTGTTTCAGGAAAGAAAGGACCAGGCGACAACAGAAAACGTTTGAATTTTCACCTGGAAAGAATGAAAAGAAGCCAAGCTGCAGATTTCAAAGTAATTGACTGAGATTTCATCTAGCGAGGACATGACTACAATACAGACCTTCCTCACCTCGTGTCTCCGGATCAGAGGCGAACATACAAGCCGAGCCCTCCGAAGAGGGGAGGGGGGGTGTCTCACCCCCCACTCTCCCCCCAGCCCCGTTTGGCTGCTGCGCTTGTCCCTGGTCGCCGTCCAAGCGCACAGTCACCGAGCGCCTCGCTCCCCTCCCCCTTTCCAAGGGATGCCACCGTTAACCTCTATCATTATTAATCCAAAAGCATTTTAGGTTTATTGTTTTCCAATTAGCAACTTCATTTTCTCTGGGAGGATGAACAAAGGGCTTTATAATCGCCATAGGTTTGGGGTTTTTTCTTTTCTTTTTTTTTTTTTTTTCTTTTATCTGTTTAATATCCAACTTGTAAAACTCATGTGGTCACTTAAGGATGATGGATACTGTTATTATAATTTGATGGTTAGGGGGATCATTTCATCCCTCGCAGCTTATTTCGTCGAAGACAGAGGTCTCCGGCTGGATCTCTCCCGCTGATCCATGGGTTCAGTAGTGCTACGTCCTCTCTTTTTGCTTGCAACTTTGGGGACGGCGTACGCTCCCGCTCCGCCGGCGGCGGGGCCGGTTGCCCGAGGCTGCGGTCGCCGCACTTGCCCCGAGGGGCGGCGGGCGCTGCCGGGCCGCGCCGTCGGGGCGGGGGGACGGGGGCATCGCGGGAACCTCCCGGAGGTCCCGGCCCCTTCCTCTTGTCCTCGGCTGCGTTCGCTCAGATTTGCGCTCTGCATCTGAAATTTCTCTCTCTTCGTCGAAGCCTTCTGCTCACCCCTGTCCACCCGTCAGCCCGCCTGCTGCTGATCTGCCTGTGGATCTGTTTATCTGCTTGTCCCTGCTTCTACCCGTCCATTCATCCGCCTCTCTTTTTCTTTTATTTCTCTTCAACCTTTCCTTTCCCTTTCTTTCTGGGTCTGCCCCCTGTTCTTGAAACATTGATGTATCCCTGTCATGTTGCCGATGCGTTCATCTGTGACTTGCCGTGCTTTAATTAAGCTAACTTTCTACCAAACTTTAGCTTGGGGGGGGGGGAGGGGGCAGGGGGGAAGGTAGCGAGAGGAAAGTGGGGAAAGCAAAAAGAGACCCCCCTCTCGCCTCCACGCCTGTTGTGATCTGCCTCTCCCCACTCCTCCGGGCTCCCTCCCGAAGAAGTGGCTGTTTAATAGTCTCCGGGAACTTTAGTTTGGAAGCAGGCAGAAGAATTTATAGAAGCTTTAAATGCTGGGCTTATAAAAATACCGAGGAATGGTCTTTGAGGTTTATGCACTCGTAAACTTTTGCTGATTGCTTCTGGGAAGTTGTCAGGCATTTAACACTGCGTTTATCTTACAGCGCAATGAAAACACATCTGCCCAGCGTCTCGTTACCTGGTTTAATTGTACCGCAGCCCTCTGCCACTGGCTCCACTCAGCTTGGGTCATTATTTCGGGAAACGAGCAGCCCGGAGCCGAGCCGCAGGAGGAACTGCGCCGGCCTCTCTGGAGCATCACCCAGCCTCCGCCGTGAGCGGCCGGGCTGGGGCCGCCCCGGGCGGGGCGGGAGGCAGAGCCAGGGGGTGCAAGGAGGCTGGAGGGTCCCAGGATACAGGCGAGAGCCGACGGCTCTGGGCAGAGGCACGGCGTGCCCGCTACGGCAGGACGGCCCCCGCAGCAAGCTGGGGGCTTGGGATCACCCGCGTTGTCCCGGTCCTTCTTCCAGCGGCTCAGCCCGAGCCCCTCCTGCCTCCGGCACGCCGAGCCTGGGAGAGAGCACAGCCGGGCCCCGAGTTCCCTACGCAACGGGGGGGGGGGGCAGCCCCAGATGCAAGGTCTGCCCGGCTTTTTCAGCGCTAAGTCAGGTGTCGGGGAGCGCTTTCGTTCGCCGCAGCTGCTTGTGTGTTGTCTTCTCACTTAGGCAAACTTTAAGTTCAGGGTGAAGAAAAGAGTAAAATGAAGGAAAATGACACACCCATTGCATTCGCTCCTAGTATAAACCTCTTCAGAGGTGTCTGTCCAGAGGCAGCCCCAGGAGGCCGGTGAATTCCCAGCCTGGGAAGTGTTTCCAGCACTAGACAGGGGTCCGGCAGCCCACCGAGGTCTCGGGGCCGCGTGTAGGGGAGGAGAAGGGGGCGATGCTCTCAGCCCCCGGGACGCCGGGCGCAGCATCCTGCTTCCTGGGGTCAGGGCGGGTCGGGAAGCGGGCAGGGTGGTAGGACGTGGCAGGTACGTGTGTGCAGCCGGGCTTGTAGGATATTTGTGTGGCGAGGGGCTGCGAAACGGATGAAAACATTGCCCCCTTCCCCGGTCCTTTGCAGGAGGAGAAAAACTGCATTGATGAACTGGACCCGACAACGCAGCAGAGATGAGGCATCTTGGGGTGAAGGATGCCATCCCGAGACGGGCGGCCCTACACCTCTGAAGGGGACCGCTGAAGATGGAAAGTCTGGAGACGGATCAAAGGCAGCTGAGGATCCGCGCTGAGACCCACCGGGTGGCCGGTAGGTCCCCGCCGAGCCCGGACGGGACCTACCGGCCACCCGGCCCGAAGCCCCGGTCCCCGTCACTGCGCTCCCGATCCAAAATCCACAGCACCATCTCCTGGGCAATCGGAGAAATGCATGGCCCGCCTCGGAGGCGTCGGGTTTGATGTCGGCGGTGGAAGGAAGGACCGACGTGCGGCTGGAGCGATATAAAATTACATGGAAATGTAAAAAAAAAAAAAACCCCACCACCAAAAAACAAACAAACAAACCAAAGCAAACCCCCCCAAAACTCCAAACCAATTACATGGAAATGTAAAATAACCCTGCAGAATGTTTTGGCATGGGGAAAGAAATAATTATTCCTCTGGTCTGCTTTTGAAGCTGAAGTCTATGGGGTGAGGGCTGTGCTTGGACAGGAGTCAAGAGGCTCTCAGGAGGTATTATGTATTCATTTACATATACAAACCAGGAAATACATGTACTTTAAATAGATTATGGCTGGAAGAGCCTGGCGGTATCCCAGTTTCAGGGACAACACTGGATGTATGTGCAGACAAACCCACTGAAGTGTACACTGAAGTTTGTGGAGAAAGACTGGAAGATCCCACCACAATTCAGTATGCTACATTTTGGGACATTTGAGATTTTCTTTTCTTCCTTTCCTTTCCTTTCCTTTCCTTTCCTTTCCTTTCCTTTCCTTTCCTTTCCTTTCCTTTCCTTTCCTTTCCTTTCCTTTCCTTTCCTTTCCTTTCCTTTCCTTTCCTTTCCTTTCCTTTCCTTTCCTTTCCTTTCCTTTCCTTTCCTTTCCTTTCCTTTCCTTTCCTTTCCTTTCCTTTCCTTTCCTTTCCTTTCCTTTCCTTTCCTTTCCTTTCCTTTCCTTCCCTTCCCTTCCCTTCCCTTCCCTTCCCTTCCCTTCCCTTCCCTTCCCTTCCCTTCCCTTCCCTTCCCTTCCCTTCCCTTCCCTTCCCTTCCCTTCCCTTCCCTTCCCTTCCCTTCCCTTCCCTTCCCTTCCCTTCCCTTCCCTTCCCTTCCCTTCCCTTCCCTTCCCTTCCCTTCCCTTCCCTTCCCTTCCCTTCCCTTCCCTTCCCTTCCCTTCCCTTCCCTTCCCTTCCCTTCCCTTCCCTTCCCTTCCCTTCCCTTCCCTTCCCTTCCCTTCCTTTCCTTTTTTCATCTCCCTCTTTTCTCTCCTTCCTTTCTTTCCCTTCCCCAGAGAAGCCCCTATAGGCCCTCCAAGCCATTCCCCTCCTCATGCATGTGGTTCTCCACACATACGCACTTCTGCTTTGGCCAAACCAGGGTTACTGACATAGCTCCCCTTAGGAAACCATCCCCTGGATCGACAGAGCTACCTGTTCTGCTTATTTATCTACTTCAGCCTGAATTCTGCCTCATGCAGCTCTAACTGTTCCCCTCCAGTTTCCAGCTCTCAGAGTAGGTCCTCATTCTCTCTGCTGCTTTCAAACAGCCCCCCAGCAAATGCCTAAGTGGGTCTCGGCAGGAGCACAGAGCAGAGCTCCGGACAAGTACAATTAATTTTTACTCCCTGCCCAGCTTTCATTTGCACACTTCACCTTATTTTGTTTATACTCAAAACTTCCCACTGAAAGGAATCTGGCACTGAGCTTACTCCTCCTACCCTTGTTTGGCCAGGCTATAGATGTTTATTTTCAGTTAGTATTTCATTGCCAAACAGTTTCTGTAGGCCTTTCCTTTTCCTTCCATGCTTGTTGAACTCCCTCCAGTTCACCTTTATTGGTACTGAAAGTACTTAAATCTGAAAGCAGTAGTCGAGGTGCTATCTCATCAGTATTGTATACAGAGAGAGACATCTATCACTTCCTGGGTACATGACATGATGCCTCTGTGTTAGAAGCCCAAAAATTACATTGGATTTTTTTTTTTGTCACACTGCTAGATCCTATTTAATTTACTGAAGCCCATATACCCAAATCTATGTGTTAGTAGGCATGTATTTTACACCTACTGTATTCCCTTCAGTCACCTCTTTGCAATTATAGGAAGAAAAAAAAAAAAAAAGCTTGCGTGTGCCTTTCTTCCCTTCTTTATAAATCCACCCTGTTTATTGGTTGTGGATCTATTCTCCCTAAGTGCTTAGGATTTTTACCTTTTAATATTTTTTCCACTATATTACTGCAGACTGAAGTTAGGCTTACCAGATGGTAGATGACAGGTTCACTCTTTCTCTTCCTCTTCCCCTGCCATTTTTAAAGACCAGTAACGTGCTCCCCTCTCTTTTCAGACCTCTTAGAGCTCACTAATTCTCCAGAACACTTTAAAATAATTGTCAGTAGTTTGAATAAGTTCATTAGTTAATTCCCTTTCCTCCCCATGCTGCACATCACAGAGATACGCTTAGTTTCACATCCTTAGCTTTCTCCCCCTTAACCTTCCTTATGACTTCTCTCAGCAGTTCTAACTAGAAGGTTGTTTTTCCTAATTGTACTTTAGTTTTGTTAAAAAAATGCAATTCAATAGTTTTGCTAATTTAGAATCATTGCTCCTTTTGTTCCCTTCTTTGCAGAATAACAAACCCCTTTTATTCCTAGCAATTCCCTTCTTCCCCTTGTAATTAAAAGATCATCCAGAATCTATGCACATCTAAGTAGTTGCTACATTGAAAAATGGAGGCACTATCGCTAAGCAATACTCTATAAATAAGGCAATTTTATATGTTTAATAACTTATCATGGGCATAAAATATAAAAATGTGTTGAAATACAGTTCAGTAAGAGTCAAAATCCATATATTTAACAATGAAAAATAATTTTGTTCTCGGATTCTTACTATATTTCAAATATTTTTGAATTAAAGTATAAGCTCATTTCTCTTTGCATCCCTTCGGTTGCTATGATAAGTAACAAGAAAGAACAAAGAATTTCCTTCCTGGATTACTTTACTAAATTCATACTTTAATCTTTTGGTAGACGGTGTTTTTCAAACACACTCAGATGTCTGATTGTCAGCTTTATGTCTCAGGAAGTATTCCCAGCAATTCAAGTACAGTAAAGTATCTACCTCTAGCAAGACTCTGTGTACTATATAACTTTTATAGTCATTATAAAAAGTAATTTATTGAAAAAACTTAAACCTTTTCCAACTCAACTGACTTTTGATTTAAAGGTGTGTGCTCCTGGTTATGGTAATCAGGTGTGGTAGGTGCTTTTTTCAAAATTAGGTTTGCTGTTTATGTCACAAAGTTTAGAAGCTCTGAGACTAACATCCTCTAAAACATAGCATGTTCACAGAAGCGGAGATATCAGCTCATGTTTCACTGTTACACTGCCTGGAATTGCACATAATACAAGGTAGGAGAACTTTTCCCTTTTTTAGATCACATTTTTACTCCTGGGTATTATTCCTGTTTGCCTTCTCTGTAGTACAATACTGTGACTGGCTACAGGCTGGGTCTGGGGAAATGGCATTTAACAAAAAAGGGAAATCAGCATAGTTCATTGGTATTTGACTCCTTTCTGTCTGTCTGTCTTTCTGTCTTTGTCTTGTTTCTTTTCTATCTTACTCTTTTTTCTTTTTTACCTCTTTCTCTTTCTTATTTTGCTTGGTTACTTTTGCTTGCTTTCTTTCTTGCTTGCTTGCTTGCTTCATATACCATATGGCCTTGCTTCATTTTAAAAGTGACAGGACCCTTTAATGACAGCAGAGATTGTGACCAAGAGGAAAGCTCCTTGTAACAGTGCCTAGCTCTGATTAGTGCTGTGACACTTGCTTACAATATTTTTGAGCCAAACCATTGCAATGGGATTTGAACTTGCTTTTCGATCCAGAGAGGAGGATGCTGCCAGCTACAGTCCCAGTCCTGCCGTTGATTCTACGTGGGCAGAGGCCTCCTCGTGCAAACTAAAGGACTCCACCACTCTGCAGCCACGCCAGCAAGGGAAGCAAAAGCAGTGAGGCATGAGCAGGTGAGGCAGAGACCCTGCCATGCTCCTGAGAGGTCCAGCTACTGAGCTCTGACATCTGGGGGTGTCTTACATCGGCCTTGGTGTTGCTCTGCATTCTGCTGGTAGGTCAGTTAGTCTTTTGTTCAAACCCAGGATCAGCATACCCACTGCCAGAGCTCAGCCAGAAACCAATGCAGGGCAAGGGCAGAGGCCAAATGCTATCCATGGAAAAAAAACCCTACAGTTCAGTTTTGGGAGGAACTTTGGCTTTCAGAGTATTTTGCAACACAGCCTCAGTTACCAAGAATAGTCCAAGTATCACAAAACTTACACACAACTTCCTTTCTGAGGGTAAGACTGAGTGACCAGAGAATGCTTGAGGGCTGACAAATGCTTTTAGCATCCTTAGTCCCATCTTAGGCTGTCACAGAGACTTACTGATGTTTCCTTTGCAGAGTTATTTGATTATTCCAGCAGAGGACTGCTGGAGGCAAGGGGCTCCATGCACCTGCAGGCTGAATCCACCAAGGTGACAGTCATCTTTGAAGAGGAAAGTTTGCACGGAGATCTGAACATATTTCAAACTGATTTACTTCATTATTGTCCCATTCCTCTCACTACCATCCGCTTGGACAACAGTTTGATTTATTTGAGTTTAAATGAGCATGAAAAAAAACGGTGTGGCTAGAGGCAAGACTAGGTGCATCTGATCTACAAAACACGTAAGACTGAATCTGGGGACTTGTGAGCTGAGGCACTGTCAGGGAAAGGCAGCCTTTTCACATCCCTGGCCCTATACATACCTACGTATAGCATCAGCCCAGGTTAATACGGGAAAGAAGCCCTGTTTCATGTACTAGTTGGTTACCTACTTCTTGTCAATAATTCTGAATGAAGAGTTTAGTGAAGAATAACACACAGTTTTTCTGAGAGTTACATTCACTGAGGTCAACTGTATACTAGTCTAGTCATCAGACTTGGAGGGATGCTTGCTTGAACTCCCAAATGCTCCCTGAGACACACTGTTTTAGACTTCCTAAACAGGGCATAGGATTTTCCATGACTGCCTCTCTTAGCTATGGCCATAGGAAATTATGCAGGAATTTCCCAGTGTAATGGCAGGAGGATGGGAGATGGAGGCTTCAACACTGACATTGGCTCTGGTAAACCCAAGTCACCCTGCAGACACATGTTCTGTGTGATATGACACACATCAGATTTGACCTGGGCATCTAATCTCTTGGTCCAAGTTTTGCTTTTCTAAATTTAGCCTCCCTTCTTCGTACCATACATATGATTTCCTTCAGGATTCCCCTGCTTCTTAGGGTAGGTTCTCTGTATTGCTCACCTAAAATAAAAAAACAAAACAAACCCACTCCGCCCAAAGATAAAACAAAGACTTAAATGCTTTCGGCAGTGATAATTATGCCTGTGTATCAGATGAAGCTCACAGTGCAGAGGAGTGTAGCTTCAGTGTGCTCACTAACCTTCTGCTCATGCATGGGATGAATCTGGACCCAAGTGCCCACACATCACAAGATCTGGGCACCATTTTTAGTGATAACTTCAGGATCATACTGGCAGTGTGAGACCAGGCACAGTGAGAAGCATGGAGCCTGCAACACATTGTTATCATATTCATGCTGTTGATTCTGATTCTCTGATAAAGTTAATTGACTGAGTCAGGGCAAATTTGCTCCACACCTGCTCTGGACAGAGCAAGCTCAACCAGCTCTAATCAATCATTCCCACCAGGAAACTGGCACAAGCGGAGCTTGTTCAGCTGCTGCCAGCGGCTGATCTCGGTGGCACTGGTGCAATCCCAGGGTGACTGAGCGACGCATGAGTCGCCCTGGGGGAACCACATGAGAATCTGTCGCTAGGCCACTTTATTTTTTACTCTTAAAACAGTAAGTTCCCTGAGCCTTTCTAAAAAGCTTTGCCAGTCTCTGTGCCATTCAATTAATGCTCTGGCAGCATTTCCTTCAGAAAAAGTGTACTTTATTGCATTTGCGCCCTGTCCATTATCAAATTGGTTCTAGGATGGACCAAGGGAGGACCTTTTCCTCTGGTGCCCATACTCAAATTCCTCATCCGAGTACCTTCAGCAAGGAGGGATGGCTGCACTTTGCTCTGTGGGTAGGGCATGTGGTCCAGGAGTCTGAGAAATGCCTCACTGTGCCCTGCATTTCCTGGATTTACCCAACAGGAAATTCACCCTGTTTTGGGCATGCTTAGAAATGGCTATTAGACACACCCAGAACCTACCTCATCCTTTGTTTCTGAATATTTCTGAGTCCTTTCAGCTATTCTGCCCTGCCGCCCGCACAGAAATCACTCCATCCAAAATCTATGCCTCTTCCCAGAGGGAACCTGTATCTAAAGGCTCTGGAACAAGCTCGTGGGAGCCTGTGGGTCTCCTGCACAGCAGCTCCTGATGTGGTACATGGAGCAGTTGGTCCTAAGCCCCAAGAGGAGCAGAGCTCTGCCAGGCCCCTATAGCAGGTTACAGCATGGGATACAGCAGCTTGGCAAACGCAGGACCTTGACTCAGATGAAAGACTGGTTAAAAGCCCCAGCAGAGCCGAAACTCTTCCCAAAGGAGTAACATAAGAATAAATCGTAGGGAAAGACCATGTACACATTTGGATCCTGTCAGCGCTGTGTTTATATGCTCTAGCTACAGACCCTCGTCCTATGCTAAATGTGGGTTTGGGTATATTACTCCCTATGCATTGCAGGATTGGAGCTTCAACCAGGCCAAGTAGGCACTCAAGGAGTTGTGGTTTCTGATCTGCCTCATGATAACTTGCTTGTGTGTCCAGATGCTCAATCAGAAAGCAAGGGGAAAATTTAAGGTTTTAAATTAATCGGACACTAACAAACAAACCCGGGCATGGGCAGAAACAGTACTATGAGCCCTACTGTCCTCACCTCAGCTTTGATGGGTGTAGTAGTGGTGTGCTTCTCTGTGCTGGTCTCTGAAGGCACGGGAAGTTATTCAGCTGTCCCAGTGAATTTAATTCCTTGAACATCTGGTCTCCATCTGCTATAGAAAAGATGGCAGGACAGATGGGAACATCCTAGTGGCTGTAGTCAGCCTGGGGGGCACCTATTGCATCGTGCTCAAATATATTTTGGAAATGATAGATCACAGGACCTGAAGAGCTTTCGCATAAAAGCCCTAAGGGTACTGTAAAGTTAAATAAGGTGCTTTTTTAAATTATTATTTTGTAAGGGAAAGATGTTGATATATTAAGAGGCAAAAGTAAAAGATATATTCACTATAGATTCAGCAGGTAGACCATGCTTCTAGGTAAAGGAATATAAAAGACAGCAAGCCAGAGTATGGGTGGTGCACACCGTTTTGTTGCTAGTACACACGCTGCGTCTGCTTTCCACCATTCCAACTGGCCACTTACAACATAGTGTTTGGGAAGAGACAGGGTGGAGTAGTGACCCCATGGGAACCTCATGAAGTTCAACAAGGCCAAGTACAAGGTCCTGCACCTGGGTCTGAGCAATCCCCAGTACCAGTACAGACTGGGAATGAATGGATAGAGAGGAGTCTTGCAGACAGGACTTGAGGATCCTGGTGGATGAAAAATTGAACATCAACCAGCAATGTACGCTTGCAGCCCAGAAAGCCAACCATATCCTGGGCTTATCAAAAGAAGTGTGGTCAAGAGAGGTGATTCTGCCCCTCTACTCCATGATGTTGATACTCCACTTGGAGTACTTCATCCAGTTCTGGGATCCCCAGCACAAGAAATACATGGATCTGTTAAAGTGGGTTCAGAGGAGGGCCACAAAAATTATCAGAGGGGTGCAACACCTCTCCTATGAAGAAAGGCTGAGAGAGTTGGAGTTGTTTAGCCTGGAGAAGAGAAGGCTCTGGGGAGACCTTATTGTAGCTTTCCAGTACTTAATGGGGGCTTATAAGAAAGACGGAGAGAGACTTTTTACCAAGGCCTGTAGTGATAGGACAAGGGACAACAGTTTTAAACTGAAAGAGGGTGGATTTAGATTGAACATAAGGAAGAAATTTTTTACTATGAGGGTGGTGAGACACTGGACCAAGTTGCTCAGAAAAGTTATGGATACCCCATCATCAATGTGTTCAAGGTCAAGTTCAATGGGGCTTTAAGCAACCTGATCTAGCAAAAAGATGTCCTTGTCCAGGGCAGGGAGGGTTGAACTAGATGATCTTTAAAGGTCCTTTCTGACCCAAACCACTTTGTGATTCTAAGAGTCTGAAAGAAGTTCATCCAGTTCATGCCCAAAGGACAATACGAACTGCACCAGGTTTGGCTCCTTCCAAGCTACATAGTCCTCTGAGACCATCCTGGAAGGCTTTGTGTTTCCAGATGCCCGATCTGTCAGCATGCTCTGTTTTTTTCTTAGTTTGATAGTGCACACATTGTATGGGCTGCCTGTATCGCATATCTCATATTATTTTAGCTATTGTAAACTGACAAAAGAAACAGAAACTAATAATGACATCTTAGGGCTGCCAGGGGCTTGAGGAGACAGAGGCCAAATGCTCTGGGATCTGGGTGAAGCCAGTCTGCTGAAGACAGGTCCGGCCTTAGTGATGTGGGTATCCATCAGTCTGTGCCTCTTTGCCTTGGGTCTAGGGACTGCTCCCCACCCCCTTTACTGAGGAGTGCAGATACAGACTAAAAGCCAGAACCTTCATCACTGGGACCATTTCAGCTGACAATTGAAGGTTGCACAATTTCCCTGGGATGTCAAATGATGAAGGAAAGTTTGTCTTACTGAACTAGTCAAAGTGGGAAGTACAGAGGGTCAGCAAATCTTCGGGACAAATGGAAACACAATGTCATTGGTTTCAACCCTTGGTTTTACATTTTTTTAACCTTAACAATCAATGGTAAAGACATTTGTGGTAAGAGACTGACCATGCATCACTTACTGCCATCACTAAGGAGGGCCTGGCAGCTTCTACCTTAGGGTTATAGAAATTTTTCTTTCAGCTCCAAAACAGTGATGCTGCAGATTGAATACTAACCTGACTGAGGTTTGGTACTTGATAGAAATGCAGTGTAACAAAGTCTAGTGGTAGATCATGTTTACGCTATGTTGTGAGGAAAACAGAAATCCATCCAATTTCAAATGAAAGGTGGACAACAGCTGCCAGAACTGCTGCTGGAATGAAACCCTAGAAGAAAAAAAGGGTATTAGCATAGGGTAGACAGAACAGCTTCTTTCCAAAAATTATTGTCAGTTGAAGGAAGGGACCAGAACAGGCAGGATTTTATTTCATAATATTCACAATATTTATTTCACAATTTCACAGGATTTTATTTCAGCCTGTATTGTGATTCTTAAGCAGTTACAGAAAAAGGTTTACCCCCTCCTCACCGCCCCCCCCCAAAAAAAAAAAAAAAAGAAGAAAAGAAATAATCTGGGAACTGGAAAATCCAAGAGAAATGTGAAAATGTGTTTTATAATGGCTGCAAAGAAACTGTGAGTATTCAAATACTGTTAAGGATTATCACTTATACAAAATGTGCAGATCAATTAAAGCAAAAGGACATAAAGACTAACTATCCCCATAGGTGACACAGCTGGTGCAGGGAAGATTTATCCCTTTAGATCAAACTTGACATAGATTATTCACTGAAGTGTTTGAGAAACCTCACTGTCCTCCCTGTTCTCACATCCCTGAGACAGCCTTGCTACAACTAAACAGGAGATTTTGGTGTTTCAGGTAACTTCTGCTGCTCCGTCTGAAACAGCAGGCACAGTTTGGAGTTACACAGTCTCAGCTAAGTGGACATGGGTCTAGCAGTTTGCAGTAAAGTGCAGGCTTAGGTAAGCACCCTTTAGTTCCCATTTTCTTCAGTCCATTTGTTGGAAACTATCACTGAAATAATAAAGTACCTATTGAAAAAAAAAGGGCTACAGAGTCAACTTCTGACTATGTTTAGTATTTCTATTGCAGAACGGTGCCAGTGAAACAGGGTTAACATAACCTCAGAGTTTGCTCGTGAGAACAATGCAAAAAATCTGTCATAAACCAAAAGAGATCAATACTTGCAAAAAAATAAAAGAGGGAGATAAGGCAAAACCAGAATGCCCTAGGAACTGCCACCACTTGATAGAAACAGTCTGCGTATCTGTGAGGATATCAGTTGTGTCATGAGAGGTAGCCTGGTGGTCATAGGAGGTTGTCACTCCAGATGGACACTTGCTCTGCCAAGAGGAGAGCAGACAAGAGGCATTAAGTCAATTGTTTTGCACAAGACATTTTCAGGCAACAACCAGCAGGTAGAATTGACTGAGTCCCAAAATATGACACAGTCAGGAAAAGGCTGTGTCAGGGTAGACCCAGAGGTCCAAATGACAAATATGCAACTCTAATTCAGCATCAATTCTGTTAATTAAGTTAATAGTTTGTTAACAAGAATTTGAAGGTTTTTGCTGTGTTAACCCTAGGAATGTGCTGAAGATGTTGATGGTGTGTGCCTGCTAAGGGGAGGCGTGGGGAAGCGTGTTGTGAGATGGTGCTGGCACATGCCTTTTGGAAAGGGCTGTTGGGTTGTGCTCCCGTAGCGCCGTACCGATCCGCTCGCGCACAGGCAATGCATAGAGCAGACCTCTGTTGGGCTCCTTGGCTCTTAATGAATCTAAACAACAGCTGTTCTCTCTTTCTTTGGGCCAAAGTCAAATGCTGCAGCATAAAACATGTGGGTTACAGTGCCATGGAGGGAGTGTGCAATTCATCCTCCTGTAACAGTTGCAGGCATGTGCACTTGTGTGAGCATCATTTACAAGCACATGATGGTCTAGAGGAGGGCAGGAGAGTCATAAAGTGCAGGTTACAGTTAAAGGGCCCAAAGTAACCACTGTGAGCATCTAATCAGACCTCTGTGCCACGTAGAAGACTGCACTGAATTCTTTTGTTTAAACTAGATCAAGTCCGTAGAAAAGAAAATCTTAATGTTTCAGTTTCCTTTGTTAATGCACCATGACCTTAGAGAAATTGTTCTAATGACAGCTGTTCTCCCTGTTTAAAAAGTGCAACTTTCTCCTGGTTTGATTCTGGCTAGTTTCAGCTCCTTGGCATTGCATTGTTATACCTTCCTTGGCTAGACTGGAGATACTTTAACTACTGTAACTGAGCTGTCAACTTCACACTTGTTAAAGTCAGTTCCTTAAGTTTATCATGACAAAAACACCCCTCAATGACCGTTTCTGGCTCATTTCTGAACCCTTTCCATATTGTTAGGTGCCTGCCTGAGGAGCGGTCAGTAGAACTGGACACCGTGCTCCAACTGCACTCATTCAGGGGGTCAGTGCCTGACTGGCCACTTGAATGTTGAGCCTGAATATCGGGCTCTTTTCCCCTACTTGATATTCCCTGTTTATGTATCCAAAGATTTCAGTAGCCCTAAAATTGCACTTGGAATGGTGTTCAGCTCGTTGGCCATTTTTTCCCTTAATAAAGCCAGCCTTCTTTCTTTGTCAAGCTGACAGATTTACAATCAACTCAGTAATTTTGTTTAAGATCTGGGCATGATATTACCTTACTTTTAGTTGTCTTGAACTTTTCCAGTGTTTCACAGATTATAGAAAATAGTGAGGTGCTTTGTTAACTCTTCTGAAATTCTTTCATACAAAATCTCTTATACCACAACCCTTGCCTACATTTTGAAAGAGGATTCACATTCATTTATATGCACTTGCTATATCTACAAGAATTTGCATGTGCACTTCAAATATGCTAAAACGTATATTTAAATATGCGTTGCAGACCACAGAATTGGTGTTCAGCTACTCACAGATTTTAAAATCAGGAAACACCATTATAATAATTTAATCTATGTCTGTCTGTGAGGATACTGGAGCAGGTTCAGTGCAAGAAGCAAAGAGAAGCAGCTTGGCATTGACAACCAAAGAAGTTGTACATTTTGATCTAACTTTTGCCCAACTTAGACTGCAGATTTTTTTTCTGTGCTTGTTAGAAATAAATTCTAATTCCTGGGTGAGCTGGAGCAACCCTTTCAAGCAGATATTTTCTCTTGACTCAGAGACTTCATCTGATGAGAAGCTATCAGAGTGACTGAAAAATTTCATCAAAATCTAATTAAGCTCACCATTAACGTTTCACACAAGTTCTAAATGCAATGTATACAGTGTTGGTTGCCAGCTATTGGAACTTCACAGAATCACAGAATGGTGGAAGTTGGAAGAGACCTCTGGAGGTCATTGGGTCCAAACCCGCTGCTCAAACAGGATCTGTTATAGCTGGTTACCCAGGCCCATTTCCAGTTGCTTTCTGAATATCTCCACAGATGGAGACTCCATAACCTCCCTGGGCAAACTATTCAAATGCTGGCCAGCCTCATAGTAAAAAAATGTGGGTTTTGTATTTAGGTGGCATTTCCTCAGTTTAATTTATGTCCATTGCCTCTTGTTCTGTTTGTGGGCACTACTGAGAAGAGTCTGGCTCCCTCTTCTTCATTTGTTTCCATCAGATAGTTATATATGTTGATAAGATCCCCTCTGAGCCTTCTCTTCTCCATGCTAAACAGTCCCAGCTCTCTCAGCCTCTCCTCTCACAAAAGACACTCCAGTCCCTTAATGATCTTTGTATCTCTGCACTGGAGTCACTCCAGTAAGTCCATGTCTCTCTTATACTGGGAAGCCCAGAACTGGACACATTACCACACATATACCTCACGGGTGCTGAGTAGAAGGAAAAAATCATCTCCTTCAACCTGCTGGCAACCCTCTTCCTAATGCAGCCCAGGATACTGTTGGCCTTTTTTGCTGCACTGTGGGCTCGTGGTCAGCTTGTTGTTCACCAGGACCCCAAGGTCTTTCTCAGCAGAGCTGCTTTCCTGCTGGTCAGCCCTCAGCATATACTGGTGCCTGGGATTATTCCTTCCTAGGGGCAAGACTTGGCATTTCCCCTTCTTGAACTTCATAAGGTTCCTCTCTGCCAGATTCTCCAGCCTGCTCAGCTCCCTCTGAATGGTAGCACAACCGCATGATGTATCAGACACTCCTCTCAGTTTTGTATCATCTGCAAACTTGCTGAGGTGCACTCTGTCCCAGTGTCCAGATCACTAATGAAGAGGTTAAACAGTATTACCACCAATGTTGAACCCTGTGGTAGGCCGCTAATGATTTGACTCCACGTGAACTTTGTGCTGCTGATCACAACTCTCTGGGTCCAGTTGTTCAGCCAGTTTTCAGTCCATCTCATTGTCCACTTATCTAACTTGTACTTTGTCAGTTTATCTATGCTGATGTTATGGGAATGTGGTGGGTTGACCCTGGCTGGGGGCCAGGTGCCCACCAGAGCCATTCTATCACTGTCCCTCTTCACTAGACAGGGAGAAAAGGTATAACGAAACGCTTGTAGGTCGAGATAAGGACAGGGAGATCACTCACTAATTATCGTTGTGGGCAAACCAGACTGAACTTAGAGAGAAAATTCATTTAATTTATTACCAAGCAAAACAGAGTGGAGGAATGAGAAATAAAACCAAATCTTAAAACACCTCCCCCCACTCCTCCCATCTTCCCGGGCTCAACTTCACTCCCGGCTTCAACCTCTGCCCCCCCTCAGCGGCACAGGGGGATGGGGAATGGGAGTTACGGTCAGTTCATCACACGTTGTTTCTGCTGCTTCTTCATCCTCAGGGGGAGGACTCCCCTGCTCCAGCGTGGGGTCCCTCTCACGGGAGACAGTCCTTCATGAACTTCTCCAACGTGAGTCCTTCCCACGGGCTACAGTCCTTCACAAACTGCCCCAGCGTGGGTCTCTCCCGCAGGGTGCAGTCCTTCAGGAACAGACTGCTCCAGCGTGGGTCCCCCATGGGGTCACAAGTCCTGCCAGCAAACCTGCTCTGGCGTGGGCTCCTCTCTCCATGGGTCCACAGGTCCTGCCAGGAGCTTGCTCCAGCGAGAGCTTCCCATGGGGTCACAGCGTCCTTCGGATGCCTCCACCTGCTCCAGCGTGGGGTCCTCCATGGGCTGCAGGTAGAATCTCTACACCCCCTCATCCTTCCTCCATGGACTGCAGGGGGACAGCCTGCTTCACCATGGTCTTCACCATGGGCTGCAGGGGAATCTCTGCTCTGGTGCCTGGAGCACCTCCTCCCCCTCCTGCACTGACCTTGGTGTCTGCAGAGTTTCTTACATCTTCTCACTCCTCTCTCTGGCTGCAAAAGCTCTCTCTAACTTGTTTTTTTTTTTTTTCCTTCTTAAATATGTTATCACAGAGGCGCTGATGGGCTCAGCCTTGGCCAGTGGTGGGTCTGTCCTGGAGCCGGCTGGCATTAGCTCTAATCAGACACAGGGGAAGCTTCTAGCGGCTTCTCACAGAAGCCACCCCTGTAGCCCGCCCGCTACCAAAACCTTGCCACGCAAACCCAATACGGGGAGACAGCATCAAAAGCTTTACTAAAGTCAAGGCAAACAGCATCAACTGCTCTCCTCTCATCAACCAAGCCAGTTGTCTCATTAGAGAAGGCTATCAGACTTCCCCTTCATAAACCCATGCTCACTCCTCCAAATCACTTTCTTGCTTGGAAGTGGTTTCCGGGAAGATTTTCATCATCATCTTCCCAGGGACTGAGGTGAGGTTAAGTGGTCTTTAGTTCCCCAGCTCTTCCTTCTTGCCCTTCTTCAAGATAGGAGTGACATTTTCTTACTTTCGTTCTTCAGGACCTTCAAAGATAATCAAGAGTGACCTCTTGATGGTATCAGCCAGTCCCCTAGGCCTTCTTGTGTATGTTCAGTTTGTTTAAGTGATCCTTGACCTGGTCCTCCTCTACCAGGAGTAAGTCTTCCTTTCTCTGGACTTTCATTCTGGTACCAGGGGCCTGGGATTCCTGAAGACTGGTCTTACTGATAAAGATGAAGTCAAAGATGGCATTGAGTACGTTGGCCTTTTCTGTGTCCTCTATCACTAGGTACCCTGTAGCAGATACCAACTACGGTGGCACCCATGTTGATCTGCCTACTAACGTTGACCCATAAGCTCTCCACTGGCTCTGACCTGTCCCAAGGCTGAACTCCATGCACTCCAGCTGCTCTTTCACATAAAGGGCAGCTCCCCTTCCCCATCTTCCTGGCCTGTCCCATCTGAGGAGCCTGTGTCTCTCCTATGCAGCACTCTAGCCATGTAAACTATCCCACAATGTCTTCATGATACCGGAGGTCATACCCTTATAACTGCACTCAGACTTCTAACTCCTCCTGTTTGTTATGACTTTTTCTACTGGACAGAAAAGATTTCTTACTAACAGAAATCTTTTCTAGACTCTTAGACCTTTAGTATCTTCTTCTTAGAGAATCCATATTGAGCTATGTTATTTTCTCATTGTCAGGCAGATTTTCCAGACCATGAATTGTAACTATTTTCTGAACCTTTTGCAGTCTGTATCTGAATCAGCATCCTTTTCCAAGTATAGATCTCAGTGGTGCCTTCCAGATGTGGTGTCCCGAATCCTGTGTACTGTGTGCATAATAACATATGCTTACTATTCCATATCTCTTTGTTTACTATTCCAAAGACTTAAACTTTATGTGAGAAAGGTGGAAAACAATGCACAACAGAGAGAAAGACATGCTTTGTGTTTGTTCAGTGATCCGTCTCTGTCCCTAAACCTCCTAAAGTTCCAAAGATTTAAAAGACTGAGAGCGATCTCGGGGGGGGGGACGGGACTGCTGGGACAGTCCCCCATTTCCTTCATACAATCTAGAGAGACATCATCCAACCTGGAATGACAGTGTGGAAAAGGCACACCTGTGTAGAAACTTCTGAAGCCTATGAAGACTGTTGTGAAAAAGAGATGGAGAAGCTGGGAAATACTTCTAGCGAAGCAGAAGTGAGAAGGAAGCTCACTGTATTCTGTGAGGGCAAGTCCTTCTGTGGAAATAAATTATGAGATACAACATCAAAGGATTGCCAAGTGTTCTGTTGACCCCACAGGAATAATTTTGCCCTACACGTATATACATTAAAATGAAATAATAATGGTTAGATCTTAAATCAATATTGATGGCAAAATAGAATCACAGAATAATTCAGATTTGCAGTCCAAACTCCTGCTCAAGCTCTAAAGTCACACATATGTAAAGGCCTGGATCACTCTTCTTGACAACCTCCTTATAGGTACTGGAAGGCTGCTATGAAATGCCCTCTTCTCTAGGCTGAACAAGCACAGTTCCCTTGGCGTCTCTTCACAGGACAATCACTCCAGCTACTGACCATGTTTCTGGCCTTCTGCTGAACTCGCTCCATTTGACCAATGTCTTCCTTGGATGAGGAGGGGCAAAACTGGAGACAGTACTCTACATGCTATCTAAGGAGTGCTGAGCAAAGGAGGGTAATCACTCCCCTTGATGTATTAGCCTTGCTGCTGTTGATAGAGTCCTGAATGCTGTTGGCCTTTTTGGCTGCCAGAGCACATGCAGGCTCATGTTCAGCTTGCTATCTACCAAAACCCCAGTGTCCTTTCCAGCAGAGCTGCTCCACAGCCAGTACATCTCCAGCCTGTATCACTGCAATCGATTCTTCCTTCCCAGGTGCAGGACTTGGCATTTGTCCTTATTAAATTTCATGAATTTCTTGTTGGCCTGTTCCTCCAGCCTGTTTAGGTCCCTTTGGATGCTGGCCTTGCTCTCAGGCATATGGACAGGTACCAGTTTAGTATCATCTGCAAACAAGATGAGAATGCATTATGTTGCTTCCTCCAAGTCATTGATAAACTTATTAAATAGAACAGGTCTTAGTACAGATCCTGCAGTATTCAACTTGTAACTGGCCTCCAGGTGGAGTTCAACTCATTAGCCAGCCCAGCTATTGACTAGCTTTTCACACCTCTACTTGTCTGCTGTCCAGACCAAAACATCTCTCAGCCTGGAGAAAAGAAGGCTCCAGGGAGACCTAATTGCGGTTTACCAGTACCTGAAGGGGCCTACAGGAAAGATGGTGAGGGACTGTTTATCAGGGAGTGTAGTGACAGGACAAGGGGTAATGGGTTTAAGCTGAAGAAGGGTCAATTTAGATTAGATGTTAGAAAGAAATTCTTTACTGTGAGAGTGGTGAGGCACTGGAACAGGTTGCCCAGAGAGGTTGTGGAGGCCCCCTCCCTGGAAGTGTTTAAGACCAGGTTGGATGGGGCTTTGGGCAACCTGGTCTAGTGAAGGGTGTCCCTGCCCATGGCAGGGGAGGGTTGGAACTAGATGATCTTTAAGATCCCTTCCAACCCAAACCATTCTATGATTCTATGATTCTATGATATAAGAATATTGCAGAAGGCAGTTTCAAAAGCCTTGCTAAAATAGATTTAAATGACATCCACTGTTCTCACATTGATCACTGTACCAGTCATTTCATTGTAAAAGATGATCCGGTCTGTTGTGCATAAGGACTTTAGTAAATCCATGCTGACTGTTCCCAGTCATCTTCTTCTGCATGTTCCCAGAAATGTCTTCCAAGATAACTTGCTCCATGATTTTCCCAGGGACCAAAGTGCAGTTGACTGACCTGTAGTTTCCTGGATGGGCATTTCAACCTTTTCTGAACATGGATGCAACACTTGCCTTTCTCCAGAAGTCATGGATCTCTTGCAGTCTTCACAACTTTAGAAAAAATGATAGTCACCCTGCAAGGACATTGCCCAGGTCTCCCAGCACCCTTGGATGCAGCTTGATCAGTCCCATGGGCTTGTATGAGTCAAGTAGTTTTAAATAATCCCTGAATGGATCCTCAACCACTGCTGGTAGTTCTCCATCTCAAACTTTCTAAGACTTTCTAAGTCTTCTTTGGAAGACTTTGTTGGAGAAGTCTGAAACAGAAAAGGCATTCAATGTCTCAGTTTTCTATGTATCCACTGTCACTAGATCACCTGCTCCATTCAGAAATGGACTCATGTTTTCCTTGGTCAGTCTTTTCCTACTACTAACACAGTGGTAGGAAGTCCTCTTTTTGCCCTTGGCATCCCTTGCAAAGGTCAAATTTAGGTGAGTCTTAGTTTTCCTAACATCATCCCTACATGCCCAGGCAACTTTTATACATTTCTCCTTCGTAGACTGTCCCCGATTCTACCTCTCATATCCTGCCTTTTTGCACTGGAGCTCTGTTGTATGCTCCCTGTTTAGCCAAGCCTGTATCCTAATACATGTACTTTTCCCCACGAGTATTGGCATGAACCATTCTTGGAGGATGTTGTCCTTAAAGACCTGCCAGCTTTCATGAGTTCCTTTACCCTTCAGAGCTACCTCCCATAGGATCCTACTGGTAAGATGCCTGAATAAGCTGAAGTCTGCTCTCCTGAAGAGCAGTCTTTACTCTGCTACTCACCTTCCCCGGCTGAGAGTGAATGCCTATGGAGATTTGCCAGATCGCTTCTTAGAATATTTTGGGGGAAAGAAAGGCTAAGATTCAATAATTGCTTAAGGAAGTAATTTCAGTTTCTGGGCTACGAATGCATATTTTATTTGGGTTTATGCCAAAGTAGAATTTCCTTAAAATGAACTTAAGACTTTTTTACTTTCCAGATCATAAAATGCTTTTTGCAATGAGGGACAAAATACACCCATTTTGCCATCTAGGCCATTTTAGACATAAAAGGGATCATTTTAGAAATATCTTCAAAGCAGGGCAGGGGTGTTTGACAGCTGAAGTGTAGCTGAGCACCTTGTTATTCCAGCTTAAATTAGTCCCATACCTTTGTTACTTTACTAGATATCTGCTGGTGGTGAAAAAGATGCTCACTTCCTTGAATATCATGGGACAATGGAGGGATCATATTGCTTCAGAGATGCTTCTCACCTCGGAAATGTCTTCATCATGGGACATGATTTCTTGCAGAAACTGTGTAACATCGTTTGGCAGGTGGCAAGGACTCTCAATAGGCAGTGTGCATAGGCCACCTCATTTTGGATGGAGAACAGTTTGGGCACATAGATGCAAACTGTGCTATTCCATTTGCTCTCAGGACCATAAAATGGTCATGATTTATTTTATTTATTGGCACAGATGTAGCACATCTGACACTAGTAAAATTTATTATTGCATAGCTCCGTACTATTACTATTGTTAAGCTCTGCCTTGGTTTCTAAAGGAGGTCATACAATGTCCTTTAGATTAAAGACAGGCTTTCCCACATATTTTTGTTACTATCCCTATCGCTACTGTCAGTAGTGGTGACCCTGGTATTGGCTCTGCATAGGGCTAAATTTCATTTGTACTTGTAGAGAAGGTAAAAGGGAAAGACATTGGAGGAAGGAAAGGTTCAGGTTTTATTCTTATCTTTTTTTTGAAAGTCAAAGTGAATTGCATGAGTTCTTCTGAGGTCATTCTGAGCTAGCTTGTAAAATAGTGGGGTGCAGTTTTCTGTGGTGTTAATTCACATCAAATGAACATGAGTTAAAGTTTGCTTTACTTGCACAGAGGTCCTGTGTTTTGCTTATTTATTAAGGCAGTGTCAGGATACTTGTACTGCAAAGGCCTGTACTGTATGTGTTGTATGAATAAAAAATGTTTCTCTCCTAAAAATCTAGCAATGTCACACTTTTTAAAAGCACTGAAATTATTTCAGATATAAATGATTTGTATTAAAATATTAGAAGCTGAAAAAATCCAAGGAATATATATTGACTAAGCAGAGGTCATCCCTGTGCCTCAGAGAGATATGAATTTTATAACCCCACATAAACAATTACAAACTGTGCAATCTTTTAGAGAAATAGACCAAATGAGTGAAAGATTGTGTTAAACTGACAAAAGCCCAGAAAATTAAAACTAGGTATAAACCTTTTTTCTGACCATTGTTCTTGTTTTGAAAACTTGAGGTGCCTAGGTTTTGTAGGTTTAATTTTTGTGTCTTTTATTTCCTTTTTTGGAAGTGAACAGTTGACAGTCTGCTTTATATGCAGCATGCATAGCACATAAATAGCATTCAAATTAAATTCTACACCAGCTGTACATACCCCATACATGTGGTTCGCGAATGTTGCTGACTGCAAATGGTGCATATTTTGATTTTCAGTTGATATCTAAAACTGTGAATTATCTTCTGAATATGTAGTGTTTTGCTTTCAATCCCTAGATTACATTTATATCAAGCAAAATAAATACAACTGTCTGATAATCACAACCTGGCTTTCTTCAACTTAGGTAAAGATTAGTTTCTGGCAAAGTGACCCCAAATCTCGTCTTCTTCAAGGCGACAGTCCCATTTTGGATCCGAAAGGCAAGTTTGAAATGAAAAGTAGCCAGGAGGAGAAAACCCAGCAGGTTTCTGCACTCTGCACCCTGTTAACCTGAATTGTCTTGAATGTGGGGCTGCTTCTACTTCTGTAAAGTCCCAATGTGCCTCTAAGTAAGACTTGGTATTCAGTGATTAACCTTCTCAGGCATGTTCACACTGCATGACATTTATATAACATTGACTCCCAGCAACCTGTTCCAGCATCCACTGGGCCCAGTATAAAACCTGTGAGGATTTTTTTGGATGTGGCCTGTATCTGGTTCTTCCAATATCCTGGTCAGGAATATGGCAGGGAGCCATCGGAGGGACGAGAAGTAGCCAGATGGCACCAGTACACTGTTGCTTTGGCATTTTTTTCTGGCCAGCTGACTGGTGCGATCTCTAAGGAGGATTTTTGTTTGTTTGTTCATTTGTTTTGTATCTTTTCTTTGAGGTGGCCTGTGGACCTGAGTTAAGCTCACTGGTAGCTTGATTACCTTACAGATTTTCCATATTTTCTTTTCTCTTTTTCATTGTTGCACATAGTGTTGGAGGAAATTTATTTTGATATACTAAAATCTTGCCCTGATTTCACATTCATTTTTCATACAAAAGCCTTGCTGGCTCTAAGGAGAGCCATATGCTTGAAAGACATGCAACACTGATATTTTTTTTTCTATCAGAATATCTATGAACATTGTAAAAATTCAAGACAAACCTCAAAGGGAGATAAGACCCATATAGATATTTATGCCCACAAACCTCAGAGGGAGATAAGACACATATAGATATTTATTCCCACAGCAAAGACTTTATTTTAAATTCTGAGTCTGAAAATTCCCCCTCTCACTGGCTGTATCGCAGATGTTGGCATCTTACTTAACGAGCCGGGGGAGTTCAGGGGAATCTATGGATGCACCCTCCTGAGGGCAGATGTAGCCGTGAGATTTGTCTCCCCATCCTCTGCGCTGGCCAGACACGAGCCATTTCTGGTCTATACAACTGTGTTAACATCGCACTGTGCTCAAGTCAATAAGGCCTGGTGACAGGCTGTGGATATTACTGGTTTGTGTCTAAACAGCTTTGAGACTAGAGCTGGCTTGTATCCAGCCATCTGAGAGCACCGACCAAGCAGCCTGCATGTATCTGCACCTGTCCACGTGGATGTATTATAAATGTGTATGATGCAATATAATTCACTGTTTATAAATGACATATTGTGACACCTCCTCCTTGAAACACATTCCCCACCCCCCCAAAGCCTTTCAGCAATAATCCAACACAGAAACAACATGGCTAAGAGAATAAGTGCATCACTGGGAGTTACCACTTCTCCTTTGTGTTTGAACCCTATGATCTGCCTAATTGAGAGATTGATCTTGATTGGTTGTGAGCACCCACGGTTCCTTCTGATGGGAGCATATGGTATTGCACTGTATGCGCTTTGAGCCAGGGAACAGATCTCTCACTACCCGCTTTACACATAGGACTGACATTACTACAAAGACAGGCGGCAGTAACATAATACCTTCCAGCAACTGTGAAAACTGTCTGCGTCATTCAGATGCTTTTCTACTTACTGATAATTTAGTTCCAACAGTGCCTTAAAAAGTGGTCCGTCGGCCTCCCAAAAGCACAACACTCCTGAGTCATCTGTCTGCTTGCACCTTTACAGGTGATGATGTTCCTTCTGGTTTAGTATATCAATGGTGAATGAGTGACTTCAGTATAAAATGTAAAAGTCAAAATATTCCACTTAAAAGCTGCTTTTGGCAATATCTTTTCAACACACAGGTTGCTGATTCTTAAAATTTCTGTTCGGACTAATGTGGCCAACACCACACCGATTTTGATGACCGATTTTTGTATGAGATGGCATCAGCAGCTCAGTTGTTCTAAGGGAAGGAGAAGACAGGAAGCAGCTGCATTTGTGGTCTGCAGATGTTCAAGACACCACCAGTCAGGAAACTGCTAACTACCTTTAATTGATCAGCACACCAAAGTGGAGGAGTGAGCGTTCACATCTGTGGCCCATTCTTACAACATGTTTCCTCCTCACTAATTCTTGCTACTGTCTGGAAGCTTTCCAGGCTGCTGCTAGTGATCAGAAGACAATTCTTCCATAAAGACGCAGGCATTTCCAGCTCTCGAAGGGCTTTAAATAACTAAGGAGAGGTGTTTTCTGTTATAATAATTAGTTAGACTAAATGAACTGTACTTAGAGAGGATTTTAGCTTGGTTTTAAGGTTTGCTACTCCTCTAGGATCACTAGGCCTTGGTGCTTTGCTAGTTATGATGAAAATCAAGCGGGGTTAAAAGGTTTGCAAAAACTGAAATAAAATTATGTAACACAGCATTGTAAAATAACAGGCAAGAAGCAGCAAAACAAGTCATGTTTAGTCTGCAGGGTCAGATACAAAAGATCTTTCTCCATCTCTCTATTCAGCATTAAAACTGTGGATGCTTTCCTAAACCTGTGTGGCACTGTGCATACCTGTGCCCGCCAGGTAGCATAGAGAGAAGAGCCCTGACTTGTGAAAGTCAAGCCTGGTTTCAGATGCTAACCCATCCTTGGGGCTTCCACGGGGTCCCATTCAGATTCAAATCTTCTCTCTTGCTCTTCCCCTAGGGTTTCCTAATCTTTAATGCTACCAGGGAGGAGTGCTGAGCTTCCTCCCAGGAGCCCAGGGCTGCCTCAGCCTTGGAAATGCTAACGTCCCCTGGGCATGGCTGGCAGTGATTAGGACTAGCCCAGCCGCTAAACTGGAAATTGGCTAGTCCCGAAACAGATTGTCAGCCCATGGCTCAGGTTCAGCAAGGTTCAAATCCCAGACTCATCCCATATTCTGCGTCTTTAAGCATTCTTTAAGCCTTCGTATAGCTTGGGAGAGTGCACACAGAACACCACTGCCTTTGGGGTGATAATGTGACTGCTCTCAACCTTGATGTTGACAGTTTCCATGATAAATGTGGTGACAATCAGTTTAGAAAGGTAAAGATGGATTTAGAAATCAGGTTCTGTTCTGTGGATCTGTTCAATAGTAATAAAAGGTAACAGATAGTAGAATTCCTTGTAATGGGATGTTGTTGAGACTAGGAACTTAACTAGGACTGGATGTTTATAGAAGTAACAATATCCAGACTTATAAATAGTTAAAAATACAATTTTTTTTTTTTTTGGGGGGGGGGGAGATGGTTCTTTTTCTTTAGACTTTTTGTCACTTGGTGAAGTTAAACAGATAGTCTGTTTCTTTATATTGCATACACGTCTGGAAACAAAGTTTTATCCATATCTGAAATTTAGCAGCCTTGCAAGATCTCTGACCAGTATAATTTCATCGAAGAACATTGACTGGAATCATCAGGGAAAAAGTTTACTGTTGTGTTATTCCAATATGTTTGTTTCCTTTATCTGGATGTTAAGACAATGAATCAAATGTACAACACAGAAAAAGATTACCTGAGGTAGGTAAAAAAATAAAATCATATAATCTATGCTGCAAAGTAAAAGTCTTATTTATTTATATCAAATATCAATATTTTTCACATTTGGAGACAGTTGGACAGTTTGGAGCATAAGTTTCTATATAATTTTGAATGACCAGAAAAAGAGGAAATACTGTACTCCTCATTTTCTATCACAAGTGTAAAAGGTATGAAACTAGCACTTGAACAAGAAAAGGGAGAAAAATTTATTGCTTCAAAAATGGGAAACTGCTAAACATGAAATAGGGGTCTGAAGTCTCACCTAATGAGAAACTGCTAGAACTATCTGTTGCAACCTGAGGATAAAGACTGTGCTGAGGCTCCAGATTAGGTACAGAGATGTCTCTGAGGGGTACAGCTGACTTGTCACTGCACATGCAGCCGCTGCAGAGCGTGGGACTTCATGCCAATTTGACATCCAAAGGCAAACAGAAGGATGTGGAAAAAAAACACATCTTTTGGCACAAGTCTGACTAAACCATGCCTTTTCTACTACTGAAAAATAATGCAGGACAGGCTCCTGACAGTGAGGCCAAGCAACACGATACATTCACTTCCACATGCCTAAACTCTTGTCCCCCTTGAAACAGGGGGTGGCCATATCCAATCTGACTTCTCATGTCTTCTTTATGTTTCTCCTCAACTTTTAGTTAAACTTTGAACCAAAATAAAATGTGCTGGGGACATTTTTGGGGGCAGTTGTGGTCCACATTGTGGAAGTGGGGCATTGGACAGCAAGTACCAGCAGCTACTGCTCCATGCATTGTTCGTCTTCAAGGATATCATTGAGCTTTCTGCCTGGGAGCCTCCAATTTTGCAGTTCAAGGTCTAAGGCTGCTCCTGTCTATATATATAAATAGGTTGTATATGTGATTGACTGGCTGGCTGGCTGTTTGGCTGACCAACTGTGTCTGTTCACAGCAAGAGGAGATTTTGGTATCCACAGTGCTGCTTGAATCCTCTCTGTCACTTATGCTGCTTCAGTATGGGGTAAATTCTGTAGAATTTGTCCAGCTAATCAACTAACAATGTTGTGCTAAGAAACATCTTAGAATTCAGATATTCTGAATGTTCTCCATATTTCTATATTCTGAATGATTCTGCATTCGGGTAATTATTCATTCTTTTTGTTAATACTGACGTGTACTGCAAATACTTTCCATGCATATGCTAAATGATGTTCATGAGGAAATGTCTTTTCATTGAATGCAATGTGTACAACAGAGGTGCCTAAATGCACTGCCAGGGTATATCGCACACATTGAGGAGTAAATGAAAACTCAAAAAATCTGTTGTAGTACTTGACATCTTTGTGATGTGTTTTTTTTTTTTTTTTTTCCTCCTGAAAAAGGACTTCACATGTGTGGTTCCTTTTCTGAACAGTCCTGCCTCATTATTTCTCAGTTTCACTTTGGACATGTCCAGATTGACTGCCCACTGCCTGCAACTGTGTAATACCATGGGATCTTCTGGTTTTAGAGCTCTAAGCTATAGACCTATAAGTCTGACCAAGAAGTCTCCAGAAAGTCAGTGTGGAATAAATAGCAACAATTTAATGTTCTCACTTTGTTTCATTATTAGTAGATGGCCTGATTCTGCACTTTCAGTGAGACTAATTCAACATTGACATAATTCAGTAGCTCAGTTTTTATGGACTGATGATAAAGTTGTATTGATGCCAATGTCAGACTGACATCACAAGTTTAAAGATGGACATAAGAGGCATAAACCAAGAGTTATAAACTGGTTCGTGATTTCCCCCATAAGGTCTATCTATATGTGACCCCACTCTGCCCTTGCTCTGAGTCAACTATAATCCACCTGACTAAATTAGCCAGAGCCTATATATTATCTCACATCTCTGGATGGTAGCTGGGGCTCAGTGTTGTGTCATCTCCAGTTACAAGGTTTGGCGTCACCTTGGAGAGCAGAGGGCAAAACCCGTGCTTCTTTTTGTGCCTGCAAGGCACCACCCCCATGGCACTGGGCTACTTCGGCAGTCAGGGGTTCTATGCAGCTGGGGACTGCAGTCACTAAAAATAGTCAGGAAGGTTAAAAAAAGCAAGATTGGGAAAAGCATTTAATATGTGATAAAGTAAGTGATTTTATAACCGATTTTATTACTTAAAGTTCAAACATTATTTTCACTAGTCTTTGTCTGGTGTAAATGAAGATGAAAGAAGTTAGACAAGGGGAGACTTGAGTACTGTAGGATGCTTCAGGGATCACGTCTTTAAGGGTTATTAAACACAATTTGTTTTTGTCAGATTCCAATTTGTCTGTGTTTTAGGAAATCCTAGAAACTTGAGTTCTGACATTTTGTATATCCCTATTAATTATTCATTCCTGAGAATCTGTACTTCTTTGACCTTAAGAATTATTGCCTGTTTACATTGAAGAAGACTCAGTAAGACTTGTCATACATTGTCCTTCACAAAAAATAAAAAAATATCAGAGTCTTTCTCCCTGGGTAAATGAGGAAATAAAACAACCTGGGCTGGGTCAATGGTTTTAATACTGGTGGGAAACTCTTAACATGCTGCAGAGGCAGCACCTAAGGAATCTGCTGAGATAGCTGGATCTGCAGTTCTAGGTTAAACTTAGGGATACAGGTCCACACTTTATCAATGTTATGTGGGATGAACTGACCCTTGTGCAGAGTGACACCAGAGGACTCATGCATCACTTATGTCTGACAAAGTGTCCTAGGTGGGACTTTGGTGGTCCATGAGGCTAATGTGGACGCTGTTTGCAGGAGATGATAAGTTTTAATCACTATGAGTAAGGTTAATACAATTGCTCTCTTTGTATACACTTTGTTTTTATTGAGACAAACTTCCACTGCACTCAACATAATATTGAATGTGCTGCACAAACCCCACCAACTTCAGCAGTTCCAGGGCAGAGCTGGCTGCAGATTTCCAACCAGAACAAGATTTTGCTGGAAAATCCCGCTTCCATGAAGCATTTCATGGAAACAATTTGCTTTTGGTGATGTCAGTGGTTTTTGCTCAGACTGCATGGAAGCCTGGGCTTCCCAGGAACTGAATTTTTGTCTCAGCCTTATTGCTCCAATTACTATGGAGTTGACAAGCCCAGGGCTTCCAGGGTTTGCAACACTAGGGCAGCCCAATCACCTAACCTTTCTACAGCTGGTGCTGGAGCAAGCATAGCACTGAGAGGTCCTGGGATCTGCACCTCTAGCCAGGGCTCACATCTTGTCTCTGCAGCAGGATTCTGGGACCCAGTTTTCACATAAGCCAGGACTTCAGGGATTCTGGTGTTTCTGTCACTGGACTGAGAGCAAATCATGCTCTTCACATCTCCAGCTGTCCTGTGCTGCAGTGGTGAAGAAGACCTGCAAGCACATTAGTTCTTAATGCTCTCTGATTTGGGATTGGGTATGACTTGGACACTGAAGAACTCATTGGGATGTTTGACTTTCCTAGAAATAGCCAAGAGTTCAATTGATGAAAGAGTACTATTCCTTTAACTCAAAGAAAAATATCTGACTGAAATATGTTTATTTTTCAGAAATGATTTATTTTTACAATTTTCACTCACAGTATCAAAATTTACAGTTTTCATTTCAGATCAGGGAAAAAACCTTCAATTTGATCATAGAGATTTTTCCCATAGAAAAGCTTGTGATGGTATTTAGGACTCAGCACTGAGGTTCATCATCACTTGTCACCCTCTCCTTGAATGGCAAATGAGCCATTCAAACTCAGGACTGCACTACAAATATGAGTGATCCCAAGTTCACAAGGGGGAATGGGAGACAAGGGCTAATCTGTGAGCTCAGGGGGTGGAAGGTTCCCATCACGAGGACATACTTCGTCCTCTGTAAATCTGTGACTCCATTGTCTGTGATGATAATTTTAGTGTGAACGAATTCAAAACCCATACAGGTGAAAAACATATATTTTGTTCTTGGGATCAAAAACCTCAGTTGTTGATAGCCCATTACTTGCTGATGGACGAATATCTACATCATAGCTAGATTCTTTTTTTGGGCCTGCCTTGGAAATAGGACCTGGACTAGAGCATGGCCTTGGCTATTGTCTTTCCTAAAACTGGATTAAGACATGAGAGGAAAGTTGTGTTGATATTGTTGTCAGGCTGTACTTGTTCTTTGGATTTATTTATCATTTCTCAATCTGTAAAGTGTATGTCTTTGGAGATACACTATGAACTTCTCAAAGTGAGTGGAGAGCAGTACTGCTGCAGAGATTGTAATTTAGGAAAAGCATTGAAACAGGGCCTGGGCCAAAAGGACTGAGAGGCAGAAAGCAGCAGATTTTGTTACCTTATTAGCTATCAGCAGGGAATCTTGTACAGCTCTAAATTAAATATAAATGTCTTGGCTTCTGTAAGGCCTTCACATGTACATACGAGGCCCCATACAACATACTTGTTGCTAAATTTGATAGACGGGTTTGGTGGGTGGACCATTCGATGGATAAGGAATCAGCTGGATGGCAACATCCAAAGAGTTATAGTCAACAGCACAATGTCCAATGGAGATCAGTTACAAGTAGTGTCCTTCAGGGGTCGATATTGGTACGAGTACTGTTCAATAACTTTATTAATGACATAGTGGGATTGAGTGTACCCTCAGCAAATTTGCTGATGACACTAAGTTGAGTGGTGAAGTTAATATGCTTGAGAGAAGGGATGCCATCCAGAGGGACCTTGACAGCTGGAGGAGTGGACCCTTGTAAACCTCATGAAGTTCAACAAGACCAAGTGCAAGATCTTGCACCTGGGTTGGGGCAATCCCTAATATCAATACAGGCTGGGGGATGAATGAATTGAGAGCATACCTGTGGAGAAGGACTTGGGGGTATTGATAGATGAAAAATGAGGCATGAGGAGGCAATATGCACTTGCAGTCCAGAAAGCCAATTGTATCCTGGGCTGCATCAAAGGAAGCGTGGCCAGCAGGTCGAGAAAGGTGATTCTCCCCCTCTACTCTGCTCTCGTGAGACCCCACCTGGAGTACTGTGTCCAGCTCTGGGGTCCCCAGCACAAAAAAGGCGTGGATATGTTAGAGCAGGTCCAGAGGAGGGCCACAAAAATGATCAGAGGGCTAGAGCACCTCTCTTATGAAGACAGGCTGAGAGAGTTCGGATTGTTCAGCCTGGAGAAGAAAAGGCTCTGAGGACACTTTATTGCAGCCTTCCAGTACTTAATGGGGGCTTATAAGAAAGACAGAGAAAGACTTTTTTTCAAGACCTGTAGTGACAGGACAAGGGGCAACAGTTTTAAACTGAAAGAGGGTGGATTTAGACTGGACATAAGGAAGAATTTTTTTATGATGAGGGTGGTGAGACACTGGATTGAGTTGCTCAGAGAAGTTGTGGATCCCTCAGCATTGGAAGTATTCAAGGTAAGGTTGTATGGGGTTTTGAGCAACCTGATCTAGCAGAAGATGTCCTTGTCCATGGCAGGGTGTTTGGAACTAGATGATCTTTAAAGGTGTCTTCCAACCCAAACCGTTCTATGATATTATGGTTCAATGATTCCATTATTCAAGTCTATGTTCTGTAATGAAAGAAATGTGAAATCTCAGTGATTCAGAAAACAGAATTCCCGTTTAAACATACTCTTAAGTGATCATGAAGATTCTGATATTTTTTCATCGGGAGAAGTACTTTCATTATCCTTCCTGTGTTTTAAGGAAGGCAGTGGGTGCAGGCTGGAAGGTTGCAGACCAAAATCTAAAGGCCCCATTCTACACCCTGACATTTGGGAAAGAGGTCCTGGAAAACTGGTAAAACATCCTGCTTGAAATGATCTACCACAGTCATCCTCACAGCAGCTGCAGGCTTGGGCATGGGATATTGCTTCCTTTGCTCAAAATGAAGATCATCGTTTATAATCCCAAACAGTCTGAAATATCAAGTTTTCATCTTTGTTTCAGCACCTAACTTGCTGACATATTATTTTTTTAATTTTCTGACTTCATTTACTCTAAATCTTCCTTTGTGTTTTTCCATGACTGCTCTTCAACCAAACTGCAGCTATTAAAGCATCCTTCTTTGGCTGTCACCCTGAGTTTCCTTCTTTTTGTCCCTGAAAAATTCTTCTTCCTAATATAAGTCACCCATTGTTTTTTTAATATGTTCTGATTACATCCTGGTTCCTTCTCTCAGCCTTTGGGTCTCCTCAAGGGTCATCATCTCACATAATCTCAGTAAAGCACTAGATGCATCGATCCGTCTTGTGGCTGTCATGTGTCAGTGAGGTATATATTTTGATAAAGTTCAGAATGAGAAAAAAACTTCACACTGAGACTTGGCTGCTGTCTAGACTGATGGGAAATCTGTGATAACAGACTGCCTAAGGCACTGCCAAGCAGTAACTAGCTGACTTTGTTTACCCAGTGGCAAAAAAACCCACCCCAAAAGTATGTGCCCAGGGCATCAGCTTTCCAAGGCGGGAGAGGGTAGGTGATAATCTGCTGTGAGCAAGAGTGAAACTCCTTCCTGACTGAGAAATCTGTCTGAGTTGAAGGATGTGGGGAAGAGGAAGGCTTGAAACTAGTTACTCTCCAAAGGAGGTGGACTACAGAAGGAAGCAAGATCCCCAGGATCCATGGGAAAGAGCATAATGGGAGGTGGATCATCTTCCAGGAGATTGTGAACATATTGCACCTTGTCAGCTATACCATAGAGGTCACCTTTGGAACTAAGATAAACCTAGAGATATACATGGCTTTATTTTCATTGCTTGTTTATCAGCTTCTATAAACTACATAGTGTGAGAGGCTGAGCAAGTGCCTGGGACTCAGTGCTAATGCTCTGGATCTTTGGCCATCTTCAGCCTACCTGTGGATTGAGGCTACTGCACTTAGTGAAACCTATCAGTGAATACAATGAGCTCTTTTCCTGGTGAAATGAAAGGCAGACAGTTTTCCCCTGCTACAATTCACTTGGTTGCCAAACATTCCTGTATAACAATCTTCATCTTTTTAGTATTAAGTGATGATGATAATAGTAAATTTTCCTCTGTCTGATGAAATTCAAACCTCCCTATTTAGATATTAAAAGCTGCACAAAAAAGCACAAGGCAAAAAAAATTTCCTTAACTATGTTAGTAACCCTATGAATATGTAATTACGTATTTTCAGTCCAAGATGGGAGGCAGTGTTCTGTGTCACAGATAGGCACCCTGTGCTCTGCAGCACCAGTGTATCCAGTAAAAGGCATTATAGGACAGACCAGATAGTGGGGATGTTAGGATACATGCTGCCCCTAGACAGACCACGTTCCAGTGAATGCCACCTTGCAGCTGGTAAGAAGGTTATTCTGCCAAAATGCAGCTGGGGCTTCAGTTGCTAAAGCTGATCCTGATCCTCATTGTGCTAAAGTGAATTAGGAGACACTTCCAGACAGAAAGGTAGAGGTATGACAAAAAGCTACAGCCTGTATATTGAGAACCAAGAGACTCAGCTGCTATAGGTACCTCTACTGGTAAATAAAGCAGAGCCTCATTTAGCGAGTGTTGGTGCAGCTACAGGGCCACGAGGGAGGAAACTTGGATTTCTGTGAGGCAATTTGGGAAAGTGTCCTCAGCTGCCTTTAAACAGGCTTTTGAATTGAGTGGGAAGAGAGCATGAAAGATCCCCGTTAGGTGGTGGTAGGAAATGCTCTGAGCTGGGAAGCAGGACTGTGAGCTGCGGAGAGGATCAGAAGCAAACCAAGGGCTTCCTAATGGAAAAGATGAGTACGTGGGTTTGTACCTGAGTGTGGGGCTGTAGCTGTGTGCTGGGTTTCGCTGGTATAGAGTAAATTTTCTTCATAGTAGCTAGCGTGGGGCTCTGTTTTGGATTTGTGCTGAAAACAGTGTTGCTGACACAGGGATGTTTTTGTTACTGCTGAGCAGTGCTCACACAGAGCCAAGGCCTTTGCTGCTCCTCACCTCACCCCACCAGTGAGCAGGCTGGGGGTGCTCAAGTTGTTGGGAGGGGACACAGCCGGAACAGCTGACCCTAACTGACCAAAGGGATATTCCATACCATATGTCATCATGCTCAGCATATAAAGCTGAGGAAAGAAGGAAGGGAGAGATGTTGGGAGTGATGGCGTTTGTCTTCCCAAGTCACCATTAAGCCTGACTGAGCCCTGCTTTCCTGGAGATGGCTGAGCACCTGCCTGCCCATGGGAAGCGGTGAATGAATTCCTTGTCTTGCTTTGCTTGTGTGTGTGGCTTTTGCTTTACCTATTAAACTGTTTTTATCTCAATCCATGAGTTTTCTCACTTTTACCCTTCTCATTGTCTCCCCCATCCCACCATGGGGGAGTGAGCGAGTGGCTGCGTGGGGCTCAGCTGCTGGCTGGGGTTAAATCATGACAGGCCGTTAGAGGGGTCAAACTAAAACAAGCTAGACTGATTAGATTATGAAACTAGGAGGCCGCAGGTCTAATTTTTATTTCTAACTTGCTGTATGATTAGTGCCAACTCATCTAATTTCTCAGGGCATCAGTTTCTCCATCTGTGAAATGTGGATGATGTGACCAACCATCAATAAATTGTACAATGTAAAAGTGCAACGTGATACCTAACCCCAGTGCCTCATGGACAGATTTTTATTTAGATACTCCACCACTTTTGAAATCACATTATATCGGTGATTTGAAAGCTTTGTCGTAAATCTGAATATCGCTGACACATTAAGAAGAATGAGGCGATCAGAGGATGAACTACATTAGCAGAAGAAGTATGCTTAAATCTGGTATAAATGAGTTTGAATTGCAGTGATATGAAGGTGTTTTTGTCAAGGCATTCTGCCAAAATGTGAGGTATTCACATTTTTATCCTTTTCATGGATTTTCTTGGAACATAAACAACATATATATTATTGTTACAACTTTGCAGCAGTAAGTGACTCAAATACAATTTGACTATTGTTGATGAACTGTGTAGATAAGATTTGTTGTAGAGGAAGTAATTTTGTGAACATAAAATGGAAAAAAAAAGGAGAGCTATATGAGGCATCCATCATAGCCTGCATTTTTTGCTTTCTCACAATAAACACATCGAAGGGGAAGCATTTATTTTGCAGAAGACTGTGCACTGATTTGAGAATAGTCTTTGCACCAGCAGTGGATGTCACCCTCTAGAATTTCCCAAACTCTCCTACCAACTACATAATTTCAGGAGTTGAGTAAGTCTTTGCAACATGAGGTAAAAGAAGATTCAGAGAAGAAGTGCAGCTTAGTCTTTTCCAAATCAGCCATTCACGAGTTTTGTGGAAAAAAGGCTATGAGATTGGCCCTAAAAGAGAGCTGAATTGCAACTTCAGTTTCAGTGCAGTAATATAAACCGTGCATTTTAATGTGTACATCGTGCTTGCAGCAGTACGATAATACAGAAGCATAACAATTACATCAGTAGAATGAACACATTTCTAATGGTATTTGTGTGATATGGATATATGGCTGTTGGCCTGTATGCTGATACTTTCATTGCTGCCATATACATGCAATCTACTTATGGTTAAGGTTGCCAGGCAAGTAATTACCAGAATGGAGTGCTAAGCAAGCAGTCCCAGTGTCAAAGAATCTGACCTTGTGAAGATAATGAGACAAGGAGAATTCAGAACAGATGAAAGCCAAGAGCACCTACTTTATCTACTGACAGCCAGAGAACACCTTCATGCTCAATCAGTTCCTGCTAATGAGACAAGATGGGGCAAGATGGTAAAACAGCAGTAACGGGCAAACTTTTTTTCAGCTTAATGATCTATAACTTAGTTAGATAAAATTGTCTTTTAAACCAGGCAGTAACCTACGTATGAACAGAGAAATACAAATAATGTATTTAATACCTTTTGGTTTTGTTTACATTATAATGGGGAATGATTAATGGGTGGGGAAATATACCCTGTAGTGTGGCTGAGGGAAACTTAATCCATTTAACTTATCAAAGAGAAGGCAAAAGGGCAACGCGATCACTGTCTCAGAGTCCACATCAGGAGAAGAGCACCGTAGTGAAGGGCTTTTCAGTCTAGCTGGCACGCAGACACAGCATACATTGTTCTGGAAGCTGAAACCAGAGAAATTCAGATGAGAAATGGTGAGCTTTTATCCATGAAGGTAACTTATTACTCAGCACTGGGGGGAGGGGAGCTGCTTCTTCCTAAATTCAAAAATGTAATTTAATTTCTTTAAAATTCAGACTGGAAGTTTTTTGAAAGGTATGTGCGCCTTTTTATGTGTTTGTGAACACCTCGTGGTCCAGGGGTCACTCTGAAAGGATCTAAGAAAGGTAATTAAGAAATGCAAGTTGATTGTCAGTGGGCTTGAAATCCCCATACAGCATCTTCAAACCTATTGGAAAGTTTAAGGGTATGCAAATTGTAAAAGGTTGAAAGCTAATGGACTAGGTAAATTGAGTCTTGGACTTGGATCAAGAATTAATGTAGGGGAATGTTAAAGTCTCTCTTACACAGAATATCAGACTAAACAATCACTCTGGTCTATTCTCATTTTGCTGTCTATAAATAGGACTAATATTGTGGAGCCAGACCGAGATTAAGAAATTCTGGCATATGCTGTAAATTACCTCTTCCAGTGCATGTTAGCTAGGCAGTCTTATAAGGTGGATAGCTTGCTGATTTTCAAAATTATCTTCTCGCAATCTCTTTTCCCTGCCATTTTAAAGCTACACAGCAATTACAAAGTATTCCTAATGCTTTCACAAAGATGTAGCCTCATTCTTTCCATTCTCTGTTGAAAATATCTGCATTTATTCTCTAAAGGCCATGGCTTGATGAGAAGGTAGAATGGGGAGGGAATGGACTCTGGAAAAGTGTTGCCTGTAGTTTGAATTTTACTTGTAACTCCAGCCAAAATTATAATCAACAAAGGTCCTCGGCAGGTTGATGACAGAGAAGAAATATAAATTTGATACCTGAGTCGCTGTTTAAAATCCTTTTCCTTTACTATTTATAGCAAAGAATTTAAGCCGCCCAACATGAAGCAGATCAGTTGGAAAGCACAGATCAGAGTTTCTGAGAGGCATTTTCCTGTCCCCATCCTCTGTGAGCAAAGGGAAAGGCACTGTCCTCTTCTGCGGCACTGTGGGGAGGGGGCCGAGAGGTTACAGAGCTGAACTTCTCCCGCTCCTATTTCCCTTCAGACCTGTCTCCACTCCATATACAAAGGCCTTTTGGTGACCGGTGCTGAAGTTCAGACCCACCTCTTCAGTTGGAGGAGAGGACAAGTCCTTGTGTCTGTAAGCTGCTGGACAGAAGTCCTACTCTTTGTGTACTGGGAGAGAACTGGACCATAACTCCAGAGGCCAGGGTCAGGAAGGAGAGGACCAGGGGATCTTCAGGATCAGTTTCTCTGGCCAGCCAGAATTTCACTTAGCAGTTTCTGTGCTGATCCACAATGAAGCCGGTTGGCCTCTTTTAAAAGAAACCACCTAGTCTTGATTTAGTATCAGAGCAACCAGGCCACTTCGTGGACTTGGCTTGCTCTTAATTGAGGCAAAAATCTAATGGTAGTTCCCAAATGCAAGTCACTGCTGGGGCTTGAATGAACTGCCACTCCTGCTGCAATGCTCCTCTCCTTTTCTTACCTCCTTCAATAAGCAATGAAATACCTAGGAAATTTGAGACCTCACCCAGGTGGTCAGTTATGCCGATTAATTTAAAGACCTGTCAGATCTTGCACGTTGCCACCAAGACACATGTTCCTAGCTCCTGTTTTGTTTTCTTCAGGCTTGCCCTACCCCTCAGTGGTTCGTGACGGTGCATGATGGCCCTGCTCAAGCTGTGGCTCGGGATGCCTGATGCCCCGGTTTCCCGGGGCTGTGGGTTAGTGGCTCCACAGGGCATGGTGGATGGGCTCACCGAGTGGGAGGGCAGCTGCAGAGCCCTGGGGAAGTGCTGCTGTTGCAGGTTTGCCCTTAGAAGTCGCATCTCTTCGCCACAGCTTCGTACTGTGTGGACCCTTTCATCTCCATTTTGCACAAAGTCTCCATGTGTCCAGAGAGGAGATACTGGAAAGATCTCTCTCTTAAAATCTTCCTTCTATTTCAGTGTAATTTGGGATTTGCCTTGGTTGGGACAGTACACTTCTGGATCATGGTTTTCATTCCTTTTCAGAATTATGAGCAACGGGTTCAGCAAACCCCAATCCTTCCCTTCAAAATGATGTGTAAGATCTAGTTCCTTTTGAGACAGTGTGATGCTGTAGATAATGAGCTGCCTTTAGAGTCTGTTCCCATCTTACCACAGCTGCATGGTGATCATGGGGAGGGTCCACTGCTGACCCATGTCTCTGCTGACCCATGCCTTGGTTTCTCCATATCTAACAGTGAGATAATAGCTTACGTCCCATGCAGAGAGCTGTAAAAGCCAGGTATTAAGATGAGCAAGAGCTGGGAAAGTGGCATGGACTCATAACCACTTCCACCTCACTGTCAGCAGTAGCTCAGCTGCCCAGACAAGCACCAGTTCACACTGAGAATTTTTATTCATCAAAGGGCTGTTGGGAACAGGTTGCATGATTTTTTGTTTTGTGTTATTTTTTCCCCAAAAACCCGGAGAGTCCAGAGCATTTCCCATTGTGGCTGCTTTCTTTTAAAGTGGAAATAATCAAACAGCCCTTCACCTGTGGATCAAGTGTGGATTTCTCAGCAGCTGTAGGTCCTTCTAAACCACCTTTGGGTCCACAGTACAAGCTATTGGAGTGAGTCCAGAGGAGGGCCATGAAGATGATCAGAGGGCTAGAGCACCTCTCTTATGAAGACAGGCTGAGAGAGTTGGGATTGTTCAGCCTGGAGAAGAGAAGGCTGCAGGGAGACCTTATAGCAGCCTTCCAGTACCTGAAGGGTGCCTACAGGAAAGCTGGAGAGGGACTGTTTCCAAGGACAAGGAGTGACAGGACAAGGGGAAATGGCTTTAAGCTGAAGAAGGGTAGATTTAGATTAGATGTTGGAAAGAAATTCTTCACTGTGAGGGTGGTGAGACACTGGAACAGGTTGCTCAGACAGGTTGTGGATGCCCCATCCCTGGAGGTGTTCAAGGCCAGGTTGGATGGGGCTTTGGGCAACCTGGTCTAGTGAAGGGTGTCCCTGCCCATGGCAGGGGGGCTGGAACTAGGTGATCTTTGAGGTCCCTTCCAACCCAAACCATTCTATGGTTCTATGATTCTCCTGCCATCCCACCAGGGCACCATTGTGACTTCGCTGCTTTTCAGCCTCTTGTACCAGTCAGAGTACTGCAGCTGGCAAGTCTTGGTCTTTTCTTCTAGCTGCAATCCTGCATGGTGGTCCTGTCCCCAGGAGGCGTTGTGACCCAGGGTGGCAATGCCATTCTGTTTTACATGATCTTATCACACCCTCCCAGCCCTGGCTTGTCCCACTCCTGTCCCGTGTGTGAACTGTCCCCATTCCTACTGCATTGTAGATTTTGTGATGTGAAGTCAAATGTGAATCTTGTTTAACTTTGAAAAAAATGTAATTTGATGTCTCCCCTTCCATCAGTTGTTTTAATGTTTTTCCCATTACATTTAAAGGAGAGGAAAAAAATGTGATTTAAGGAAGAGTGAGAGGTAATTTGCACACCCACTCGCGCACACCAGAAAAAGAAACTAAGAGAAAACATCTTGCTTTCTTCAATGTTTTTCCCAACTTCAGCCTTACTTTTCTCAGTTGAAAGGGATAAAAAATCTAAACAATGAAAGCATTTAACACCAGTATGATTTTTTTTTATTGCTGCTGTCATTCTTTTCTTAGGAAAATCATGAGCAAATGTAACTAAATGCTGAAAATGGGCCTTCTCCTGTTATTTCAAACAACTACAGAAATAATTACATCAAAATTACATCTGGAAATACAGAATTATTACTTTTCTTATAACAGCTGAGCTTTTGTGAAACAATAATTCCAAAGTTAGTGTAGAATAAGACAAGGAGGTTTAGGGGATTAGAGAGGAACCTGCCCATGTCTTTCAATTCAGCTGTGCAGTGAAAGACAAATTTACTCTTCTACTATTTTTTCTTTTTAAGTACTTAATGACCAACTTTCAGAAATAATCTGATATTTTCCAATCTTTAAACCAATTGGAGTGTGTGTATCTGTGTATGCATGTATATATACACCTATATATAAAAAGAAGAGGAACAAGAACATTTCTTGCATCTTGGCTTCAGATTATAGTAGATATAAACAAAGGAGAAAAAGCTGGCAGCATCATTAGGTCATTTTGTACAGCTTTTTATTTTAATATTTCACTTTTTGGCTGGTTAGCTGCCAAATGAAACCTGCTTGTGAAAAATAGACCCATTTCTTGTGACAGCCAGGAGTCACTTGAGTCATACAGGTAGCATGCCTCAGCAGGGTCATTTTGGTCTGTCATCTGCATGAGAAGCCAATAACGTGTGGTATTTTTTAATACATGTAGCTGGACTTGATGCTGAAGGTTTTGTGTGCAAAGAAGTACTTAGAGTCCACAGATATTTTCTGTAGAGTTGTAAAAGAATATTCTTTAATCTCAAAGACCAAAGTAGTTAGTGTTTTTCAAAGAACTGGACTATATGGTTACTGGGAAATAATTCTAATGTTAACAACATACATTTATTTAGAGTATTGTCTTCATCTTGGTATCACTGCACATTGAATATTGGATCTTTTTAAAAGTTGAAATGATTTCTAACAAATTATGCTCTATCATGTCACTATGATATACAGCTTCAAGATAACATGGAGAAGAAGGCATGGCCAGGTGCTTTGTCCTGGCAGCATTAGGTTGCCAGTGTGAGAGGGGGACAAAGATGAGCACTGTGCACCTCTGGTTGGACATGTGGCATCTCTCCCATGGGCTGGATGCGCTCCCTTGGGTGCAAGAGCTGCTCAGGCAGGAAAGCAGCAGCTCCGTATGGGATGAGGCTTCTTTCCCCCTTCCCTGAGAAAGCAGCCGGGGTGTGGGCACGGCCCATGCAGCTGGTGCTGTGCGTGTCTGGGTGGTGTGATGTCCGTCACCCACAGGCTCAGGGGGGGAGCACACTTTCCATTAACTCTGTTCTGCAGCTTGAGCTGCGGATCTGAAGTGCCCAGACATTGCTGTGCAGCAGCACGTGTCCCTGAGGTGACAAAGCAAAAGGGGAATGAAAGTAGGTGAGAGCGAGCCAACGCTGAGAGCTGTGAAAAGGAGCAGGGATTCAGAGCAGGAAGGGCCTAACTTGAAAAGAAACATGTGATGAATGAAAAGGCTGTTTCTGCTCTGAAGTTTTGGGCTCCCTGTGCTTCAGACGGATGGGGCTTCCCTCGTTGCGGTAACAGCATTTCAGTTCACTGATCTGTGCTGAACTGAAGCAGCATCCGCATCCCTCTGCTCTCCATGTCCTGCAGGCAGGCTCGCTTTTGGGGCGAGCATTGCCATTACAAAATGCTGCTGATTATCACAGCTGAGGTAGCAAGTGGGTTTAATCCTGGGAAGAGGTCTTATGGGGGAGCTGGTACCAAGGGCTTTAGGAGTGGCAGAAGATCCTCCATCGGTGCCTTGGGCTGCTCCGTCCTTCTCTGCGCTGCTGACCCTCACTGCAGCCTGCATTCTTCCATTACCTGGCAGTCCTGGGAGGGAACACAGCTTAACCCCTCCAGGGTGCAAGCCCGATCCAGGGGGAGAAGTGGGCTGGCATCGTGCCGGGGCAGTCAGATGCGCACACCGCAGGATGCCTGTCAGTCAGGGCCGTGGGGATAAGGCACAGACGGAGTGAAATTCAGCCTCCTGACAGCTGATGCGGGGCTGACAGCTCTGCAACAGACACCAAAAGTAATTGTTAGGTGCAGCTCTGTGGAAGAAAAATGATCCAAGGCTGATTGAGGCACAAACTGTCACACGGAGAATAATGATGGTAGCATCAGCTGTCCCGCCGTGCAGCTCCCTTCCGAAAACTTTACCTCACATTGTCTTTTTTTTTTTTTTTTTTTTTAAAAACCCCACAACAGATAGATTTGCCTGGAACCTACCTCCTGATTTATACTAAGTTCATCTGCTGGAGGCTGAATTGTATCTGAAAGACTGTCAGCTGAAGAAACTGGTGGAAGAAAACTTGACAGCCCAAGTTTTGTACCCGCTTAGAGAGGCAGAACAACCTGCTTGTGTGGAGAGTGGTCCTGGGCGGTGGTGGGAAGGGGGAAGCAGCCCTCAGACCTGCTAGGCATGAGAGACGTGTGAAAACCAGAGGAAGATCCTATTTGCTGCTATTTTACTGACAAAATGGGGTGTGTGAATGTTCAGTAACAACAGAAATGGTCGCATGATTATAGATAGGTGTAGTTTAAATATACTTTTCATAGGAGAACTTGGATTAATGTGTTGTTCAATTTCTAGTTTTTCTTATCTGCTGTCCTCCTTTTGTATCATTTTGTGGCACATTTCACCCTGGTAAGAATGATTTCAATCAAATTGAATAAAATACTCCAATTTATATTAACTGAGCAAATAGTACAAGTCCAGGGTTCTTCCATGATCTCTAAAGGGATGGGAACTAACTCACTTAAGAATCAACATTTTAGACTGAAGATCCTTCACAGCCAAAATCTTCACATTTTTCTAAGTCGACATTTTTTAGGTGCAAATTTCTGATATTACACACAGAATTGTGGTATTGGATGTAAATGCCATACTTTCCCTGCTAACAGTTTAAATTTGGAATTACTGTTTGACTACGTCAGAATAGGAAGAGAGAGAAGAAGATAACAAGATCTGAGTAACGAATATAGCATGATGATCTAATTTTAGGTAATGTTCAGGTCTGCAATTCTGGTTCGGGAAACTTGGCTGATGTGCATCTTTTCTGGATGTACTGAGATTGGGAATTTTGGATAAAAATACAGAATGCGTAACTTCTTGTTAGGAATCAGTTAAACCTTATGGATATTGATCCATAGCAGTTTTCTTTAAAATAGAAGTGTGCATAAAGGCAAGAGTTATGTTAAAAAAAAAAAAAAAAAAAGAAAAAGAAAATTAGGGTTTTTCAAAAAAATGAATCTGAAATGAATTTAAAAATATCTATGAACAAGTTGACATGATTTTCAGAGCAGTCTCCCATGTTCTCTGAATGTTTATCCTTTCTCTAATCCCTGGAAGAGTGGCTGCAGACTGTATATATTTTATTTTCAAAATGTGATGAGAGCAAGAAGTTTAGAAGCAGAACAGCTATTTAGAATAGCTTTCAAATTCAACACATTCGTATGCTTCATACAAAACAAAGACTCCTTGGATCAGTAAGAGGGAGCTAAAACAGGAGAAGGGGATAGCTTATGTTTTTGGTGAAGAACTGAAGCTGAGCAATACTGTTCACTCTGTAATTTTTGAGCTTATCACATCTTCCTGTGTGTTGTCTGCCTTGATAGATAGCAGGATGACAGATGACATCTGCCTGCATCTGAACACAATTTTAAAACACGCAGATGCACTCAGGAAGGATCCATTGTCCCAGTGATGTGCCAGCCCTAGAAAACCTAAACTGCCCCCCCCCCCCCCCACCTCAAACCCTGGGGCTGAAACCAAAGCTTAAATTTTTTTTTTACTGAAATATCTTAAATTATCAAAATAATACACCTGTATAAGACAATTATGATTTTTTTTTGTCTGATGATTAGACATGCTGGAATAACTGGACGCCTTGCCAAAGATTTAGCATAGTCTTTTTTTACATCTACTGGTTTAAGTGTTTCACAACCCTTTTTTATCTGAGTCTTATTATCACCACTTGTTTTCTCCTACCACTTTTCTCCCCTGAACCATTGCAATTGTTTTCTTCTCCATTTCTTGCACTCCAGACTTGCACATTCTTGCTCTCTTCCCTCATTGTTTATCATGACATATATTTTCTGTCCTCTGCTTTGAATATGTTCTCAAAGAAAAAAAAAAAATAAACCAACAAACGAAACCCACCCAAAACAGAAATCTTTATCCACTCAATGAAAGTAGCTGCAGTGTTATTGCTCGTGACCCATTCCTAGCGAGTAATCTTCAGTGAACAAATGAATCTTGTATCATCCTGAGCTTTTCATAATCAAGATGTATACTGCCAAATGTATGATATTAAATGGATATATTTTCTACATGGAATAAACTTTCTCTTTAATTGCCCATTTTGAGTCTTATGGCACTAACAGAACTTGCATTATTGAATTATTATACATGCCAGCCTCATAATGAAATTATTATCATGGACTAGATGGACCCAGACAAGGGAGACAGACTACATACACCTTCTTATTTTAGCCCTATTTTCTATGATTATACAACCTGTGCAAATCAGGTAGAACATTATTAAACCTAGGGAAGAACACATAAGGTTTCTATGCAAATGTTGACCCAGGTGCAAGGTTTACGCTATTACATACCTCATGATTTCTCTGGAAATAGAATCAAAATATCATGCAGGTTGGAAAGGACACCTAGAGGTCATCTGGTTCAATCTGCTGCTCAAAGCATTTTACTAGTAGTAAATAAAATGACTTGTTGTTGTTTTCCTGGTGACCCAGGCAAATATATATAAAAACCCAACTAGATAGTTACTTAATTATTTAGACTAATCTCTAATAGTTATGAGGCAAACCTTAATTAAGGCATCACTCCATTAGATCCAGGCACACCTCAAGCAGATTGAGAAAATTTCTTCAGATTTGATAGACATTCAAATGTATGAATGATTACCAAAGCTAAACTGAATAAATATTATCTGATGGCATTTGTCAAAATCTTAGCCCCTTTCTCAGCCTATGAATGGTTTGTGATCTGATTTTCATCTGCATAACCATATTTGTTATTCAGGAGTATTCATCAAATAGTTCATACAAACAATTCTCTTAAATTATTTTTTGCTGTATGGTTGATTTACATCACCTGGTATTGCAAACACTTGATTGCATGACTGAAATGCCACATGGTAGAGTCAATTAACGAAGTCAGAGATTCTGAGACAAGACTGCAACACACAATATTCATTCAAATATCTAAGACTTCCAAAGAGCTCTTGAGCTCATCTTTGTAGAACAGCTTTGCCATGCCTGAGGACAGAAATGCTTGTCAGTTACTTAATCCAAATCTCAGGTTTGCTGCTGTCTAGGTTGCACATGATGGAGTTTTTAAAGATATTTTAAATTACTTTTATAGGGATGATTAAATCAAAAACAGAAGGAAAAAACCTACTCCTAATTTTCAGATAGATGTCCCAAAGAATTTTACAGTAAGTGTCCCAAAGGCTTTGGCTCAGTGCTGAGTGAAGACTCTGATGGATATTGACAGAGTTGCTGATCTTTCTACAAAATGTCTACAAAACTTTCTACAGTGACTTAAACCCTATATAATCTCATGAAAGCAGAAGCGCATCATTAATGGGTCTAAACTAACCTAAAGTCATTCTAAAAGTTTCCAGTTACCTAACCATTCTTTTGTTTTTATCATAAAAAAAAATCCATGTACCATGGTTATTTAACAATAAAAGACTCCTGATTGAGCTATTAGAAGTCAGTAACAATTCATAGTGAACTTGAAAAAAAAAATCTGTAGAGGTTTTGTTTTACAAATTCTTCAGAACATTAATTTCACATCCTGTTCTTTAAAATGTGTTCCCTTTTGTGGCGATAATTATTGAGGATGTGAGTGAATCAGAGTTTGAATCATTTAAGACCTCTACATCCATGAATAATGTTCACAAGTGACTATTTCTCAGCTCCATATTTATGCAGTAATTCCAACAATGAAGTCTTGTTGTGTTTCAAGAAAATAAACATTAAAGTAAACAGCTTGTTCTGTATTGAGATGATTAGAGGAGGTATTCAACAAAGACTAGACTTCTGTCAGTCCAGTTAGGAGTTTATTATCCAAAGCTGTTGCAATAATAGTGTTATTTCAGTGGATACCGGCTGTTCAAGTTTCCTGGGATTTAAAGGTGGATTCAGGTCATTCATTACTTTTGTTGGCACTGTAAATCTGTAGCATTAGGAAGGAGTGGAAAGAGATAAGTATGCTACAAATAGTACAAATAAAGATGGAAGAGATCACTTTAACCCCCTAATTATTCCTGTATGAAAATCTTGCTCCTGTCATGCTGCAATCACAAAAATAAGATGGAAGAAAAAACACTGAATTTCCCATTCCAGCCATACTGTGTACCCTTTTTTTTGCATGTAGGACATCCTCTGATGTCCTCAACCTTATTCACCCTGTGGCTGTCTGTTGGGTTCTTTGAATGGTGGAGTTCAACACCACCATTGTGAACACCGGAGAAACTGGGGAACTTCCATGATAGACTACTTCTTGAAGAGTGCACTGTGATTTTTAAAGACTGTAATATATACTGTGAAAACTCTCCAGTTTGGATCCGATTTGTGGAAGAAGCTATGTTGAAATTTGTGTTCTAGTTGCAGTTTGAACAGATCTACCCCTCACCAGCCTTGGATTGAGTATAGTTGGACATGTTCCTTCATCTTGAGTACGTTCCTCTTCTTTTTATTCCTGAAGGAGATGAAGGCACCTTTTCCCCCAGGTTTTACAAACTGATAGTAGGGTCTTCCTCTTTCCTATTTGTTCCCATGAAAAAATGTTGAAAATTAATTTCCTGTTACATGGTGACTAGGTGGGTAGCTTCTAAGCAGACTAATCTTGCTTGTTCATCACATTAATTGCTCTCTTTTGTTAATTTCTTCAGTTAGTCTATTTCTAATAATAGGATGAAAGCTGGTTATTTCTCTTCCTCTGATTAGCCATGGTAGAGACCTTATATACTTTATTCTTCTCTGTGTCAGGGAAAGGTCTGGTGGTTATCTAACTGTCCTAGGTGTTTGTGGTGAGTGGAAGGCTACAGAACTCAACTCACTGGAAATTTCATGCATGGAGATGAAAGCTACACATCTGTCTGGAGCAGTGTTAGAAGTACATCTGTGGTTTGGGATCTCATTCAAGCATCCTCAGATACACAAATGGTCATATGTGACTCTTGCGAGTGATGGAACTGAGTTTTGTTATAAAGAATTCAGGTTGGAGTTAGTTGTTGCTTTTCATTACCTGGAAATCAATTTGAACTTTGCAGGTAGTTTTTGAGGGTTTTGAAGTTTAGTGACGTCAGTACTAAAGTTTCTTTTTGAAATCTTGGAATGTTCATCATCCTAATTATTCCCACTTAAAAGTGCAAGGTCAAAACACCTTGCCCTATATAGTGTTTTCATTATTAGACTGTGGTGTACAATGATATGCTTAGAAAAGATACTAATAAAAAGGTGAAGCATCTGTCACTGTCCAAGTAGAGATGAAATAGGTGGTGTGCTAGATTTGGGCTGGGATAGAGTGAATTTTATTCACAGTAGATAGTATGGGGCTGTGTTTTGGATTTGTGTTGGAAACAGTGTTGGTAACACAGGGATGTTTTCGTTACTGCTGAGCCGTGCTCACACAGAGCCAAGGCCTTTGCTGCTTCTCACACCACCCCACCAGTGAGCAGGCTGGGGGTGCTCAAGGAGTTGGGAGGGGACACAGCTGGGACAGCTGACCCCAACTGACCAAAGGGATATTCCATACCATATGGCATCATGCTCAGCTTATAAGGGTCTGGGGGGAAGAAGGAAGGAAAGAGGGGGGACGTTGGGAGTGATGGTGTTTGTCTTCCCAAGTAACCATTACGTGTGATGGAGCCCTGCTTTCCTGGAGATGGCTGAACTCCTGCCTGCCCATGGGAAGTGGTGAATGAATTCCTTGTCTTGCTTTGCTTGTGTGTGTGGCTTTTGCTTTACCTATTAAACTGTCTTTATCTCAACCCATGAGTTTTCTCACTTTTACTCTCCTGGTTCTCTCCCCCATCCCACCAGGAGGGGAGCGAGCAAGCAGCTGTGTGATGCTTAGCTGCCAGCTGGGGTTAAACTGTGACAGGTGGATACTTACAAAACCACTAGAACATAGAACAGAAATGTCCTGACATCCTTTCTGTCATGAGGTGTTTTAAATGAGATCCCTTTTAGTGTAAACAAGGATGCTCTTTTATTTGTAGGACCCAGTCTGAAAACTGTTTGAGATCTTAATTTTGCCATTATGTTTCCTTCTTCCAAATCTATCTTCCAAAGGACTGAATTTAAAACAAGGTGTTAAGATGAGATGAGATGAGACGAGACGAGATGAGACAAGGTGATGCAGCCAGTCAACCCCCCCATAATCATCAGGGGACACACTTTGAAAAGAGCTTAAATGCTCAGCTTCCCTCTCTTCTACTCAATGTGTACAGAGTCTGGCAGATGACACATTCACTCAACTCTGTGCTTACTATTAAACACCTTTCGCCAAACACAAGCAAACCCACCCTACCATAGTAACACTAACTCCTACTTCCATTGAAAAGCTATTGCAGTTACGGGGAGGGAAAGCATCAGCTGTGTGGGGAAAAGCATGCCCTCCTCCGAGCAAAGCTGCTGTCAGGATGGTTAGGTGTCTAGCACGAGTGTTTGTGCAGACTGCATTTCAGCACAGCTGGGAGTCCTGCTGCCCACAGAGCCCGTCTAACTGCGCAGAGCATAGGCTGACTGACACCCTTTAAGGCAAATGTAGAAACTTTGCTGTAAAACCTGATATAGTTTTTGACATTGATGGGTATGAATAGTGAGAAATGTCAGTTCAAGCTGAAAAGCTACTGGTGAAACAGCATCCTCCAAACATATTCCCATGATACCATGGCAGACTTTAGCAGCCTTGATTTTCTTGACACAGATGCTGGTAACTAGAGGTCTAGATGTAGCTTCAGTTGTATTATTTTCAAACAGTTGATGGAAAGACTGTAGCCTGATTTGCAGAATGCATTTTCACTCCTAATGCAGAGGAAGGTTTATTTTGTACTGTTGGATACATGGAATGTAATACGTATATATGCATGTGTTAAGGCATGCATTTATGTCTGATTTTAACATACAAGTATGTGGGAACAGGACATGCTGCAAAGCAGTATTCTCTTTCATCATCTTACTTTTCCCTAGCAAATAATCCAAGTGCCTTGGTAAGAGTAGACAAGTAGAAAGACACCTATTCAAATAGTTACAGATTTTATTTCTTTCTTCAAAATATTAATTTTTCTCTTCAAAATTATACTCCCCATGACTAAGAGTTAGAGGCCTGTACCGGTCCCGAGGCCTGAGACGCAACAGACTACATGATGCTCTATCATGGGCAAAAAGATGTAAGTGTTACCACAGGATGTCTAATATCAGGTTTTTGCCCTCAGAGAGATCTGAGATAAAAGTTGGGGAAAAAAAAAGTTTTAAAAAACTTTTCTGTCCTGTTTTTGTTGTTTAATGATTTCATTTGTCTGCATTTTGCTTGACTGCATTTTTCCTGTTCAAAAATACCTAGGTTTTGGCTCTTGACTTTTCATGAACATCTCTGATTTATCAAAAAGTTCACACAGAAAAAAATTAACCAATCCCACTTGATGACATTTTAAATTATCGCTTTTACATCACTTGTTCTTGTTGTTGTTTTTAAGGAATAGACTTTAAGTCTTTTTTTTTAAAAAAAAATATTACTCTGCTTAAATAGATAGATTTATAAAGGTAAGAACCTAGCTTCACATACAAAAATATATGAAAAATAGTCCTCAGAAGACATTTGAAAATTCTCTAAAAGAATTGTAAAGCTTTCCTTGTAAATGTTTTTGTTACATCTGTTCCTTATATACAACACATTTAGAAGAGTACAACAGTTTTACCGGTCAGAACTTCAGGATACACAACACCTGCCACAATTGCAGGTCATTTGTCAAAAGAAAAACTTTTACCATAAAACTTCCCCCTTTCATGTTGTAGGTATAATGAAAAGCTAAAAACAAGAGATGTTTTGTTTGAGTATTAGCGAGAAGGGGGTTTTTTTGCTGCTCAAGGTCTTGTGTCATGCCTAATAAAGGGTAACAATAAACATTACTGTCCATCAAGAAATTTCCTCACTCATCCTTTGAGTGGTACTGAGTTATTACTTATAATAGGGAAATTTTGAGATAAAAATATTAACTTTATCATTATTTGTACATTGCCTGATTCACCTTGGGTGATTGACTTAGAGACTACTTCTAAGCTTTTTACACAGACACTTTATAAAATAAAGTGAAGATAAAGACACTTTATAGAGTGTTTCACAGAAAGCCTAACTTTGGTGCACTTAATCTTCTCTTCAGAATGGTGAAAATGAGACCTAAAGCTTCACAAGAAAAAATGCTTGGTGGTGGGTTTCCTTCCTTCCTTCCTTCCTTCCTTCCTTCCTTCCTTCCTTCCTTCCTTCCTTCTTTCTTTCTTTCTTTCTTTCTTTCTTTCTTTCTTTCTTTCTTTCTTTCTTTCTTTCTTTCTTTCTTTCTTTCTTTCTTTCTTTCTTTCTTTCTTTCTTCTTTCTTTCTTTCTTTCTTTCTTTCTTTCTTTCTTTCTTTCTTTCTTTCTTTCTTTCTTTCTTTCTTTCTTTCTTTCTTTCTTTCTTTCTTTCTTTCTTTCTTTCTTTCTTTCTTTCTTTCTTTCTTTCTTTCTTTCTTTCTTTCTTTCCTGTGGTGGTGTGTATCCTGTAGAGTTCCTGGGCTAAGAAGAAACAATTCTTTTTCCAGCACCTCTCTTGTTACTTTCATTTGTTCTGGGCTTGACTAAGTGCCTTTCAAGCACTATAGAAGCAACAGGATTGTATGGAAGTCCATTGTCAGAGTGAAGAAGAAGATGGACATTTCATAGAATCAGGGAGTGGTTGAGGTTGAAAGGGACCTCTGGAGATCATCTAGCCCAACCCTCTACTCAAGCAGGGTCAGCTAGAGCAGGTTGCTCAAGAGAGCATCCAGCTGGGTTTTGAATATTTCCAAGGATGAAGACTCCATAGCCTCTCTGGGCAACCTGTGGCAGTGTTTGACCATCCCCACAGTAAAAAGTAAAACTTCAACTCATGTTTAAGAGGAGTTTCTTGCATTTCAATTTGTGCCCATTGCCTCTTGTCCTATCAAAGGACAGCTCTGGAAAGAGCCTGGGTCCATCTTTTTCATTCCCTTTCATCAGGTATTTATACACATTGATAAGATCCTCCTGAGCTTTCTCTTCTCCAGGCTGAATAGGCCCAGCTCTCTCCCCGTATGTCAAATATTCTGGTCCTTGAATCATCTTTATGGCCCTCCCCCACACTCTTGCACAGGGGAGCCCAAACCTAGTCCTAGCACTTGAGATGTGTCTCACCAGGGCTGACTAGAGGGGAAGGATTACCTCCCTTGACCTGCTGGCAACACTTTTCCTAACACAGAGCCACTCCTTCCAGTTTTGTATCATCTGCAATGCTGCTGAAGGTGCACTCTGTCTCGTTGTCCAGGTCATTAATGAAGATGTTACAAGACTGGACCCAGTATTAACCCTTGGGGTACACTACTTGTGACTGGTCTCCAACTGGACTTTGCGCTGCAGATCACAACCCTTTAAGCCTGTCATCTCAGCCAGTTTTCAATTCACCTCACTGTCCTCTTACCTAGTTTGTACTTCATCAGTTTGTCAATAGGGATGTTACAGGAGATGTTGTGTCAAAAACCTTACTAAAGTCAAGATACTGCTCACCCCTCATCCGCTGAGCCAGTCTTCTTATTGTAGAAGTCTATCAGGTTGGTTAAGCATGATTCCCCCTTCATAAATCCATGCTGACTACTCCAAATCACTAGCTTGTCCTTCTTGATTTTGGAAATTACTTCCAGGATTAATTGTGCCATCACCTTCCTAGGGTTGAGGGGAGGCTGACTGGCATGTAGTTCCCCAGATCTGCCTTCTTGCCATTCTTGAAGACAGGAGCAACCTATCCTCAGGAACCTCCCTGACCACTGTGACCTTTCAAAGATAGTTGAGAGTGGTCTTGCAATGAAATAAGGCAGCTCCCTCAGCACTTGTGGGTGCATCCTGTCTGGACCCATGCAACCATTATGTAAGTTCCAGTTCATTTAAATATTCCCTAACCTGATCCCTCTCCACCAAGGGTAGGTTTGCCTTGCTCCAGACCTTCACTCAGGGGCCTGGGATCCCTGAAAGCCAATCTTACTAGAAAAGACTAAGGCAAAGAAGGCATTCAGTACCTTGGTCTTTTGCATGTCCTTTGTCACTAGGCCCCCTGACCCATTCAGCAGCAGGTCCACATTCTCCCTAGTCTTCCTTTTTCTGTTTCTGTACTTGTAGAAACATTTCTTGTTGCCCTTCACATCCCTTGCCAGATTCAACTCCAGTTGTTCTTTGGCTTTCCTAACCCCATCATATGCTCAGACAGTGTGTCTATATTCCTCCTGCATAACCTGACCGTTTCCACCTCTTGCATGCCTCTTTTTTAAGTTTGAGTTTAATCAGGAACTCCCTACCTCCTGGATTGCTTGTGCCCTGATACGTTGCCCTTCCAACAGATAATCATAGAATCATATAATGGTTTGGATTGGAAGGGACCTCAAAGATCATCTAGTTCCACCCCCCGCTGCCATGGGCAGGGACACCCTCCACTAGACCAGGTTGCCCAAAGCCCCATCCAACCTGGCCTTGAACACTTCCCAGGATGGGGCATCCACAACCTGTCTGGGCAACCTGTTCCAGTGCCTCACCACCCTCACAGGGAAGAATTTCTTTCTAACATCTAATCTAAATCGACCCTCCTTCAGCTTAAACCCATTACCCCTTGCCCTATCACTTCACTCCCTGATAAACAGTCCCTCTCCATAATAATGGGGTGATTAAAGTCTCCCCAGGAGAACCAGGGTCTGTGAATGTGAGGCTGCTTCTTGTTTGAAGAAGGGAACATCCTATGCTCTCTAACAGCCAGATTGCACAGTCTCTGGTTTTTAGAACAAGACACGTCTGCAAAATGTTTTAGTTTCAAGATAGCATATTTGTTTTTTCCAAAAATGCCAGGCATGACCAGCTTGATTTCTGAGATAGAAAAGTTCCTGTTGTACAAAGAAACATGACTTTTGGAAAGATACACAGAATTATTTCTGGTATACATGGTTGGGATTCAAAACCAAGCCATCGGTGCTCTGAGGGTAATCCAGAATATTCTAGTCCATAAACTCGAGGAGGGAAGGACCAAATTTATCTCTGACTTTGAGTTCCTGTTTGACATATCCTATGGCTTTATTGGAATGTCTCTCCCGGTCAACATTATACACCTCTGGCCAAACCCTGTTCGTTGCTATGAAAAGGGATTTTACAGGAATTTACCTAAATCTCCTGCATTCAGTTACAAACTCTTTTTAATCTTTTTTTTCTCAAATAATTTATATCCCCTACACGAAATGTGACACTAGAGGCTATGGACTATCTCTTGTTTTGTGCTGCTGTTTTCTTGGAGTAGTTCGTAAGAGCCCCTCAATCTGCAGGATTAAACCTATGTTTCTGATGCCCACATCAGCCAAGGTTCCTCCCTAGGTTCTGTCCCAGCACTTTTTGTAACTACTGCATCAGTGTAGCTCATATTCTCAGAAGGTGATGTTCTCAACCCTGCCACCTCTGGCTGGGCTTCAGCACTAGTCTGGCATGAATGTAGGTCTGTAGATGTAAAACAAAGCCTAAACTCCTCTGATATATCATGCAATGAGAAGCCTTCTGAGGACATCTTTATTTTTATTCTATCTTAGAATATTCTTTTTCATTATCTTATGCTATAAAAGATTTCACTGCCTACTTCATGGTAATATACTGTGACATTCTGATTTCTCTTGCAGCAAGTTGAATATCTTTGTGAAGTTTATTAGTAATTCTTAGTTGTATCTATTTATTTTTATTTAATGGCTTATTTTGAATTGAGATTACTTCAGCGATTGAATGTAAATTTTTTTTGAGGGATTAAATTTGCCTTTTAATTTTTTTTTTCTTCTGTTCTAAAATTTCCCAAAGTAGGCTTAAACCACCACTCAGTTTTATTAAAATATGTGAGTAGTGTGACTGGTATTTTCCAAGACACAAAATTATGGGGAAAAAAACCCTGTTCTCAGTAGTTTATGATCAGACAGAAATTATTTCATTAATTCTGAAATCATTCAATTAGCGTGTTTGGATTTGTGCCCTCTATTCAGGTTCAATTACCTGTAATTGAAACTCTGGTTTTGATTTTGTGTTGATCCCATAGCTTAAAAACACATGCTCATAAAATACTAAAATGGCAGATGATGTGTCCTTTAATATTTCTGTTGGTGTATTGAATGGGGTCACTTTTGAACCGGGTTATTTTTGAGATAGTACCAATTTCTGTAGCCGGATTGTAACTGCAGTACTAGATTTTGACCACTGAGTGTCAGACACTGAATAATCTTTTGACACAGATTTTGTTTAGCCTTTTTGTTTCATTCTTTTCCCTCTGCAGCACAGTGTTAAAAAGAAAAAGGTATGGCAGATCTTCCTGGCTCTGTTCTAACCTGGCAAAGATCCTCATTATTTAATAGATTAAATTCTGTCATAGACTGAAAGAGAAGAAATTTGAGCTTGCTAAAAGGAAAGCTTTACAACATGTGCTATGAAAAGAGGAATGCCTTGTTATGCGATTTGCTGGTGGCACAACATAGAAGAGAGTTGTATGTTATTGATAAGAAGTTATGCAGGCAGTTCAAATCCTGTTCGTGGTGTAGCTGTTACATGCTGTTTGTTCTTCCTCTAAAAAGAGGATAGACATGACCATAAACTACTTCTCAGGATTATTCTGGGATTTATTGTTCCGGGAGTGTGAGGCGAGGAAACCCTGCACTGCTTGGTGTCTGTCTCTGCAATGTGCTAAGGGTTTGCATCTGTGCTAGGAAGGCTTGGTGGGAGCTTTGCGAGCTTTCTTGGTGGAGACGTGATTTAAACAAGCAGTAACTTCTTTGCTAGCACATTTTGTTTCCTTTTTCTCTGCACTGTTAGCTATTGCAACTACACATATGAAACACTGAAGCATAGACCAAACCTTATGGCACTATCGTTGCTACATGAGATATATCTGAGGCAACTGCTTAATAACAATGAGGTAATTGTCATCATTGTGTTAAAATGAAAAGACGCGGTTGTGGCAGTCACCACTGCACCCATTAGAGATGGAGCAGCTAGCACTACTGTCTACTTCAGATTCTCTAAGACTTTTAAGACTCTGGCTTTCAGCTGGTTGTAGCTGCTGAACTTACATACCTGGCCTTGCTCTCCTTGGTGCTTCCCCTCAATCTGCACAGTAAACAGAGGGATCTGCCACACTGGATTGCAGAAGAAATGGTAGAAAGGTAGAGGCTGGAAAAAACTGTTTGGGAGAGCTGGTAGGGACTGAAAAGCTGAGCTAGCCTGCAGCAAAGGGATGACTGTGGCTAGGAGCAGAGGGAGAAGCTCAGGTGACACAGGGCAGATATGAGGGGTGCAGGGGTGGGGGACACAATTGTTATCTGTGTCTACAGTGGATGTGAAACCTTCAGCTTCAGTTCAGCTCATGCAGAAGGAATAATACAACTCTGTACAATGAAGCTTACCGTAGGGAAATACTTAAATCAGTATTGCCCATGCAACCTCAAGTCAGTCACTAACAGATATAAAGTCTTTAATGATGGCCACTTAATGGCTTGTCTGCAAGATCATCTCAGGAATGTCACTTGAACAGCTAGGTGAGATCTCTATTTCAGCTATAGAGCTAAGATGTTATGCTGCGGGAGTTTTACATACGAAAATTGTTCTAGGATTCTCTGCCACATGATGTTGTAAAATGTTAAACACTTTGGAAAACCACCTGAAGGACAATCAGCTAAACTGGACCCAAATATCCCTGTGCCTCAGCTTTCCTTCTGTGAAGTGTCCATGCTCTCATTTCTGGGCATACTGGCGAGACAAATGCATAATGACTGTGGATCAGTTGTTGTGCAATGATATCATCACAGAAACTTCCAGGAGGTAATAAATAACTTGTAATAAATAATAATAAATAATGCTTGACAAAGCATTGGGCTGTGGCACTGCAAGTAATGCCTGAACCATTCCTTGAGAGAAGGTACACAGAAAGGATGAATAAGAGTTTGCACATGAGCTATTCTGCACACTGAATGAGCCCGGGATGTGATGCTGTGGCCATACCACAGTATGTACTCTATGTCAAGAATAGAGTATTTCATCTCACAGTGCTTATAGACAAAACAGTTGGATGAAAGGACAGGCAGCTTTTTTCCTATTGTAAAGAGCTGAGTGCTTGGACTTTCTCATTTTAATTTTCTTTTAACACAATTTTTAATCTCACAGCGCAATTGTGAGAAGGCAGATTCTGCTTTCCTAAGAATAGGCTGTTGGTCAATTTACTGTCCAGTGAGAACAAATGTTTCTGAAATGCTCTCTTCAGTAGGAATCTCTCTTCCTTTCTTCTTTTCCCCATCTAACAAATGCTAGATAAGTTGCTTTTAGAAATACAGGCTTTCAATTCTAACCTGGTTTATGCAGCACTTCCATCACATGTTAGTCCATTGTAATCTGATCATTTATAAAATTGCCCACCGAGGCACACCGCTTCCAAGAAGTATGAGTAAGATGCCATTATGAGGATCTAACAACAAAATGTAGCGTTTTCACTCAAGAAGGATTAGTCTGACCTGACCTGGGAACATTGCAATAAATAGTAAAACTTAAAATCAGTCTAGTGGGTTTTATGGGTAGTAGGGTTTCCAGCTAGTAGAAGAGGACAGAGAGAAATGCTGCTGGATGACAGGTCTGTCTCCCTGGTAGGAAGAGTTTTCCCTACAGTCTGCCCCCCATCTGGAGGCTCAGTGTGCTTACTTCATTTGGGCAGTTTTGTGGCCTCCTGCTCTACAAGACAGTTTGCATGTTGCCTTGGCACTCTTTGTAAAAAAGACTTGCTGCTTAGTGCAAGGTAGAGTCCAAAACACCCCGAGCGGTACCCAAAAGAGACTGACCCTCTGTTGTACAGCACTGTCTAATTTCTTTCTCTTCTAGACAGAGAGGGGAGCTGAGGCAACATGTAAACCTTAAAATGGACAAAATAATTAACTGAAAAGTAGAAAATTTAATTAGACAGGAACAAGACCTTAATGGCGAAAGCCTTGCCTGCTAGCACATCTTCTGACTTGGGAGGTGCCACAGTTCACGTCTCCAACTGCAACAGATACAATGGAAAGGAGAGCAGTAGTCCAAGGGTAGAAGCAGATTACACAGACTTAATATCTGAAAATGAATTGCAATGCTTGATGTCAGAGGATCAGGTCTGTTTCTAGCAATGGGCTATAAAGCTAATAATAGAAAGGTTACATTTTGCTCCTGGTTGAGCTAAGCAGGACGCAGTATTACATGGATGCAGCTGACTTTTGCTTCGAGTCTCCAACCTATTGGACCCCTCTGACACCACTGAGCTTTACTTCAAGATCTTGGTGGTCTGGAAAGGTGATTCAGACTTACTGTCCAGAGGGTGGCACACTTACACCAGCGGTGGGGAAAATCTCCTTTCCCCAGCTCCCCCATCCCTTAAACATCATATCTGGTTAGAAATTCTGCCGCTCTCTATAGGGTTGCCTGGGTCTGTGTGAACAGAGATAGCTCTTTGGAGACAGGAATGCAAATAGTTGAAGCTGCGAACACAATAAGCTCTAATCAATTTAATCAGGAGACTGTTGGTCTCTATGGACTATTTCTGAGAGATCTCAAAGGAGAGCTTAAAAAGGCAGCTTTATTGCCTGGAGGCTTGTCAGAAGTTAACGCCTCCCCTTGAAAAGCGCAAGTCAAAAAAGATGAAAATTGCTACATCTAAACCACAGATGAGTGAGTTTGATGGAAGAATCACTAACAAAAAACTTTGCAAACTGTTATGCAAGAGGACAAGCCTAGAGAGCTCCCTACTGGCCTTTAAATAGCTATGAAGATGTTTTTTCTGTCTTACAGTAATTGTGAAAACCATGATGATGATGTTGAGCTAATTATACTTTTTGCCTTGTAGCATGGGAAAAGTCATGTAAACCTCTGATACCTTGGTACTATGGACAGCAAAAACCTCCTTGTAATAGCATGAAGTATGCCTAATAATGTTCAGCCTGTATTGAATCCTCTAGGCATAGTTATCCCTGTTTTACAGGTAGGTAGCTGAGTAGAGGAGCTGAAGTGGCTTCCTCTGAGGTTACACAGAAGGTCAGCTGGTGGTGTAAGAAAAGAATGCAGGAAATCTGCCTTGCAATCCCCTCTGCCTTGTCACAAGGTCTTACAGGTCTGAAATGTCTGCATGTAAAAAGGCAGGAAGAAAAGGATAGCACATATTCTGTGTCTAACCAACATGGGCGACTGCCTCATGTAGGAGTGCAGAGTGACATCTCTGAACTGTGATGCAAGAGTGTGGGTGATAATGGTGTGAATGAATCCCAAGGAGTGAGGAGTGACCCAGCTTAAGGGGCAGGAGGATAAGCCCTGCAATCATAATCCTGCAATCTTTCCTCCCAGGGACCCTCTGGTAAAGGCAAGAGCCTGAGTTTGACAAATGCACAGGATACTTTTTATTAGGGAAGAGAAAAGGTGGCCAAGACTAGAAATGAACTACCCCAGACCCGAGGGCATCTGAGGTGCCTTTCCCTGGGTGGGCTGTGAAGGTAGGAGGAGATGGGAAGGGTAACTGTGCTGTCTTTGAGATAAGCTTGGTGGCTGGAGTGCAAATGGTGGTTGGACATCTAAGGGGAGCCCCAGAGGGGATTTTATATCTCCTCCCTGCTGTTTTTGGTGGCCCTCTTTCTGAATACTGCGTGTGCACGCTAGGATCTTCTGGCATAGCCCGTGGGCAGCGCAGCCCACTTGAGGTGTCCAAGCACCAAACCGGAGGTCAAGGTAGTGACCTTGCACGCCGATAGGCGGACAGCCTCCAACAAACCCCATTAGCTTGGGCACCGAGAGGGGTGCCATACTGTGGGGTAAGCTGTATGCCTTGTAACACCCAGCCGGTGCTGGTAAGGGATATTTGGTACCTTAGAGCTGATGCTGGCTGGCTGTAGCCGGGGAGCAACTGGCCTCTTACTGTCCGGGCAGCCGTGTGCTGGAAGGACAGATTTGCTCTGAGCATGTTCTCTTACGTGTTTTATTTGACTTCCTGTATTTTTAATTAGAAAATTGGGGGTATGTGGTAATTAACAGGGTCTCGAGCTATGGTGGCAATTTTAAAAGTCCTGAGAGATCTTGTATATTACAAGTTACAGGGGTGAGCAGGGAGTGTATCAAAAGATTCCTATCATTGCTCCTCTCCAACACTGTGAGGTTTGCACCTCTTTTTAAATTTCACTTACCAGCAGTTTGAAGTGTTACAATTTCTGCTTTCTGGACGAGCTTTGTATCTTTGGAAGTAGTTTCTTTGCTATGTAAATAGGTAACATCCAGGAAACAACAAGAATTGTTTCTTCTGTCAAACGGTATAAGATTTTGGGTCAGTGGACTCTGGACACAGGACACAGGATGTGTCTCAGTCATGTCATCGGAGTCCCAGGAGAGGGGAGTGATGCACAAAATCTAGAAGTGTCCAGCCTAAGCCTGCTCCCAGCCATAGTCTGTTCCATGCTCCTCTCCCCTCCGTCCCTCTACACCAGATATCCTGAATAGCTCTGAGTTGCTGCTGACCTTCCCTCTCGGAGAGGAGTTTCAGGAATGATTTGTGGATCAGAGCTAGGCTTCCATCCAAGACCATTTCCTTTAGAAAAAATAACCTGCATCTCTTCACAATATGCTTGTCTAGAACAGTCTAGAAAATTGTTGTCTTGTCTTGTGAAAGTTTTTGCCCTTTTCCAAAGTTTAAAGCAGGATGAAAAGCTGTATCTTTGAAAATCTTCACCTGCTCCCATTCAATCTTCCTCAGCTGGTCAACAAACCAACCAACCCAGAAAACCAAAGGCAGTTACATCAGGTAAATTCAAATGTGCTTTGATGTTGCTTTTAGAAACTTTTAAATTCTTTATGGTGTAAATAAAATCAAGTTCCCAAACAAGAAAGTAGTCCTCAACTTGTGAATAAAATGATTTGGCACTAAAACCCACAAAAATAAGATCGTTGAACAGTTTCAAGATTGGAAATCTTTCTGAGATTAGAAAATTTATAAAACTAACTCAGATTCAGTTTTGACTATTCAATATTTTATAAAAAAAAACGAATATCTGTTAACAACCTCTCAACTATCTTTGCTCACATTTAGCAGCCAGTATCAGTTCTTTTCTCCTAGTAAATCTTGCTGCTGAAGATGAGATACCATGTGGCAAGAAGATGCGGGCAGATGTGCATTGTGGCTTACAAGAGTTTTTATTAATATGAAGTTCCTACTCATTGAGATTACCAAAATATAATTCTCATTTACAACATATCCTGCCAGTTTCCATAATAGAGACCATGCCTGAGCAAAGGTAACGTGCAGAAGTACCACAAAGTCGTTGTGAGGCACAATCACCCAGACAGGCTAGGACAAAAAGGTTTATTTTGCAGTCAGTTAGTTTGAACAGAAAAATATCTATTTTGGATAGAAATCTAATCAAGTGTTTGAGACAGTTCTGTTTGGAAAGGGCAGATGATTTTCACTTTGAATTACTTCATTTCAAAATCTCTGCCAAATAATCTCGCTGGCAAGACAGAGCCACCTGGCATTTTTGAATGGCTGCTGGGGGTGGCTGCATGCCAAAAATTTGCCAGACTGCGGCGATTAAAGAACTTGGCCTATGCGGTTTCTTGTCTGTGCAATGCCCTCAGGTCCCTCAAGCCAGACAGATTCCTGCATGGGTACCAGGAGGGAAAGTATCAGGAGAGACACGGAGCTTTTGAAGTTAGGGAGGATGCTGTCACATCAGCGGTTTTGGTCATCAGAAGGTAGGTAACATGGCAACTGGTACAGGTGTTCCCAGGAAATCTCCTGGTTTTTGCCTTCAATCTTCCACTTTAGAAGTATTTTTTTTGTTGAGAGGCAGAGGTTGTGCATAGCTGCCTTTCGGTTGAGTGGAGTAATTACACTTCCGCTTGTGCTGATGATAACAGAGGGACACATGTCCCTGGAAGGAAATGCTCAGCCTATAAACTACATGCGCTATTTACTAACAGGTCTTCTATTGTCCCCTCACTTTGCAGTCCAGGTCTATTTGTGACATGCAAAATGAGTTCTGTGTCTTGCCTTTGAAACTAGAAAGAGGTTTCTCATCAGAAAAAAATCGTTGTTCATATTTAGAATAATTGCCCTTCGAAGAAGATAGCTGTCCTCTAGGGTAAGTGCTACAGAGGGTCCTCATCTAGTTTTAAATGCAGCTGAAGCAGAGTTTGTTCTGACTCCGCAGTGTAGATGTAGTCTTTACATGTAAAGCAGAGACTCCAACGAGCTTGGGGTCAGCAACTGAATGAGATTTTTGATTCAAAAGGGATTGCTTCAAACTGGGATCAAAACATATTGCCAAGGTGAATGGAATGAGGAAACTTGTGATTACATGTACTGAATTTATGGTCAAATAGAAGACTGCTGTCTCTGGATATAAGTTTATAAACATTTCAGAAAAGAATCATAGAAACATAGAATCATAGAATCATAGAATGGTTTGGATTGGAAGGGATCTCAAAGATCATCTAGTTCCAACCCCCCCCTGCCATGGGCAGGGATGCCCTCCACTAGATCAGATTGCCCAAAGTCCCATCCAACCTGGCCTTGAACACTTCCAGGGATGGGGCCTCCACAACTTCTCTGGGCAACCTGTTCCAGTGCTTCACCACCCTCACAATGAAGAATTTTTTCTTTATATCTAATTTAAATCTACTCTCTTTCAGTTTAAAGCCATTACCCCTTGTCCTATCACTCCTTGTCCTTGTAAACAGTCCCTCTCCATCTTTCCTGTAGGCCCCTTCAGGTACTGGAAGGCTGCTATAAGGTCTCCCTGGAGCCTTCTCTTCTGCAGGCTGAACAACCCCAACTCTCTCAGCCTGTCTTCATAGGAGAGGTGCTCCAGCCCTCTGATCATCTTCATGGCCCACCTCTGGACTCGATCCAACAGCTCCATGTCCTTCTTATGTTGAGGATCACAGAGCTGAATGCTCCAGGTGGGGTCTCACAAGAGTGGAGGGGGAGAATCACCTCCCTCAACCTACTGGTCACACTTCTCTTCTTGCAGCCTGGGATATGGTTAGCTTTCTGGGCTGCAAGCACACATTGCTGGGTCATGTTGAGCTTCTCATCAACCTACACCCCTAAGTCCTTCTCCTCAGGGCTGCTTTCAATCCATTCTTCACCCAGCCTATAGTTGTGCTTGGGATTGCCCCGACCCATGCGCAGGACCTTGCGCTTGACCTTGTTGAACTTCATGAGGTTTGCATGGTCCAACCTCTCAAGCCTGTCAAGGTGCCTCTGGATGGCATCCTTTCCCTCCAGCGTGTTGACCACACCACACAGCTTGGTGTCATTGGCAAACTTGCTGAGGGTGCACTTGACCCCACTGTGCATGGGATTGAATTGTTAAACAGTGCCAACAAAGTTGTTGAACCGTGCCGGTCCCAATACCAGCCCCTGAGGAATGCCACTCTTCACTGGTTTCCACTTGGACATCGAGCCGATCGAGACTTCTTGTCTTTGTTGTGCATTTTAATATGAAATAACCCTTACTCCTGCTGTATTCTCTGTTGTTTAGGGAAAGGGAACAATAGCAGGGATAAACATGAATTGTAATTTATTCCGGAAAGAGTCCAGTAGTACCAGTGGGAGTATTTTTGGCATAAATTGCTGTTCAACCTAATTTAATGATGTCTTTACTTGGTCAACTAAAACTGAAGAGGTAGTTCAGGCAGTGAAATGATATTCAGTGTAAGTGAGAGTGGCAGATCTTGATCGTTAGTAAGAGTCTCTGTATTCTATCTTTCTTTTCAACCAGCAAAGCATCCATAGGTGCGATCCAGTCAGTTAATTATGGAGCTAACTTCAGTGACTTAGGTGGCCTACAGATACCAGAAAACTTTCACTAGCACTCTGTCTGGTTAAGTATGCATTTCCAATGTTTGCTGTTCATACTCAGAAGCATCTGAATTTATGCATAAAAATTTTACCAAGGAAAGTACATTTCCAAGTCTGACATAGGAAGGGTGCAAGCTTGCAGAATAATACAGAATATGTAGCCCTCCCTGGGCAGGGAATTAAATACCCCATCTGTAAACAAGGCTTAGAGCCAAAGTGGGACACCTAAGACACATGAGCCTGAAATTGAGCCTGGAAAGAAACATCTGCCCACCTGCTACCTAGTGGGTCCTGGAGCTGCCTTTCTGTGCATGGCAAGGGCTGCCACAGGCCTTTCTGTCACCTTATGGTGTATAGTAAATAGGTTTTCCTCCTCTAACTTGGCTGAGGGGCTCCTTAAGTAGGTGTTTTCAGATGCCACCTGATATTCCCTGACAGTATCAGACTTCTCTCAAAAATGCAGCTGACGACAGTTGCTTTCTTTTAGCAAGAGCGGTAATGATGCACCTTTTCTATGACAGAGTAACAGTGGACAACATAAGCAGCAAGAGGAGAGCCAGGCTCGTGTCTCATTTTCTGATGGGATGCACACTTACTATTCCTTCAGCAATACCTTAACCAAGGACTTCTTGCTCTTGCTTATGTGGAGCAATTAAAAGATACGGATGCAGGTTCTGTTATAAGTCGGATTCATTTGTATGCCTACAAAACGTATAGATGTAGTTGTATAGACTGAGAGAAGCTTATGAAATGGGATTGCAAAGGCTAAGGTGGTTACTGGCATGATGGGCATATTGTTTATTAATACTTGATTCTTGTGAAGTGAAGGGTTGCTTTTTCAGGCTGTGTTTCTCAGAGACAGAACCAGGTTAACACTTTTGGTCATAGTTTTGCAGCCTCTTTTTGTATTGCTGTTGCTTACCTTTCATTCTCTTCTGAGGGCTTTGCTCATAGGTTCCTCAAAGACTTCTCCACACCTGACATTGTTTGTCCATCATCAGCTCCTTCATAAGTTACTGCCATGTAGTGATCTATGTCTCCATAACCCTTGGAAGGTGCATTTGCCTGTCCCATCCCTCTAAACACTGCGCAGCTCCTGCTGTGTAGGAGATGGATACCTGTAGCCATAGCTGGCACATTTGAGCAGAAGACCACATGTCATGGAGATAAAAGAGAAATGAGAAGGCTGATACGTTGTAACGCCACCATGGGACACCAAGGCATTCTTGGCTCTATATGCATTGTGAACACATCAGTGAAGAGGCTCATGTGCCACTGATTAGGAGCACCCTTTTTTGCGGGACATTTTTTCCTGAGCAAATATGTAGGTTTGATAAAGCTCCCACATGCTGCATAACAAGCTGACGCCAAACATCAATTAATAATCTAGTTTACAAATGAAGAAGGAAACAGAATTTGCCTTTTAGCCTTTGAATAGCAACCCTACTTTAAATGACTTGACTGACACCTCCTCAAATTCACCTAAATCTAGCTCATTCCCTGCACAGATCCTTTTGCACTCACAGGCAGGTTTTCCAGGACCTTGGTGTAAAAGATGCTTAGGCCTGCTATTTGTGTATTACTTAAAGTTCTTTCAAAACTGCTGTGACAAGTAGAACAGCACCATTATAAAGCAAGAATTTTGGGAAATGTGCTTTTGGAACTTTTTAGGAAGGAGGAGGAGAGACCATCTGTTTTGCTTGTCACAATTCTTGTTTGTTTAAGATGTGAATTGCCAGAAATGTGGAAAGATTGGGTACAACGACAAGTGATAGAGTAATTTTCACACTGGACTTATGGGAAGCATGTGTTGTCCATCTGTGTGATTCTCATTTTATGCAAATTTAGGAAATATAGTCTTATGTCTAATTGTCCAAAGGTAGTTCTGAACATTCAAACGGAGGAAAAATATCATGCCATATCGTCAGTAGGCCTCCCTTTGGCTCTGTAACACGCCAATGCAGAATGCTGCTTGCTTGAAACTACAAATCATAATAAACATTTATATTTAGAATCCAATAAAATAATGTTTCAAGGTCTGAAAAACACTTCAGACCCATGCTTGGGTTTTCCTGGAAGTGAAAGAGGACTCCACAATTTTCCTGACCCTCCTAAGCAGATGTTACCAGCCTGCCCAGAGCTTCATACTGATGCCTGCTGGTTCACGATGAGAGGGGAATTCTATAAGAGGCTGGTGTGAGTCTTTGGGCTAAAAATTGCGCATCTGTGTGCAGTTAAGGCTTATACAAGGAATATCTGAGCTTCTGAGAGGAAGGTTTGATTTAAGGTTTGTTTTGGGGGAGGAAAATGTTTATTTGCCGCCTTAAAAAAAAAAAAATCACACTCCACAGAGGGTGATGGAAGTTTTACCTGGAGCATATTGCATTTTTCAGAGCTGCTGAAAATGATACTTCCCCTTACCTACCTTGAGCACTTTCAGTGACTAGCTCCCAAAAGATATAATTTTTTTTCCGTGTTTATTTTTTCAGTTAATGATTTGTCTATGAACTGTGAATGATTCTGTATTTTTTGACTCAGTATGGCAATTGGAAATCTCACTAGAAATAATTCTTAATTCCACTGTCATTGAAGTACAAGTATTCCCAATTTAAAATACACTTTTGAGAGTGTTCAGTCAAGGAATGCTTCAATGCTGGATCATTATGGAAAGAAAGACAAAAGAGATCCAAAAGTAGTGAAAATGAGATTCAGTTTGGAACTCTTATCAGAAGTTCCCATGAAAAGTTTTACCTTGTTGCTGATTCTTTAAATGGTACAATGCCAGCAGTGCCAAAGATTTAGGTTTCTTTGATGTCAGTTACTTAACCCTCTTTAGCCAAGCACTGTGGTTCTACATACAGGCTTTCAATTTTCTTATATCTTCTTTCCATTGTTGCTGTTTGGATGACTTCAAGACAATTCCCATTCGTGACTTGAAAAATATTCTATTTTACAGTATGGTGTATTGTTAAGGCAGAAAAAAACAACCAAACAAGAAGACAAACCTTTTTAATAAACAGCAATATAGTGATGGTAATTCATAAAAACTCAAGAATAAATACAATTACAACACTGATTCTGACATCTTGCAATCTGTCTGGCTTCCGAGGGGAACTCTGTTGAGTGTGTGAGCAGAGTGGAAACCTTGTTCATGAGGCCTGTGGGTCAGCTCTGTGATGGCTGGTGCTGGAAAGACTGTCTCTGGATGTTGGAAAGACAGTATAGCAGGATCCCAGGTTTTGGCTGGGTCAAGAGTACTGCTATAATAAAGCTCAAAAGCTTTTAAGTGTATGAAGCTAAAATGAGGTAGGAGAAATGGACTAACTGAAGGAAAGAGCATCACAACCAAAGAAAATGAGAAATTAAGCATCCTCCTAGCTTGCTGTTGGTGTCACATGGTGAAGGGACATAAGAAGAGAAGTTGGGTCTTGTGTATCCAGCAGGACAAGGGAGAGCAGCAGGGAAGAGGTAGGAATCCATATTTCATTGGCTGAGGTAGAAATCTGTATTTCATAGAGCAGCCCATTATTCAGAGGGGACTCAGAGAGAGGCAGAAAGAAACATGCCTTCTTTTCTCCAGCAGGATTATTTAATGAGTAGGTTAGCTGGCTTTCAGCTGGGAGAGGCTGGAGAAATGCTTCAAGCCTCTTTTGGTGGCAATATCAAGGTGCTCTTTTTGGTAGTGGTGGGAATCAAAGATGGAGGAGGAAAAAAGGGAGGAGTTGAGGTGGCAGAAGAAGAGAGATGTTCCTGTACAACGCAAGATGGGTGGACTCAAAGGTAAGGAACTGCAGCTTTGTGAGACAAAATCTTTTTTCTCTGTGTGTTAGAAGCTGAGCTCTGCGGCAGCCTCTTACTGAAATGTGTCTTCTACCTGGAGGAAAGACTGGTCCATACTTAGTCAGATCAGGAAACTGGGAGCTCTTTTTCTGTTTCTTTTTCTGTCCTAGAGTACTTGTTAAATGCATCTTTGTGGTGGTATGTGGATAAGTACAGTAAAGATTCTTGGATATGTGTAATTGGAGTTATAAATAGTAAGTTATCTGAATATGGTAAAACTGACTGTTTAAAAATTTTAAATGGAAAAGTCAAGTATATTTTATACGTAGAAAATACATACCAGGCACAGCAGAAGCAGCTCAATAATCCAGAGGGGGTTTTTTTCTGTTCTTGAAATAAGTAAAATATATTTAAAAATTACTTAAATGTCATTTTATAGGTTCCAATTTTAAAGAGAAATTAATATCTTTAAGCAAAACATGACAGCCACTTTGCAATAAGCAATAACTTATTAATGTTTTTGGATACTGAAAACTTGGCATCTGAAGGGGTGAACTGCAGTGCTAGTTCCACTTCCTCCTTCTTTGAGTTGTATAAGGATGTGTTTAAACTCTAGCTGATTCACTAAAAACCCCGGATTTTCTTTTGATGGTTTCATCATGCATTACCTTATTCATGCAAAACAAACAAGGAATTCAGGAGATCTGAATAAACAACTTGTAGCTGTCCATGCTTTCAGCTTGTATGTTTTAATCAAACAATCTTGAGCAAAATGTTGCTATGTTACTGCTTTGTCTTTGTCTGCTTGCCTTCAACAGGACTAATTATTCCCATGCTCATACCACACTGCAATATGCTGTACAGATGTGTCCTAAGCGAGTTAGCTCAAGTATCTCTGTGTTGTAAACTGATTTAAGAAAGCAGGAAAGAAGAGGTACACCTCCTCTGTTCCACACCCAAAATATTGTGGAAACTGCAACAACTTCAGAAATTCTTGCATGTTGCTGGAGGTGGTTTCAGTTTTCACACCAGAAGTAATTTAATTTCAGCACTTAAAACCCAAAAAGCTCCAACATATTGCTAGCGTGCAAAAATTCCATGTGTGCTAAAAAACAACAGCATATGGTTGGGTGGGGTGTGACCAAAATGAACATAGTTATCACATTGTGAACTTTCTTTTTACAGACTTGATTAAATAAGGGGAGGGGAGCATCTAGGACGAGAACCTGGAATCCTCCTAGAGTCTGCCTTTTCAAATGTTGTGTAGTTAACTGAAAGGTTCATCTTGCATAATCTGCAGCTTAATATAGGAGACTGACATTTCATCTGAACATGAAGAACACACACAAAAGAAAGGTAGAAAGAAGGCAAGATGTCTCTGGGGTGAACCATTGGAGGAGAACGGGACAGAGCACAAGCTGGAAGGCAACTCCAGCCCTCCCTGTTTGCTATTAGAAAGTGGGTAGATTGGGATCATTTGCTTTTTATTAATAATCTATCACCTGGGCTTGAATTGGGTAGAATGAGTTTTACGTGGGCTCATTTGCTGGGCCTGTATGTTTCAGGATGTTTAAACATCGCTGCCAATTCTTCTCATCGTGTTTTAGAGCTGAGGTAAATGTGGGCACGAATAACTTAAGTCATCTGTGATGGTGACCATATACATATATCCACAGTCATTTTTTTGACTCAGGTCTTTTTTCTGTTGAGTCCAATGGTGCTTAAGACCTTATCAGGTCCTCTTATGGGAATAGCTAAACATTGAAGAAACCAAAATCAGAAATACTTCTGGAAACTTAGGCCTAGATACTTGGCTTATCAATTAGTCAGGTGTTGACTTCTGAATCTCTGATGGCAAGGTTTTAAGGGAAACCTTTTAAAATAGTAATAATAAAAAGCCCGGGAGACTAATAGCAACGTACAGTTGTTTTGTGTGACTATGTGGTTGCACTTAAAGCCACTCACCTGAATGTACCTTTCTGGGGTCATTGTTAGTGTAGGCTGTCTGCTTAGTTTGCCTTGCTCTTGTCTGCTTTTTCTGTGCTTTTCTGGGTGTAAATATATCTGGAGAAGCAGAATCTTTATTTTCTGGCACATCACTTGCTATTCTATCTGCCGTTCAGCTGTGAATATGACAGTAGCCCAACTTTGCCAGGTAGTGGCTCTTTGCAGGCTGTTTTACTGTCAGGTTCTTGGCTATCTGCATGACCAGCACTGTTGTCCTGTGGGCAGCCAGGGAAGATGTCTTCTACTCATATTCCCAGTCAAACTATGCGATTTCTGCTGCAGATGCCAAACAGCAGCACTCGGCCAAGTGAGCTATACCATGCAAAATGTGCCTTTATTTTCTGCATGCAAGTCTGTCAGATGATTGATAAAAGTGAAAAAAACCCCAGTCCTAGTTTGACTTCTCTTTTTAGAGTAGTTCTTGATTTCCATGAACTCTGTAATCTTCTCTGGTTTCTACTGATGAATGTTTTCACACTTTGTGCTGTTCTCCTAGTCTTCTCAAGTGAATGGTCATCCCTGTGCAGCCTTAATAATTAGAGCTTGGTCCACTTTTCTTTATGTTCTTGAAAAATGGGTCTTACAAACAACAAAATAACATTTCACATAAAAGGATATTCTTCCAGTTTCAAAGCTAAGAACTGAAAACGCCTTTGGATGCCTTTACAACTTCGGAAAAAGTTTGATTATTAGAGTTTTACCCAGAAAGGCCATTTCTCTTGTTAATTATGCTGGCCAAGACAAAGCATTTTTTTCAGAATAAAACTCAGGTTACTATGGGGAACAACAGGGTCTGTCAACATGTGACAAGGCTTTCATATCTCGAGGGGAGGATCCAGTTGATGCAATGGAGTGTCAGTCAGGAAGTAGAGCTGCAGGAAGTTAACTCATGCATAGTCCAGAGTTGTCCACATCAGATGAGAAAGTGCCAAAAGAGGTTACCCTTCATCACCAGCTGAGAGATGAGCTATGTATAAAAGACAGGACAGCTTGAAGGGCCCTGAATGGTGATCTCAGGAGATGTGTCCCTCAAGAGATAGAGACATGCTTCATGTCCTTGTACAGTCACTGGAGCAACTTGACATGAAAATACTAAATAAAACATACAGAAACCCCAAGAGGGCGTTTCACCAAGGAGCCCGAATGGGAATTATCCAGCCTTTTAGCAGGTGTAGGGCTCTGCCTGAAAGTGGCATCATAGATTTCTCCTGAGCCTTTCCAGTAAGCCAGTAATGGATCTGCAGCTTGCCAGATAGTCTGTCATAGGTTGTCAGCCACGGCTGGGAGGAGGAACGGCAGTCTCTTTTGTTCCCATGTCAAGCGTGCAGAGAAGGGACTCTTAAGTAGATAATTCAAGGGGAAACAGCTGCTGAGTTCTCAGTTCTCCATGACTCTCTAATTTTGCCTTCTTCTCTTAATGTATTTGCCTGCTGCTGGATGAATACTGCCTGCTGACAGTCAAACAAATAAAAAATGCTGTAAACTTCATTGAAAACTACTGTGAAGTGTGGTTATTTTGATGCTTACAGAAGAACAAGTTGAAAGGCTTTTCTGAGTGTGTGGGGTCACAAACAGATAAATTTAAAATCCTATGAAAGGGCACACCAACTTGTTTGCCCTAGTCCTGATCTTTTAAGTCAAAATATGTATTACAAACTCTTCTAATTTTGTGATTGTGAAGGGATTTTTTTTTCCCTTTTAAAAAGCCACAGCACCTGACATTACTTGAATGTATAAGAATCACACACTTCACTTAAAAGTAAATAAACATTCAAATTGTGGCTTGAAAATGTAAATCCTATAGGCATAAAAAGCTAGACAGTTGATCAACAACCCTCCCTACCCATTTAATGTCATATTACTTTTAGGTTAATATCAGGTTTTGGATATTTTGCTTGAATGTGCTTTGGCTTCAGTATCACTGAGCATACCACAAAAGTGTTTGTGAGGTCCAGTAAGAAAAACTTATCTTGGACAGTTTGTCTCTATGAGAAACTACCTGGTATAGCCAGAGCTATATAAACATATTATTACAACCTTGCAAATAAACCCTCTGTTACCCTTGCCTGCACCGACACTGCTGTCTGAAGTATCCTGTGCTTTGGTCCTGGGCCATATTGATTAATTACAAATTTGTAAATTTGTAATTATTTGTAATTTGTGATTTGTAATTTGTAATTATTCTGATTCTGGATAGCTCTGATGCTGTCAGCGGGCATTTCTGGGACTCCTAATCACATTGTCTATCTAGTAGCTGAACACGATACGCGGCTGTTTTGCCTTCCTCCCCTGCCGCCTAGTTTCTAGGGAATGTTTGCATCTATGTTTTCAGGGAGATAAAAGTACATTTGAGCCCTTCCTTTTAATTTTTGTGGCCTGACCTCCGTGTCTTATTCGCTGCCTGATGTTGGGGTGCCATTGCATGGGTTCCCCCCCCAGCAGTAGCTGCGGGAACGTGAAGGACCGGGCCGCGGGGAGGACGCGGCGGGGGCGGCTGTGGCCGATGGTGCCGTGCCGGGTGGTGGCGGTCCGTGCCGCTCCGTGCCGGCGGTGCCGTGCCGGGCGGTGGCGGTCCGTGCATCGGTCACTAGATGGCACCATGCGACCGGGCTGGGAGCGGGGCTGGCGGCGGGGCGGGGGGAGGCAGGTAGTCCCCCTCGCTGACACGGCGGCCAGCGGCAGCCGGAGCCGGCGGGCACCGGCTTTTCCTCTCCTGCCGCTCCGCTCGGCCGTGCCGGGGTCGCATCTCTTCCCACACGCTCGGGGAGGAGCGGGGCAGGGAGCGCGGCCGGGCCGGGGATGCCCGCTTCAGCCGGGCGGCTGCTTGCCTCCTCCCGGAACGGCCACCGGGTCCTTGGGTCCACCGTGCCTGGAGTCGGCACATGGCACAGGGCAGGCTGAAAGCTGAAGGTAGATGAGAGCAAAGTGCCAGAAACTACCAGAAGAATGAAATCATCCTTCAGGCCCCCACACATCCATCACAAAGGTGAAGACGGGCAAGGCAGCTGGTTTGGACTGCTTTAGCCAGTTTATTTACGAATGATTCAGACGATACGAGGTTGAAAGCCAAAGAGCATTGTCAAATGTTAGACAATGTCAGATTGTCAAAATGTTTCCTTGTTTTCTCCTGGACTTCTGACGGTCTGCATGACAGGAGCCTCTGTTCCAGCATTCTACTTTGGATCAGGAGTGATATTATGACCCTTAGCAAATTTTGGTTCACACCACAGGGTGGTCTCAGAGCACACAAACTGGTTTTCTTTAGGATGAAGTGAAGAAACCCTTATGGAAGAGGCACGGAAGACATACTCACACACCAAACACGCCTTATCTGCTACAACTGTTAAGGCATTCAGACTCCAGGCAAAGGTTGGAGACTAGACTGAAGAACCCCCGACCCAAACTGTCAGTGTGAATTCTCTTGGCTCCAGCTGTTTAATTGTATAGATCCACTCCCATCAGGCTATGGTATGTGCTAGTTTAAATACAAAATGTACTGTCAGCTGAGAAAGTGACCCATAAGGGAAACTGAACACCTCCAATTTAAATACCTGCATTTGCCTCAAGTAGGCGATGTGGATAAACCCAGTAGTGATGAAAGGCTTCTGGTTTCCCTACACACAGAGGCAGTGCAGGCATCTTGTTGACTGTACCATTTGTATTGTGCACTTCTGGCTGTTCAGAGAAGAGGTTCATGATTTTCTTTTTTTTTTTTTTTTTGTTTCACTTTTATGGCATGATCTCAGACTTTGTGCAGACCCAGGCAGGTGTTTCTGCGTGAGTTATGCCAAGTTATGCCAGTTTTGAAGGCTGTTTTCAATGAAGTCCTAGGCTTGTCACCATTTCTCTTTTAAATCCTAAGCAAAGACTGTGGGGAGCTGTTGAGAAATTAGTTCTTACTCCGCTTACTTTGAAAAATAACCTCAAAGTACAGGGATCAAGACAATGATGGCGCTTTCATTCTGCAAGCTGTTATCGCTTACTAACTGCGGTATTTTTTGTTATAGTAAAAATATAGTAAAAATATGAGATTTCTGGAAATGAAATTTTTAGTTGCTGGGTGGAAGAGAGTTAATAATTTATTTAAAGATTATGTTTTCTATATTCATGAAAAATTGTACTCAGTGGTGAATAGACATGGGTGGTAAATGCTATGAAGCATCCAACAACTTGGTGAGTGGGCATCAGCACCTCCTTTCTAGAACATATCCCAGGATCGCTGCTAAATACATTTGAGGTAATTTGCAAAGTCCAAAATCCTGGAAACTACCAGATTTGGGTTTCCTGTGTTACTTTTGCTCCTGCTATCTGAGCTGTCTGCTGCAGTCATGGGTGGGAAAAGGATTTCATGTGATATTTCCGTGACTGTGCTGCCATGCCGCAAGGAGGATGCCAATGAGGCTTCCTAGACAACTGTGAATCTGGCATACTCTAACTTCTTCAGGTGTCTGACTTTTTACTGTAGCTCTTGATCTTTCAACTGAGGGGCTTTGAGTGAAATGTCATGCTGTTTTTAAGGAAAAACCTTGTTTTTTACACTCTGGATGATTTTTTTAATTTGAAATTATATTGAATGAAATTCTATTGAATTATATTTTTACTGAAATATTACCCAGCTTTCCTATCTAGCTATTTTGAAGGACCACAGAAAACCCAGAAAAGAGCCTGTGTTAAAAATCATGCTTAAATAGTTAAGCTGTTCTCTGTGCTCCTTTATTGAACTGGATATCTTAACGGGGTGGCTTTGAATTGCTAGAAAATTAGTAAAAAATACCATCATTTTCCTAAGTGCTTTGTTTTTGGTGAATATAAATTGCAAATTAAATCTTAGCCTCTGAGCCTAATTTGTAATAGTCAAGGATATGTTACAAAGAGATTGTTTAAAAAAAGTTTCTTGTGTTTTATTCTTAAAGATGGATTGAAGGAAATACGTTGAAGGCAAGTTGTGCCAGCACTGCTTAACCTGCTAGTATCTTGGAGATTATTTCTGCTGGCTTTGTGGGCTTTTTCAGTGTGATCCTTGAAAATGCTAATTAATTTCAGGATTGCTGTGTGTGTGATATGCTTTGACATACACAGAAAATTAATAATAATATAATAATCTTTCTAAAAGAATTTTGAGAGCAATTTATAGTTCATGCCAGATGTCAGTTGACTGAGTAATTTAACACACTTGTGTAACTGAAGCGTAATAGCTTTTGCTAGCTTGCCATACTGCTTATGGATATGAATGACAAAATTTATGGGTTTTAGCTATGTGCATAATCTGAAAAATTCACTCCCTGTTGCAGGGAATAAGCAGTATCACAAGTGAATGTGTTTTAATCATCTGAAACATATAGCTCAAATACTATTTTATTTGTTTAAACCAGGAAAAGACATAATTCCTCTAAAGGAAGTGCTGTGAATGCAAGACCAAGAAAATTGTTTTTGTCCTATCAGTAGCTGCAGAGACCACATCTCCATAAAAGTCGTTAAAACAGCAAAGACAGCACTGTCAGCTTAGAAATTGCGCTAGAAGATCTACTAAGCCTCAGGCCCTGGGATCAAGAGTATTTCTTTCTGTGTTTGTGTAATGGCCCTGAATCTTGCAGTTTATAGACCTGGATATGACTCTGCGAATGGCAATTAGGGAAAATGGGGATCCACCTTGCCAGGCTTGAGCTGCCTAGACACTGTTCAGCCTGAGCTGGACCTCCTCTAGAGCTGATAGAGAGAGACAGGCACCTCTGGGAGGAGGTTCATCCCCAAGAGGTACGTAGGTGGACGGATTGTTCCTTGTAGGCAACCAAGTCTAAGTAAGATGAATATCTCTGTACTTTCATACAAATAATGGTAAACTACAGAGTTGAGAGGGTATTCCCTTTACCTATCAGGAAAATGACTGGGTTTCACAATCATCCTGCAAGTTACGACACTGAGCATTTTTAATTTGTTCTAATTTTACAAGAAGTGCCGTACTTAATTGGTTTTGTTTCACCCTTTAAAGCAAAGCATCTCCCTCAGCTCTAAATTCCTTATAAAGTATCTTAGAAGCTCACGTCCATAGTGCTCTCTGCAAAGTGATGGTTCGTCCTAGGGCATTGGCTGGTGAAAAATCTTCCTGGATCTCCACTTTGCTGCCAGCTCCATCTCCTTCACCCTTCTTTTTCTCTCTGAGAAAGGATAAACCATGCAAGGTGTCATTAAGGTTAACAAATATGGGACTTGCCAAGCTAAAATAAATGAAGTAACCACTTTGGAGGGTAAGGAAAGGAATTACAAGTTCAGTTCCTGCCTCCTTGTCATTGGTTTCCTTCAGCTGAGACTCTGTAATCCCAGGTCCTACAGAAACTGAAGTGTGCTGGATTGAATCCTGGGGTTTATTTTATTTTTCTGTTTGTTTCTGGTTGTTGGGTTTTTTGGTGGTGGGGTTTTTTTAAGTGTGTTTATGCTTCCCTTTTAGTTTTAAATATAGCAACTAGCATATCCTGAGAATATTACACCCCAGAATTTCCCACACATGCAGTTAGATGCCCAAGTGGATCTCTGAATCAGAAGTAAACAGGTAGAAGCCAGAGAAGGTGAGAGGAGGAGGACTGCAAGTGAATTGGTTTAATCATGAGGGGATGAGAAGTCGGTGAGCAGTACAAGACCACATTATCTGCTCCACTTGCTCTCCTGCACTGAAATCCCACTAATCCAGAAGAGCTGTTACTCAGACACACCAGCAAGAGGGCACATACTGTCCGTGACGTCTCCAAGAAACCTTACAAGGGTTATGAATGTGCTGGGTTGTGATTGCTACTTTTAGTGTAATTTCCTTCAGCTCCTCACAACTTTTGTATGTATCTGCTTTTTCATCTGAGGTTAGTAGTCAAGAGGCCCTTAAGTGTAGCCCGCACATGCAGTGCCTAGTAGGGAGGGACCTTGGCCTTGAGGACCTTCTACAGTTGAGATAAAAAAGAACAGTTACAGGGTGTGCTCAGGCTGTTTAACGAGTCATTTTCTAATTTTTTGTAGGAAACATTTGACATGGTTATCCTATTGACACATGCTATGATAAACTGCAGGACGCTCAGAGAGTTGGCTAAAGAGCAACATTTCCCACCAGCAGCTGGTGAGGAGCTGATGCTCTATAAAGGCATCACAGTCTATACATGCTCTATAAGCTGATCACAAACAAGACCTAGGCATGCATTGCCATGCACAAAAGCAAGGGCTTAATATGGGGAAAGAAAGGATAATCTCGCAAGTACTGCTCAAATTTTATTGGCTTGTACATGAAACTGGTCTCGGCACCATAGCATGAGGCAATCTGTCGGTCTTTCTCCTCAAAAACTATGCTCCAGAGAATGCAAGCAGGCCCTGTGCATAGGCACTGTAAATCTGTAGTGCCTGTAAACCTGTATGTTCTCACCATACCTGATGGACAGATTTTAGTGTTTTCAGATGGGGTTATCTAGACATTGTTGATATGAGAGATAAGTAAAGCTCTGGTTCTGATGGCTTTGAGTAGGTTTGTCAGCATTGCCATAACGCTAAAAAACATCTTTGAGGCAAAACCTGTCTTCAATTTTGATTTGGGATCTTAAATCTAGCTCAGGGACTCCTCTCATGAAGGTGAGAGAGAAATACTGTTTTTCCTGTCTGTCTGAGACCAAAAAAAGTAGAAAGTAGGCCCATACTCTACAGGCGGGACTTTGGTTAGCTCATGATGCCCCAGACAGCCTTTATCTTGTTTATATCTTCCTGCAGATTTGCCTGAAGTCAGTAGAGATGCCTACAAGTACATCAATGCAAACTTTCTTCTGCATAACAAAGACAATTTAAAAACAATCTTCATTCCTTGTAACACTATCTGTGGTTGCTTAAATTATAATGTTGCAGGATTCTTGTTAGACATGACATGATTGATAGTTTTGATAATAAGCTTGAAAATCTGCCCAGTGGAAGTCATGCCTTCTGCATTATTCTGACTGGAACCATGTGCTGTGGTTCTAAAAAGTAATTTGCTTATTTATTGTAACAGCCCATTTAATGGAACTTTAATGAAGAGCAGTCCTTATGGCAATTTTAGGTTTTATGTGTGTAGGAGGAATATTGGATCGACGTAAACTTTAACATTTTTAACTTGGGATTTTTAGTGGTGTGTGAGTAGAAGGGCTGTGTTTCCAGTCTACTTTTGTGGCAGTGCCACAAATTAAATGCCGCTTCTGGAGAGAAAAGGACTTGCTAAATGCTGTTCTCGTAGCAGGAGAGGCTACGTGAGTAGCTGCAACATCAGGCTAACCATGGCTTGCAATGGCATGTTTCTTTTTCTACTTCCGAGAGGAGAGAAGCTGTGTTGGGTTTGAGAAAACTGTAGTAGAGAGATTTGGCAGGAGTAAGGTGCTCTCTTGGGTGCGTGTATGTGTGTGTATAGACGCTCACTCCCCCTGCCAATAACATATGAGAAGTGTCATTTTTTTTTTCCTCTGATATGAAACAAGCATGAATTTGGAGATTTTAGCACATTTTTTTTTAAAAACTTTCTTTCTGTCCAGCCCCACTTTCTTAAGCTGGCATATTTGTATCAAACAGGGAGTTCTGAAGTTGACTAGGGATGTCCCTAAGATCTCCACTGCCATTAAAGAGCTAAAAATCTAAAAAGAGGATAAATCCCTTTTGTGTGGCAAGGAGAACTGCTTAGTTTTACATATCAAATGCATTTAGATCTTTTCCTTTTCTTCTGAGCACTTCTGAACTAAGCCTGTTCTTCAGGGCATTTGTTAAATTATGTCATTTAGGAGCTTACAGATAGTTCCTGGGCCATTGTAAAGTGTGACCAGTTATCAAGCTTTAATATGAAGTCCTATGTGCCTTTTCTCAGTGACAGTGTTGCTTTTTCCCCACCCCCTTGCATTGTTCCCTGTTGCTTATTCCTTCCTTGTGTTTTTGTCCTTGTGCAAGTACAACTTGTTGTGGTAATATATGCTGAACTGTAGGAGGAGAACGCCTGGGTTTCGCAAGAGCCCTGCAAGTTATGAGTGGGCCCTCAAACAGGAGATTCCTGTTGCAGCTCCAGAGCTGAGAGAGCAGTGGGAGAGAGGGAGTGCACGGCTGGGAGCATTGATGGAGAAAGTGGAAATGCCCTCACCCTGCCACTGTCAGGAAGGGAATAATACCTAGCACTGTGCTGGAGCACACCTGGGATCATTGGGGTGGGGATCAGGCTGTGAGGCTGGTGGTGATGGTCCTCCTCGCATGCTGCACTGGCCGTGGACTGGACCGTTTCCACAGCCCCTCCGCTGTACCACTGCTGAAGTGCTTGGTCACAGAATTCCTCCCATTTTTGAATTTAACACACATGCTTTTTGCAGAAAAGAAGGATAAGTGGTGGAGAGTGTTTTAGGAACTTCTGTTTACACTCAGGGACCCTTGTCTGTCTGAGCCTTAAGAGAAAGGAGGACACTTTGCACGGGCAAATACCGGTTTGTTCCTCGTACACACACACACACAAGTGTGTGCATGCTCATATGCACTTACCACTTACGATCAGTTCCAGCAACTACTCACAATGCAATCAATGGTTACAAAACGTGCATATGATGTCCAAATGTAACACATGGGAATAAATAAGCATGTAGCCTGCAGACATGATGCTGTAGCCTGAAGAGGTGGGAGCTGACAGGGAAATTTGGCTATGTAATAGTACTTTCCAACAGCGTGCTTGACCAAGTTTTCCTGGTCTCCCCTTTCTGAACCACTTTCAGCCACACTAATGAAAAAAGGAAAAATTCACAAGCCACCCAATTTATCCCAGTGCTAAAGTGGACTGTGTAGTGATAAGCATTAAATACAAATTTAATTTACATAGACTGCAGCTAAATTGGGAGAGTTCTTTACACTGAATATCCAGATTTTCTCATTATGCACATGTCAGTCCCCAGAGCCCTCCTTAGAAGTTCGTTAGCAGCTCTGATCCCTACAGAGCTCTTAAGCTCCATCTCTGCCCATACAGAATTTAGAAAACGTGTGGCTTTGGATAATTGCCCATGCATTAGGCTGTCCTGATTAAGCAGCCCCTACTGTCCCTACTTTGCTATAAACAGAATTGCCTCATATAAGTAGTAGAGAGCAGCATAGAGAATCACACAAATTAGATCCTGAAAATGTAATGTTTGTAATGCCGCTCCTCTGCCCTGCCAGTGCTTGACCTGCAGAAATACTTGGTCTGGTTTCTTCTTAATCACTTCCAGTGAGAGAGCTTCCATAATAACCAGTACTGCAGTGGTCAGGGCTTTCTTACACTGGGAACTGAGAAACTTTTGGTGGAACTTAAATAAGCTGTACTAGTACTTCCCAAACCCTGGCACTGGGGACACGACCTGCTGAAGGGCTGTGCAATGTGTATAAACATCTGTTGCTTTGCTCCTGCCAGGGTAGGCAGATCTCAAGAACTTTGGATAGGTAGTCACTGAAGCCTAGACTGAGTACCAGTACTGAAATGTGGGCTTACTATCCCTGGAGTTGTCAATGGTGAGAACCAACCATTAGAGGGAAGGTTATAAATATTGTTGAATTTAAAAGCAAGTTGTCTGGCAATTGCTGTGTCTGAGGTTGCTGGCGTGGTTCTGCAGGTCTCCCATGCCATACTGTCTTCTCAAGCCCTCCCAGGAGCTGCCTGGAGGAAAGGTAGTCAAGCCTATTGCATCGTATTCGGAAGAAAAAGAGAAGTGGGTAAATAAACCTCTTAAAATTATTTTTGCTTGTTTCAGTAGCTGGGCACTCCTGAGATGGTATATTGAAATAATATATTAGACTCCTGTCCACAAAGCTGTGATCTCTTTAGACATGCAGCTTTTTCCTATAAGCAATGGTGTTTTCCAAACACCTTTAAAATAATTCATAGTCACAAGCCTGAATATAGAAGACTTTTAAGTAAAGGATGTCAAGTCAATTTTCTTTATTTATCTTGGTCATATTCTTAAGTTCTTGCTGTGCATTTTTCATGATTTTATTTTTCTGAAGCTGCTTGTTTGAGAGACCTCAGACAATTTTTGGCCCTGCTAAAGAACGCCTGTTTCGTTAGATTTTCTCTCACTGTCAGGCAAACTAAAAAAAAATCAGTTCTAGTAAATAAGGTCTCCAGAACGTCTCCAGCTTTTCTTGGTTTATTTTTTTCCCAGAACCTTCAGAAAGCATGATCCGTTAGTGTGATGTCTGCTAATCCCTCCCTACCATTGCAATCACTTTCTCAACATTTCAGCTCTCAGCAGGGATAGGAGGACATGGCAACTCTGCGTACAGCTCAAGCATTTCAGCTCCAATCCATCTCACCTAAGGACAGAAGCTTCATTTCACCCAGTTTTACTCCTGATGCTGAACAGTGTTGATGGTAAAACCCCACCTTCTTGTTCTCAGGCAGAAGAGCAGTGGCTGCTGGTAGGACAGTTTCTAAAATTAAGGAAAATGTAGGAATTGTGCTATAGGATGCAAACTCTGTAACACAACAGGGAAACGCAGAATTTCGGATGGGGAACATATGCAATACTCTTGTACATTATATTGATTTGTGTACATTAATGTGTGTGTATGTAACAATAATGTAATGTTTCTGTATAAATCTAGCAGAGTCAAAGTCAACTTTCTACTGCTCATTCTGTAGGGATTTTTCAGAAGAATTTCAAAAGATCAGCCATCTTTTTCTTTCATTGATGAGGTTGTTCTGATTTATCTCTGACATTTGTAATTGCTTCGCAGGAGTCATTATTACCTTTTCCTGCCTGGATTCAGCTCCTGCTCTCCTCCTTTATTGGTCTTTCTAAATTCCAGATCTGGATGCACATAAGCAGAAGGAAGAATTTGTCTTCCTGTTCCTTAAAAGCCTCTCGTATCCTCTCCTTCAGGGCAGACTTTGGGGTGAAATTGCACTCCCAGGGCTGAGGGTTTATCCCCGCTCACCATCTCCTCTGCCCTTCACCCTACTTCACGTGGCTCAAGGAATAAATACGCTGCGCTCGGGAATCCAACAGACACAGCTTCCTCTGACATGCTCAGCAGATGTTTCAGCTTTCAGCAGAAAAAGGCTCTTCGAAGGCATTCCTTATTCTCTTGAGACCTGTCTCTGGTTCTTGCATGCTGGACAGAATTGCTCTTACTTTCTGAGTGCTTGAATAAATTGAACAAAAACATGTGCTTGTGGAGGCATAAAAATCTACTGATTTTTGTGTTTGCCCACAAAATGTTAACGTTTGCTGGAAGGAAACTTGCTTGCACAAATGTCTTAAGCGGAAGATAAAAGGATGAGCATACGCAACTGAAGAAAATGCTTTTTTTTTTTTTTTAAATGTACGTAATCTTCAGAGTTCTGTTGCTCTTTGAACCGTTTGTCTCCTTTCTGTGCTTCTCCATATTGCAGTATAAACTTCTGAAGTTGCAGAATTGTTTCTCTTAAGTTAGCACGGAATCTCCGTCCTCATTTCTACTCAGGACCAATTGGAATCTTCCTAATAAAACCTCAGTTTCTGTATTCCCCTAATATTCCAGGCACTTTTGCAGTTTCCATGCAGATGAGCTTGCGTAGTCTTTCATCTTTGCTCCTTCACATCCCCACGTGAGCCATAGAATAATCTTCATCTTGCAGGCTCATGTGTTATATCTGGAAAGGCAGCAGTGTTTGGTTTAAGATGGTAAAAATAGTCAGGAGTTTTCAGTTCTAAGCTCTTGTTTTCCTGCATTTAGGATTTCCTCAAGCTTTTGCATCCTGAGGTGACTTTTCTCTAATGCTTGCTTTGTCTCCAAAATTGAGGGAAAATAAAAACATTTTTATTATACGAAGGTTTTGTATTGCTGAAGCTTGTAACATGATGCAACATGCCTTTATGGACTGTTAACTGTTTGAAAATGGATTAATGTTAATATAGTTGATACCTGGGATATATTTCTTTATCTGTCTGTCTGTCTATCTATCTATCTATCCATATTTTTGAATCTATATATGCCTGTGTGCGAATCACCATGCAGACAAAACCAATATATTTGAGCTCTGATGCGCATTTAATCATAAACATCCAAGAATTGTGGTTCTTTGCCTGCAGTTAGTTGAACATAAACCTTGCTAAATGCTCTTCTGTCAGTCCGCAAAATCTATGAACAAATTATCTTTGCATTTTCCTTATGTCTTTGCCTAAAATCAGAAAAAATAATAAAGATAAAAGCTTTTGAATCCCTTGATTTAGAGAATTTATTTCCAGCAATGTTAACAAAGCCGTAGCATACCCTAATTTTCTGTTCCTGTAAGCTTATAATATTATTGACATATTGAAGTCTATCTTATTATGCAAGTTTTGCATAATGACTGAAAGAACACTTCAAAGAAGAACAGAGGGTTATTTGTATAGCAGTGCATTTAGGATTTTTTAATAAATTTTTAAAAGAAAAAAAATGCTGATTCATTGAAACCAGACAGTGAAACTGTGCATTTTGATAAATTAACCAACTCAAAAATACCTTGAATGAATAAATTAAAACACCTTGTTGTTGGCATTTTATTTTATTTGAAAAGATTTCTCTTTCTTTCCCTTTCTCTGTTTCTCCCTGTTTCTCTTTGGTTTGCCCTGTTTCTCTCTATCTCTTCCTCTCTTCCTCTTTCTCTCTTGTTCTTGCTCTCTTGCTCTTGTTCTTTCTCTTCCTTTCACTCATTCCCTCTTTCAAAACATTTTATTTTACAATTGTCATAGATTTAGAGCTCATACATAGGTGTGAAATATTTTCCTTGATCCAGGCTGAGATCTGTTATTTTTTTCTTCATTTTTTTCTGAGATTTGAACATGTTAGAAAAAAAGGATCAGAATAATCTTCCTAGCAAAATAATTCAGTTACTCACTCTTAAAATCAGTTTTTTTCCCCTTTCACCAGCTTATGAGAAGGTTGTTTATGAATTTATTTCCCTTTATGCTTAGATTAGATTTTTGTGGGTTTTTTTCAAGATAACATTAGTGCTAGCATCCTGTAGTACAATTAGTCCTTTGCCCATCCCAATGTTATTTCTTCTCGGATATTTGCCAAGAGCCATCATACCTCCCCTCTGACTTCATTTTGCTGAGCTGACAAATCAAGTTATTGTGATCACCTCATGGACCGGAGGTTCTTCATCCTCTTTACTGTCTTGGCAGCCCTTTGCCTGCCCGTGACTGATCAGATTGTACATGATATTCCCAACGAAGGCTTGCCTGCACCTAGGGTTATAGTATAAAATGATTTCCTCTAATAACATCCCACTGGCCTTTTTTTTTTCCAGGTGTATATCACACACCTGGCATACAGATATTATGCAACCAAGCGATACTCCAAATCTTTTTCCTCCCACTGCCTCCAGCCATTTGTAGTCCTTATTTATAACATGAAACAGTTTCATTAATTCCAGAGCATGATCTTCCATGTTCTCATGCGACATTTAATTCTGTTTCCATTATTCTTGGTCCTTAAAGTCATTCTATTTTTTCTTATAAAATATTCTAAAAGTCCTCAATTTTTCATAGATCAGGAAATGTGTTTCTGGGCCATCTCTGCTATTATTATGTGTTTCTTCTCTTAATGCAGAATTAATGCTCTATTTTGTGCGTATATACTGTTAAGAACCCCCGGATGCATTTAATTGACTGCACTGAACGCATACTGTGAACTGGCCTTGGTCATACCTGTTACTTGTGTGAATAGTTTGAGACGTATGAACCTTCAGCTCACGTGGATTCAACGTTCCCAAAGCGTCTGCCCTATCCTGGCAGTCAGGGGGGCTCTGAGCACGTGGGGGGTCTCACCCCGGCACGGAGCTGCGGGGCCTGAGCACGGCTGGGGACTGCAGTATGTGCTGCAGCGCCATCTTAAATCAAAACTTCATGTAGGGAAAGTTGGAATTCTTTTCCAAACATGTATAGCGTCCTACGGTACTCAAATCTTCATCCTGTTTGTTTAAAGCTTGCTCTTGGTCTTAAGAGTGCAAAGTCTTGCTAAAAAAGTCAAGCTTACTGAAATCAAGCTTGTGAACACACAAGGAGATCTACCCGAACAGGCACGTACGTTGTTTGGACCGTGATAAAATGAACACTTCCTTCTTCTTACCTGACAGGTTAAAAAGTCAGGATTTCTAAGTATTCCTTAAATACTTATGACCTGAAACCTACACCTGCTTTCATTGGTTTGACTAAGGCAGGGAATCTGACATTTTAATTGCTTGAAATTGAGCAAAAGAAATGCAAAGAAGCAAACCCTTCTGATTTTTCTGTTTTCTTTTGGGGTTTTGGCACTCTTTTCAAGGAAATTATTTATTCTGATTGGCCTTTAGAGTCCTGTACAGAAGGGAGATGAGGAACTATAAATCTTTAAAATAGGTCAAAATCTCACTAATTATTGCTTTAATTAGTGACAGCCACATCATTATTTTTTTATTTTGTTCAATTTAAGAGGAGCCAGAGATATCCCAATTTTGTTAATTTGAAAGAAGTTGTGCCCTTGATTTTTAATTGACTTCACTCAGTCTGTCAGATTACCTGGAAGTTTATATGGTAAAAAAATTAAATGCTGTACCTTTAGTTTTCATGTCACAGCTGCTCATTTAATTTTATCCACAAATATTAGGAGAATGAACATATATGGTCTAAAGAAAGAACAAATAGCAAAAAAGTTCTTAATTAGGTTTTAAAACAACAGCGTGAAGGTAAGAGCTTTTTACAGGGACCTGTAAGCTCACTGAAAAATGTTGTCTTAGTTGATTGCCTCATACTCTGGATGTATAACTAAATCAAATCACGAATCTTTAAATGGTCAAAAAATACTTTAAATACCTCTAATAAATCTAGGTAGTGACATCGGAATGGTGTATGGAGGGAATTTTAGGTTCAGAAAAGACTAGATAGTTCTTTTACACAGGTTATACAAAATGACATATCACCGTGGTGTGTCATAACCCTCTGAAGTAGGGAAGGCCTATGTATGTTAGGTTTTCCCATATTCCAAGCGCTGTAAAGATGTCTTCAAAAAATTCTGTAATTCACTGCTAGAATTGCTAAGAAATTAATGCGATTGTCTTGCTTACTAACTCCTTCACCAGCTGCATTCATTAAGATCAGTTTAAATGTACACTAGTTAGTTGCTGTGAATAGAATATTTTGTCTTATATTTCCTTGTACACAACACTTGCACAAAAATTGTTCATGACCAAGTTAACAACCTTAGAGTAGATTTGAAGTAATTTTCCATGAGTATTAAGTGTGTATTTAAGTTACTATTATTTAACACACAACCTGTACTTTCACTGCCTAATAAGCAGAATTACTTTAATACGGGAAATTATAAACCAACCTTAGCATTAACAGTACATGAAGTTAATTTGGTAGTTTCCTGGTGCTAATCAAATTGTCCTTAAGTTACATTTCCAAATATTTTATAGCAACAGTGTATTTCAAATTTTGTATTTCTTCTCTGTTTTCTGATTGAGGGACTTCTCTAGTCAGATTTTTTAAGACTACTTCAGACATGCAAATATTTAATATTAAGAAGTGCTGTACTCAATACCCACCATACTATTAAAGTAATTCCTGATAAAGAGAGAATTAATTCGAGTTAGATTGCAAATTACTATCTCTATTATCTCACTCTTTAGCTATTGCAGTAATTTATCACTATCAGCGGAGCTGAGTAATACAAAAGAAATGTAAGGAATTTTGCGCAGAGTGTGAAAATGAATCTCATGCCATACCTTGCTGGCTGGCTCATCCGCTCTCCCGCACCGTGGCAGTCACAGTCGTGCACCAAGCCTTGAAGTGCCGGACGCGGTGCTTCTCCTCTGCGTCTCTCAGTGGAGGCATCGGGGGAAGACCCCGCTCCTGGGCAGGCTCTGCAGGGTGGAGGCAGTGGGAGAGAGCTTGTTCTGCTGGAAGGCTCGCTTTCCTTATCGCCGGAATTACCTGTGCTCTACGTCTTTCTTAGCCACCGCCTTGAAGACAAGACGGGTGAAACAAAATGAAATGCTGGCATTTAATTAGCCTGATTCGCACGCTAAATCTAAAGCTTCGTTTTAACTTTCTGAAGAAGGCTGGCCTGCCTCTGTAACTGGGCAATACCTTGACTTTGCCTCTTGCTAGAGCAGGACCATTTGTCTCTGCGTGAAACTGAATGCCCAGACTGCCTCAGCAGCTGTAGTAGGCAGGGAGTAACCCCTTGCCCTTCATATTTTTATGTCGTGGCAGCTATTCTGCAGCGCTGAATTTACATGAGGGGCATAGCCTTGATTTCCATTGGGCAGACACGAAAAGATAACTTTTCCCACTCTACATCGCAAAACATTTAGAACGACACGCGTTTTTGCTTCGAAACTTTACTTCTAAATTATTCATACTTGAAGTTCTTCGAGTTCCGCCGCGGAGGCGCAGAAGGAGCGTGGGGCTGAGCAGGGCTATGCCGGGTTTGCGCTGCGCCGGGTTTGCGCTGCGCCGGGTTTGCGCTGCGCCGGGTTTGCGCTGGGCTGGGCGCCGGGCGTGGCCGCCAGGGGGCGCCGCGGTGGCGGTGGCCGGGCCGAGGCGGAGCGTCCCGCCGCGCCCCCGCAGCCCGCCCGGCCCCGCCTGGGCCAGGCCCGGCTCCCGCAGCTCCGGGCAGGGGTCGCTTCAGGAAGGAAAAAGAAACAATAATTAAAAAAAAAAACCAAGCAAGCAACCGACAACATCAACAAAAGCGGGAGTATGTGTCTTAACGCTTTTACCTGCAGAGGGGGCTGGCAGGCAGCACTCCCCGCCTCCTCCTCCCCGTGGGAAGCCATGATTGAGTTAGTCTCGGAAATCAGGCTACCCCGAGGAAAAATTGCTGAGAGCAGGGTTTTCGTTCCGTTTTCAGAGCAGGAAGGAAAGTCATGAATATCAAATGGAGGTTACTTTCAGATGCTGCCACCAAAACCTCAATACTCCTACGGCAGCAATATGACATCAGAAGGGGAAATGCACAGCTCTGGATGACATGGCCCATCACCTAGGTCTTCAGACCTTGCTTACATCCATCTTTTATGTGCTACATCATCATCACCACCGTTATTATTGCAGTTTAGAAGGCAGCAAGGTTCCCTGTTTCTGGAAGCTTTCCAAAAGAAAGCTCCATCCATTCCAAAGAAAGTTCTATTTCTTTCCAAGCATTAAGAAATATTTTAAAGCCTACATTGAGAGATTGGCAGTGGCACATTCACTTACATATTTATGTTTCTTTTGCTGTGGAATAATCTAATGTGTATAGCGAATCTTTAGCATTGATTTCCAAGAAGAAAGAAAGAAGTGAGTTGTGGCAGACAGAATGCCTTCGTGGTGGTCAGGTCACATTTGTAATCCTGCAAACGGTTTAACTGAGGGCTTCAGGTCGCTCAGGACACATTGTGTTTAAAAACCGTTCCCGCTCTCTACCTGTGTAATGATCAATCTCAGCTGCAGCTCATCCTGGCTCACACATGAGCAGGCAAAGACGGACTTTTCTCTGTTCCCTGCACGGCTCCCCTGAGATCCTGCGAAGCTCTGGGTCTTACAAAGAAAATATAAGCAAGAAGCAATGATGAATAGAAATGATAACAATCTGAGGCTGCATAAACACACACAAACATGCATATGTGTGTGTAGGTAGATGTATATATGTGTACAGGTATCTCAAAGCAAGAAATGAGAACAGTTATGCAGCATGGCAGGAGCAGACAACGCATTGGGAGACACTCAAACCCAACTCGCTGAGCTGGAGGGAAAGGACAAAGTAGCCCACGTGCTTCATCTGTCTGCTGGTCCACGCAAGGACAATTGCGAGGGGATGAAGAGGCAAGAGGCTGGGGAAAGGGCAGGAATTGTCCCCTTTGTCTCCTTTCAGAGAAGGGTGATCAGTCTGATCTGCAATCCAGTCTCGTTAAAAAAACCACTGCCATCAGTGCTGTCTGCTGAGCACAAGAGCAAAGCCCTTCCACCTCGGGGCAGATAGTGTTGTTATCACTATTGTTCTTAGGGTTATTACTGTTACTTAGCTGGTTTGCCTTATTTAGTGTTTGAGAGCATCCCCTGCCCTCGCTGGCTGTGGCCGCTGTTTGATGGAGGGCAGTGCAGAATTAGGCCGCGGAGACGGCCGCAGATGGACCCTGGATGGGACTGGGACAGAGCCCCCGCAGCACCTGCTTCAAACCCGGCTGTTTCAGATGGGGAGAGGAGGCGGACTTGCCAGGAGGGATGCGCTGGGGGACCCGCCCGGGGACGCCGTCGGGGCAGCGGCTGTGCACCGCGCACAGGCGGAGGAGAAGGCCGAGCTACTTTTCCTGCCCTCTCCGCACCGATGCCCTGCCCGCCGCCGCGTATTCCCCTCCGTTTCAACCCCGTTGAGATGCTGGGTTTTTCTTCCTCCGGGGACGCTCCCGCCGCCGCGGCCACCCGGTGCCGCCGGGAAGCCCCTGCCCGGCCGGGGCGGGCCGTCCTCTCGGGCCGCGGCGGGAGCTCGGTGCCGCCGCCAGCACCAGGGACAGCGCCGGCAGCGGGCCCGGCCCCCGCTCGGCCCCGCCGCTCCTTTGTTCCGCCGCCGGCGAGGCCCCGCGGAACAAAGGCTTCCGCCGCCGACGGTGCGGGGGCCCCCGGCCTCTCCTCTCCCTGCCTCCGCACCCTCCACTCACCCCCGCCGACGTGGCCCCGCCGCCTCCACCGGAGCCGCGTCCCCGGTGCCCCGGCCGCGCATGCACCTGCCCCCGCGCACGCTGCGCTGCCGCCGCCGCCGCCGCCGCCCCCCCGCCCGTGAGCTGCCCCGCACACCCTGCACCGCTGCCGCCCGCCCGCTCCGCGCTCGTAAGCCGCCGCCTTGCGCCTCGCCCTGCCGCCCAGCCCCGCGCACAAAGCCCGCACGCCGCCCCGCTGCCTCCCCGCCGCCCCGCGGCACTCCCCCCGCATCCCCCCGCGCAACCACCGCAACACTCCTTCGCGCGTCCACGCTGCCCCTCCGCACATCGCTCTGCTGAAGTACCCCCCTCCGCCCCCCCCAATGCCCCTCTCCCCAGCGCACCAACGCTGCACATGGCTCTGCCAGACCGCGGCACAGACGCTGCTCCGCTGCCCCCTGCGCACCGCTCCGCTGCCCCAGGGCCCACATTCCTCGGCTTCCAGAAGAGCCCCGCAAGAGGAGGAGCCATTACCGAGCGAGCACTCCTAGCTACCGGCTGGGCGAAGCGCAAAGAATAATCCTCGCGATGATAATATTAGAAAATGTATTTATTTCCCATTAATCGACTTTACATGGTTTAGCCCAGGAAAGCGAGAGGTCGAGTCACCACTACCTTGACAAACCACCACGGCTACCGCACCGCTCCGGTACTCCCCCGCGGCCCCATTACCTGCTGCTGACAGCTGCCCCTGCGGGCGCCCGTCCCGTGGCAGCGGCATCTCCTCTCCACCGGGCTGAGCCGTTCAGTCCGCCAGTCCTATTTAGTCTCGGTTTCCGTAGGTGAGTACAAGCTGTCGAGCTCTTTATTGCTTTGTCTCTCCTTTTTTTTTTTTTTTTTTTAAATTTTTAACTTATTGCTATTATTTTTATTATTGGCGTTGTTATTACATTAAGCTCTAGCGAGATCTTTCATGCTGCCTTGAGGATCCACTCTTGGCATTCACCGCGTGCCTTAATTGTATGACATTAAATCAAGGTCCGCTGTGAACACGGAGAGTCAGAGCCTTGGAGTGCTCTCTCTCTCTCTCTCTCCCTCTCTCTGGAAGCAGAATAGCAACTGATCCCCGGGGAAAAAAAAAAAAAAAAAAAAAAAAATTCCCTCCGCCCTAGTCCCATCCGGGCCTGAGTTGCATGTAATTCACGCTCGAGTTTTCTTACTAGCCCGTCTGTTGTTTGCAATGCCCAGGAAGCTGCTCAATATATATCTAATGGATTAAAAAAATATATATAGAAATTAAGCTTGTGCCTATTACACACTTCCAGGCGACTGCTTTAATTTCGCCAGCGTCTTCGTGTGATTTTAAACGCAGGAGTTGGCTCTCTGCGACTCGACGTCTGTGATTTGGCATCCCTGGCTGGGAGGGACCGTGTCTCTCCGGCTGCCTCGGTCCGCCCGGTCCTGCGGCTCCGCTCGGGCGCGGGAAGGGGGAGCCCGCACCCCCAGAGCATCTCCGCTCCTCTCGGCAGAGGGAGGGGAGAAGGGGGGGTCCTTCGGCGGTGAAAAATGAAAGGGCATGACGTGTCATCTTTCTTTGTAAAGCGGAAAAAAATTTAACTCGCTCGCACCTGCCCCTTTCCCGGGAGGGTCTGGGCAGCCCATCTGGCCTGCCTACACTGATCTGGGCGAGTGAGGAGATAAGGGGTGAAGTCATTACAATAATAACAAAAAAAAAAATATTAAAAACAGCCTAAGCTTTTTTTATTGTCATTACGCTTATTGCCATCGTTCACCGCTCAGGACAGGGACCATTCCTTTTCGGTGCCGATGGCACGCCGGGGAGGAACGGGGCGGCCGGGCACGGTGCATCGCCCTGCGGGCTCGACCCCGGCCGGACCCCAGGAACCGGGCGGGCTGACCTCGACTGCTGCCTCGGCGCCAGGGCCCGGGAGAGAGAGCGGAGGCGAAGCGGGCTGCGCTGCGGTTGCCGGCGGCGGCGGCCGGGCTCCGGCGGCGAGCTGGGCTTCCCGGCGACTTTTCCCGTAGCTTGCCGGGGCATCCGGGGGCAAGCTGGGCAGGCGGCTCCGGCCCCCCTCGGCACGGCAGCTCCTGCGTGCGGCCGCCTGGAAAACAGACAAAGCGAGATCGTTAGAAAGGCAGGCGGGGAGGAAAGGGAAGGAAGGGAAGGGAAGGAAAGGCAGGCGGGGAGGGAAGGGCGCCGGGAGCCCGCACGCCGCGCGGTTGCCAATGACAAAAGGGAAAGAGGGGGGAGTCAGAGCAGGGGAAGGGCGGGGAGGGAAGGGGAAGGGGAGGAAGGGAAGGAAGGGAAGGGGGACCACACGGACTGACGCGGAGCTGGGGCCGGCCAGACCCGAGCCTCCGAGGCTGCTCGCTCCGCGGCCGAGGAGGGACAAGGCAGAACGCCCATCACCGCAGCGCCGGGGCGAGCGGACCCCTGGGTCTCTGCAGCGCGGTGGGAACTGGCCAGCCGCGGGAAACCTCAGAGGGCAACGTCCTTGCCCGTCGCTGCAAAAAATCCCCGGAGAGCAACCACAGGGGAAAGCTTAAAATTAAAAAAAAAAAAAAAAAAAAAAGGAAAAAGTAAAAAGAAAAAAAATGGGGGAGGGGAGAGAACAGCAGTTCTCCCTTCTTTCTCGGCTTGAAGAGGGTGCGAGAGCAAAGAGCGAAATCCATGGGGAGAAATCCAAGCATCCAAATAAAAATAAGAATTATGAACACACTCCAAATATTAAAAAAAATCGTAATAAAAAAGAAAATGGTCAAACCTGCCGAGGGCTGGCGGGTCCTCCGCCCAGTCGGAGCCACGGAGAGCAGGAGAGGAGGAGAGCCCCGCTAGCTGCCTTCGGGGGGTAGGAAGCGGTCCGGTCTCTCCCCCTCGCTTGCTGCTCCAGAATTAGGGATTAATGCCTCTCCAGCCAAACAAATAAGGCATCTGCCTTCAGTACAAGAGGATTACACGGGGCTGCTGACGTCACCAGCCAGGCAGATGTTGGCTCCCAAAGTCCTGATCATCTCCCGTGTCCTTGAAACCCGGCACAATCCCAGCCCCGCGCCGCCCGACCGGGTCCCTGCAAGGTCGAGGGGGACCTGCTCGGAGGGGACCCCGCCGAGCCACTGTCTCCCAAAACGTCCTCTCGCATCGTCGGGGGAGAAAGGTGTGAAAAGCCGAGCCCGGCAGAAAGTTCAACCCTCCCCCTTCCCTCCGGGTCCTCTCCCCCCCCCCCCCCCCGCCTTCCTCCCACCTCCCCAACCTCAATGTCACATGAATCTGTACAGTCATAGCGAGGAAGAGGAGCCTGGTCCCCGGCTCACCCAGAGGCCACCCTCCCCGCACGGCAGCCGACCCCCCCCTCACTGCGGCACCGTCGCGCACCGCCTCAGTCTCCGGCCCGTCCCACCCCGCAGCTCGGCACCGGGCCGGGAGAGCAGCCTGGCCGGGCCGGGCCGGGCCGAGCCGAGCCGAGCCGAGCCGAGCCCCCACGAACTTTGTTCCCGCAGTGTCCGTCCCGGCGGGGCAGCGGCGGACACCGGGCAGAAGCAGCTCGCTGGCCGTGCGGGTACAGCCCGCTCCCGAGGCCCCGGAGCTACGCGGTGCCTCTGCGGCAGGCAGGCCCCTTCGGGCGGACAGCAAGCAGAGCCGTGCCGGGCCGAGCTCGGACAGGCAGAGAGCGCGGAGGTCGCTCAAGGCCTCCTCTAGCCTTGCGGGGCCAGCGGGAGGCACAGAAGTAGGGGTTTTTTTTCCTGGCTAAAGGACTTCGAGGTTGCGTTTGTGGAATTCTTTGGTGGAGGCAGAGCGGCTTGTAACTCTCAGAGCTGAGCCCTGAGTTTGCTGATAGCGGTTCTGGAGCTGTGGGGTGGGTTGGAAGTGCTGCAAAGTGCATCTGAAAGGGGAATCCGATTAGAAGCGTGATCAAAACAAAAAAAAAAAAAAAAAAAAAAAAAAGAAATTTGCCTGAGAGCCATATCTGTTGCCTTTGCTGTGGCATAAAGTCCATGACTCATCATCGCTAGTCCCTTTGCATCAAACAATGGTTTCAATCATTTCGGTACCGCAGAAAGGCAAACTAAATGATGTGACATAACGGAGTGGGATGAAGAAGAAGGGATCACCAGTACCTAGGCTCCTGTTGGGTTGATGTTGTTGCTGTTGTTTAAAGGAGCTGTTTTATAGATCTGTTCCATATTATCCTTGTCTGTCAAAGTGGCATTTAATTTTTCCAATTGTGGAACTCGGTCACTGATAAAATCAATTTAATTTACACCACTGTCATTCAGCCGATCCGAGCAGTAGATTTATTTTTGGCTCGGAGTTGAAGGGGAAAAAAAAAGCAGTCGTATGCAGAATGGAGACATCCTTTTACTTCTTTTGCGAGCAGTAAGAAGGGAAAACACTAGCACGGCGTTTTAGTACAACTCGCTCCCATGCAGGAGAATTCTAAATGTCATTTCTCAACTCTTTTGTGTGGAAACTTGAGCATCCACACGAAAGTAAAAGCCAGAAAGGCACACCAGCTCTGTCCCCCACCGTTATGTGAGGGCAGGCACCCCGATTCACCCCCTTTTTTTCCCGGGGTGACCACCGGCCCGGCCCGGCCCCGCCCCGGCCGCGCACCCCGTCCCTGTCCATGGTGCTGACCGGCCGGCGGCAGCGCGGCGCCGCTCTCCGGGGCCGTGCGGGCGGTACTGCGCGCCCCGCCGCTCCCGCGCTGCCCGCCGCCGCCCGGGGGGCAGCCAACCTGCGCCTTGTCCCAGGGCACGTCTAAAAACGCCTGTGCTTTATTATTATTATTAACAGTAATTTTTTTTTTTGTTGTTTAATTCAGCACCTTGGAAGGAGGTGCTGGGGGTGGTGGTGGTGTGTGATTTGCATTTCTTGGGGTTTGTTTGATAGCTCGCCTGTTTCAAAGTGCTTTTAATCACTGACGCCTGGGCAAGCCCACATTATAATGAAAAGTGGTTAATATCGGACAACGATCTTAAACCCTCGGACTCTCATGTGTTTCCTTAAACGGATTAACGTGGAAATTCAGACGCGGTTTTCGGTAAGTGGTACCTACCTACCGGCTGACCTGAAAATAACTGACAACATTGCAAACTATTTTTTTCATTGCATGTTACAGCGGGAATAACTTGCACACAATGGCTAAATATGCTCTAAAATCTCTCATTACGTATATACTACCTCCTTCTGAGCCTAAAGTTCTTTCTTGCTATGTGGCTACATGCATACGCACATACATACACTCTCTCACACGCACATATACATGTATATATGCATAAAGTTTAAATAATTTAGTGGAAAAGGCAGATCGTCGCTCAACAGTTCGCGAGTATTTTCTCAGGTGATTTCTCCCCCCAATTGGCTAACGTTGGTCCTTCTTAGCATTTTAAAGCAAGGAAAGGTCTCGGATTATTATTTCTTCGGTCCCCCTCTTCTTATAACCTGCTCCCCTAAGTTGAATAACGCGGGCTAAGAGCAACTGAAATTGCCGCTCCGGTGCAAGAGGCTCTGAAGACAGCAGCTTTAGAAATTCTGCACTAGCCCTGAGAGGAGAAATGTGTGGGCTCTCTCAAATGTGAGGTACTACTGGCTGGGGAAAAGGCAGAGCTGCAGCCATTCACACTTCGTGGGCTGGGAGACTTCTTTCAAAAGAGCCCTGAAGTATTTAGGATTTGGGGGAAAACCCTTGTACCGGAAGAAAATGGCCTAAACACAATAGGACTCGCCATTTTCTCCTTCCAAAGCACAAAGCAGCTCCGCGGCTTCAGCACCACACAAAGAAAGCCCGGACCCTCTGAATTCTCTTACATTTTCCCCTACGATTTCAAAAGCCTTCCCCTCTAACCGATCCGCTTTCCCAGGAGCGCTCACACAGAAATAAAGAAAGAAAGGAGGAAGGGGAGGGGGAGAAAAGCGACTATGCCTAGGAGAGAGGGAGACAGTTTTGATCTTAGTTTATTTAAATCAAATCCTGCCAGGGAAAAGTATCACTATCACATGTACACTTGGGGGGGGGGGGGAAGACACCCCCGAAACCAAACCAGCTGGAAAGCTGTTTTGACCACCACATTCCTTCAAGCTGGGCGGACTCATGTCGCACCGAAGACTCGAGCAGGACCACGCTGCCCGAGGATGTGTATGTACACATACAGGCGCGCACAGCCCCGTGCCAGGAAAAAAAAAAAAAAAAAAAAAAAGGCATTTTCAGCCCAGCTAAGCCCACAAATCGATGTCGAAAATATCCCTCTGCCCCCCGCACCGCCGGCACCTGGCATTCCTCCGCGCCGCCCGCGCCCGCGGGAGCCCCGCACCCCCGGCTGCTGCCCTGCCTCCGCGCCCCGCTCAGCCGCCGCCGCTCTCCCTCCCCCGGTGGTTTTATTTTCTTATTTAACTCGGCGATAACTAAGTAACTAAGTGATAAAGAGGGGATGATATTAACACACACATACAAAATAAAAAATAGAGAGGAAACAACAAAGAACCAAACCCGAATAACCCAAACCTAAACCACAACAGCCTCGCACTACCGCTCCGAAATGCAGCAAGAGATTTTGTACTTGTACTTACAGCCAGCGCTAAAGTGAGTAATCCTCATCCCAGCGTGGTTGGGTTTGTTTGGTTTTTTCTGTTCGCTTTTTTTTTTTTTTTTTCTCTGTTTTTAAGTACTTGTTTGTTCCCATTGTCCATGGCTCGGAGTGGATGCAAGCAAAAACGGCCGGATAGCAGAAATAAAAATAGAAGTGATTTCATTGTGTAAATGCGGCAAAGAGACAAGATGCTGTGATTCTCCTAATAGTTTCTGCTTGGGAACCAGCAGCTCTCAGCTCAGGAAAGCAGGACTCTGTGTGAGTCTCCCCCTTCTCTCTCTCTCTCACACACACACGAACACGCACACACACACACACATACACTTTTCTTCTTCTTTTTTTTTTTTTTTTCAAAAGAGGGCAGGTCGTTCCCTGAATCCCAATGAGTTAAGTCAGTCACTTTCCTTCGCATGCATCACAGCCTCCTTAGAGCTGCAGGCACAAAAGAGCATTTAGCTGCCTCCAATTTGTGTAGCAGGCCTGTCCTTAATTTGTCGGTTTGGGGTTTTTTTTGCTTTTTTTGTTTTGTTTTGTTTTTTCTCTCTGTGGGTTTTTTTTTTTTTTTAAGTATAATTAAATCATGTATTTCACTCAACATAAAAATACCACATCCCCAACTCTGATGACTGAACCACTAATTGTAACCTTTTAAATAAATTCCTGAACTTGTACACATACTCAGCTGTTCTGCAGGGGCTTCACAAGGAATTGATGCACAATATTTCTCAGCTATGCAGACCTGCACCCTGCTTCCTGCACAGGTCAGAGCTGTACAATCCACAATTACTTTCCCATGAAGTCTTATATCAACAAAATCTCCTTGAAAGGATTACGGGCCTTTCAAAATAAAGCTTTAATCTTAAATATACATGGTGGCATATTCCATTTCAATCAAATATGAGGGATTGTTTAAAAAAGTAACTACGCAGACATGCATGTGTTTTCATGCAGGGTTACTTTTTCCAGGTGGACAGAGAAATGCGTAAGCATGGTCATACTTGCTCCACATTTCAGCAGCTGTTTTATGTCAATTCTTTCTTCTACCCAACACAGGAACATCTCTGTGTGTGTATATACATACATATATACAAATTGTATTTTTTTATATATATATATACACACACACACATATTCATGTATATGTATACAGAATATACAGAGTGTGGCTAGCCTGGCCATGCCAAAGGCTGAAACCCACAGGACTAGCAGAAGCCTGTCATAAGGCAAATGAAGCGCCAAAGCGATGCAGCGGTGGCCCTTGCCGATGTGGAGCTACAGCCAGAAGAAAGGCAGGTCCGAGCCGGGGCTGGTGGGCATCGCCCAGCCCAGGCCTCCCCCACCCTGAGGGATGCCAGGGGACTACAGGGGGCCGGGGCCACCCCGACATCTTGGTCACCTCAGGAGTTCTTGGCACTTTCTTTGAATCCTTGTCGTCTCCTAATTCCAGCTGCACTTGCTCAAATGGGTGGTAATCCGACTCTAGAGATTAAGGAGCCAGAGATAGCTGCATTTAGGATTACCGAAAGGAAATGAAGGAATCTAATCCACTCCCACCCCTTACGTTACTGGGTTTCAATAAGACCTTATACCACCTTTTAGGATTTTAAACAAATGAAATCGCTTGGAGAAGGGGACAGAAAGAGACTGAATGATGGAGAGTGTGTTTACCCATTAAATGAATTGAATAGCAGAGGATAAGGTGAATTGCAAAAGCAGCCACGGCCGAGCTGCTTTCTTCTGCATCCCAATAACCAACGTATCTGAATGGGCCCAAGGTTCGCAGCTTCCTCAGGGCTCTCCTCAGGACCAGGGTAGGTTCAGGAAGGCCACGCTGGGGATTCATGTATAAACTGCAAAATCAATCTAGTACTGATTTAAGCTGCAATATGACCCTTCCACCAAATCCCACACCTCAAAAGCCCAAACCCTGCAATGTAATGTGAAGCTGTTGTATGTTGTTTCCAGTCAGTAAGAGTTATTAGTAAACCTCAGAGTGTCCTTAGCTTCAGAGGATTGTTTCTGCTCTATTCTGATTGCATAAAGCCAAGAAGAAAATAACTAGTGCTTACTACAGTGACGAAAATAAAGTCCTCTTTTTTCTTTTTCTTCTTTTTTCCTTTTTTTTTTTCCCCCCCTTCCCTAGTTTCACTTTAAACCAAGGAAGCAGCATACCCTTTTGCTTCCAAAGATACAAGCAGTCTACAAACAGAGCACTGAGCTAACCTAGTCCTGAGACCAGTTCATCTTTCTTTGGAAAGACTGTAACATGAGTAACACAGAATAAAAAAAACCAACCCAACAAAACCCAAACAAATACCCCCCCCCCCCCCCAACAACAAACCAATCCATGTGAAATCTAAAGGTGTTTTCTTTTTTGTCATTTCAAATATAACCTTCCCTTTTCTCAGACAACTTTTATGTTTGAAGTTCTAGACTGTCTACAACAAGCCTCTTTAAATAATATTTAATATTAATATGCTTAATTGTGTTGATCCTTTCCATATACTGATTATCCTTGGTGCATTATCGGGGTAGTCTAAAATGCTCTTCGGTTGCAAGAAAAGAGCCTTAATATGAGGGAAAAAATGGCTAGTCATCCTTGAGTAAGATTTTGTTTTGTAGAGTGCTTGTCATGGTCCTTTGCAAGCCTGGAAGCAACGTGAATCAAATGCCTCGGAAGAAGACCTACGTCGACAGAGGCTCCTTATATAGCAGGCGCTAATTATTAAAGCTCATTCCCTGATTTAGGACTCTATTTTCCTTAGCAAGCCCATCACCCTGACACAACGCAGCTCAGGATGTTTGTTCAAAGCTTATGAAAATGTAACCCAACTCATTGCTAGAAGTTGTTGCTAATTAGTTGATAATAAACTTCTCCGGCCAGGACACAAAAGTCTTTCAGAAGTGCAAGGTGTTCTTTGTGATGCCCTCACAAGGGGAATTAGCATATCAATTCGGCAGGGGAACAATACATCAGGGCGCTTGCCTTCCCCCTCTTCTTTCCTCTCCCCCCCCCCTCCCCCTTCACCCCTTCCTAACGTTTTAAGTTGGGCATGAAAGTGAAAGTCTGGGGTCCCCACCGCTGCACCGCCCCGGCCCGGGGCTGCGGCAGGCTCCGGGCTGAGCCCGCCGCGCTCATTGCACTTGTAGCCGCGTCCCGCTTTGGAAACAAACCCCTGGGCGTGCGGGGCTGGCGGACCACCGGGCAGCCCACCCCTCCACACCGCTGGCTTTACGACCCCTCCTCTGTGGCGCTGACAAATGGAGATAGCTGGGGGCTTGCGAGCCCCCGCCCTGCCTCCCCCTCCCCTTGCCACCGATGAAAGGGTTTCAGCCTGAAAGCCTTTGCAAATGGATGTTTTACAACGCCTCCCGCCCCCGCCAAGGTAATTCTGCTACCCAATATCCTTAATAAAGACTGTTGTTCCCCCTTCAGTTGTTAAAGGTTTCTCTGACAGACTGGTCTTTTCTCCCTCACTTCCAAAGGGTGGATTTCGAGACCTCCCTACGCAGGTGTAAACACCGAGAGAAAGCAATGGTCCTGAAAAAAAAATGTTCAGTCCGTTATAAATTCAAATGACTGAGGGGGAAGAAATCCCATTCTTAGCAATTTAACAGGAATTTGTCCTATTGATTTCAACCTCCTCCTGCTCAGTTTTTTTTTCCTTTTTCTTTTTTTCTTTTTTTATGCCTAGTAAACTCACAAGACACAAAACCCACAAACACAAGGCACAACCAAACACCCAAGCATCCCAACCGCTTGGTGACATGTGTAAGTGGATGCCACAGAGGAATGGAAATCCATGTATAACAGGCCAGAGAAAGCAATTAAACAAAACTCTGCGATCCTGAGGCCTCTGATCCATCTAGCTGTGTTCTTACCCAAAGGCTCGACAACTACAAGAGTTATTTATCCACATGGTTAGAGTGCAAATAAATGCCTAGGTTAGAATCAGAAATGTGGTTTGGGCCCTACAGGTAAATCAGAGCAAGTCTACGGAGTGGCATTTGCCCTCCTTGGTGGCTGCGGGTGAACTCTTTGTTTGGAGCGTGGGGAAGGGGCCAGCCTGTGAGGAGATAAAAGATAAGCTTGCCTAATCAGGGCAGAAATAAACCAAGAGATTTCAATCTTCTGCCTTTTTTTTTTTTTTTTTTTTTTTTTGGAAAGGAGCAACACTCTCCAGTTGGCTCCTACTCAAAAAAAGAGGATGCTTGAATACAGTTATTTTTAGGAACTGCAGCGATATGTAGTGTGCATTAAAGCATAGTGATATGCTAAGAAATGAAAGAAACCTCATTTTCCCCCTTAAATCACTAGGGAAGCGGTTCCCCAGGAAAAATGTGTTGTGTAATTAAAAAAAAAAAAAAAAGTGTTTATTAAGAGAAAATGTTTGTTTTCTTAGGTTTATATAGAAAGTCTTGAGCAAGGAGAATAAAAGCCCAAATCCAAGGAGTTTTCATGAAATTCAGTTAAGAGAAAAATAAAAACCGTTAAGGATGGTTGTTTCCCCAAATGCAAAACATCAGGGAGGAATCTGAAAAGAGCTTTACTTTCTGTGCAAAATCTCCATTGTTGCTTGGCAAACAATGGGAGCTCTGGGCGACTGGAAGGCTGTGAGAATGAATAGGGAATCCGCAGGATGTGTGCGGGTCAGTGCTTGGGGTCTCTGTCCTAAAGCCCCTTTCTCAGCTTGCCACAATAAAGTAGCACAAGGTTTAGTCTTTCCTGGGTCACCGGCCATCTTCTATTATTCAACACTTCACAACAAAAAACACTTATTAATCAGCGCTGACCAGAGGGAGGCCCCTTTTGAAACAAGAGAAGGGGAGAAAGAGAGGGGGGAGAGAGAGAGAAAAGAAGATTGAGAAACCCTGAACAGACCCTCCCAATACAAGAGCAACCATAGGCACTTTCTTAACTGGCCAAAGAGGTTTTTTTTTTTTTTTTTTTTTCTTCCTTTTTGCCACAACAAAGTTTCCAATCAGGTCAGAGAGGACTGGACTTTCCCCCCTACCCCCACCCCTGTTTTCCCTCTCACTCTTTTTCCTTCTTGCTCTGAAGATGATGGAGACTTTGTTTTGCAAGTAAGGATGGCTTTGGGTCAAATTGCCAAGGTCTGATCCTAGAGGTGTATCCTTGCTATATTGGAAGATAAGGCTGTTTCTCATCTGGGCCTCAACTCTGGAGATGGCGTAGGAGAGAAGAGGTTTGCTTGTGGGGCGCTGCTCTCGTGCTTTAAGAGCTGATGGATGAGGTGTCAGGGCGGTAGTTGTGTGAGGACTTGGTTCAAAATGGTATGAGAGAGAGTCAAATGTGCCATTTATTGACTCTGCTGAGGGCAATCGTGGGCTTGTTGTTGTTGATCCTGATTTTCTAGCACTAGATGTTGCGAAGGGCTAAACGGTGAGCTTTGGAGTGAAAAGGAACTGATAGATTTAAGAGAAAAACTTTGTATTGCTCTGTGTAAAAAAGGATTCAAAGGCAGCGGTGAAAAGGGATTTTAAAGGAACTAATAAGTGATAATTTAATTTGCAGGGGGAGGCGGGGAGATTTTTTTTTTTCTTTGTTGCCTTCTGATGATTTTTTAGGATGTTTAATTATTCTTAAATAAGTTGGTGCTTCTGTGTAAAGAAATATGCATATGTTGTCACACAGCCCACATGATGATGCTCATGCCTCTTACCCCCATGAAAATGATTCGAATAACTTTGTACAGAGAAGTTTAGTTTGTTAGCTAAAACTATTTTTTGAGTGGAGAACACAACTGAAAAATCAAGATAGTTCAGACTTTGTTAACAGTACAGGTACAGATGTACCTAAGAGAATGAAGCAATTTGCACTATTTTTTTATTTAACAAATGCATAGAGGCAGCAAATATTGAATCCCCTGTGGACTACCTGAGAAAATGAAATTGTTCTCTCAAGAAAAAAATTAGTCCACAAGAAAGGTAAAAACTTTTTATTTTTTTGTTGACTTAATCGTGTGTGTGTGTGTGTGTGTATCGTGGGGGGTGGGCTTTTTTGTTCGTCTGAAGTCGATGTGCACATTTTAGCTAGGGTATATCACTAAATACTATGAACCTAAGGAAAAGCTGTTCCTTAAGCCCTCTGAATATCGTACTTTGTAGCATGTAAGCTGCGACTAGTGCACCACAGAACTCCTCACTAAAGGGTTTTGTTAGTGGAAACCAGAATAAAGTCTTATTTGGGGGGTTGCCTCTGTGGTGCTTTACCACAGTTTGCATTGCAAACACCAGGCTGCAGTTCACGTTTTGTTCGCAGGAAATATATTTTACTTAAGTGCTTATAGTAGAGTATTCTCTCTTTTCCCCTCAAATATTGTGTTACTCAGATTTTGCAGAGCTTGACGTTCCAGCAATGGAGTAATCAAGTGTTACCTAAATTATTTAAAGCCTGGGATTAAAGGCCTTAGCGCTGAGTGCTGACAAGCTTTCAAATGTAGCCTGGGAAAAGTTTTGTATCCTTTCCTGTGTGTGTACACTTTGAAAATAATTTGGAAAAGTACAGTGAATTATTCTCAAAATGTATGCACAGAGAGAATGAATAATTCTTTTACAAGTTGTTCTCCGAAGGAATGAGTGACTATTAAAAATACAGCAGCAATGTATACACAATAATATTGTGGCACCTGCAATGTTATTTTTAACAGATCTATTCCTTTCACTGGAACTTGTTTAAAGGAACTCTTTTATTTTAGGACTTTGGTTTGGTCTGCAAGACAGAGAATGCATTAATTCAACAAATATGACCATTTCAAATGTTAAGTTCCTTTATGTTTCGAGGCCTTACCCTTCATTTCTTGCTCTCCAGGATGCTCAGTGGCTTCACGCTTCTGTGTACTGAAAATTAATGATGCTAACATATGATTACCTTAAAATCTTGGATAAAATGCATAGAAATGCATTTTCAACCAGCTGAATTTTATTTCCACCTGCATGTGGATTTGGCGAGCTATGTGTATATTTATTTATTTGTGTTCTTTGTTACAGCATTGTTTTGTGAATGGATGGATTGTTGGTGTTAAACAGTTATAGGTAATTTATTCCTTATTTTAGAAAACATACCATTTCTGCTATACTGAAACGTAAAAACAGATGCATAGGTCTGTTGTATTCTGATGTTTCATCGCATCACTATAATGTACTTTGGACGATATTCTTTAAAACTAATGTCATTCACAGAAATGAGGATTTTTCTTGTTTGTCAAAAAAGAAATAGCAATGGCAGTTACATTTTGCAAAGGTTTCATCATTAGTAGGTTCTTCTGTGCCATCAGAAGACATATATTAGAAATGTTACTATATAATGTCAGCTTCTCTTTCCATTCTCACTAATGGCTGATTGTGTGAAAAAGTCCCATTTAAATCAGTGGGACTATTCAAAGGCTGAGATACTGCTCTACATGACAAAGGGAACGACAAAATTTGGCCCACAGAATTGAATGGGACTATTGGAAGAATGAGATAGCACTCAGAATAAGGAGGAATTCTCAGATCTATCCTTAGTATAATGCACCATCTTTACATAGTGCTTTAAAAACACTGACATTTCTGCACGTACGAGTTTGTAGCTTCAGCCAAGAGAGGCAAACACAAGCCACTGGGGACAAGTAAGGCATGTGAGGCTGGCAAGGATGGAAAGCGGAGAGTATCGATTGCCGGCAGAAGTGTGGGTTAAGGTGGTGAAGACCAGAAGGGAGAGGACACCAGTGCTTTGTCCATGGAATATACGTGCTAGGCTGAAGGGCCAGTGTAGAGCTGGAGATGGGTTAAAGAGAGAAAAGAAGCTTGAGGCAGCTACTGTAAAGTACTCAGAAAACAGAAGATGTTCTTCCTGTGTGTTTACAGAACATCTGTGGTTTTAAAATAGTTTCATATTTTAAAGTAGAAAGATTTTAAAAATATTGCCTTGTCTGTACAGTACAACCTGGGTTAAAAATGACTTAATTTACAGTAAGTGTTCTAGATATCTATGGGAATTTGGGTGCTCTTCTCATAAATTATCTCTGATCCAGTGAAGACTGCTTTACTCATACGTGAGTTGTATCCGCTTTACTTGCTAAAGGTTTTCCAGTCAACTAACTTCAGAGGACGCTTGGTTACAATTTGAAATATATAGATCAAGGTTTTATAAAATGAGTTCCTGGAAATCTGGCGGAGAAAAGCCAAATTTTAGCCTGGTACACATGTACAAATCTGTCTGACACACCGCTGAAGAGCTACGCCTTTTACATTTGTTTGCACATATGTATCACTATAGACCAATGAAGAAAAGATCTTATGTACACATATGTTGAGGTTTGGTTCTGCAACTTGGATGTGTATAAACATCTGTGAGTATTTTCTTTTAGTAAATCTGTTCCTCAGTACTGAATACAAAGGTTATATACATTCAGTAGAGAGTGTGCTATATTTAAATATAGGGAAAAATTACATGTGAGTTTACCTCCTAAAGGAATTATTTATTTGTCCACTCTAGAAATTGTAAAGCTACTATGACTGAAGGTGGTTTCATCTAAGACAGGTATAGAATAATTGATTAAAATTGTGATAGACATGTGTATATATATATATTCTTAGGTGCAAATGCACTTTCAATTAAGTGAGAGCATAGAATATGCAGAGCCACGTGGAATACAACAGAAAAATGATACACACAGGCTCAATGCATCTTCACTCATACTGACACTGCAGGTTTTCCCTCCTCTTCTGCACGGTGACACTGAGCCTTCCTCGAGATTTTGTCCCGTGTTTTACTGAAGGCATTTCTCTCAAGGGCCTGCGACACGCTGCCCCTTTAAGAGCAAGCTGAATCAAGTCTACCTGCTGGAAGGTCTCAGCTCCTTGTAGACCAGGAGTTTGGGACCTGCAATATCAACAGCTGATAAGCTGAAGGCCTGCTGGGAGGAGAGGCAGGGAATAAAGGCCTGAATCTGTTGGTCAGTTTGGAAGCTGTTTTTATAACTTCTTTGTCTTTCTTTTCTTTTTTTTTTTTTTTTTTTTAAGGTGGAATCTGAGTGATGAAGTGTTCATCAAAAATTAGTATGATGTATCTGAAGAATTCAAAACTAATGAGTCATTCTTTCCAAGGCTTTGATTATTTTTTTAATAATACATTTAGGGATTATTTGCCTGTTTTTGAGCCTAGGGCCCTAGTGCTTTCAGACTTTTCATCTGCAAATGCTGGAAATTTACTTTAAAAACAAGATTTGAGCTACCTGTGCAGATATCTTGATTGCAGCAGCTGGGACTTTATGAAACACTGGCTCTGTAATTCTGTGTATGTGTACGGGTTGTTTGTGTAGGGAGGTGAGTTTGTTCACAGATCCTCACTAGAGGACTGGGAAAATGTGAGGAGAGGATGCTGGTGAGAATAAAGTTTGTGGCTGACGTTTCGGGAGCTAGGCTGTGTATCGATGGATGAGCATTGCAGAGGAGTGTGGGGACGGAGGCACTAAGTCTTTGCAGAGGCAGGAGCAGGGGTTTGGGAGGGAAGCTGCTGCTCATGCACCTGATGCCTGGTTGCTTAAACACATCAACATTGATAATCTATACAGCCAAATCCAGCTTGCTGCAGGCAAGAACTACCCCAGTTGGGCTGTAAAAGCTTGAACTCCACGTTGAAATTGCTCAACTACATCTTTCATGACAAAAGTGGTTTTTTAATGACAGATGTCATGGTTTGGGGAAAAAAAGTACCGGTAGATGGCGTGCAAAAATATTCAGCACCGTTCATATGTTTTATTGGACAAATGCAAGTTCATGTTATTGCAACTGGCTTCAGGTACAAAGACATGTAAGCAGTGAGTTTAATGAGGAGATCCCTGGCAAGCACGGAGGATGTGCATGTAAGGGGAAAAAAAGAGTGAGATTAATTTAATCCATTCTTCATCTGTTTTCACAAACAGTTTTTCAATTGCTGCTGCTTCTTTTTTTTAACCCAGTCAAAGTATGCACACTTTAGCAAGGGCCGTTTCCTCCCCAGGCTTCACACAACAGTCTCCTCTTTTGTAATGCTGCCCAAAATACGTGGTTAGACTTTTAGTCTATCTTGGGGAGGAAAACATAGAGAAAGAGAGGCGCTTGTTTCTTTGCATTTTATTCAAATTTACAAATAAAAATAATCTGCAGGAATGCCTCGTGTGAAAATATCAATGCTTTGGAAAGTTATGAGTTCATTAACTAGGGTCTGTTTGGCATTCTTAATTTTAGTCAGTGTTGTTATTCTTGCATGTTGATCTGCTTAATCTTGTGTAATCTTCCTGCAGAACTGGAAACGTTCACTTTAAAATAGTTGTTTGGCTTTTTTTGTGTGCATATAAAGTATCAGCAAGAATTCTTTTCATTTATGATGGTGGGTTTTGGTAGCTGCCAGCTGATACTGCCCACCTACAAAGGTAAAAGTATTATCATGTGAATTTGCTGCCAGTATCTCTTACTCTAACATAAAAAGGTGCTGAAACTGTTCTTAATTATAGATGAACATGGTTGTGATAGTGTGTGCATGAAAATATTGTGTTTGATAGGTATCTCCTGCTCAGTAGATCTCCAGGAATGGTGTGGAGGTTGGAGGTGTTCCCCACCTGCTCTAGAGAAAGAAATTATATAGTGTTATTAAACAGACAGTGATGTGGGTGTCAGATGACCTACAAGAAAAATTGAAGTTTGTTATTAGTCTGAAACACATTTAAAAACCAAAAACTGGAAGTCACTCCTCAAGCTCCCTGCCAACCAGCTTTGTTCAAGCGTTTACAGTACCCAAACACCTTTGAAGATGCAGACTTAAAAAACTCTGAGAAACACTCTCTTCCCTTTCTACTCTTTCCTGTTTACTGTGGTTCACTGAAATACCTTGAAGGTGTATCAGAACTTGCAGCGATGGGATTTCTGTAACAAGGATGTGATATAACTCTGTCCATGCAAATGAGTGAGAAAGGACCAGCAGCCAGAGCTCAGGAACATACTGTGGTGCTCGTAAGCTTTCTAGATCTAACACAAACTGCTGTTCATGGAAGTGCAGACTAGAAAATATGAAAATCTAGATTGTTGCTAGGTTCTAACCCGGTGTTTTGCAGAAGTAGAAACAGGAGTGTACATGCACTGGAGTCCTCCACTTCCAGGAGAGCGAGACAGGCAGAATTTTCTCCTTCTTCAGTTATAACAGATTTGTCGATTAAAAAAGATATTTTGGAAAGTTTTGCTAATATTTATAATTCACGGTTTCAATTTGTCAGTTCTGTTTGTTATTTGCACAGCTATCTTTATAAGTGGAAGGACATAAAAACAGGCCTTCTAAATATAAAATGAAATATCCTGTGATGGCTTTTTTTTCTGATTAGGTTTATATATTCTATGTCTTGCTTGTCTTTCTACAGTGTTCTGTCTTAATTAGAGCTCATTTGCAACAGTCTGCATAAGTTGCTTGTTTCTCACGACAGTACTACCATTTAAACCAAAACCAATAAAACCTTTTCATCACGCCATTCCTTCTTGATTTCTTGCTTTTATGTGTGTGGTGGTGATTCTTACATGAGATTACAGTTTGAAGATGAAGCGTAGATCTTAATTCACTTAATTAATTTATATTGTATTTCAATACATTTAAATGGTCACATCTATTTTATTTTCTTGACAACTGAGTATTCTGTGTCTACCAGCAAAGTAAGGTATCAGTACACTATGGTGAAATGGAAATGGAAGATGCTGAATTCCACTCTATTGTATACTTTCCCCCCATTTAAAACAAAGCATGTAAGTATCCATACTAGATGAAAGGTTAAATGACAAGTTTTTAATTTTTTACTACTCACTTGCCCTCTTGGCAGTGGATTTTAGTAGGAGTATATGATCTGAGGTTTCCAGTGAAGAGTTCAGTCTGGTGCTTCTCTCTTAATCTGTAATTTTTATTGGGATTTTTTTTAAAATAATATTTCTGAAAAGGAAATGCTTTTTCTGTCAAAATATGAACTTTTTGTGGGACAAGCTGATTTTAATGACTTGAGTTTATTTGAATCAAGATTTAGCATTTTTTTACTGGGACACAATTCTCTGAATTGATGAATCCCATCGCTCGCAGGAACGAATAAACTGTCTTTTAGGAATTAGTGCTTTCTGTGATGAGGATTGTATTGGTTTCATGTTTACCAAGGATCAGTATTTATAATATGCACTAAGAATTATTTTTTGTGTTTTCATTGAAAGACAATGTGATTTATTGCATGTCCATTAATGGCTTTACTGGGTGCCTTGAGACACTTATTTGGGAAACACCAAGTAACAGTGATGATGGTATGTATGAAGGAAGATAAGCAGTGCTGTTGAAAAACATCTAATTTAATGAAGTCTAGTTTACTGAAATTCAAGATTAATTGCTTTTTAGTAAGATCCAGGCTAGTCAACACCCTCCAAATTTTATGGACATTTTCTCCCCTTTCTTCCCTTTTAAAGGCAGCCAGTCAGCTCTTTGTGCCAAATAATAGTTACCCAAAAGTTTTTCAATCTCTGAGCAAACAACTCTGTGTATATACTTTACAGCAGAGCAAGTTTCTGTAACGAGGCCTGGGACCACTACTCAGGACAGTAGTCTTAATTCCCAGAGACTGATTCAGAGAAGCAGCCAAGCCAACAACAGCAGAAGATGCAAGGTTAGAAAATTAATGCTCCGTTGTGATTTAAAAGTTTGTGAGTATAATGATATCAGTTCCTTTGTCTTTGCAAGGATATCCAACTTTATTTTATCAACCCCAGAGACCTACTCACCTCTAAAAATACTAATTTCAGAGTTCATGTTTCTGTTGTGATTCTTCCCTCCCTTGGGTTGATAACCTGACTTTGGACAAGAGGCTCAAAGTGAGAGGGTGGATGGGCATTTTTTAACAATTTCTGTGAATGGTTGGGATGGGGTTTAAATTTTACTTTCAGATTAGTCAGGCTCAAAACCAGTTCTTTGACAAAGGTCCAAACTACCACTGTTGCATTTAAAAGTTACCCCTATGAAAACCTCCAAATGTTTAAGAAAGATGGGAGCTTTTGCCTGAGTTCTTGCTATAAATTCCTGATATTACTCCTACTAAAAAGTAGGGCCTCCAATACCCCTCTCTGGGCTAACATCCTTGACTATATCTTGTATCTAATTGCATTTTTTACTCTGTTCTTGCCTTACTGCATGGAATATCACTCTCTGTCACATTTATTTTACCTATATAAATTATTTCTTTCAAATTATCCTCTGTCCTCCCACGCATTCTCTTCTATAATTTTCTAGAATCTTACAAATACAAAGGTTAATTAGCTAATAGTCAGATGCTGGTTTGACATGGGTAAGTGAGTATTCTCTCTGCTTTAGCCTAATGCAGAATGAGGGAGGGAGGTTAGAAGACCCGGCTTGTAGCAGAAGAATTCAGTTCAGAGGTTTGGTTCTGAGGTTCTTTTTTTTTTTTTTTTTTTTCCCCTCCTTGACCCACATATGTAGTTTGAACAAGGGGAAAGTTTGGTTGTTGTCTGAATAAAGGGAAAGAGGGGTTGCATGGTTTACCCTCTCCATTGTTTGAAGAAATAGAACATACTACAAGCCACGCTTTCCCCAAACTTTAGCATTTGGGGTACCATGCGGTGCTAAGAAAGGTCAGGTCACAAGGCAAGAGCGGGACCCTCTGTGAGCTATCATGGGGGAGCATGGCTATCTGAAGGGTTTAATCTTTGACCTCAACTGTGGTATGAGCTGCAGCTTTCCCCCAATTCTAAGACCTGAGAGTCACCATCAGGAGGGCTGAAAGGCTCAGTAAAGGGAAGCTCAAGCCCAGCTACAGCATGAGAAGAGTCTGTTGCTGGTGTCATGTGTGTGAGGTCTGCACAAGCATCCCACCAGCAGTGGTGGGCAGGGCAACCATCTCTCACATTGTTCTGAAGGCTTAGGGGCTCTTGCTAAAATGTCTTGCACAGCAGTTGTGTGCTGACTGTTGAAAGCTGGAAAGCCAGCTCTCATCTCAGCATCACTGCACTCAACCCTACTCCCCCTACTAGGGGACATTTAACTGGAATTGGCATTGGTCAGCCTGGTGTTTACTCCTACGATGCACAAAGGAAAAGGGCTACAACCATCATGTACAAAAGCTATATCCAGTAGAGGTCTTATACCTGGCTTAAGATGTAAGTTTGTGATGATGTATTCTTTAACAAGTTCAATAAATAACATTAGAAACAAGCTTGAAAACCTTTTCTTCAAGTGATAATATTTACCTAGTGACTAGTTAGTGTAAAAGATACATTATGTGCTGTGTAAATGGCCTGTCATAAAAAATACAGTTCTTTTCCCCAAATTTTTCAATTTCCTTGTAAATTTTTAAAATTTTGTTTTGTTATTCAGACATGTTATTTACCAGTTGGATAAATTATATCTCTTCCGCATGAAAGAAATGGACAAGTTACAGGCCAGTGAAGAAGGAACCTTCCTGATAGTTTTGCTTGTGCAGTCATGTTGTTAGGAGTAATCATATGTAATGGTCTATAGATAAACCATTATCAGCATAGAATCATAAAATATTTCAAGTTGGAAGGGACCTAAGGATCATCAAGTCCAACTACCTGCTCCCTGCAGGAGTTTAGTCCCTAAAATTAAACCATATGACTAAAAGCATTGTCCAGATACTCTGAGAACTCTGACAGGCTTGGTACTATGATGACCAATTCCCTGGAGCTAAAGGGATAGGTCTGGCCTAACTAGGGTGGCAGATTTCTAAGCCTGATTCTGCCTTATTTAAAAAACCTTTGCCATTGCATTAATAGGTCCATTCAGCACCTCTCAGAAGCAGGCTGTAAATGTGTACAGGATGTTAATATTTTTATGAGAAGAAACCATTGTAGACCACAAACTCTGTGAGGTGGGTTTCTTCTCTAATTATCTTTTCCCTGAGGTACCTATTATACTTCATGGTGGAATAAATTGTATTAATAATTTTATTCATTTAAATGGGAAATGGTTTCTCAAAAGGAGAAACTAAAAGAGACAGGATCAGAAAAGGAAATGAAGGCTCCACAAGGTTGATTTTTGAATGTCCTGCAGTTATGTATCCCCATATGATACCTTGGGTAAATGCACTTGCTTTATTTCATACAGGAAGCCATACTGACTTTAAATGGGAGCTAATCGTGTGAATAGTCCCTACAGTATTTTTAAACGCCTAGTTTATTTTAAAGCAAGCTTTGGTTATAATTTGTCTTACACTATTAAGATCTTTATACCAAGTACTATTTTGCATGGCCTACGTGAATGCTAATTACTGTATTTTTCAGTAATAACATTTTTAACTTAATTGTAGTCACACTAAATCAAAAAGAGGACATTGTTAACCCAACTACGGTAACTTGGTATGATTTAAGATAGCTAATATGACAACATAAAAAGGGTCAAGGCTCCATCGTGTCCAGTGGTAAGTAAGAAAATGAAACTAAGCAGGGGCAACTCTCCCACCACAAGGACTGCCTGGTGTTAACCGCAGGTAAAAGTTGAGGTTTAAATTGACAAACACTGAAATAAATACAGTTGTTGACTAACTGAGATTAATCTCAGTTTCTAAGCAAAAGGACTGTATTCACTGTGATCAGTTGATCAGTAGTGCCGCATGGTTGTCGTAACGGCCTTTCATGTAGCTGGTTGTTGCTGTGTGAGGTTATTGCTGATTGACTAAATAAAATCTCCCTGCACATGTATTGCTATGGAAATGGTGTTGGTTGGCAGGTGTGGCCACCTGGGATCTTGTAGGGATGGTTAAATGGAGGGTCTAAGGTTGAAAAAGGGAATTGACCATTGTGGTGGGTTGACCCTGGCTGAGGGCCAGGTGCCCACCAGAGCCGCTCTATCACTCCCCTCTTTCATTAGACAGGGGAGAAAAGGTACAATGAAAAAAAAACTTACGGGTCGAGATAAGGACAGTGAGAGATCATTCTCTAATTATCATCACGAGCAAAACAGACCGAACTTAGAGAGGGAATTCATCTGATTTATTACTAAGCAAAACAGAGCAGAGGAATGAGAAATAAAACCAAATCTTAAAAACACCTCCCCCCACCCCTCCCATCTTCCCGGGCTCAACTTCACTCCCGGCTTCAACCTCCGCCCCCCTCAGCGGCACAGGGGGACGGGGAGTGGGGGTTACGGTCAGTTCATCACGCGGTGTTTCTGCCGCTTCTTCATCCTCAGGGGGAGGACTCATCGTTCCCCTGCTCCAGCGTGGGGTCCCTCTCACGGGAGACAGTCCTTCACGGCCTTCTCCAACGTGAGTCTCCTCCACGGGGTGCAGACCTTCAGGAGCAAACTGCTCCAGCGTGGGTCCCCCACGGGGTCACAAGTCCTGTCAGCAAACCTGCTCTGGCGTGGGCTCCTCTCTCCATGGATCCACAGGTCCTGCCAGGAGCTTGCTCCAGCGCGGGCTTCCCACGGGGTCACAGCCTCCTTCAGGTGTCTCCACCTGCTCCGGCGTGGGGTCCTCCACAGGCTGCAGGTGGAATCTCTACACCCCCTCATCCTTCCTCCATGGGCTGCAGGGGGACAGCCTGCTTCACCATGGTCTTCACCACGGGCTGCAGGGGAATCTTGCTCCGGCGCCTGGAGCACCTCCTCCCCCTCCTTCTGCACTGACCTTGGTGTCTGCAGATGTTCTTACATCTTCTCACTCCTCTCTCTGGCTGCAAAAAGCGCTCTCTAACTGTTTTTCTCTTTCTTAAATATGTTATCACAGAGGCGCTGATTGGCTTGGCCTTGGCCAGTGGCGGGTCCCTCTTGGAGCCGGCTGGCATTGGCTCTGTCAGACACAGGGGAAGCTTCTAGCAGCTTCTCACAGAAGCCACCCCTGTAGCCCCCCCGCTACCAAAACCTTGCCACGCAAAACCAACACAACCATTTTCTGTTAGATCCTGGGAAATATCATGGAAAGCTGAACAGTGTTTGAAGATGGAGAGAAATGAGATACCGAATGAAGGGTGTTTCTGGAAATGGTTACACTATGAGATTGCAGTTTTTGGTACAGACCCAAGGCAGTTGTTTTACCCTAAAATCTGCCAAGCAGTGCTGGGATGAAAATCTCTTAGGAAGAGGTAACCCCTTCTTCTACCCATCAAGGCCAGAAAATGTGAACTGAGGTCAGCATGTCTGCAAGCAACTTCTGCAGGAGAGGAGGTGCCAGTGATCAAACAGCATTCACTGCAGGTCCCCTCCGCTATGCAGGTTGGCACAGTATGATACCCACCTGTATTCCTGAATTTGTGCTTGGGTGCTTCATGGTGTAAACTTGGATTAAAAATCGTACTCTTTCATGCAAAAGGCATCATTACGGTCGTGCTTTGGAACCTCGCACGGCACAGTGCAGTATCTCACCTTGAAATCCCAGTATCCTACAGGATGGAGCCCATCTTTTAGACAGTGATAGCTTAAGGAGGACTTGAGTATCCATATATGGACATATATGGAGTTGAGTAGCCTTTGTAGGTTAAATCACCTCTGTCATGTCACTGGATAATATCAGTAGAGTGAGTTTCCTTATGCACAGTAGGTTTGTTCCAGCACTGCCTTTCAAACATGGATACCACAGCCCAAGATGAGTTCCAGTAACAATCTGGTTAACAGTGTACACCAGGAGCCTCGTACTAATGCTTTGTCTACTTCTTCTGCTGTTCCCCCTGCTTATAGACCCAGGGATGCTTTCAGTCACTGTGTCACACTGAGAGCTCAAATTGAGCTGCACCAGGAGGTCCTCTTATGGCAGTAGGGAGATTTTTAAAGCATGACTTGAGAGTAAGTGGTGCAATATTGTTGCCTTTTCTGAGAATCTTCTAAAGCAATAGTTCTGAGACATGTAATTTTATTCCTCTTTTAACTGGGATTTAACACAGTCCTAAAGATGAAAATTCAGTTGCCAATGTAGTTTTTCTATTGGTTATTTTATTTTTTATTTTTAAGCCGTGATCCAGCTATTGCACTCAAACTGTGGTCCATGACTTTCTGAGCGCACAAGTTCTCCATGTGTGTATTCATTCAAAGGTATTGCAGACCTTCCAACAAATGCAGAAAATTCAGCGGATGACATGCAGAATTTGGGTCCAGCTTCAGTGCAAAAGCATAATAACTTGACTGCACGGCTCCTGGCAACACAAGTGGCAGGCTCAAGCCCACTTTCTGGTGAGTTGGGATAGGGCTTTGAAACAAAGGCTTGAGCTTGGCTCTGTTTTTTATCTAATAGTGAAATACCAGTTGAGAATTTGTGACCAGCAGGTGAGGATAGCTCTAGTCTAGAGTTGAGGATCCTCACCTCAGAAGTGAGCCTCTGTTGCACTGAATGTTTAGTTATTTATGCCAAATCGAACAACATCACTGAGGAAGAGGTCTTTCTCTGACTCCTTGGCAAATTTTCATAGCATCATGGTTAGGTCACTGTGCTGGTAGTTAGGAGAGGAAAGCATGTATGTGAGCTTCCTATTTACTGGGGGGTCCCTGTACCACTAGAATTGGTACTGGAATTAAAAAGAGATTCTCATTCTTGTAGCTCTCTTCCTGAAATTTCTCAGTTCTGCAAATTTGTCTCCTAACTAAAATAATTTTGGGAATTTTACCTAATCCAGCATAGATGAAACAACACTTTTGGCATATGGATTGTGGAGTGAAGAAAATTCCCCCAGCTCTGCGCATGAATAATTGGCTTATCCTGCTCCATGGAGAACTAATCAACGGCAGCAGAGTAACATTACAGCATAAGCTGCTATTCCTGGAAGAAGTGGGAAAGGGATGGTATGATAAAGAGATTTCTCAGAGGCTGAAGCTCTTTGACTTTCAGCTGTTAGATTGATCTCTTTTTCATAGTGGAATATGACAGAGGTTTTGATTTCTGAGAGATCCATGGTCTACCTCAGAGATGGGGCCCAATATGTGTTTGAGATCTAGATGTTCTGGATATATTATTTACATAGTTCATGGATATAAAAATGGATGTAAGCAAACATTTCCTTCTCTTTCACTCCCTGTAAAGCAAATTGATGGAAAACCTCTAGAAAAAAATTGCATTATTATCTAGGTATGTCCTTCCATGAAAAACAAGCTGTCTTGAAGGGAGAAAGACTCAGCAGAGTGCTCCACTCCTAAGCTCTTTTCACCTCTTCTGGTATTGCATCATTTCAGTTGCACAAAACTAAACCATCCACAGTTTCCAAACAGTTTCCAAACTGTTCCATTCCACATCATTTCCAAACAATATATTCTCGAATACTTTGACTTAGAGGCTGAGACTCCGATTTCTTTCATACCTGACATCTGGACTGGGACTTTACCACTCTCTCTTTAGACTGAAGTCAATAATAACCATCCTGAACAGAGGACTATGTTTACATTATTAAAAATGTTTATGTTATAACAGTAATATCAGGTACATCTTTCTCTGTGGTTGCCCAATTTGACCTGAGGATAGTAATAAGAACAGGTTATCTTGTAGAAACTGCTTTTCTAGCACTCAAAATTTAAAAAAAAAAAATAAAAAAATTTGCTAACATTATAATAAAATGGTTACTTTATTCCTGACCATTATGCACTTTTCTCTTCCAGAACGTGACCTTCCCTTGGAAATGTACTTAATTGAATTTAAGGGCATAGAATAGACTATTTCAGTTGGAAGGGACCTACAATGATCATCTAGTCCAACTGCCTGACCACTTCAGGGCTGACCAAGTTAAAGCATATTGTAAAGGGTATTGTCCAAATGCCTTTTAAACACTGACAGCCTTGGGGCACCGACCACCTCTCTAGGAAGCCTGTTCCAGTGTTTGACCACCCTCTCAGTAAAGAAATGCTTCCTAATGTCCACTCTGAATCTCCCGTGGTGCAGCTTTGAACCATTCCCACACATCCTATCACTGGATGCCAGGGAGAAGAGCCCAGCACCTCGCTCCCCACTTCCCCTCCTCAGGAAGCTGCAGAGAGCAAAGAGGTCACCCCTCAGCCTCCTTCTCTTCACACTAGACAAACCCAGAGCCCTCATCTGCTCCTCACAGGACATGCCTTCCAGCCCTTTCACCAGCTTTGTTGCCCTCCTCTGGACACTTCCAAGGACCTGAACATCCTTCTTAAATTGTGGGACCCTGCACACAGTAACAGTGACTTTTTTTTTTTTCATAGTGGTCGTTTTTAAAAGTTGGCTGATATCTAAGCAGAGGTATATGTGGAACTGCACAAAGAAATGAGACAAATCTGTTTTAAAATAATTGATTTTAAAATTAATAAAAAATTGTCCTTCTGTTTTCCCGGACTATTATTTTTCAGTTGGCAGAGGTAAGGTGAGAAAGGAGAGAATGGTAGCTATACACAGTGTGGGGCTGAGAGGCAGGAGAGCTTGTAAGGTGACTGTAGAGACTAGCCACCACGAGAAAAAGGAGGATGTGCCCTGCTGTGGGCTAAGTAGAAAGAAAGAAGGGTGTAAAGAAAAAAAGATTAAAAAGACTAGGAAAGTGAATGAAATAGGTTAAATATTTAGAAATGTAAAAATAAAAATTATATTTTAAATATTAGGAAACTAGCATTTAAAGAAGAGTAGACTAAGTGAGGTGGTGTGTACACTTTGGTACTAAGTTAGTTAGTTGGTTACAAGCAGTAGCAGAGGTTCATTAGCTTTGCAGAGACCCAGACAGGTCCACCTTGCCTCATTCTTATTGAATTGATTACCATGAAGGCTTGGTGCTTAATTAGTCTTTGTTTCTAATATGCCCCTAACAAAGTGAAAAAAACCACCCAAATTTTCGTCCCTGAGCTTCAGTCCCTAGTTCTTAAAGAGTAAAATAGGAATACTATTCTGTTAATCCTAGGAAAATCATGAAAGTGCCTTCATTAGAGTATGTATGTGATTCCCCTTGAAATCAGTGAAGCTTGGGTGTATGAATTCCTTTGAGATCCTCATCCCAAGTAACTTGCTCAAAGTCACACAAGAAGTGTGGTGAAGAGGTGAGATTTAAATTCAGTGCCTCTGGCTATTGCTTTTGTCTGCAAGACTTTTTCCTCTCTGGGACATAGTAAAGTCTAGAGTCTGTTAACCTAAGGGCTCCCTAGTTCAAGAAGCAAGGAGAAGCTGGGAAGCAGTTTACCCAGTTGACCTAGAAGGGTTATAGAAATAGTTATCAGATTTAAGCTAAGGAACGTTGGTGTCTCCCTCTCTTTTTCTCATTCTTACCCCTTTCTTTTAGGCTTTAGCTGAAATAAGACATCCCAAGATTAACATTTTACTGTCTGGTCGGGGCAGGCTGAGAAAAGCCTTGGTGTGTCTGTGTCTGTGCCAAGGCAGAGCAGCACTTCACCTGGAGGAGCATGTTCAATGAAGGGGCATAGTGCAGCTGTCTGCTTCTTTTCTCTTCCTATTCCTTTGTACTTGAGGCTTTGACCCTGGAGCATGTTGGTAAAATAGAAAATTATTCTGAGGGAAAAGATGGGCATTGAAAAAAGATGCATTAAGATATTGCAAAGGCATAAAAGATGATGGTAAGAGACCATCATCCTGGAAAAAACCCAAAAGGTTTATCTTACGAAAGTTTATACCATGCAGTGTTTCAGTGTATCATCTGGCAAGTGATCTCCCAGTAAAATGTAAACCAGAAATTGTCCTTTGCTCACGATGGGGCATGCTAAGAGACCCTGAGGGTCCTTGCACCAAGAAAGGGGCTGCAAGGGAAGGTTGTCTGAAAGCTCAGATGACAGGTACGTAATGCTGAGTTCACAGCCCATCCATCACTAGGGACTCTTGGTACCAAACTTCATGTCCCTTTGAAGATCTTCTTTATTTTTCTGAAAAGCTGACAGTCATGGTAGTGAGTGCCTGTTTTGAAAGCAGATTTCTGGAGGCTTTTTTTGTAACTTTGGAGAATGTCCTGTCTCTTGTTATCTTTTGGCTAGTGGGTTTTGAAAGCACTGAGCGATGACTCTTTCAAAAACAAACAAGCATGCATAACTGGCAATTCCTTTTCTTTTCTTTTTTTTTTTTTTTTCCCCTTAAATACATAAAATGCTTTGTTTTGTTTTGTTTTTTAATAGCTGCCTACAGCAATTCACTAGATTAAGTTGAATTCCTTTTCAAAGAAAATAATATTCAACCGTTGTAAATTTGTGTGTTGGTTACAGTTCCCAGTGATGACTAGACTCTTGGGTGGAATTCACTTTGTTCTGGCTGCATGAGGGATCATGTCTCAGTGTGAAAGATATCCAGAGTAAGGAAGGATTTATTTTTCTTTGGAAGGGCAAGAGAATGTGGAGCGAGAGGAGGATTAAAACTGAGTTTTGCTTTTTGATGCTGACGCCAGTTTTCAGTTTTACTGTTGCAAGTTCACACAAGTCAGATGCCTCATCCAGGAGTTAGCATATCTTTTGTGTAATTTATATATTGTCTTGGGTTAAAATTAAAATAGGATTCAGCTGGAAATGTGATCTAAGCCATACTGCCCAAACTTAACTAAACTGAGTGAGCAGAGTTCAAATTACTCTTGGGAACCCATCCCCACTGGGTATAAAGAGATTGAAATCTTACCTCAGTAACGTGGCTTAACCTAAATGTAGACTGACTAGTGGCTGCATGTTTTGAGGTGACTGTGTCTGGTCTCCTGGCCATACAAATGAGAAACCTGGCCAGTATGCTCTGGTTCCTCTCTGACTCTCTTTGGGCTTCTTTCTGGTGGGGTTCAGTGTGAGAGGGTCTGGAGTAGGTTAGGCTTGGCTCAGGAAGAAGAACTCTCTGTGGGTTCAGGCTGGTGTCACCAGCAGGCTGGCCAAGATGTGAGCCCCCCTCCTGCACAACCATGCACAACATCCCACACGACCACTCTCAACATCCATGTGATCACACACGACGTCCCACATGCTCACAGGGGGCTTTTCCAGGACTGGCTCTGCCTCTGCTTGCCCCAGTGCAAGAGCACAAAGGGCCTTCACTGGGACTAAAGAGAGAGCTCAAATCTCACACACACAGTCCTGACCATGTCCACCCTCTGCAGAGTGTGGAGGATGGAGGGTGGAGGTTGGAGGATGCTGCGGCGGTTGTGAGAGCTGGCAGGGGAGGAGGGGAGCCATGGGTCTGCTCATGAAGGGCTAAGTGTCAGAGCAGCAGACTTACTTGCATCCTACTAAGATGAGATTTTTTTCATATATATATTAAAAGAAGAGTTTTGTTTTGTAAAATGCAAGTCTCTGTTCAATGTGACCAGGAGCAAATTTATCTTGTTAGCACTTATTTACAACTGACAATTCTCAATTAGCATTTGAGCCTAGATTCTCATTTCTATAAATCCCTAATGAGAGTATAAATTACTAATGAAAGAGCTAAATCTCAGGGCCAAAGTCTTACTTCATTAACACACTAATGTAAATCTGAAGTGTTTCTATTTGTCTGAGCAGAGTTACTTCACAATAACACTGGTGTAAGCAGTACGGGAATGAATCCTCGAGGCTTTTGTGGTGGGCAGCATGAAGTGATATTCTGTCTGATTTTCAAATTTCATTGCTCTTAGAGAAAATGTCTCAAATGTTTCTGTAGACTTGTGATCAAACCCATTTGTCTGATTTGTCTGACTTCAGACTATTTGATTTCTTGAAATTTTTTTTTTTTTTTTGTTCTTGCACCTGCTTCTCGGTGAATAAAGCCTGTGTGGAACCCTAAAATATTTGCAACTTTTGATGTAATCAGTAAGGCTTTTATATTTAGTTTAACTAACATTTAATTTTTAAATGGCATGGCTCATAGGAATTAGGTAACAATTTACATTTCAGAAATGGTAGAACTGAAGTAATTTATGAACGATTTTAAACTTCTCATTGTTTTTGAGTGTCTCTTGCTACTCTGTGATGGTATTAACAGGCTGCTGTAGCAAAGACCTAACAGTAAACTCACTGTACTGAGTATATCCTTGATCACTTTCTGAGAGTGCTAATACTTGGTCAGGTGAGGGTTATCTTACCTACTGTAACTACTAGAAATAGACCTGTGTTCAAAGGGTCTTTTAGGAACGACCTTTAGAAAAGGTCTTTTAGGAAATCACCTAGGTAGCAATGTGTGTCCTATCAGCGTCAGTGATGCTGTCTTTGACATAAATGGCAAAAAATTCAATAGGCTTACTGGGTATCACAATCTCAAAAATGCGTTAAAGGCACTGGTCCTGGTCCTGCTGGGTACCGTTCCATGTCTGTTCATCACTTGCTACATTAGGGTGTCTGCCAAGGGTCTTTCTCATCCTGCACTCTCAGTAATGTCGGTGAGGGTCTAGGGTGAGTTAAAACCTACATGGTCCAGCTTCACGGTCAATGTTCAAATTTTACAGATTGAATGTTACAAGTAAGAGTTGTGCTTAAAAGCCAAATATTAATAAAATGTAGATTACAATTTCCTCTGCTAGGTTTGCAAACTCTTCCTCTTAATGAGCTCCTTTAGTTAAGCCTGTTCAAAGAGTTTCTTGAGAAGTATATGAGGTAATTAATTAGGAATCCTAAACAATATTATGTGGATGACAAGTTACAAAGCTAAAATTGTTATTTTATCAAGGGAAAAAGCTAGCATCATCATGTTGAGTGAATAACAATTTTACTGTTTGTCTTAAGTTGGGAAAGTTCAAATACATGTTTAGTAAAGGAGAAGACACTACTAAATATTGAAATACTGGCACAATTGCAGTAAAAAATATTCTACACCTTTTTAATCCTGTTTTATAATATATGACTAAGTTTTGAGTTTTCTTAGAGCATTAGCATTCAACCTTGTAGGATACTGTGTACCGTATATTACACATGATTGTACTGGCTTACAGGCAATAGAAACAAGTGGGAAAAATATAACTGCAAATAGATGCTTTGACTATGCTGAAATGAACTTGGAGGAAGAACACACTCCTCTAGATTTTAGGATCTCTCTTCTTCCTAGAAAAAAAAAAAAACAACCTGTAAAGAAGCAAAAACTTGCTGCATGTTTGCAGAAGCAGCACATATTTAACGTATTTAACATTAAGCTTTAGTATAGCAATCACAAGCTGTTTTTCTTATTCTCGTGAAGTACTGAGCAAGTAAAAGCTAGTAAGGGAAGTTATCCTTAGCAGAAGGCTGTCTCTCTCGTAGAAGGTCAGATCTGAGATACTTAAGATAAGATTGGTCTTATAGTTTATAGCTGCTGAAGCCGTTGCTGTAGCCAGTTAGATAAGTTAGGACTGTTTGTGTAAGGGCTTTCTGTGAAGTTATGAAGTGATGCATCAGCTTTTCCTCTGAACAGCACAAAATATTTATTTCAAACCTCTTCATGCCTGAAGATAAAACATAGATTTGGTGTCACATAGTTGGCAAAGGCAGTTTCAGAATTAGGCATTCTGAATCCTACGTGGCATGCTTTATAAATGACTGTTTTTAGTCTAAAAACATAGTTGTCATCTTGCTAATATACCAATATGTAAACAGCAAAATGATGATGTGCAAAAACGGAAGAACGAATATAAAACATTTTGTAACAGCTTACTTTATTTCTTGTAAATACTTCTTTTTTGGTGACATACTAAAATAAACAATCCTAAGTAGAACTGTAACAATTTTCGTGAGCACAGTGATATCTGAATAGAAATGAGGACTGGAAGAGATTCTTAAGTCTAATGTTTGCCAAGAATTTGTCTTTTAGAGGTGTGTGTGTGGGTTTGATTATTTGTTGTGTTTGTTTTTGTTTGGTTTTGGTTTTTTGTGTGTGTGCTGTATACTGTGTTCAGCCCATGATGGTTTTGTGGTTATAAAGGTTCAGACAGATGTGAAAATGAAATAAAATTATTATTGCATGGTGCCTGAAACCTATTTTAATTGATTAAATATAATCAAGGTTTCAAAAGCAAAAAAAGAATAAATGTAATTCTGGCCTTTTCTAGTTAAGAAACAAAAAAAAAATTGAAAACCACAGAACAAAATAAGAACATTTTTTTAAGCATTCTGAAGAAAAATCCAGTCAGTAGAACTATGTTTCTTTGTGTATACTGTATTTAGGTTTTACAGGGGATATTTTTAGAGTTAACAGTTTTGTATATACCATAAGTAAATAGATGAGGAAGGATTTCTGTCAGATGCTATGGTGACGGGCTTTAGTTTAAATCCTTAAGGCAGATAGACAGAAGTAGATTAACTAGCCTTAGTTATTTCATGTTCCCTGTCTGAGTGGAAACATGTTTCCATGTAGAGCTAGAATGTCCTAGCAGCCTGAAGTTGTAATGTATTTACTGCCTTTTGATGCATCTTGTTTAACATTTGCTTAACATATTTATTCAAATGAGGCTGGGCACTTATCTCTTATCAAATGAAGTGGGACAGCTCTAGGACAAGAACAAATAGTATCAGCAGGAGCACCTTAAGACTTCTCTTTTTTTTTGTGATAATACTTAGCAAAGAAAATATCAACATCAGAAGATAAGCTCGTGAAATCGTTTGTTAGCCAAACTTTGGGCAACTTTTGTTCGATCCTTTAAAATGTAATAAACTTTAAAGGCTGGAAGAAGGCAAAAATACAATAAACAACCCTAAACCCAAATCAAACTCCTCCCTTCAACCCCCAACCTGAAGCGAGCCAACTAGCCCAACTTTGGAAGCATCTAACCCAATCAAATAAATAAACAAACTTAAGGATAAGGCTTCTAGGTGGAGTATGACTAGAGTTTAATTCAAGCACTTAAAAGGTGAAGCCCAAAATAATCTATTCTGACCAGCAATTGTTTGCATTACCTTGAATAAAGAATTGTGTGTAGTGTAGCTTCTAACTTTAACACGATGGCAACGCTTGCATGCTCCGTCCATCACCTGTTCTCATTTTGTCTCTCTCGTTCTTATTCATATTGATTCCTATTCTACCCTGCGCTCGTCACTGTGATTTGTATAGACAAAAAGTGTACCAAATCAGCAACAGTCTTAATCACAGCTGATACTCGGTTCTGGCCTCACTCTTCAGGCATCTTCTGTCCCTTTTTGTTACCTGCTTTAAGGATTAAGTGCCCAGACTTCCCCTTAGATCTGTCTAGCACAGTCCCACAATGTCAGTAGGTCACACAGGTGTGTCACGGGGACGGCTGTGGAAGGTAAATGCAGAATTCCTCTCTATTGACCCTTGGGGAAAAATCTGTCACAATAACTTCCCGTGCAGTCTTTGCTTAGGAAGGTTTACCGCAAAATCTATGCTTAAATGTCCCGAATGTGTGAAATGTGATTTTAAATATAAGAGAGAGAGTACCCCCTTAGTAATTACCTGCTAACCCTATAGCAGTGAGTAGTCTCACATAAACACGCTAATCTCCAGAGAGCATGAGAGGAAAAGATGTCTTAAAAATTATGGTGATTTAATTTTATTTTGCCCTAGAATGACATTCTCCTGAGTATTTGTGAAAATGAAGATGAATATGCAGGGCTACATTTGGTTGATTTCGCGCCAGATGGCCAGTTGCAGAGGCTGAACTAAGCTGAACTGATTGATTCGTTTTTGCCATATTGCATGCTGGCGTTTACCAGAGTTCACATCATTCAAATAGTAACATTTTTGGTGCTTTCTCTTTTTATTTATTTTTTTATTTTTCTCAGCTTCTTGGGATGACCTCTGCTTTCATAATGGATTCTCCCTCCTCTCTTTTCTGCCTCAGTCTTTAAAGGAATCAGTCTTTTCCCTACCAAAGGATTGGTTGGGTTTTTTTTGTCTTTAAAAAGATTTAATAAACTGCTCACAGAGATAGGGAAAGGAGAAAATGCAAAAGGCAAATGTGCATTATGGTATTTTTTTCCTCCAGAGGTTTAACTTTCTCTTGCACTAATTTATGACACATGAACAGAAAATACAACATCTTGTATTAAAATGGAATTCTTAAAATTCTGTGGTTTCAATTTACCTATTATTTTTGTGATCATAGAGCAAGTAATTTAAATTCCCAGTGTACTAACTTTCATGGAGATGTTCCGTTAAAAGCTAATGGAGATGATATCAATAGTTACCCAGAAATTACTCCAGAAACTCATGGAAATTAATAGAAAAAATAATCTTTCCATTTGTTTTGAGCCATTTTATAGATATTTATAATAAACAATACATAGGGAGTAGGATACAGTGTATGAACGTGCACACACGCATCTCATAATTCAGAATAGGTATATTTTAGTGAAAGATTTAAATGACATAACGAACATGGGTTTTCTTATTAAGTTCTGTGGGCCTTGGAGAGATTTCTGTAAAACCTTACTATAATGCCTTTCTATGAAAGTGGAAGTATACATTTTTTTATTAATTTCTATACCTACACAAAACCTATTGGAATATGAAGGTAAGGTCTTCTCAAATTAACTTTAATTTTTTCTGTAAAATACAATAGTTTGATCATTTTGTAGAAGGAAAAAATAATATCTGAGTATATACTAGGAGATAAATATAAGCAGAGTAGTCCTTTGGCAAAAGAACATCCGCATTTGTGAGAGGAGTCTTTCTTTTCACTTGGTAACCGGCCATAACTGCAAGTATAATGTCAGGAGCCACCTCTTTGTTAGGCCAAGTGATTTGTAAAGTACAATTCCTCACTGATTTCATACCTTAGATAATGAGGGCTTTGTAGGGTCAGAGGGGAAAAAAGTGTTGAGATTTATGCCTTATGGACAGCACTACCCGTTGATTAACAGGAGAAATTTGGATCAAAATGTTGGTCAGAAAGCTAGCAAGAGATGGCAAAGCCCTGCCTTGACAGTAGCCAGTGTGGACCTGAAAGGCACCGGGATTTTGCAGAGAGGAGTTTGGAGCGTGCTCGTTATGCAGCGTTGGACCTACAGGTAGAGCTTAATCTCTCGTGTGTTGCAAAGTCCACCCAGTGCTTTATAGGGCAAATCCTCGGCTGGGCAGCGCAGCTGACCTGCGTGATTGACACGTGCTCGTATGGGGCTGCGAATCCTCCAGATTACTTCAAAACAGATATTTATGACTGCTGGCTGCTGTAGGCCAGATGATTTCTTCAAGAGGTACACCTAGGGAGAGCACAGCTATCCTCAGGTCTCCAGCTCACCTTCGTTGCAGCTGGGTCAGATACACCCCACAGAAATTTGCTTCCCTCACCCAGCGAACCCACGTGGCTTCTTCCATTGCGCTGGGCGATGCGGCGGCAGGAGCGCTGCTTGCCCTGGGTCGCACACCTCCGCTCCAAAATGCTGGCTGTTGGTGGCCCCAGAGGCACAGGCATGTCCTGCCATAGGCACCCACTGATGGGGGTGACAAATGGGGAGGGGATTTTGAAGTGTGGAAATGCACGTATAAAACAACGACAAAGCTCATAATAGAAAAATATTTTTAAAATATCTAGAGTACTATGGATTTGCTCTTCAACTCCAAAATATTGTCTGAACTTTTTCACGTGATTATTTTACCAGCTGGCAGAGTGAAAAAGGTATAGCACTGAAGAAGCCAGTCCTAAAGTTTGCCATCTACCTCACCCCGAGCACCTCCTGACACTTGTGCTCAAAAATGTGTGGTGGGATTGATGCAAATTTCAACTTTTCTCAACAATTCTCTGCATATCTTTGTCACCTGTAACAGTGCTGTGAGTCAAACAGAGCAGTCAGAAACCCAGCCTATAGGATTGAGAAGGATTAAAAAGGGTGAACCTACAGTACTTTATTGACCTAGGTCCTCACATTAACCTGATCTGATCCTTTAATTACTATGAATAGAATAGGGCTTACAGTCCTACTTAATAACACCCCATGCTTTTTATTCTATAAAGAGCTTTCCTATTCATGTGGCCTCTTCTTTTCAGATTTACAGATTTGTAGCAAGAAGGAATGCATGGTTTTTTTCTGGCACTCCAGGGGAGAAAGCTACCTAATGCGTATGTGTGGGATACTGGAAAGCATAACCGCAACCTTTCCATTTTGGAAAAAGTTATTTGAAAATCAGTCCTCATTCAACTTATTTGTTATTTGGCAGGAAAAGGCGAAAGTAGAAAAGACAACCAAAACATAAGATCTTAATTTTAGAAAGGTAGTAGAAGGAGCTTAACATAGTTTCTATGCTAATTGGAACAGTAACCAAATAAGATGCATACTTTTCCCCTTTCCCGTGCACATTTCCCCCCCTCCCTTTAGGCTCAGAGAACCAGCACGTTACTGTAATCTAGGCAGACTGATATATACACATATGATCATATATATATGGGTGATATATGATACTATAATTAATAACTGGTATTTTCTCTGAATTCAGGAAAGCAGCTGCAGCCCACTGATAAGGTACTTTATGAGAATAAAATCAAAGCTGAGCATTAATGATTATAATTTGTTGTGATCGAGAACGGTGAAACAATCATTTTATTTCTTGAATTGAACTGAAATATGAGTGGGCTGCTGGGTTAAAAATGAAAAGGGGATACAGGTTGTGATTAAAAGCCTAAGACATTGTGCTAAGGGTGGTATAAAAAGTAGGAACAGTCTCCTTAATTTTTACATGAACATATTGTGCCTAGCGTCTTCTGCGGATCTACCCAGAGGCCAGGTTGAGGGAGTAATCCGAATCTATTTTTGAGTTAAAGATGGAAAGAGTGACAGAAGTAGAGGGTTTGGGGATTTTTTAGGGGGGGGAATGAAGGGGAAAGAGAGAAGGAGAAGGAAGAATCTGACCAAAAAATTGGTGGAGGTGGTGGGAAGAACCCAAACAAAATCAGCTCTTTTTCTTTCAGTCATCACTTTCAGTATGATTTGCCTGAGCAAACAATCCTTTGACTATTGTAATTATAAAGAGATGATAGTTGTATACTGAATTTGGAAGAGAAAGAGAGTATGCTGTAGATGTTTTGCCATTTGGAAGTTTTTCTGCTCATTAAGGAACAACATGTTTCAGCATTATTTTAAGGCTAAAACTTGATTAACATGCAGCAATGAAACTAGTCTAATTTTATTTTACTAAAATTGCTGTAAATAACACTGTTAGTAAAATAAATACTGAAAGAATATCGTATTTGACAGTGAAGATGTACTTAAAATATTTTATCGTAATTCCTTAGCTTTCACAAGACAGGTATTGTTAGGAGCCAGTCTGATTAGTCTATCAAAGGCACATCGTTGCCTCCTTCTCCCCCACCCTCTGCCCCCTTGAAGATAGAATAATCTTTACCATGCTTTTAAGAAATAAGGATTTAAATTGAAGCAAACCGTGAAACTGCCAAAGCATGCTTATTATTGACAGGTTATATGAAAATGATTGCTTAAAATTCCACCCCACAGCCAGCCAGACAGACAGACGTATATAATCCCTGCTTTAGCATTATAGTCTTTCTCTCTATTGCTACTCTACACGGCTATAATCTCAAAAGACCATTTATTAAATGTGAAATATTGTATGTTCCTGTAGCCTCCTTCCTTGATTGTGTTCCTAGGGCCTTGTTGGGCAATTGATTACTCTGTGCACAATCCTGCTGCTTTAGGTATTAATGGCAAAACCCCCATTGTCTTCAGGATTTAGGCCCTTTATGATTTTTTTAAAGTTCATTATATTTTGCGAGCAACTGAGTTTAAAATCCGTGATTGGAAAGACTTACCTCTCACATCTTCCTGTGAAATGTTTTACCTTTAGAATGAAAAAGCATTTGGAAACTGTAGGATGGTTTTGATCTGCGGGATTAAAAGGAATCAGTACTGAAAATGGATTCACATCATTTTCTTTTTGGGTACCCAATACTTGGGGGGAGGGGGAAGAGAGAAAAAATAACAGCTGATTTAATATAAGTGGGCTGAATTCCCTCTCCTGGTGGGTCTTTCAAACCTCCAGTTTCTGTTCTTGCCATCGCTCTGTGAATATCCCCCTCCCCTTTTTGTTAAAAGGCATTTCCTAAGGAAGCCTACAAAAGCAGCTTTCAATCTGATTAAGCTTCTCCTGTAAAAAAGTACAAAAATAGGGTTACATTTGGGTCAGTATCACCCCTCTATTCATCTACCTTAATTTGCCCAGGCTACTTACCAAGCACACCTCACATGAACACGGAAGGCTCCTGCGGTCATTAGGGGCTCCCCAAAATTTCATTTATGAAATTCCAAGGGGTAAGAAGGACCAAAACCCAAAACCAAATTGTCGGAAAGGCCCGAGCAGCTCGGCGTAGCTGTGGGCTCACCGCTGACAGGTTTTCCAGTCTTACCTGGAGTGAGCTGGTGCTTGGTGGAGGTGGAGGGAATGGTTGTCTCCTGAGATGCCCATCACTGGTGATGTCTACCTCTGAGTGCTCCCCCCCCATGCAGAGGGACAGTGTCTCTCCCTCCCAGCGGTGGGTCCACTTCCAGAGCTTGTTCATTGATTCACCCCCAGTTAAGGCAAACTCTGCCCCACCTTAGCCTACCTACCTGTAAAATGGTACAGAATAACTGTTTCCGATGGGTTTGGTGAGGGAGGTTCAGTACCTGAAAAACTTCTCTGGTGTTGACTTTTCTCAATATCAGCATCCGTATCTCTCACTCGCCCATTTACGGAAATGCGTATAATATTTGTCTGCAGCAGATTAGTATCTGCGTGAGATATTTGTGCAGCAATTTACAAAGGTGCTGCGATAACGCGTGTAAGCATTTTAACAGGGTAGTGCTGAAAAATAAACTTGAACTGGAACCGTGATTTGTTTCTGCCCTCGCAAGAGGTTTGTAACCTTTCTTAATAATTTTTTTCTTTAGTACACGGCAATGTTGAAATGTAATCTTTATTACTAAATGAATGAATGACTGGTGTTGCTTAGGGCACAGACTAAAAACCGTTTTCACGTGAAGCCCAAGTATTGTTGCTGTTGCAGTTGTCCTGTTGTTTTATTAGCTCTGAACAATGTTGGACTCTCGAAATCTAATAATCTCTGTAAAGTGTCTTCCCTTGGTAGCATCTTTGATAATAGAGAGTAGATTCTAAAAATACAATAAAAGCATAAAAAAGAGTGTTATCATAACTGTTTTCAAAAACTGGAAGAAAATGAACAAGTAAAAAAGAAGCAGACTGCACAGAAAGCAAAAAGAAGAAAAGATACTAAACATTAGTTTTTAATCACTTTGTGTGTGTATTTGTGATTTAATCTGTTAACAGCCATGTTAAGTACAGCATAGGATTTGGTGGATATTTCAGAGCCAGCTGCACTCTCTTCTTTTCTGAGGAGAAAGAGAGAGAATTAACCAAAAAATGTGATATGTTTTACTCAAGTTATTAGTTGAATTAAAAAAAACCCCAAACCACATATATTTTTTCTTAATGGTCATCGGTTGCCATTAAACATGTTTAAGTGGAAAATGTTTGTTTTAAATATTATAACTGTTCTGTATATTTCTCTTATTAACTAAGCATCTTATGATCTCTGAAGAGGAGAAATGGCCCTTGAGACAAAAGCATCTTTCCAGTGTGTGTGCGCGTGTGCGCGCACACGCATGCGTGCATGTCTACCTATACATATACAAATACGCCTGTGCACAAGGCAAAGAGCTTCACAGGTTTGTAACTGGAGAACAAGCTCCTGTGGTTTTAATTTGATTTTTAAAAGCAGAAAATATGAATTCTACCCTCAGAATGTCAGAATATTACAGCTCTTTTGCTATGTAAGTGAAAGATATATTTTTTTAATTATAATCTTTTATACCAGTGACTTTTACATGAAGCAACATTCAGATGTTTTATGTTTCACATTTATTTAAACAATCATTGTCTCTCTCAAAATATTTTCCCTGAAACCTTATGTACAGGTAATAAAATCCTTGTATTGGAGCAGCTTCATCTGATAATGGTAATACAAGGTTGTCTGATTATGCCAAAATTATATTGGAGAAAGGAGATTTTATTAACTGACTTGGAATGAAATCCATAACATCTATGAGCTTTCATCCTTCCAAACGGACCAAAAGCTTCATTAGAGAACAGAAATCTTTTTTAAAGGATAGATACTAAAATATAAAATACATTTAAATTGAAGCCTAGGGAACAAATTATAACTACTAAATTTCTTTGCCAGAAAGATATTATTTAAATTTAATTTTACTTCCCCTCCACGTTAGCATCTTGATGCAGCATCGACATGCTAACGTTTCAGGCAATTCACTCCCCTGTTCTGAGTAGTCTGAGAGGTAACTTCAGCTCACAGAGCATCCTGAGAGCCAGGTTCAGTGCTACTGGATGCCATACTTTAAGATATCTTTTCTTCTGGTGTCTTTGTATAGGTCAGTAGTACCTAGCTTCTCCCATCCACATCAGGCTTTTGAAACACTACTCTTCCCACTGCTTTTGATGTGCATTTCACCTCGGGAAAATACTTGTTCCAGAAGGGATTTTGCTTGGCATGTCTCTGTGCAGGAACAAAAAAAATGAGTGGTGGTAGCTATGTTCGTGTAGAAACAAGGTTTTTCATGCCTGTGTTTGCACAGGCAGTTGCCCACTAGCTCCGGCAGTAACTTTTCTCCCTCTTTGACTCTTGGCAGGATGACATGTCAGCAGGAGCTGTTGGTAGAGAGTTGTATGTAGTCCTCCGCTTGCCTAACAGGTGCTTTTTGTAGGAGCATTTTGCCTCAGATTGGACTCTCCCTGGTTGTGTAAGGCAGACGCTAGCAGAAAGAAGGTGCGTGCTGGGGAACGTCCTTCCGCCTTTCTTCCTTTGGCTCTGGCACATTCCCCTTCCCACTTCCAAAAAGGGAATCCACCTTCCCATTTAGGACCTTTAGAGGACTTTCCTGTGCCCAGTCTGAGGAGGAATCCCAGATATTCAGGAAAACTTTTCTCAGGGCCACTTCACTCCGAGCTATTTGCCATTGTACACAGCGTATTTTCCAAGCAATGTTTGTTGCTTGTGGTTCTCATGTTAGAAGATGATTTTTTTCCCCAAAAAATGTTTTTAGCATAGATGCTTATTAAATTTTTATTTAAAAATATTTTATTTGAAAAGATGAGAATAAGTTATTGTGTTCTATATATGAAAGGATATATTGCTTAAAACTAAAACCCAAAAACCTTATTACCACTGCAGAATTTTTAATAGCAGCATTTTGGTCAAACCCTTTGAACACCTAACATTCTGCCCTTCAGTAAACAGACTTCTCCCATAAACTGAGGTATAAAAGCCCAGCACTTTCAAAAAATTAAGTTAATAAATTAGGGAAATCCATATTTTAAAAGCAACAAATAAAACCAAACACCAAAACTTTGATTTCAGTCTTTGGTAATTAAAAATAAGGCCACCGTGGGGAAAATGTGTTGATTGATATAGTGGAAATGGTTGTGTGTTGCTAGAACAGAAAACTTTGAAAAATGCTCTATTTTAGACATTACGTTATTTAAATCAGAAATAGCTATCTTGTAATTGGCAAAAAATGAGATCGGAAAAAGAATTTTGCAAAATTGACATTTTAAGTTTGGGATCTCTTTTCTTGGGAGATAGGCTATTCTTTTCACATGATTTGTGACCTTGCTTAAATACTGAATTCTCAACAAATTCAACAAAATACCAGATTTTGCAGGTGGCACACAATAGAATATGAATTCTGAGTACCTGCTGCAAAGGTAATTTATTTAAGAGAATTGGATTATTCTGATAAAAATAAATCACTTTCAGCAGGAAAATAGTGGTTGGTTGTTGCTCGAAAAATGTATTTACTTTAGCAAAACTTATTTTCTGTTACATAATATAAGTCCTTTGATTTTGAGTCTTTCTACGTTGCCTTGCAAATATTTTGCTTGCTTCTAACTGTTAGATTTAGTACAGCCATACAGAGTTGCAGCCTTACATATTTCCCTTGCAGGCATTTCCAGGGCCTTATTCCATAGCTTTCGAATATACTTTCAGCTATAAATTAAATTTCCCACCTGAGTAAGGCCTTCTGAAAATGGGCCTTGTTAAAAAAAAACCCACCCAACAATGTGGTAAGAGAATGAATAAACTACTCGATCTGCCTAAATTTGTTTAGATACCACTGAAGTCCCCACTATAAATGGAAACAGCAGCGGCCACGCTTGCTTTCCCAGACAAACCCTTTTTGACACTTAGGAGCTAAGTCTGTCTTTATTGCTGCAGACCTGCGCTATTTGAAGGCAGGACTTTGGTCACCGAAGGGTTAAAGCCAGTTTTGAATTTGAGTTAATCCATATGCTAATCTATTTTAAATATCCCTGCATAACTACCAGCGTATTTTTAGCAGCGCAGTTTGTTGTTCCAGTTGCCAGCTATTTTTGATGACACAACAAAATAGGGCAGAATATAGTTTTGAGGTTTATTTTGGCCTCTAACTTTAAAAAGGGCAAACCCCTCCCTTGTCGAAGGATATTTTTGATTTGAATGGTCTATACCTGCCCTCTGCAATCAGTCAATTATTGTAAGCAGTGTGATGGGCCCGAGGTATTAGTGCTGAGAACGTTCCTGTTGTCCCTCGGGTTAGGGATTGTTTTGCAATGATCACCCGTCCTGATTTGAAGATTGCATGACAAGACACTATTAAAGTAAGGGCAAGGAATTCAATTTCTCGATGTCATTTTGCCTGGCCTGGTTTTGAAAATAGGTCACTGTACGCTATCTGGATTTGTATATTATAACAGCACCTGCTAGCATTTTTGTAGTGAAGGGTCTAGCCATATTTTCATTATAAACCCCTATTTTCAGGGGTTTATAGACTGTAGCTTGACCATAGAAAGAAGCTTCTATCTAAATGGTGGCATGCAAGGTCTCTTCTAAGGATCATGTTTTTTACCCCGCAAATCTCAACAGATACGTGTTCAGCCATTTCTGCAGGAGTGAAAAAATGAAAACATATTTTCAGCTGCAATTTGGTATCGATAGTAGATTCCTTAGGAAAAAGGTACAGCGCTATGTTTATATTAATAAGATTTCGAGTAAGTATAGGTTGTAAACACTAGTGACTGGGCATGTATATTTTAATTATGCAAATCCACAATAATAAATGCCCTTATATAATGGGAGGATTTAACAGGGTCAAAAGCTGGTTGTTTGAAAAGGTTGGTAAATAAATCATATGGATCTGAATGTCAAGTTTATGTTTATATACCCATTTGCACTGCTTTTTCCCATAACGTGGAATTGTTTCTGGGGGAGTCAGCATCACTCTGTGGCCTAATATTTTAAATCGTGAATAGATTCTCGCTTACACAACTGAATCAGCACAGCTGTGCAAATATGTGTATTTAACACTGATTAAATGCTTCCACCTATACATTAAAATATCCAAACTGAAGTCCCTCACTACCACGAACTGTAGGTTTTTGTAGAATAGCTGTGGAGGTGCATTTCATCACCTGCCATATACTTCTTTTAACGTGTTTTACTTTTTGTTTTTAATATGATGAGGAGCAGCCAGGCAGCAACCCAGCAAAATGAAACTTCTTCTAAAACAAAGATAATAAAATATGTTCGAGTAACGTTAAAGGATTGTCAGAAGACTGCTGATGTAAGGAAATTCAGGGTTAATGCTGCGTTACTTCATTTTGGAGTCAACCCCATTGCGCCTCTTTATTGCAGGGGTCTTCAATCGGCGCGATCACACTGCGATGTGTCGGAGGCTGCTGCAGCACCCGCCAGGCTGACCCTGCGAAAAACTTTCAGATGGCCAAATATACAATTTCCAAAATTTTTTTTTTTTGAGAGGAGAGGCGCCGGGGAGAGGAAGAGGAGGAGGATGGTCCTGGTCAGCATTGCTGGCTACAGCCATGCCATGGGGTTCAATGCAGCACAAAAGAGAAAGGCGAATAAAACTCCAGTGCCCTGGACTGCGCCTCATTTTGGCTACACATTAAGATTCCTAGAGGTATTATTTTTACCTAGTCCTCGAAATACCCACCGGTAAACCAAAATCCCCCATCCCCTGCAAAGCCAACAGTTTGCTACTCAAATGGGTTTAGACTTAATTTTAATGGAAGTGAAACATAGTCGATGGAGGCAAATTAAAACCATATAATTTTGTAATCTTAGTTTAGCTATAATTGCGGCAATAAAACAGTGGAAAGAATAATTGTGGAACATATGTTTGTGAGTGACATTATCTAGGTGACTTCCCTTTTACGGCAATGCGCTGCTGTCCTATTTGTCTCCCCCTCCCTATGCATTGGAATGACAAACCTGCGAGCCCGGAGTTAATGCTGATTGCGGCAGCTGCTTACACACCGAGTCTCCATGGCAACCGGGGACGTTGCCACGCAACCGTATTCTTTTAGGGACAGGGAAAATGCCCAAAGGCTTACTAAAAATACATGGAAGGTGGTGGTGGTGGGGGAAATCTTAAATTTTCTTACTACTGTTAATAGGTATAAGGGACCACGCTACTGCTTGAAAGCAGAGGTCGCGCAAATAAAAACCCAGCCCTGACCTTTCAAAAATTGCTTGCCGTTGCTTGAAATCTCGAGCTTTATTGACAAAGATGACTTTTGATCGATTGTAAAATTGGTAGCTAACACGCGGCAGCCCTGGCAGACTGCTAGATGCAGAGCTGGCCCATTGCTATTCCGGAGGGGTTGAAGGTCAGCCGAGAGCCATCAATGCCGTATTGATCAGCGGAGCTGAAAAATGCCCGTGTTTACAGCTCCTCGCACCGTGGGGCTGCGGCCCCAGCCTCCAGCGGGCTCCGCCGCCTCGGCGTACGCCGCGGAGCAAGCCATCCTCCCAGCGAAAGTGACATCACTTCACTCAGCTCAGCTGTTTCTGCAGTTTTCTATAAATAGCTAGATAAAAAATTGAAGGCTGCTTTTGGAGAATTTAGCCAGCCAATCTTCTGATCGTCAGCAGACGAGACAGGCTGAGGGTTTTTTTTTTTTTTCCCTACTAATATTGCGCTGCAAATTTTTCCTCCTCGTATTTGGAGCTTGACCCCGAATAACCAAAAATTGTGAATGGTATACATGGCTGCATTCAGGATTGTGTTGAGATGGATATTTAATTCATCCTTTATCACTTCTCTAGCTGTTAAACTCTGATTTAGATAGAAGTGAGGATGGAGGGGGGAGAAAGGGTCGGTGTTGCCGTACAATGCCTGGCGTTATGCTGATGTGGCATGTTTGCCGAGCTCTGCATCACCCCTACCTGCAGAACCCCCGCCATGTGCCAGGGTCCTGGGTGCCCCCCTGAATTAAACACACCATGCACCGGAGTCAGAGCTACACCAGGGCTCTTGTTGGTTTAATACAAAGTATTTGAAGGAAGCAATTAAAAAAGCAAACAAAAGTGCTGTTAATAAGCACACTTCCTATTTTTCCTTGATTCTGATTTTGCCTCTCTATTTCTTAATTAATCCTCTAAGACAACTGATGAAAGAAAAACATCATCTGCCTGGTCTGTAAATAACGTCTTGCTCAATAGTATTTCTTTCTGGAAACAGGAGCATTAAAAAGCTGCAAAACACAAAACAAAGTCTTGAAACTGTCCAGACAAAAACGTGCATTCTGCAAGATTTATGAATTTTTGGAGACCATGGCAGTTCTTTTAGAAAAAGGAGAGGAAAACAAACTTGTAAACATAAGAAATAACAACTGATACAGGTAGAGAAAAGCATGTTATCTACAGACTCCATCCGCAGGTAGCCTGCATAGAATCATAGAATCATTTAGGTTGGAAAAGACCTTTAAGATCACCAAGTCCAGCCGTTAACCCAACACTGCCAAGTCCACCACTAAACCAGGTCCCTAAGCACCACATCTACACATCTTTTCAATACCTTCAGAGACAGTGACTCAACCACTTCCCTGGCAGCCTGTTCCAGTGCTTGGCAAGCCTTTCGGTGAAGAATTTTTTCCTAATATCCAATTATGGTGAGTTCCTGTTGCTTACCATGCCTTTGTCCTGCCTGGGTTGCATTCCCAGTGGGAAATGAGCGGGTGTCAGGGAAGATGAGTGTCTCACACAGCCCATGAACCTTGCTCAGCTTTTCAGTACCCCCGAGCACAAACCTACACTCAGCATCACACAGGATCAAGCCGCAACTGTCCCCATCCTTTTTGAATTGAACAGGGATCTGAAACTGCTTGGCAACAGGAGAGATGAAACTACTTGTTTTTCGGAAAAGTTAATGGCACTAGAAATAGAAACCAGACAGTTCCTTGAAGGCGGGGAAGAGGGGACCAGCAGGTTTTCTCTCCTGACTGCAGTACTGATTGCGGTGCTGTGGGTATTGCAAAGTGAAATGCTATGGCCTGCGTAGTACAAGGGATTAGAGTAGAGGACTATTATAACTCATGCTTGCCTCAAAATATGCATCTTTCCCTTAGCAATGGAAGTGCGAATGAATTGTGAAATGTATGTAAAATTATTGATATATGGGATTTGAAAACGCATTTGTTCTCTACAGAAACTGATCTATAAATGATCCTGAATGTAAAATTCAGAGTCTGGTCTAGGGATGGAGATCAGTGAGACTTGTATTCTTAAATATTTTTTGAGTATCTGGGTGCATGTGATCCAAAACCAAGCTGCAGTTGTTGATTGAAATATTTCTACTATGGTTAATGTTTAGTCCTTTTGAACGGTCAATACTGATGGTCTGACTTGGGAGGGGAAAGGAGGACAGAAAATGGTAGAATGAGACAAATTCCATCTATCTTCTCTGCACGGTGGGCTAAGTAATATTTGACCTGTTGATTGAGTGGAATGCAAATAAAACAGTCTAGATGAGACAAAATAAATGAAACTTTATAACTTTCTGAATTTCATTTGTTGCAGAGAAAACTAGCAGTTGAAAGATGGATTTAAATTTTGCCCAGAAACTTGTTAAAAATTTATCCAACTTCCAGAAGAAGTGATATGGTAATACTGGAGAAGTATTACCATAGGGAAAAAACTCACAACAACAGAGTTAAAATTATTTACTGGGATTGTATTTAAAAAACTGAATTCTGTTTTAGAATAAATTTATTTATTTTGCATATAAACAGATGCCAAACTCTTATAACTTGCTGAATTTTTCAGCAATATATTTACTTTTCAATAACATTCACTTTTTGGCATTATCATTAAATTCCATAACACATTTTAAATAGTGCTGTTTATTAAATGTATATCTTCCACTGTGAAATAAAGCACATGTAATTGGGATTTTTAGTGCTGAATCAAGTTAGCAGTCTTCCTATTAAAAAAGCCACCTGTTTGGTAAAGGCAGAATAGAGAGGGCTGAAAATAAAGACGATCTTCCTACATTCCTAAGCCCAGCATCATCTTATTAGTCAATACAGCTGCTATGTATCGAATACTGAAAAGCTGGACAACTGTTTTTATTATCTTTGCCTGATCTCAAGTCAAACCCCTTCTAGGGCCAACAGTCTTGACTCTGCATTCTATGACCTTTTCAAAATCTCATATTGAAAATATGAGTGGATTAGCCAAATTTGTGAATCACAGGCCTGCTCACTAAGTCAACAAGAGCTTGCTTGCTAATTTCAATGGAAGCAGGAGCAAAACAGAAGTCAGATTGTGCTCCAGCAAAACTCCCTTTGACTTCAGGTCAGGATGAAATTCATTCCCATCACCTCTACTGTCCTTTCATGTCTTTTTTACTGACAGACGGACAAGGAACTTCACTTTCTCTGAATCCTTTCCCAAGAAAGGAAAGTCTATTACTTTTGTTTCTGAGCATGAAAACGTCACCTGTGTAGGACCTCCTCTCAGTCCACTGCTGGAAGGAGGGAAAAATGACTTATAGTGTGGGTGAACACTTGTCGAGTGCTTGCTGGTATGATCAAACCTGGTATTTGTCTGGGGAAGAGAGGGGGAGCGCCCCAGGGAACAATCCCCAGACCACTGTGAACTTGTATGCAAGACCCTTGGAAACACTGTCGGGCTCCGTGTTTTCCTTCTCCCTCCCTGGCAGGACAGGCAAAGCAGTAGCCTCATAAAGAAGAAATCCGAGAAAGTGTGTCCTAAAACACTGTATGACGACATTTGGAAGGACAAGGGGATTCCCTCTGCTGTCTGTAATCTTCTCCTTGACTTTATTCTTTCATGTTTTATTTATTTTTATTCAGTGTGGTTTTCTTCTACCACTCTGGTAATCAGACATCAGGATTTCTTCAACATAGAGGCTGGCTGAATAAGAACAGGGGGGACATCAGCAAACACAATGCTTTACAAGGCTGTTTACTACTGGAACTATACACAGAGCAGCCACATTACTATTAAATATCTGTTTAGTATCTTACAACTAAAAACAATAGCCTGTCTAAGGCAGAATTTTTTTTTTTTGAATGAGACGAAGCCTTCCATAAAAATTCCTTCTTTATCATTTTGTATGTTTGTGTCAAAATATCTCAGGGCACAAAGCCCAGCAGAAAGCCAACTTAAAAAAAAAATAAAAATCTTTGTAAGTGCTTTCATGACAGTGAACCATTAAATCTCCTGAGTAATGTAGGGAAGAGCTGGATCATGCATAGATTGCTCTTTACCCAGGATGCACAGTTGCCTGCAAGATTCTGAATAAAGAGACACACCTGCTAGCTAGCTGATAACACTCTGGGGTCATTTCATTGAAGAAACTGTCAGCCAGGAGGTATTTAAATAAAGCCACAGATGAATTCATGACCCGCACTACTGAGACTAAAAAAAAAAGGTGTTAAAGCCGAAAGAGAATGCAGATAAATGCACATTCCTTTGTATTGCAACAAAACTTCTCCATGTAAATCAACTGAATGGGAAAGAATGGGGAAAGAACGTGTTTCTCCATACAGTAGCGGGGAAGTGAGATGGTTCAGCTGCACATCTGGCTACAGGCCAAAGCAGTCGTGTGCCATGCTTGTTTGCCTGCTAGTGCTGCTTAGATTGGCAAATGCCCATGCAGTTTGAAGAGGGCAGGCGCATGACTGGATGGCTGCCAGTAAGTGTGCGGGACTGATGCCACTGTTGGACGCCATAGCCTGGTAGGAATGAGGAATACAAAGGCATTCAATAATCTGAATGTCCCTTTGCTTCAAGAGAGTGGTGCCAGGCAGCATTTAATGAGAGATTGCTTTGTTACAAAGTCCTCGACATCAAGTGGGCTGGTGAGCTCATTAACCTGACTGCAGCAAATAAAAAAGGCGCACTCAGAAGACTCCCATGATAGCATACTCAATAGTGTAAGAGTCCTTTTGCTTCCTTTATGGTGATCCATTAGCAAGCAGCAGTGTAAACACCATAAAGCAAGCCAGTTTTCTGATTGTTCAACTAAAGTCTGTTTTCCCTTGGGGATTATGCCACCAGTTGATGCAGAGACACCCCCGCCACCCTCGTTATCTATTACATAATGACCTTCTATGCAACGAAGGATTTTCCCATATTTCTTAGGAGCGCAACTGCAGCTAAGGAAACCACTGACAATTCACATCTCTGAAAGACGAAAGGCAACAATGTAGGGCATATCAGAAAACAAATAAACAACAAAGTGATGCCAAGGGGAATGGAAAATATGATTATGCTTATGTTTATACAACTTCAGTTAGAACTTAGGAAACTGGCACATCTTTTCTGTGTCACCTTTGTTCCCGTTTGCGCAGGGCTCTCTATCTGTAGAAGATGCAGCCCACCTTGCTTGCCTACCTTGGTTCTCTGCATTTACCACAAATGCTGTTCGCCCTCAGGAAAATGCATTATAAAGTAGTACTTCCAGAACAAGTGCCTACTGTGTCTCCATTCAAAACACAGCTCTTTGCTGATTTACTAATCAAAGGAAAAAGAGGGAAGGAGCAAATCCCCAAAGAATTTCCCCTTTCAAAACAAAGGGGAAAATTCCTTGTTGTAGTTATTCTATTTAATCCACTGGAGCTACACTAGTGATTTTTTTTTTTTTTTTTTTCCAACACCTGAAAAGGTCAAATTAAAATACCTGTGTTTAATCCCCAGGAACTGCAAAGGACTGTTGCTTCCCCATAAGCACCCAGCAAATAGAACTAGAAAAATAGCCAAACAAGGTCAATGATTTTTTTATTTTTTGGCAGGTAGGTGATCAGCATAGATTCAGTGCACACTGGTAGTAATGATTTGTGGTTACCCAACTGCTCAGTCAAGGTCCTATTACTCAAGTATCTATCTGGCAAAAAATAAAATTAGAAATCCTATTAGGCACTAATTAATATCCTTTTCAGAAGAATTACATACTAGTTACAGAGTTAAAATGTGTTCTGTTCTCACTAATAAGATTGTTTTTAATTCTTTAGCAAATTGCAGAATTCGTTAATGATTTTCAAGGTGCTACCACCAATCGGATCCCATTATAGGATCAATTTAAAGTCCCCAAGTGGTAGTTACAGCACCACTGTTAGTATGTGAAATTGTGGAAAAAATACCAAAGGAAATAATTAGGTTACCTCTTCCTACCCTTACTTACCGTATGACAAGATAGTTAGTCTGAATTGTGTTTTGTCTGCAATGCTTAGACAGTACTTCACATTTGTAATTAAAAATTGTTTTGGTCTCTATTTTCATATGCTAGTTCCCACCCTTTCAGTCAGCAAAATGCAGTTTAACTGGTGCACAAAATCTGCAGTGGGCTGCTGCAGTAGATCAGGTGCAGCTTCTTCCAAACTCTTCAGAAATTGTGAAAGGGAAGCAAAGGAAGTGATCTTCTATGCTTTTTGGAGATTTTGAAGCCCAGTGAAGGCCATCAAGATGGTCAATGGGCTGGAGCACATCATGTATCAGGAGACACTGAGAGAACTGGGTTTGTTCAGTCTTAAGATGAAAAGGCTTTGGAGGACTGTCTACAACTGCCTCATGGGAGAGAGTAGAGAAGATGTAGCCAGCCTTCCTCTGAAGGTGCACAGTGATAGCACTAGAGGCAGCAAACACAGGCTGGAACACAGGGCAGTCCTGTTAGATATGAGTGTTTTTTGCAACTTTTTCACCATGAGGGTGGTTATAAATTTCAGCAGGTTTTCCAGGAAGGTGGGATTACTATCCTTGGAGACATAAAAAACTCAGCTAGAAAATACCATGAGCAACCTGATCTGATTCAGCCTTCCAGTACCTGAAGGGGGCTCACAGGAAGGCTGGTGAGGGACTGTTTATCAGGGAGTGTAGTGACAGGACAAGGGGTAATGGGTTTAAACTAAAAGAGGGTAGATTTAGATTAGATATATATTAAAAAAAATCTTCACTGTGAGGGTAGTGAGACACTGGAACAGGTTGCCCAGAGAAGCTGTGGATGCCCCATCCCTGGAAGTGTTCAAGGCCAGGTTGCATCGGACTTTGAGCAATCTGGTCTAGTGTAGGGTTGGAACTAGATGATCTTTCAGGTCCCTTCCAACCCAAACCATTCTATAATTCTATGATTCTATGATTCTATGATTGAACCTGCTTCAAGCATAGCGTCCAGTTGGGTGTCCTTCAGAGCTCCTTTTCAGCCTAAATTATTCCTTGGCTCTTTAGCTGGTCTGGGGAGGAGATTGGTCAGGTACAAACTGTGACCCCAGTGAAGGACTGAGTGTTGTGCAGGATTGACCAGGAACAAAGAAAGAAGGCACCACAGGGTTGCTCTGCTACAGAAGTTCACAGAACCATAGCTCTGGGAGGGTGCTGTGTTTGCCATATTTCACAGTGCGGTTCCATCTCTGGCAGCAAGTCCTTCACACTCATAAAAAAGGTCACTAAATGCAGGCAGCAATAGCACCTTGTCACTACAGTACCAAACACTTGCATGTGAATTTTTTATTTGAATCATGCAATGCCTGATCCAAAGGAAGTCCTTGAACTGCAAACTCCTGGTGAGAGGACATTGCTGGTGATTTAACCTGACAGTGTGCTAAGATGAAAATCACTAGATCTGCGAGCACACCTAATCAGGCCTTAAGCACAATGCTGGAAAAGAACAAAAGGAGTGGAAACGTAAGAGACTCAGGGCCACCATGGTAACTTTGAACTGAACACTGTAGCAGAACGTAGCTCTTTTTCCTTTTTATGTGGCAGCTTGGGCTGATGTTGAGAACAGTGAGGAATAGAGCATGATGAAGTTGGACCGACTGCTGACAGACTAGAAGAAGACAACAGGGAAGAAGCCAAGGTATCTCAGGAGCAGAGGGTTGCTCTGGGACCTGCTGCGTGGCACCTGACCTGCCACAAAGTTTGAAAGCAGGGGGAAGCAGGCAAATAAGCTTTAAGAAAATCAAAACGGAATCATTATATTAAATACTACCAGTACAACCTTTAGCCCAGCAATGGAAAGCAAACAGTCACAGGCATTATCACTTTTGGCAAGCAGGATAAGGGCAGGTATTAAGCACAGCTAGATTAGACCCAAGATTACATACTTTTCTCTCCGTTCTCTTGCTGCTGTTACATGAACCTCCTTCAAGCTTGAACAAGATTATATTGCAAAGGTCCCTATGCAGTTCCTCTGAAAAGTAACATGGATATTTGACTGTGCCAAGATAACCACTGCAAACATAATGGTAAAAATCTGATTCACACATGCCTTTGGGAAACTGCTTGAGACAGTCCTGAGAGTAGAGGGGAAAATCCTCATTGCTGCAATGTATGATGCTTTTAGCTCCTTTGGCTGACTTTCCTTCTGTCTTCAAGGCATATTCAATTCTTTTGACCTTGCTGAGATAGGAGTGAAGACGACTGCCTGCTTGATTTAAAGCTGGGCAAAGCATTTTGAGGGAAGTGAGGAAAGGATAAACAGGAAGGTTCTAGCAATGCAGGGCTTGTCTCTCAAATGTTTGATGGAACAGCACTAGTAAATGAACAAAGAACTCTTTAGCCCTTCTCACAAAACTTTGATTCCTTTTTCTCCACTTTGTTTGCCTTGTCAACTAACATGATCGCACACAAAGCAGTAAGAGCATTGCCATCTAGGAGCATCCCACAGAATCACTTGTGCTGGGCCAGTGGGCACTGCCTTTTAAGCATTTCATTCTCCAAAAAATACTTTTAAAGGTGGCTGTATGACTTGGTAGAGCTTTATGATGAAAAGTTCCTAGGATATCAGCTCAACTCACAGTTCTGATGTTGTCCAAAGAACTGCTAGACTTTGTAACCAGTGTCTACAAAGCAATAAATAATTCTCTTCACGAGAAGTGGAACTTTCCTCCATGTAAATCCTGCTGTGATACCAGGCTGACTGCCAGGCAAAGACAGTACAAGCTCATGGGAGATTTTCTGCTATCTTAAATTACTGGACCATATAATGTCAGCATTGAGCAGTGCAGACGACCTATCTAAAGCTAGTGGACAAGGTTCAAAAAGGGTCAGGGTATAATATCTTCCTGTGCTGCCTAAACACTGCAGCATGTGTGTCTCCTGAAGCTTCATCCTCAAGACTTAAGGCAACCTTGTGAATTCTGTTTGTGTGCTAGTTTTGCTCTGGGAATTTAATAGCACTTGCTGGCTGTTTGGTTATAAAACAATGCAGGAACAGCAGCACTCCTCCGCTCTACAGTGCTGCCTATTTTGAGGTTCCTACTTGTAGCAGCAATTTGTGCTGAATGGTGTAAGGAGTTGAGAAAGATCATTCTCAAAGGCAGCCTGAGCTCACACTATTTCCGTGAGCACAGGTAGCCTCTGCCCATGTTAACAGCGTGGCTTGGGAAAGGGTTTTCAGAAGTCAAGGAGAGTGCTACTACAAACACTTTGTGCATTTTTTATGTGAACAGACCAACATTATTCTGATAGACATTTCCTCTGGCCTGATGCACTGAATCATTGAAAGGACAGAGAGTCAGCCAGCTGTTTCAGAAAAGACCTTGTCCTTGCCACAGTTTTCGTTCCTTTTTCTTTTTTGTTCTTTTTGCAAGTAGAAAAAAGTGGCAGCCTTAATTTTCCTAGCCTTAAAGTGCTGAAGAAGCTAGTGTGATACTTTATCATGTTAAGATAGATCATGATTTTTCATTTCTCTGGCCCTTCTGGCCCTCTGATATTTTAGCTGTTTATTTCCTTTGGCCCCAAATATACAGACCCACTTCATGCTTCCAAAACTTCCAGACAGAACCTGAAGACCCTTGCTCTCCAAATATCAGCAAGCTGTCTCTGTTTAACCATTTGGATTTCCCATGTGTGATATCTTAGAGGCTCGTTCAACACTTGGACCAACACGTATGTGTCATGGTCTCATGACACACCATGCTTGCAAGAGCTTTTCACAGTTACTCAAGAGCTTCAGTGTCAGGGGCTCTTGAAGTAAAATAGGTGGGTCGGACAGAGTGAGAGGCAGAATAGTGCCTATAGTCATTCTCTTTTTTTGAGCAGTCAGTTATATTTTTATAATTATATGATAATTTAAAATATCACATGAGGCAAGATGTTATTTAATACATACATGACCTATCTTGATAGTTAATTTCCAGGGACACATTTCACAAATTTTAACTGAATTTTTTCTTCATCTTACATAAGTTTACTTAAGATAATTAAGTTTTGGCTAGTGAAGGACAATATTCTGGCAGAAGAGGAATTTTTTTTTTCCTCTTACATTTTGCATCTAGTAAGGTGAGCATTAGACATTTTTCTTTTGCACAGGATAAAATTCTTTCTGCAGCAGTTGCTGGTGGAGGAGACAAGACAGATGAACAGCGTTTGCTCAATTCTAAGTAGGCACTATAGAATAGCCTTTTCAAACACAGACCAAATAAGTGATGTTTATCTTTTTCTGTAACTATTATGCCGTATCTTTAAAAAGGGGACAGGGGACACAGGTCTCATCCTTTTGAATCACAGAATAAGCCTAATTTTGACCTTCTTAATGCCATTTATGGAAGGAAAAGATTAAAAGTCCTTGTGAGCTCGGATAATTTCCTCCCAGGTCTACATGTTAGTTAAGAGTCACAAAGGTCACTGATTTCTGGCAGCACAAAGCACCCAGCACACATGAGCATAACCCCAAAATGTACATTTTTCTGTCTTCTGTGGGTGCAGAATAGAAAGAAAAAGCAAATCTTCATTGGTATGACCTCAGCTCTTGTCTCTTTCTCTAGTTTCAACTGGCAAAGAGAAGTGGACCTGGTGTGACTGCAGCTGCTCTCACAGCCTCCAAGGGCAGAGGGGACACTGACTACACCGGCCTGAGAAGGTACAGTGGGACACTGGGGCCCAGCTACCTTGGAAAACCAGGGTTGTTCTTCATATCCAAAGAAGTTAAGGTTCACCTGTTTGCCTAATACTAGTTTTGGGATTTTTTTTTTGTGACTGTGCCAAGAATCACACAATGTTCTGCAGTATTTTGAATCTTGCCTGATGGCATTGATTAACAGCTGGAGATGCTGGTTCATCTTGTGTGTTCGGCTGTATGTCTTGTTTGGAGCTAGTTCTCCATTACACGAAAACACATTATTGAGAGCTGCTGGAAACACCAATTTTCATCCTCAGATAGGTCATTCTGGCCTATCTGAATTCTTGTCATCTGCAAGGACAAGACCAGCTGCCAATATGCTCCCTGAAGTAGTAAAATGTCTTCATAACCTTATAGGTCTGTTCAAGAAAGCCTAGAAAGTGACAATATTCAGATAATTACTTTCCCAAATCTGGACATAGCGGTCAAGGAAGGCAGAGAAGTTAATTTCTGCCTGGAAAATGTTGTTTGTCCCCCTTTTCTCCCCTTCCCTAATGTCCTCAGATGACAGCAAGCCAAGTATTGATAAAACAATCAGGCTCAACACCAATAACAACAGGGCACCATATTAAAGAGTTCATATAAAATTCTGGCCCCACATCTGTCTAAATACCAGGGATGTATTGTGCCCCTCCTCCAAAATCAAAGATTTTTGTGATGAATTTAATTTGAATCTGAATTCTGTTGTCACTTGGACAAACCTTCCCTTGCCTGCAGTGTAGTGTTGTTTAAATTGAGAGTTGAATACAGGTAGCAAGGTTTGGTCCTCTGCTGTTAACGCAGCAGTTAAAACCCCACAGCTTTCCCAAAAGCTGGCACACAATATGTATGAGGTAGTACTAAAAATAGATGGAAACGTAGGAGTGGTAGCTAACTATGAAATTAGCAAAAGAAGAAAATAACTGTAAATAAAAATGACAATGTCATTTTTTTGAGAACTCTGCTAAGCAAAGCGGGGAGATTGAAGAAGCCGCACGTAGCTGTGCGTCAGGAGAAGCAGCTGCGTCCCGCAGCCGGGCTGCAGCCTCCTCTTCCCTCACATCCCGCCACGCCGTGCCGTCACCTGCACCTGCCACAAGCACAGCTCCTACTTCGGCAAAGTGGGAAAATAGATTTCACTGTCCCCAAACTACTCTGCTCGCCAATTGCCACCCAATTTTGAGGATCCTGGTTGCCTGGGAAACGTAACTGGTTGTTGCTGTGGAAACTCGGCTTCGCTGACCACTGGGTTTCCCTGCTGCCAGGGGAGGAGACGGGGACTCTCCGCATCCCTCTGTGCTAGCAGGTGACGGGAGAGGGCTTTGCCACCGGCGATATCAATAAAGTTGCAAAACAGTGTTAATAGCTTTTACTTTCACTTGTTTAAGCATCTTCTGCTGTTGGCTTTTGGAGGGGGAAAAAAAAAATAGGATAATCCGTTTAGGTAATAGATTAGAGGACAAGACAGAGTAGGAGGAGGCATTTGTTTATTTATTTGCTTCAGAAAAGTTTGTAAAACTTTTCGTACACAAATTACTTGGAAAAAATGAACTTGAAAGTCTTGCAAAATGTACAATTTCACATTGTATTAATGTAAGCTTTTTGAAGTTAATATAGCTGTTCCTTTGCTATTAATGTTCCTGTGTACTCAGTGGGCTTAAACTGTTCATCTCATAACGAACATATGCTGTCAGTAAAAGCAAAAGCTCCTGCAGCATGCATTAACTCCTTGTTTCCAAGACTCACACCAAGCAGAAATGGCATCGACCATGTTTAACCCTGTTTCCATATTTTGGGGCAAAAGGGGTTAAGAGATATCTGAAATGGAATGCTGTAAATTCCTAGACGGCCTCTGCTGGTTTTGGAAACAGAGGGAGAATAGTGCAGTGGCTAATTTTTCTTTCTCTTTTAAGTAACAAATTGAAAAAACCCCAACTATTACAGCTCACTTTGACATCATGGAAATAATAATAATAATACTTTGCGCTTATATGGCAGCTTTTATCCCCAGTTTTCAAAGAATTTTTCAAACATTAATGGTGGACCACTTTATTCTTTGTTGGCAAGGTGGTCACATGGTGGTGTGGGAGCCGAGGAGACATAAAGCAATTTATAGGGTAGTGGGACACTAATGCAAATTTTAGGAAGTGATACAACCTACTGACAACAGCTCTATGGCTATATCATGTTTAAGGTAAAAGTCTGTCTAATCTATCAGTGCTGCGGTTTGCTGCAGCAGAAAGGGATGAAATCTCCTCCATAGTCCATTGATTCTACTGCAGATGCTACAGTGAAGGAAATCATGTTTAGGCTGGTTTAGTGGTATCTCTTGATCTATTTACTTTAGTAGATGCTGGTGCTGTTTTTTTTTTTTTTTTTTTTTTTTTTTGTTCTTTCACAATACTTAAAAATACATGTATTTTAAAAATCTATAGTAGTTCTGGTATGTGTACCTATGCTCACTGAAGGCAACAATAGAGTAAAAATGCAGAGTAACTTGAATAATTGCCTTGTTTTACACTTTACACAGGGCTTCCAAAATATTCTATGCTTGAGATTACTCCAAGAGAAATTTTGGCAAATCAGGGAAAACCTGTCTCTCTCTTCCCCTTATTTATTTATTTATTTATTTTTAAATTTGGAAAAGTTACTTTATTCTTGCTGTAATAAATTGTCACAAATTTGATATTCAAGTGAGGAAAGGAAAAAAAAGGTTGATCTTTTCCAGTAGAAAGGGTGACTGGACAGTAGCCCCTGTTTTAAAATGCATCGTTGTTCAATTTACAAACAGCCAGTGCTCCGGAGGCATCTCCCAAGTGACTTTATGGAGGTAGGGAATACTACGCTACCCGAGGCTCACGGGAAACCCTGCCTTATCTGTAACTAATATAAATCAGAGAAGCTCTGATGAAATCTATGGAGCTACATCAATTTACACAGGCTGAAAATCGTGCTCAACTGTTCCCAGACAAAGGTATACAACTCCCCATTTGCCTCCACAAAGGCAGATGCTCTACCTCCTTACCTGCCTCATTTGCTTTAATGAGGTGTTCACAGGAAAGTGTAAATGGTACCATTTAGACGTCAACATTAAGCATGGCGATGTTTTAAGAGTAGCACTTAAGGAAATTAAATGTGTAATCTGAGCTAATGTGAATGGTGTATGACTGTTGTTAAATAAAGTTAAAATGGACAAAGTAAAATTCTCTCAAGTGCCTCTAAGGAAGACACGTTGTAGGTTGTGTGAGTTATGGCATAATCTTAGTATGCTGGAAATATATCCATTCAGATTTTTAACAAGAAAACAGATGATTAAGAAGACTATGTCCGTGCCATGGAGTTAGCTGTTAGAACATTAGTATTTGATATGCAAGATGGTAAAAGTGTGGAAATACTGTATGTGATGGAAATGAAACTTTTGGGGAGGCACTGAAGCTGTACTGGGTGTGCAAGGAGACAGAGAAATGCTCTGTTTTGTGCCCCTTTTATTCCCTCTCTCCCCACACATTACAAATGTAAGTAGCAGAAACATGATTTGGTAGGTATACCGCAGTGATGTATGTGTCATTGTTGACTGTGCTGGAATTATTGTAGATTTACTTCAGTGTGAAACCAGAATCAGGACTAGCTAATTTAGCTTAGCATGCCGATATGAAATGTAAAGTGAAAATGTCATCATTTATGTTTCTTCTTGTACTGAAAAACCGCTGGAGGCCTTGTAGGGATGGAAACGTTAGTAGTAACAACATAGCATTGCATATATATATATATATATTTTATTTTTAATATGTTGGTTTTAAAACTGGTTTTAGGAACTGATAAGACATACCTCTGGTTACTAGCTAATCATGTTTATGAGGTCTAACTTCTGATTTTTTGTGTGTACGTATATTAACCTGAGGACAAAGTTAGAGCCTTTTCTAGACTCAACAAAGCCTTGTATTAATAGGGAAAGCATTATCACAGATAAAAAAAATAAATATCTGATTTAAAATCATTTTCAGACCTTTCTACTACCCTTAGGTTAAAAAAAAAAAAAAAAAGAAAAAGCAATGAATAAATTAGTAGCCACATCTTCGTTCCAACAACCTGATTTCAATAGTATCGTAATAAAAGGACAAAGGTCATGGATTAAAGTATCATAATGGAAATGCAAAATCTATATCTGCTCATACGTATAGGACTGCATTTTGAAAGATATTGCTACTTGTAATGATTATAATTTGAACCTAGTGTCACTAATAAGAAAATAGCTCTTTTTCATTCTGATTCAAGAACCAATATTTACAAGTGTGTGTGTATATAAGTATAAATAAACAGTTAACAACTGCACTGAGAATATCTGCATGGAGTTCTGGGTCAGCTGCAGCACTGTTTGTCTAATGCTCTTATCAAGACACCTGTTACAATTTAATTTTTTGTCTCTTTCTCTTAGTAGGGGGCAAGTAATTGACTCAGGATGTGGCTTGAGTAGGAAAACAGGAAAATTATTTCCTGGTTTCTGTCAATATGTTAAAATGCATCAAATTTATTATTCATAAAATGCCCAAAGTATCCACAACACTTTGCCTAAAATCACCAAGAATAATGCAGCTCAGACCTACCAAGGTCTGGCATCCAGAGTCCTCCATCCTAAATAAACAATCCTGTTATACATGGTGAGAGACCCCGAAGTGGCTCCTGCATCAATAAGTGCAGAAACTTAATCTCTCCCTCCACAGAGAGCAGATAGAATAATTTCCTATAACTTAAATATGAGCAGCTCTCTTCCTTATGCCTACTGTCCCTCAAAGTCAGAGGCAAAAATGCATGGAGGAGGCTGTCACGAATACCAGAAATATTAAACTTTTGTCTGCAGTATTTTACGTGTGGTTATTTAAAGGGAGATAAATAATAGTGGCTTCCCACAGTATCTTGCATCTCTCACTCCCCCCCGACCCCATTAAAATTGTTTCACATATGGTTGAGGATCCGTACAAAAATAACTGACATTCCCTCTACCTAATGTGATAGTACATAACACGGAAAAAAAATCATTTAACTTCTGTCATTTCCTAACAAAATACTTAACAAGCAGTTTGCGGTGCCAAGGCAATGCTGTAGGTCTCTCTCTCACCAGAGCAGAACAGTGATAAAGAAACACCTTTGTTTCTAAGGTGAAACAAGAGCTTTGTGTTCAGACGATCTGTTCTGTATTGCGCATCAGGTGGCAGACCTGCGGGACACGGGAACATGCTTCGGTGGGAGGACTCTTCTCATCTTCACCTGGGAACGCAAATGCTTGCAATCCTGCTCTGTTGACTGTCAGCTGTCTTGCTGCCAGCTGGAGCACAGTGGAGCCCTGACTCCTGCCGTGTTGTGATGTCTGGTGGTCACTCCTGGTTCTCTCCCCTGGACCTCCCTCACTGAGGTAAAGAGTTTGAGAGCAGAGACAGATAAAGAGTGGTATTTGGCTACACAGGCTGCGTCAAAGCTATATATCTGTACTGCCTATAGAGACAATTGGTCCTCCTGAGTATGCACAGGATGTGGGAGATGCTGCCACCAAAATGCAGCTTGGGAACGCCTGATCTGGTGCATAGCGGAGGTGCACAACACCTGCAGGTCTTCGTCCACCTTTGTTCTTGTGCTCTCAAGTCTCCTCTGTCACTGATGGGACTGATATCTTACTCTGAAGTGCTGCCTTTGCGAAGCAGCTCCTCATTTATCCTCATTTATTCGGAGAGCGAAGGTGGGCAGAGCCCCTCCAGCTTCCCGCTCCTGGAGGCCAAGGTGGAGGAACGGCAGTGAGCAAGAAGCAGGAAGGTGAGAGGGAGAAAGGGGCTGCTTCTCTTCCTGGCTACAAGGCTGTTTTGCCTGTGCAGAACTGCCTAACTGGTGACAAGAAAGGAGCCCTGACTTAGAGATTAAAGGTGGAAACCATAAATCAGGCTTACACAACATTTTCCTTGGAACGAACTGTTTTGGAGTAGGTGGCTGCTGTAAATGGGTGCGTGTCGATGGTGGGGTGCGGTGCCTGGACAAGGCATATGCTGCGCCGATGTTCAGGCGATGCTCTTTTTAGCCTGTGTCTTTACTGGCCTCTCGTGAGCCAATCAAGCTACTTTAGGAGCCGCAGCTACAATTTGGCCTCCTCTGCCCGCCTAAATGTACCTTGGGATAAATACATTCTGGAGATCCCAGAAAGTCACAAATTTGTGTGGTAGCAGCTGGATCTGTCTGTCTTGTCTTCAAGCATTTCATGATTTTCAAAACTAAGCAGGTTTGGGCCTCATTAATGCTTGAATGGATTAAAAAAATGGATATTGCTCATAGTACAAGCTACAGCCAGCTATTTTCTACAATATATCAGTATATATTTCTTTGTAATCTTTAGAGAACAGTGTTTTCTACAGTGATATTTAATTTGAAAATATATGCAACTCTTCAGACTCCCCCACAGAGAGGGCCTGGTCCTTCAAAAAAAACCCTATTAAAGTGACGTTTCCAAAGAGCCAGCATTTCTTCTGGGTTTACGTAAGGGAAAGGAAGATGTGTTGGGGTTTTTGTTCACAAATTTGGTTCACACTGAATGAGTTCAAGCTCCTTCAGAGCAAGAGGAATGCGTTGTGCTCATTTACCATCTCTTCCCACAAGGGAACCTCATGTCGAGGATTTCTCAGGTCAGTGCAGAAGACACAAATCTGAGCGTGTGCATGTGTGCACATATGCACATGTTTGAAAGGAAAGCTGGATTTTCCCATAGAAACTCCTGTAGTAAACCAGTGCTGTGCTCTGTCCCCTGCCTGGCCTCATCCTTCCATGCAGAATTCATGGAGTGGATTCACAGAATTCAGAGATGGAAAACAACTTGCACATCATTTTTGGTGTGTTTCTCTCTCAGTGTCGTTCTGTTCTTTGCTCTGTACTGCTCAGGTTTTCCAATTTGTTTTTAAATAGCTTGTGGATATGGCTTCTCCTTCTTCCCTTGGGATACTATTCCACAATCTAATGGTTCTCAAAATTAGAATTTTTCCTCCATCCCAGGTGTAAGACTTTGTTTATAAAGCACTGAATTCACACAGTAATGTGCATGGTGCAGATGTTTCACATGGGGACATTTATGTGAAGTGCTTCCATTGAAAAATGGGGATAAAACCAAAAAACCTTATTAAGTGAATTTACAATATACGATGTGTAAACACGCTTTTATTTTGCAATTTCACTACAAAATTAGCGACACATACAACTGTAATACCATATTGCTGCATAAAAATTAATTACCAAGAATTGTATTTTTCCAAAGCTTAGGATCACAGCAAATTAATTAAAATTCTTCATACAAAAGAAGGAATTTCATAATAAGTTTTTACAAAATATATGTATAGTACATTTCAACCTTTTAAAATTTGTGACTGTAACATGGGCTTTTTTTCTTTTTCTGCATTTTTAATAAGGTGGCAATTGAGATCTATCAAGTCCATAGAATATATCACTGTTTTTATTCAAGAATTCTTGTGAAAATAAAGCACTTCCTTTATTCACAAAAATCATAATTGCAACATACGTAAAACCTGTCAAAGCTCCAATTTCCAATATTCTAATGAATATCAAAAGAGTCCAGCATTTCTGACTTTGACAAATTGCAAATGAGGTTTTATTCATTAAGAGGGCTGCTAATGTTTATTTAAATGCAATTTACTGTTGCATTATTGATTAGCTACTGCAAAATTATCTTACAAGGAGCACGTGTAGCAAGAAGATTTCAGGTTGAGAAAGGATTTATCTAGGGAAGGCCTGTAGGCTTGATTTAGGCCCCAGGACATGAGAGTTTTAATTTATCTGGAAAGAAAGGCCTGGTGGAAGGTTTGCTTTGTTTGCATTTAGACAGCAGATGAAAGGGGTTTTGATGTTGAGCTGGGAGAAAATGGCTGCCACTCTTGTTATTCACAGAGAGAATTGAGCAAAAGAAAAAATCTATTATAGGGGGCAAGATAAAAAAGTCTCCCTCCCCCCGCCAACATTTTCAGCATCAGGCTATATGTGGCTTGTTATTCTCCGAAGAAGAAATAATAACGAAAATGTTGCTTATTATCTAAAATCTCTTTTAACAAATCCATATTGCATTTATTACTGAGCCCTCACTTCTTTCAGTCCCATAAAACTCAAGCGAGGTTGTTGTATCTGACCTGAGAGTCCGAATTAATTCTGGGCCTATATGTTTTAATGAAACACGAATGTATGATGTTTTCAGTATTTCCCACCATAAACAGGCACATTCTGGAAATGTCTCATGGAACTAATTGCTAACAGCTCGAAGTGCTGCAGAGTGATACAGAGCCTCTTTGGCTTCCATCTTAAGGAGGGAGGCATCTGCAGTACTTACTTGTTTTAGCACTGGTTTTGTCAACAAGAATCAATTAGTCATGTAAACCACGAGGGTGAATCCTACCCTTCCTCAGGGGTACTGCTGCAAGATTAAAGGGGACTCATGTAAATGCATAGCAGTGATAGAGATTTAAGAAATTAAGTGTACTCACCCCATCAACCTAACGAACAGAAGCCCGTGAACATAAACAATGCCACCGGATCAGGTGGAATCCGGTAAGTGGCTGGCTTCTAGTCCTGCAATAAATTGTTTTAAATTTCCAACTTGGAGAAAATGTGTTCAACAGAGTGGCGTGCTGCTTCAAAAGGCATAGTTCAAGTACACAGTATCAGGACCTGAATGTCCTTTTCTGGACTCATTACAACCTGACAGGGCTTTTCATTTCAAATGACAATCAGGAAAACTTGGAAAGCTCTCAGCCAATTGCAGAGAGGAAGAATGATCCTACCGAAATTAAATCTGAAACTCAAATATTACACCAAGACCTTTCAACTTGCTCATTATTCCATTAAACCAACTGTAAAGGCACCATTCTTCATCTGAAATGAGTTTAGAAAAACTTTCATTGTGTGACTTGGTCCACAAATGAGAGTGACAGGAGCAGAATGATATTTTCCTTCGGGGTTTATACCTTTAGTGACTCTGATGATGATGACTAAGTAGCAGTTCTGACAAGCTGAAGGTTAATTACTTACTCTGTGTTTCAGGTCTGTCAGAGTAGAATACCAGCATCGATTTATTTACCAAAAGTCAGAAGTATTTGGTATTTACTTTGGGCATAGAGAACCCTTGTTCTAAAGACCCATTGTCTGTCTTATGCTGGCCTGAAAATACTTGTCTGCTTCCCATTTCCGCCTCATTTAAATTTCCCTCCTTTCCTCAACTTTCAAGGACCTCCGGGTATTTTTCCTCTTTACCTTTGATTCTTTGATTCTTCTTGGCAAACAGTAAAATACTTCACATCACATCAGTGATGATCATGAGCAATTAGAAGGTTGAGATAAAAAGCAAAGTAGATGGTGTAATTTTGAGACGGATGAATGCATGCATGGTAGTCCATTAGAGAATACAGAAAACCTCAAGTCACATGGTTAACGAAAAAGTCTTCTTAAAAAATCAGTTAGGTGACAAAAGTCTTTCCCTGTGAACGTGATGTACTTTGATTATTAACTTCAAATTGTGAGGGAAAAAAGATTAAGTGGTGCTGCTACTGCAAAAAGAAAAGGGATGTCTGAAATGACGCAAGTGAAGGATTGCTTGGTAAACTAGTTCTGGCCTTCTCAGACTTTTACAATTTCTAATTATTTTGCAGACCACAATTAAAAAGGAAAGAAAAAGGTTATCATAGAATCATAGAATGGTTTGTGTTGGAAGGGACTTCAAAAAACATCTAGTTCCAACCCCCCTGCTATGGGCAGGGACACCCTCCACTAGACCAGGTTGCCCAAAGCCTCATCCAACCAGGCCCTGAACACTTCCAGGGATGGGGCATCCACAACTTCTCTGGGCAACATCTTCCAGTGCCTCACCACCTTCATAGTGAAGAATTTCTTCCTAATATCTAATCTAAATCTACCCTCTTTTAGTTTAAAGCCATTACCCCTTGTCCTATCACTACACTCCCTCATAAACCGTCCCTCTCCAGCTTTCCTGTAGGCCCCTTTAGGCACTGGGAGGCTGCTATAAGGTCTCCCTGGAGCCTTCTGTTCTCTGGGCTGAACAACCCTAACTCTCTCAGCCTGTCTTCATAGGAGAGGTGCTCCAGCACCTCTCTCCAGCACTTTTTATTGGAAAAGTGCTCTACTACATACCTTTACAGACCACTGCAACCTTCCTCAGTGTCGTGGTTTAGGCCCAGCCGACAGCAGGGTACCACACGGCCACTCGCTCACCCCTCCCCCAGCACGATGGGGAGGAGAAGTATAACAAAAGGCTTGGGTCGAGATAAGGACAGGGAGAGATCACTCACTAATTATCGTCACGAGCAAAACAGACTGAACTTAGAGAGGGAATTAATCTAATTTATTACTAAACAAAACAGAGTAGAGCAATGAGAAAATAACATCAAGTCTTAAAACACCTCCCCCCACCCCTCCCATCTTCCCGGGCTCAACTTCACTCCCGGCTTCAACCTCCTTCTCCCTCAGCGGCACGGGGGGGGTGGGTGGGGGTGGGTGGGGTGGGGGTGGGGGAATGGGGGTTACGGTCAGTTCAGCGCACGTTCTTTCTGCCGCTTCTTCATCCTCAGGGGGAGGACTCCTCTCATCATTCCCTTGCTCCAGCATGGAGTCTCTCCCACGGGCTACAGTCCTTCACGAACTGCTCCAGTGTGGTTTCTTCCATGGGGTGCAGACCTTCAGGAGCAAACTGCTCCAGCGTGGGTCCCCCACAGGGTCACAAGTCCTGCTAGCAAACCTGCTCTGGCGTGGGCTCCTCTCTCCATGGGTCTACCGGTCCGGCCAGGGACTTGCTCCAGCCTGGGCTTCCCATGGGCCACAGCCTCCTTCAGGTGCCTCTACCTGCTCCAGCGTGGGGTCCCCCACGGGCTGCAGGTGGAATCTCTACACCCCCTCATCCTTCCTCCATGGGCTGCAGGGGGACAGCCTGCTTCACCATGGTCTTCACCACGGGCTGCAGGGGGATCTCTGCTCCGGCACCTGGAGCACCTCCTCCCCCTCCTCCTGCACTGACCTTGGTGTCTGCAAAGTTTCTTACATCTTCACACTTCTCTCTCCGGCTGCAAAAGCTTCCCCCAACTGGTTTTTTTTTTCCCTTCTTAAATATGTTATCACAGAGGCGGTGATTGGCTTGGCCTTGGCCAGTGGCGGGTCCGTCTTGGAGCCGGCTGGCATTGGCTCTATCAGACACAGGGGAAGCTTCTAGCAGGTCCTCACAGAAGCCACCCCTGTAGCCTCCACCTGCTACCAAAACCTTGCCATGCAAACCCAACACACTTAGCCACAGTGCTCACACCTTCTTTCTGACCCTGTCCTTCATGTCCCATATCCCTCATCCCTCTCTTTTGCCAACACTTAGGTTCCCTCTCACTCTTTTGTGGTTCTTCTTTCTACTCTTCCCAGAGATCCTCTCCCTCCCTGATACTTGTGTTTAGTTTGGTGCGGTTTATTAAGCCTGGGTTTTACCTGGGTCCCATTGCAAACAGACAACAGTATTCCACTACCACCATATGACTAGAGCCACTTAAATATGGATGCAGTGTCCCATTTCCATCTTGTAGTCTCTAATATCCTGTTCTTGTTTGTTTACTCAGACTATATATAGAGCTGCTCTTTTGTTTCCAGAAAGAAAAAAAATCCTTTGCATGCATTATCTATCCATAAATCCTCTTCTTTGCTGTGTAAAAGCCTACAGCTACAGTTGGGAGTCAAGTTATGCTGAGATCCTTGATCAAAACATGCATACTTCAATAGAAACATTGCTCATGGGAATTTGCTCTGATGTCTGCGACAAACATTTAGGGACTGTTTTGTTTTCTGTATGTCTGACTTTATTTTAGAATTCAAATTTCCAGTTAGTTACTTCTATATTTAATCCATTAATAATAATAATGAAAAATGCCTTCTCTCCATCTACCAGGTCATAAAAATTTTTATTTTTTTCTTTGACATTCTCAGTACCCCCAGCCTTTAACAGGAATGTTCTATTGCTTGAAAACGTTAATAATTATCCCAGTATCTACTCAAGTCCAAGGCTTGAAAACAAATCTTGTTTCTTAACTTTTTTCCCAGCATCTTTGTTCCAAAGACAAAGGAGAACTTCTCTAATGTCATCTTCTGAGCCAAAAGGAGTGTCAAACAAAACAACGTTCAGTATAAAATCAAGAGGCAACTTGACATCCATATAAGACTTTGGGGGAAAATGCTACTTGTATATGTTGAGTCTCAGTGCTCTGTTCTACTTTGAGTAATTTACCTTGAGGATTTGACATAATAGGTGTATAAAAAACTTGGTAGAAGGAATATAAACAGAAGGATTCTACAATACAAGGGTACAGAAATGTAGGAAAACCAACTATACTGGTGGAACATTTGTCCTGTGCATTAAAGGACAGCTTCGAGTCAAGTCAGATAAATAAGACAACTACTATCACCATCTAATGCAAGATACCTATGCTAGACTTACAGAGGAAAAGTCTAGCATTAAGACTACTATCAAGTGCCTGTTCTGGATTTACTCTCAGGTGCGAAGGGGACCAGAGAGGGTCTGAGGATAGAGACATGAACTCTGGTACTGTTTATTTTGAAAAGGAGGGATTATGTAGAAAAGGTGAAGCTTATTAAAGAGAAATTTAAGAGGGATTCAAATGGTAAAACACTGTTAAAATGCTTGTGAATAGCACAAGGATAGTTTAAAGATACTGTCATGGATTCAGCAAATATATGCTAACTATCACAACAGACTCTGTAAAGACAAGCTCCTTCCCGCCCCCCCAACTGGTGTGTTTTAAGGAATAGGAAATTAACAATGAGATGAAGAACATTATTAAATGTAAGAATTCTAACTTCCAAATTGAAGTTCTGTTCAAGTAAGGAAAATAGAAACAAAAAAAAAAAAAAAAGAAAAAAAAAGAAAAGCTTTGGCAAGTAGGTGTTAAACACAATAAGGCAAGCCAAAAAGGGTTCTGAAGAGCAGGTTGTTAAAGGCGTAAGAACTAAAAATGAATTCTCTTCAAACACATCAGAGGCAGGACTTGTGAGATAGTCTGTAAGGCCAATAGATGATGGATATAGTAAAGGAAAGCTCAAAGGAAATAAAGCCATGTAGAGAAGCAAAATGAATTCTGTGCTGCTTTGTTCACTGGGAGGGGGTGGAGGGAAGAAAGGTATAACAAAAACTTTGTTTACACGAGAAATACTGAGGAAGAGGCAACATGACTTTTAAAGAAGAGAGTTATATCTCTCAAATCTTTTCCAGTTTCTCAAAGGAGTCACTGGATTTGCAGGCAAAGCTGATCTGATGGAAACAGTCTGCATAGAAGTCTCCAAGTGCTTCATCAAAGGGTTCTAAAAAACCTGGCCTATCAGGCTCTAATGGCCAGATAATCATATGTGAAAGTCCAAAGGTAGGCATCTACCTCTGTAATGAGGCAGCTGAATAAATGATTTGCTTTTTTTAAAATTTTTATTTTTATCGGTGCATCTCTTGCAGCTTAATTCATTGGGAGGAGAATGTGGTTTTGGCTCTGTAGAAAGTATGGATTGTTTTATTTAGGAGTTCAGCATTAGGCATACAAGACTGGCATGTTTGCCACTTGATGTCCATACAGGGACACACTTTGATATATTTGACTATAGCCAGGTGCACTAATTGGAGAAAATATAATATCCCTTTTGCAATATATGTATGGAGGCAGGGAATAAACCCCTTAGTTCTACCTTCATCTGATTTCATGGGCAGAAAAGTAGATTACCACTGAATTTAAATATTGTTTATCAGCATTCATTTGTTAATAGTAGTGAAGCTCTAGACAAGAAATTTCAACTTCATTGTACCAGCCACTCTATAAAAACTCACAGTAAAGACACGAACAGAATATGTAGGAACAGAGACAGGGAAATTCATGATATACAGGTACAAGACTGGATGAAATAATAATGAGATCTAAGAAAATAATACTACTGCCTGTTATTAACAATAGCAGCACTTAGAACAATGACTACATCAACAAATCCTGGCTGGCCTGGCAAAATCCAGTGTGTCAGACTCCCCCATGATGCACACCTCAGGTATTCTTCCATAACACTGCCATTATTGAGAAGGTTTTACTATTCTGAGGCAAGAGAAAGCAAATTTCATTGTACAATCTGATTTCTCAGTTTCATTTTCCACTTTTTGCCTGAAAAATGCATGTCTCTATCACAATAACAAATTAGCCTCTGAAGACGCTAGGTTGGCCTGAAAGCTTTCTCATTTGATACTGCTGCTGTCATTTTGGAAATAGTCTTAAAAGAAAACAACATTTGAAGTTATGCTTGTTTATTAATAGAATCTAGAAACTGCAGAGCCTGTATATTTTCCAGTTTTATAAAAAGCCTTTCTGTAAAGCTGTTCACACAGCCAGTTATTTGGGCTGAAAAGCACTCTCCATGAAAACACTGGCTTTAATGTCAAGGCTAGGAATAGCAAAGCTTTGCTAGGTTCTCTGTCTCAAATTCTGGTGTAAATTTGGTGACTTCATTGAAATTATACTGGGGATCACTCCTAGCTCTCCTAGGCAGCAGGTGCTCTACACATTTAATGTTATAGCAAACCAAATTCTGTATCAGAGAGACCATCATCTCAGCAAGCCCATCTCTCTTTTTTATGGAGTCTTTTTTTCTCATGTGTGTAACTCCTGTAAGATTTGTCTGAGCCTGCCAATAAAAATAGTGGTTTGTTTGTTTGTTTGGTTGGTTGGTTTTTTTGTGGGGCTTTTTATTTATTTTATTTTATTTAGAAATTAAGGAACAAACACAATTCCAATAGCTTGTTGCAACAGTGGCTGGGAAGTGAGAGTTGTGCTTTGGTGTGCTGTCAGGTAGGCAGGTACAGCCATATGCATGTTAAATGCAGTGAAGCTCCCTGGCTCTGCAGCAGTTTCTAAACACCTGTCTGAAAGATGCTGAGGGCAAAATAAAGGAACTCTAAATAGTAGCTGTAAAACTATTTAATTGGTGATTGTTTTGTATTCTTCCATTTTTTCTTTTCAATTTCAAGGTGCTAATTTTATGTGTCCTGGGTATCTTCTAAAGAAACATGGGGATTCCTGCCAAAGAACTGAATGGCTGGTATTTTGCCAGAAAGACCTCTGCCTGCCCCAGGATTGACACTCTGTCCTTCCTGTCTTTGCAGAACTAATTACTTGCAGGAATTAAATTACAGTAACAAATCGGCACCTCATCATGATTGGAATCTATTTGAAGTAGGCCTTTTTGTGACTCATTGTATTTTATAATTCCTTTTAAAATGGCCTATTGAGGAGATCTCTAAGATTCATGCTGGTGGGACAAAGTCTGTGGCACAGTGCCATTTTATTTTAAATTGCTCTGAAGAATGGTTGCTCTACTTTGAAAAGTGACTCTAAAAACAGCCCAGAAGGGTGAAGATGGTTCAGTTTTTATTGGTTCAGTCTTGTCATCGTGCTCAAGTATAAAGATGACTTTCCTACTTGCAAGCCTTGCAGACTCCCCCAAGCATCTGAAAGTCAACCTGGCTTCTCTCTTTTGCGGAGACTGCTAAAAAGCCTGGCCTGATTTTGCCTCCGCAGCTCCATTGACTGGGTGCATCTCTGATAGAAGGATAGGATTGCAAGATAACTGCTCCCATGACCCTGACTTTTTGTCTGTCTCTGCCTCCAGGAGATTCAAAGACATTTTTTCATAGACGGAACAAAGTTCTCAGGTATTATTAAAAAACCCCCACCACAAACGCTGATTCAATTGGGAAATGCCTACTGATCGAACCCAAAACTTCTCAGAGCACTATGACAGTTTTGATTCTGCTATCCATCACAAAAAGTTTCCCGGGTTCAAGATGAAACCTGGTCAGAACAAGAAAAAGAATCTGACTCTACAGTTCACTGTTAATGGCATTTGTGTTGGGTAAGCAAATGGAACTGTATCTTGTCTCAGAACACTACACTGCCTACAGCTCTATATGAAAAAGGAAGAATTACATACAGATCTAAACCCCTCACTTTTTAGCCTAACACAGTGTTAGTATCTCCAATGTTAAATGATTCTATCTGCATTGAGGATCTGTTTATTTGGAAGCGATTCATTTATGATCAAAAAAGATAGGTATCAAATCAAGGGCTATCTGATCCTTGGCAAAATAAACATTTCACCTTCCACATGCAAGGATGAAAGAGAGAGAATTCTAAGCTTTAGTGCATGAGGTAATCCAAAGCTCGTCTGTCATTGAGATATTGGTCTTATAGCTTGCTATATGGTTATGTATTGTTACAAAAGTCTGGACTAAAATTGTTCACTTTACCCACTTCTGCAAACACCTGCCAGACAGGGTCCCTTAATAAAAGGACTGTATTCTCCTACTCTGACTCCCCATACATTGTCATTTGCTCCCTAAACCATTCCACTGGAAGCACTACTCTTGGAACAAGGAGATAATTCCAGGTTAACAAAGGTAACCCTAGCAAAGACATTAAATACAAAATGAGAGTGTGGAAATACAGTTCCTCAAAAAACTTACTATGGATTTATGGCTTACCAAGTTAAGAGAGTGCGATAGTGTGGTGCAGTCTTGCTTGAGCGGTTGGCACAGAGAAATTTCCCAGGAAAAACTGGAGGAGCTCCAACTCTGAAGACAATGTTTGGAAAATGTGCAATTCAAATGATAGGTCATAGCCCTGCAATGTGGTCGGATTCCTGGTTGAGATCTTTATCCTGATATTAACTCAACACATCCTTTTGTAAATTGTTTACCTTCCATGTGACTTAGTTCAGGCTCCATCCAAAACCCACAGCAGGCAGGTGGTCTGGGTTCTTCCTGAATCTCTCATTGGATATTATAGCCTTACTTCTGAGAAGTGAGATAAGTCTGAAGTGTCTCTGAAATGCTTTCAAGTGGTAGGTTCTAGAGGTGCTAATGCAAAAGATTATAATGGTTTCTAATCATGGGCTGACATTAATGTTTATTCTCAGTTTATTTTAAAACACCTTTGTGCAACAGAAAAGTAGGAAACAGCACACAAACACTATTTGTAGCAGGATTTAAGTTTGGAATTGTGAAGAGATAGACATAACAAAGTAAAATGTATGGCTGCAGTTAGGAACACAAGCAAGAAATAGCACATTTACATAGAATTAGGAAATCTATGAGCTCAAGGGATGAAGAAAACAGCCCACTAAATGAGAAGAGAGGACCTAGAAAGCTGGAAAGAAGGTGAAAGAGTAGGAAGGACATTTGGCTTAAAAGAAAAAAGAACAACAAAAATTTTCAGTTTCCAAAGCAATTAATTTCCAGGGAATTCAAATGCATTCCAGTTCAGGAAAACCAAAGAAAGAAACCCACTGCTATGGCTTTCACATTGCATGGGAGGCTGAGGATGGGGGAAACACGTCAGTATTGCTTGAGATGATGGCATGCGGTGGAGCAGGAGCTGCCGCATGTTCCCCACAGCCCAGATGGCTTGGCAGGGAGCTGCAGTGGCCAACGTGGTGGCACCACTGCAAAAAGGCTTGCAAGCACTGCCCAAAGAATTGCTACTTCTGCTCCCCTGGACGTCAAGTCTCCCAGCTCCCAGTTTGTCTCCTTCACTTCAAAGTCCAAGTACCTCAGGGGAGACACCTACACCCAGGGTAGGAGTGTATGTGAAATATAAATTTAATGAATAGGCATAACTATGTGCACTGTTCTGCCCAATGCTAAACTGTGACTGACTTCTACTGAACATGATAAAAACCACTTTTGGGAATAAATTGAAAGAGATAGATTGAGTAAAGCAGTAGAGGCAGCTTTATCAGAAGAATAGATCTTAGTGACCTCTTTGGTTTTTTTTTCCATCTGCCATTAGTAATAAAAAACAGAGGTATAATGAACATTGCTTTCCACAAAAAAAGTGTTAATTACTCCTTCTCTCCCACAGAGTTAGCAAAATGTCATTGATGACTGGTTTGCAAATTCTATAAAATACGCTCTCATCCCATTTTACTATCAAAAACTAGCAAATCATTATATGGTTTAAGTTATATATGTCTTTCAGACCACTCTGATTTTTACCCCTAGGTACAGATGGATTTTTCTTAGCTTAGCATGGCTGAAAATAACAACGAATAATAAGGTAGTTTTATCATGCCATTTAGTGTGGAGATAAGAGAAATTGGTTTATTGCTAGCAGATATTTTTGTAGTTAAGTACAAAAGATTGTGATCTAGAGTGCCTGATGACAAACCAGAAACTTCAATCTACAAAAAAAATTATTAAATAATAATTAACATGTAACTAGGAGATACATTTTTGAATGATAGACAGTTATAAAGGAGACATTACTTTTTAATTACTAGTTTCATTGAGCTATATGTATTAAGAGTGTTACATTAAATAAAAAAAGTAAAAAATGGTCCTTAGTGAGAAGAAAAACCCCAAACATTAATTTTGTAACTCTTTACTTTTCCACTTGGAAGAGAAGACCAGTGAAAAGAATGAATGGAATGATCTACATTATACTGCAAAATAGCATTCATTCATACATCATTTTCTTCAGAGTTTCTTGTTTTGTAAAACACAACTGACTAAATGTAACTGCAATGTAAGAGATCTGTAGAAAAGCTTAGAGAAGATTTTGAAGTGGTTGCAAAGCAAAGAGAACTGATAATGCTTTCATACTAGATTAACAAATCTATTGTTTATTACCTCAATGATATAGCATGCTGTGAGGTGCCTATGCTCATGCAGTAATGATTAGCTAGTTGGCTAACTTCCAGCCAGTAGGGTTATTAACACTGTATTGTGAAGCCTCAATGTAAGGGTGATTTTCTTGTGCTGTATATTGCATGTGGAAAACTTGTATTAATCAATATAAATTATTCCCCAAACAATAAGACACAGTGGGGGCGAGCAGGAAAGGCTGGAAATGAGGTGTTAGTGCAAAAAAAGCAAAAGAATAAAGAAGGTCACGTGTTCTGTGTCTAATGTGAAGGAAAGCCTTTGAAAGGCAGAAGTCTAGTGGCTAAAACAGAAGACTGACAAACCAATGGCCTGTGCTATCTTAAGAAGCAAGATTGGGATGTAACCTGAGGCAAATCAAGTTTTTTTCATTGTGCTTCAAGTTTTACCTGTAAAAAAAGGATGACACCTCTCTCCTACTAAAGAATCATTAATGTATTAGATGGTTGACTGAGAAAGCTTTATATTGGACAATAAGCAAATTGCAGGATTTAAGATATGATATTAAAATAATATCAACATGTATAGATGAAGCCCAGAGTATAGATATCTTACTGATATTGTGGTAGTAGCCTCGGGCATGCACTTCCTGAACTGCTCACTGTGCCATAAATCTCAGTACTAAGTAGTGTCAATGTGGTATCTAACACTATTAACTAGGTTGGAATTAATAAGAGCATGTAGAGTTCAAATGGACTGTTAGTACTCATAGTCCACCAATCTTTGGACCACAAAAAATTGTTCTGCTTATTTGAACCCATACTTCTTCTGCTATGGTTGCATATCGGAAGTTGGAAGGAAGACTAGTCAGCTTGATGGATCAAGTCAGAAGAACTGTGTGTAGCTACTGACTTCATGTTCATCTTTATGGACTATCAGACATCCATTTCTGGTCTCAGCCAGCATGTCTGTAAGCTGGATGTGATATATACCTCACAGGTGTATTGTAGGTCAGATGTCTTTAGAGTGCTGGGTTAATGAAAAGTGCTATGCAAAACATTGCCTTGAACACACACAGAACAACTGAACAAAGAGGTCCTGGCATCAGTCAGATTTTCATGTGGTTGGAAGACTCCTCAATATATTTTGGTTTGGTTTTGCTTATATACAACCATGAACTCTAAATTACTTCCTCGAGCTCTTAGCACTGGGCAGGTAAATTGAGGCCACAGTGCTTACTGGTGGTACCACTTGGATTGGATTATGAGCTAGGGCCAGTGGAGGAAATCATTTCCACACACGCTTAGCACTAAGCATATAAATGGAATGATTGACATCTATGTGACTACATAAATATTTTTAAATACTTAAGTAAAGCATGTGCTAACCCCACAGGCTTAAGCTTTGATTTCACTAAGCAGTTTGCACATGCTGCAGCCTTAAACAGAACAATAATTCTACCCTCGTTGGACAAAATATTTCAATACGTGCTTAATTTTAAGCTGGACACATAGACCCACTGCGATCCATGGGACCACTCGTGCGCTTGTGCCTGAAGCTAAGCATATGCTTAATGAACTGCTAAAGTCGGGCCTGACAATAAACAAGGCTGCTGGTATCCTGAAGGTCCATCTGCTTCCCTGGTTATCTAAACCTTGATGGAAGTGGTTTAAACTGACATGTTTTACTTCTCAGTTGGAGTGGACTGAGGGCATACAACATGGCCGGTTATAGCCAGCGTTACCATCTGTCTGGGTTTTCCTAGATGTACTCTTTTTTTCTATGTACCATTTTGGTCTGGATAGAAGATATCTACTTTTTGTAAATCCTAGGCAGAAATATGGCAGCCCTAGGGTCAGCAGCTCATTTAGGAAGCCATGACTTGGTGTCAACAAGGTGTAAGTTTGAATCTACTGTTACTCTTAAAAAACAATTCAAAACCAGTTTTAAACTATATAAAAGACACATGAAGATGTCTTTTCAGAACTGCAGCCTCTTTCACTCTGTATAGTCTTAACTGAATCAAAGTAAACTTTTTTCCAGTCCATGTTGTTTACAAGGTGTTGCAATACTCTGTTTTGTTTCGACTTTCCAATATTAAGGACATGAATGCTATGAAATACTTACTTTTAAGTGAAAAAACCCTTAGAGATTTTTCTTTCTGAAAATATGGAAGAACACCGGCAGTCAGAAAGCAGTCCTTGAAAATATAATTAGCTCTGCTGAGCAAATAACAAAGGCTTTGTTACTTTGCCATACAGCACATCTAGTAAGTGTTTACACATCCCTAAAGCTGAATCACTAGTGAAACGAATAACTTCTTTGAAAATACAGACAGTATTATAGTTTGCTTCTTTACACTTTCACATGATGTAGATAACATGAGGCTGGTGTATGAGGATGGATATAAGTGGAATAGATTTCATTAATATACATTTACTTTGTCATATGCATATAATGTATGGAATGAAATATCAGATACGAAATGAAAAAAATGGAGAGGAAAATAATCAAAAGAAATATAATTGAGGGAATGAACAGAGCAGAAAAGTGGTTTACAACTAGAAAAACGTAAAGAACAGAGATCTGAGAAAAGAAAATGGAATGATTAAAAACTAACCATAAAATAGTTATTAGAAATACATAAGATGAAGTCAAAGCCTAGCATAAGGAATAAGTAGGCACAATTTCTAAAATGTGACAGATAATAAGAGAAAAAAATTAAGAGAAAAACCAAAGGAAATTAAAAATAGAGATATGGTAGGAATCTAAATGAAAAGTTTAAAAATTTGTACATTAGCAAATACTTAGTTATTAGCAATTATTTAAAATTGTTATCAATTTAAAGGATTATCAACAGAAGTTGTAAATTCTGAGGGAATATTCTGCCTTTTTTGATACTATAATAATGAAGGGCATATACTTAAGGTGATTATGTCTCTAATTAAATGGGATTATTCCTGAGTTAAACTTCAGTTCCTCTTGGTTAGCCCTGTGATACCCTACTTGCTTTATTCTACTCATAAGATGATAAAAAAGGAAAGGTCAATAAAAATGAAATGGAACTAGTGAATACCGCAAAAAAAGTGTCAATTTCTAGATACTAAAACCAGTTAACTAGTGGAAGAATTTACCATGAGAGCTAGCAGATTCTCCGTAATTTGAAATGTTGCAATTTTAGAATGGTTTGGGTTGGAAGGCACCTTAATGATCATCTAGTTCCAACCCCCCTGCCATGGTGTGATGGGTTGACCCTGGCTGAGGGCCAGGTGCCCACCAGAGCCGCTCTATCACTCCCCTCTTTCATTAGACAGGGGAGAAAAGGTACAATGAAAGAAAACTTACGGGTCGAGATAAGGACAGGGAGAGATCATTCTCTAATTATCATCACGAGCAAAACAGACCGAACTTAGAGAGGGAATTCATCTGATTTATTACTAAGCAAAACAGAGTAGAGGAATGAGAAATAAAGCCAAATCTTAAAAACACCTCCCCCCACCCCTCCCATCTTCCCGGGCTCAACTTCACTCCCGGCTTCAACCTCCGCCCCCCTCAGCGGCACAGGGGGACGGGGAGTGGGGGTTACGGTCAGTTCATCACGCGGTGTTTCTGCCGCTTCTTCATCCTCAGGGGGAGGACTCATCGTTCCCCCGCTCCAGCGTGGGGTCCCTCTCACGGGAGACAGTCCTTCATGACCTTCTCCAACGTGAGTCTCCTCCACGGGGTGCAGACCTTCAGGAGCAAACTGCTCCAGCGTGGGTCCCCCACGGGGTCACAAGTCCTGTCAGCAAACCTGCTCTGGCGTGGGCTCCTCTCTCCACGGATCCACAGGTCCTGCCAGGAGCTTGCTCCAGCGCGGGCTTCCCACGGGGTCACAGCCTCCTTCAGGTGTCTCCACCTGCTCCGGCGTGGGGTCCTCCACAGGCTGCAGGTGGAATCGCTACACCCCCTCATCCTCCCTCCATGGGCTGCAGGGGGACAGCCTGCCTCACCATGGTCTTCACCACGGGCTGCAGGGGAATCTTGCTCCGGCGCCTGGAGCACCTCCTCCCCCTCCTTCACTGACCTCGGTGTCTGCAGAGTTTCTTACATCTTCTCACTCCTCTCTCTGGCTGCAAAAGCGCTCTCTAACTGTTTTTCTCTTTCTTAAATATGTTATCACAGAGGCGCTGATTGGCTTGGCCTTGGCCAGCGGCGGGTCCGTCTTGGAGCCGGCTGGCATTGGCTCTGTCAGACACAGGGGAAGCTTCTAGCAGCTTCTCACAGAAGCCACCCCTGTAGCCCCCCCGCTACCAAAACCTTGCCATGCAAAACCAACACACATGGGCAGGGACACCCTCCACTAGACCAGGTTGTCCAAAGCCCCATCCAACCTGGCCTTGAACACTTCCAGGGATGGGCCATCCATAGCTTCTCTGGGCAACCTGTTCCAGTGCCTCACCACCCTCCCAATAAAGAATTTCTCCTTATATCTAATCTAAATGTACCCTCCTTCAGCTTAAACCCATTACCCCTTGCCCTATCCCTACATTTCCTGACAAACAGTCCCACTCCAGCTTTCCTGTAGGCCCCCTTCAGGTACTGGAAGGCTGCTATAAGGTCTCCCCAGAGCCTTCTCTTCTGCAGGCTGAACAACTCCAAATCTCTCAGCCTGTCTTCATAGAGAGGTCCTCCAGCTCTCTGATCAGCAATTGAATGGATGCCTTTCTGAAATCCACCATTTATTCACAAATTATGTGTCTGATGAAGAAATTGTTAAGACTTTTTTCTTTGTGGGAAGATTGGCAACCACAACTATTATGTAGTGAAATATTCTGTTGCCGCTCTTTCAGAATAGCTCCTTGCATTGACATGCTGTTGCAGTGATACCCTTTGTGTGTCAGGATAGAGTAACTATGTAGGCGAGAACTACTGTAAAATAGCTAAGTCCCCAGTGTCTATGACTGCCTGTTTCTATTGCTAGGCAAAGCCTAGCTAGGACATCCCACATTTCATGTGATAGCAAATGGCATCAGTGCTGCCTATCTCCAATAGCATGAGGAGAAACACCTCAATTATCTCCAGCTGTATTTTTTTTAATCATTTTTATCTATTTGAAAATTGTTCGGATATCAAGAGAGGAACATAAAGCTTTTCTTGCCTCTGAAATGCCTAATTTGCAGATTGCTGGAAGTGAGAGTGGGAACATATTACTCATGTTCTGTTCCTAAAGTCTTTCTCATGTGTTTGTTACTGGACACTGGCGAACCTTTTATCTGAACCAGCATAGTAACTCTTATACCCTTTGCTCCTATTTACCATGGTTTAGCTACCCCTAGCACAGCTAGTGTTACTAGTGCTTACTTCCTGCTTGGTAGCCTGTAGGCCAGTTTTGTTTCAGGCACTTACTACATCTAATATTGAACTCTTTCATGCTTCAGATACCCTGAATAACACCTGGAAGTTCATTGCCTCCCAGCAAATCTTGATAAAAATGAATTTAAAATGGCAATGAGATCCTGTTATCCTTGTATGTCTGTATTCCCCTCTCAAGACCTTCTGGACATGACAAATAAAGGTCTGCCCTGGGTACTAAAATCTTTCCATATATCAAAATATTTTCATTTATATAGGTGGTTTTATTAATGACCTAGTTATATTTTGTTGTCAGCATCTGATATATCAACTTACTTGTTTTTCTGCCATGTTAAGAAGACTGCCTTACCTAAAAAGTTAGGTATTCTTGACATTAGTTATAAAAGTAAAATTAAAAAGATAAACCAGAGGTTTTCTCCACCCTCCTTCCCTAAATATTACAGCAAAATTGAACCCTGTATGAAACAGAAACCGTAGAACTCTCTTCTGCCACTTCTCTTGGAGATAGACCCTAATCTCTACAGCAGGACAACTCCTCCACTTGCTTTTCTAAGTGAAAAAGGACACGGACCTTTCTACCCATGTTTATGACAGTACTTAAGATAACGTCTTAAACAACAACATCTTACACCATTAGATCCTTCATAGAACAAGTACATTTTGAACAAGTGCAGAAAAATCAATGCCAGAGAGGAAAAGACATCCATATGGTGTCTCCTGAAATATGACTGATTCAATCACAACTCAGAAGGGTTTCTTTAGTTATATTTTGTTGACTATTTTATTTATAAAGTAGGTCTTTTGGCCTTAGTTTATGCTAGAGAGAATGCCTGCAAATGAGGTGACTATGAGCTAGTGGTCCCTTTGCATTAATAAGCCACAGTCTTAGGGATGTCTTGTTCCCTCACTCTCTTCCTGGTCTCCTAGTCCCTGTTTGTTTCTTTTACGGGAATAGTTATATTCCTTCATCAACCGTGAGATCTCTGCTTTCTATTATTAGGCTGTTAGGTTAGTCTTGAGGTTTGTTTTTAATTTAGTTGAAAACTTGACCCTAGCTCTTTGATGAGTCCCAAGCTTTGCCCCTTTCAGAGATGGCAGGCTCTCTGTTGCCACCAGAGCAGTCTGAAAGCATTTGGGATCAGATCAAAGGTGCCAGAACACAGAGCAAAGAAGTAAAAAAAAAAAGCAAACAAGAAAAGAACTCTGAGCTCCATGGGATCATCCAAAGGGAGTGCAGGAAGAAGTAGAGAAAAAGAAATCAGCTGCTGTACTGAATCATGTGACCAGAAGTCTGTTGGGAGGTTGTGAATAATAGTTTGGAAATTAGTGTTTATGAGAAGAGTTTATGGATTTGCAAGGGAAGACATGGAACAGATGCACATTTTTATCTAGTTTTTCCAGTAGTAAAATGCCAGTGCTATTTATAGCTCATAATAATCCATGTATCTTGGTGGAAGAGAATGAGGTCAGGGAATACTTAAACTGAACATACATAGTCCATGGGCCCTGGTGGGAAGTACCCATGAATACTGAGGGATGCTGATGCCATTGCAAGGCCACTCTTGATTATCTTCCAACGATCATGGTGACTGGGAGAAGTGCCTGAGGACTGGAGGAAAGCAAATGTCACTCCTATCTTCAAGAAAGGCAAGAGGGAGGATCCAGGGAAATACAGGCCTGTGAGCCTCATCTGGATCCCTGGGGAGGTGACATAAAAAATCCTGGAAACCATGTTCAGGCAGACGAAGGACAAGGAAATCATGAGGAGTAGTCAGCATCGATTTACCAAGAGGAAGGCATGCTTGATCAACCTGGTAGCCTTCTACAGTGAAATGACTGGCCTGGTAGATGAAGAGAGGACAGTGGATATTGTCTGCCTGGACTTCAGTAAGGCCTCTGACTCTGTCTCCCGTAAGATCCTCATAGAGAAGCTGTTGATGTATGGGCTGGGTGAGCAGACAGTGAGGTGGATTGAAAACTGGCTGAATGGCTGTGCCTAGAGGGTGGTGATCAGCGGTGCAAAGTCTAGTTGGAGGCCAGCGACTAGTGGTGCACCCCAGGGGTCAGTACTGGGTCCAGTCCTGTGTAACATTTTCATTAACGACCTGGATGATGGGGCAGAGTGCACCCTCAGCAAGTGTGCTGATGACACCAAAGTGGCTGATACGCCAGAGGGTCATGCTGCCATCCAGAGGAACCTTGACAGGCTGGAGGAATGAGCTGACAGGAGCCTTGTGGAGTTCAGCAAGGGAAAGTGCAAAGTCCTGCACCTGGGGAGGAACACCCCCAGGCACCAGGACAGGCTGGGGCCACCCAGCTGGAAAGCAGCGGCAGAAGAGGCCCTAGGGGTCCTGGTGGACATCAAGTTGAATGTGAGCCATCAATGTGCCATTGTGGCAAAGGTGGCTAATGGTATCCTGGGCTGCATTAGAAGTGTTGCCAGCTTGCCAAGGGAGGTGGTTCTTCTGTGAAATAATCTTCCTGTGGGTTAGTATTAAAACAACAACAGAGAGACATTTTGTTGCTGACTAAAGTTTTGAGGACTTTGTTTTGGTTTTGCATGTGACACCTCTGAAGGTTTTTCAGTAAACTGGAGGAGGTAGGGGGAAAACGAGAGTAGTTAAATGCAACAGCATTATAGAAAAGCTTAATTATGGGCCCCACATCTCAGCAGTTTCTGTTATTTTCAGAGTTTTATTTTGTGTTGGATTCCAGCTCTCATGTTTCTGGGTTGTCCAGTAACAGCTCTGAATCCTTTTCTGACTACTCCCTCCATCCTCACACACTGCAGTTTAACTCCTTTGTCCTGCAGAAGCAACCTGCCCTCAGAAGTGGGTGGTGGTACCTGCAGACCTCTCCAGGTCAGGGAGATACATCCCCCCTATGGTAGATGCTAACCGTCTCCCTGCTCCCCATGAGTGGCCGCCCCTACTGCTATGAGCTATCTCACCTAAAGACACCAGATTATCACCCTGTAATTCCTCCGCTTTGCTGTTTACTCCCTCCAAATGTTGCACTCGCAGATGGTGAGCATCTCTCCTTCCCCTTTCCAATCATCATTTGGCCATGCCACAGCACACGTAGTTAGTTCTTTTTAATCTTTCCCCATAATTAAATGAAAAGCCACTTTAAAAGGAGCCGTAATAAAGTCTCTTCTCCTGAAATTAAATATAAAAACAGTTGCTTCTTTTTATGTATTGTAAACGATTAATAGAGAACGGGGCTGTTTCAGTAAGGACTTCAAAGAAATGTGCTTTCCTGCAGTGGTGCTGTTGCTGCTGGGGAGGAAGAGATCTGTTCTGCTTGCCGACACTGGCTTTTCTCTTTCATGGCCATTTTTCATACCTGCAAAACAGTTTGTGGACTCTTTAAGCAGAGAAGTGGGGGAAGGAGGGAGAGAGGGTTGATAGGTCTACATTAGCTCATTAAAAACTAAAAAAACCATTTCTATTTTACATAATTTAACATGGCAAACTATTAAAAAAAAATAAGGTGAAAACTGCAACCCCTAGGCATGCGTTTAAAACATCCTCATTTAGATGCTAATTTTGATTCCTAGTGTATGGCTGGTTAAAAAAAAAAGGCCATTAACAAAGGGGCAGATTACTTAAAAGGCATTATTAGGCAAATATGTATGAGTTTTCTGATACCAAGTGGCCCTTTTATGACTGAATACAGCTGCTAAGTAGAGTGACATGGAGATATTTGTTTTAAAAGGAAAGAAAAAAACCCACCAGATTTAAAAAAAAATACAAACGAAAAAACAATAATTATATAGAGTGTAAATCACACAGGTAAAAAAAAAATACTTTAAAAGGCAAGTAGGACCTTCTTTAAATATTTAGAAAATGTGTGGCTCTGCAGGTGATATATATTATCAACTGAAATCTAGGATATAACTAACATTTAGGTAATAGTGAAACAAATGTTAAAATGTTGCTATTTAATTCTAATCATATATCCTGTTTTGTGTGTTAGTAAAATAGCATTGACAGAAAAGTGAAATGAGGAAAATAACAGGCAACACAAGAGGAAAGTGCATTCTTTCCAGCTGAGACTGAACTCATGACTGGCAAAAATAAGGTTATAATGATATTAAAATGAAAACTGTTCAGACAGAAAAGATATAAGTAAAGGTACTGTGCCGTATAAATTAAATGAGTAATAGAGGATGGGCAGATGGTTGCTTAACTGCATCACAGTAAAAGAACAGTGAATAGGTCTTCACTAAGAGCTCTCTGTCTGAACCTGAATAAAATTTTCCGTAACAGGGGAAAGGCTAAGGGAATTTCTAACCCTGAGAAGAAGAAACGAATTTGAAAAGCAGAGCTAATTTTGACTCTGTCTTGGTTGTCAGGGTATTTGAATAATTTTTGTGTCCTCTTTAAATTATCCTGTTAAGAATAAGGTGCCTAAGCCAGAATCAGTTGATCATTCAGATCATTCCAGCTCTCAGCAGCCACAGAAAAGACATTTCTGCTTTGGAGAGTCCATGGTGTTCTTCACAAGCCCTTCTCTGGGTAACCACAGAGCAGTTTGGATTTGTTACCATTAACGTGTTTAGACTATGTAATAAAACATGTATTAGAAATGAGAGCAGCTCTTTCCCTCCCTCAAATCTTCCCTTTTACATATAACATTAAAACTTGCGAAAGCAGATGATTCTCCTTATACCACAGTTCAAGGAGTTACACCAGTGTAAAACTGGTGGAGAGAACTCAGCTCACCACCACATCTTTTTAGCTAAAGCAGGAGAGAGAGAAAATTAATTGTTATGAAAATAGGATATTACATGAGTGTATAAGAAGAATTGGATATCTGTCTTCACGTGTTAGTTGAGCTTTTATATTTCCCTTCATTAATAAAAGATTGGCAGAAAAATACAAGGATTTAGCGACTCATGTTGCAGTTATTTAAAACACACCGAGGCAATAAGTATCAGTAGAGCTATATATATCATCATATTTAAATTGTTTTTTTATTGCCTAGGAGCCTAAGTAAACAGGTAAATGAAGAGTGACCATGGAAGTCTTATCTGAAGTTAGTCCCAAAAACCCCATTTGACTAAACCCAATTATTTTAGTAAGTGTTTTGTATTTCATATTTTTAAAGCTTACCACCACTTAGTATCTCTGAGTTATTACATATGCTTACATCTCCCTTAATTTCATTACTTTAGGATGAAGCAAAATAAATTGATATTTCAAGAAAAGCAAAAGTAGACTGGCCTAAAACAAGGATAATTCACGATTATCCGTCCCAATAGTGATGCTTTGTGTACTTGACAAACAAAATTGAAAAGTAAGTTAACAGCAAATGTAAAGCTTTTTCCTAGCACAGCTGTAATGTGGAAGTGGAAATAATTTGGCAATATCCCACACAGCTGAATCCTGGTGTGAGGTGGAGTTGAGGTAAGGATGAAAGAGCTTATGTTGCTGTTTTTAGTGTAGGTGTATATGAGTTTTCTGTTGCAAGTCCATTAACTGCCTCGTAGCTAGAGGTTGCTTAGTTGTATGTAAAAGTTATTGTGGCTATATTGTAAGTGAATGTGATTTATTCCAGGAGAAGTTTATAGAAGAAATGTCTATTCTAAGTTTCAAATGTGCTAATTAATCCAAGTTAATCAATTATAGTGCAGAGGAATATATATGAACCAGGGGATGTTCTGCTTCAGGTATTTATTAAACCTGAAAGAGCTATTTGAAGTGTATTGCTGTGGAAATAGAAAGTGTGTTTGTCTACCAAAAGGAGTGAATGAGTCGCATGTATATGCTACTCCTAGGCAAATGCAGGATGCGAGACTTGAAAAGTGAAAGATGGTAAATGAACGTATCCTGTGGAATATAGAACAAAAGTAAAAATCACAGTTTAGTGAATAAAAACCAGTGGAAGTGTGCAACAGGGGGACAAGAAGGATGAACAGATCTAAGCTAAGTGTATGAAAAGAAGAGAGATTTAACTTTTAATGGAGAAAAATTTGACTTTGCTTTGCATCATAATGTCTGGAGAGAAATGAGTAAGGGACTACAACTCTCCCTTGTATTTCTGTGAAGTTTTTTCTAACATCCCGCTGTATGGGAATGGGTAATCAGCGTTTCAGACAATCAGACAATCACAATGCTGAGTGCAGAGGAAGGAGGAGGGTTCAAAACTGCAATTAAAAGAAGGAAGCCCATTTAGTAATAAAATGTTTCATGAAAATTTCTTTCAATCTTTGGGTTTTGGGCCCTCTTCAGCCAGGGACAGACTTAAGAAAAAATCAGGTAAGTTTAGATTTGGTGGGAATATATAAAGAACATACTGAATCTATGGCTGCTACAGATGAGCAGCTTATTTGACTACTACATCCCAGCCATCCGAGATTTACCATTGCTCAGAATATTAGTTAAAATGGCAGTGTCCTCTTTCCTTTTTTGTTTTTCTAGCTCTGTTGACATATGCAGGTACCCACTCTGTTCCAGGGCAATGTGAAGGTTCAGGAATAAGGCAAGAGTCAAGCTTCTTTTTTGTAGGTCCTTCTCTTTTCCTAACAAGTGAATTGGATGCGGTGGTTGCGATTACATGGCCTGTAGCATGTGGTTTAGAAGACAAGATGGGTATTTGGGGGGTTACTCTTCTGTTTCCTTTTTCTTTGGAGGTTTTTGTTTTAGATAGATATTATTCAGCCAGTTGATGTGACATTACCCAAAAACCCCGGTCCTCTAGAGCATGGAAAAAAAAGTATATTTTCCTGGCTTGAGGTCTGAGCAATGAGGGTAAAAGAAGCAACAGCTTGGCCGACACTGTGCTAAATAAAGATGAATTAAACAAGAGGAGCGAAAATTGAATTTTATCAAAGCTGCCATTTCTGGCAAGTGTTTACTGCACTGGTTTACAATGAAATATTTAATAATTCTGCTTCCTTTCAGACTGCAGGGTTTTTTTCACCTCTCAAATAAGGGGCAAGTCCTGGACAGGAGGTCATTAATTTTCCCCTTCAGTCACTACCTCCTTAGAGCCACTAGAGTTAATAGGGCTGCATATTAATCAGGGCCTTGAGTCCTCTTTGTAGGAGAAAGGCAGGAAGGAGGGGGTCTCTGAATTTACGCCATTAACTTTAGGTGACAAATAAAGGCTGTTCTTCCTGCTGGGCTGTCACTTAGGATGCCTGGTTGCAGCTGCACAGCTGATATGTTTTATTTTTATGTGGTGGTAAAGATGAAGAAGGGTTAAGGCAGGATGCACTGTGCACAGTGCAGAGCTGAACACAAGGAATATGTTCCTCGCCTGGAACCAGTCTGAAAATGTCATTCATCGACGTTGTGCAACAAACTGCTCTCACGCGTGCATCTCAGAAGCATAACCAGAAGCACCTCTGTGCTTGAAACAAAGGATGTTTTTCAAGTGTGGATAATTTAGATTTCCAAATCCCTACAACAGTCACAGAGATTCACCTGCTGTCCTCCAAAGTCAAAGTATCCTTTAAAACTAAAGGATAAAACTAAACTGTGCCACAGAGGGCTGGGACAGGACTGTGTCGGTCCTTGAAGATGTTCCAGAGAGGCTGTTGTCATTGCTTCCCCTGCCATGATGCACCAGTCCTACGGGGCCGCGTGGAGTGAGCAGGAACGCAGCAATAGTTTGTCCTTGGTTTTGTTCTTTTGAATTTGACTGACTCACCCACTGTTCTGATAAGGGCACATGTGCAAGGAGAAATGACAGGTGAAAGGCAAGGTTTGGGAAATTGTGCCCACAGACAGCTGACTGTTACCTCCTTACACTTTCCTTGCTTCAGAGATCCAAATATTAAACTAGCTATTGAAGTGGTGGCTTTGATTTCTCATGTCAAAGGGTCTCACATTTTTTCTAGAAATGGAGAGAACGAAAGCAATTGCATGTAGCTGAACTGGGGAATATGCAGCTTCCTCGACCATTACTTAAAGAAGCAGACAATCAGTAACGACCAAAAATAAGGCTGCTGGTGTAGATAGTCACAACACAGTCAGCCTGATTGAAAAAATTAATAATATTTTTCATTTTAAACACATGAATAATGCCACCCACTTCAGTCCCAGCTGTAGTCAGTGGTGCTACTTGTGCTAAGGTTAGGTAAAACTTAATTGGGGCTACTCTTATAGGAGATATGAACTAATTAGAAAAAAAAAAAAAAAAAAAGAGAAAAATTCAGTGTCCTTACTTAAGTGCAAGATAAAATCCTTTTACATTAGTAATTTATTTACATTTAATTATTTTTCCTCAATGGTTGCCTGAAGGGGAAGTTTGAATCCTCTCACTTTGGAAACTGGAAGTAATGTTGATAATATGTTAATAAAACTATAATTAACAGTACTGCTAACAATAACATAATCATAATAATATTTCTCTATTTTCTATTTTGCAAATTCCCAGAATTTTCTAAGGTTTTCATTTTTTAATGAAGATATAATTTTCAAATCACTTTTATGCAGAGTTATGTACCTCTAATTTTTCTTTCTGCTCCCTAAAATGGAAGAGAAAGGAATGTCAGCTTTCAGAGATGTAGTGGGATAAAAAGACCCGATCTTCATCTTCTTTAATAGCTTTTCATGATTGGCTGGCATGTTTTGACTGAACTGGAATGTGGCAACTTTTCTTCGTGCTGTGAAATCTCATTAAATAGGTTTCATTGTGATTGTTATATAGAATGTCTTTATTTTCCTAATGATTTATTTTTCTGTGATACATTCCACGTAGAAAAAGAATCTCTCATATCAACAAAGGGTGAGGTTGTATTGCTTGAAAAATCCTGTATTGTTCTTGGATTCTCATGAGGATTTATCCATGTGCATTTTCATCCACTTGCATTTGATTTGTTCGAGTATAACCTAGTATAACTAGGTAAGCCTATAGCTTTAAAACATTGGAGGTTCCTAATTCCAAGCTCCCTAAGGTAACTTGAAATCCAGTTGACTTAAAGGATGAAGCAAGAGCTATTTATTTAAGTACAATGAAACTGCTTTCATTTGTGTGTTAGTTTACACTTTGTGTTAAAAGACCATTTTAAATATATTTAACTGGAGTGTTCTTTCAATAAAGTTCACACTTCTTGTAATTGCAGGAATCAATCTTTTATTCCACATAAAAATTGATCCTCATTTGTTTTTATCTCTGCTCTTGGTTTCTCTCCTGGGAATTTTCAACAAAATTTTTGTAGAAGGACAATGACATGAGGTTCATGCCAGCATTGTCTCTTTCTCATCCCTGGATGATAAATTCAGGCAAGCAGAGGATGTTAACCTGTTAATAATACCTCCTGTTATTGCTGCAAATATAGGCTGGTAGATGAGAAGGAGAAAATATTGATAATTCTCTGGGGTTTGCAAATGGTGAGAGTGGAGCCAAAACTGAGACTGCCACTTGTCATGCTGACTGTTTCCATATGCTCTCTGATTTCTCTGTCTTTATCTAGTTGTTGTCTCCTGGCTTACTCTGCAAGATTTTTGGGACAGAAATATTTTTGCTGTTAAAACAGGAAAGGTCTGGTTCTGTGAGAGGGAGCCTAGGCACCACTTCACTTCAAATGTATAGCAATAAGGAACTGAGTAAAAAGATTTGACAAGGTATTTTAGCCTCAAAACAATGGGCAATGTGAATATTAGTCATTCTAATTCAATCATTTTGATATTTAGGTAGTTTCAAAATCTGTTTTTATTGAATAATTTTAGTTTTGCTCAGATATATGCTCCCAATTAAAGAGAAGGTCTCCTGCTGTTGGTAAACCTTTGAAGCTTTTTTATAGTTAGTTAAATCTGTTAATTCTTTTTGAAGTGATTTCACATGATTAAGGCTGTGAGTGGCCATAATGTATCAGGACAACAGCTAATTCTGTTGTGCTTTAGAAAAAAGGGTAAAAAAAAAGTCTTTGATTTATCAATTATTTTTTTTTAAAAAATTTCCTATCTCCTTTTGTTGGGAGTTCTTGATGAGCAGAAAGTCAGTACTTTGAGATGCTGGAGAGTGATTAACCAGCAGTATTATTTGAATCACTCCATATTTAGTTCCAGATGGGTTTAGCATGGATTTCAGAGCTTGGAAGGGATGGGGTTTGAATTAACCCTTTTCCCATGGTCTCCCATAACTCCCTGGCCTCAACTCTGCCACCAAATTGCCTTTCCACTTCTTGCCTGATGTTTTAATTTTGCTGAGACAGGCTGGTAGGTTAACTGGACCTGATAGCAAGATGCAGCCTGACCTGACAAGCATAAGACCATCAGGACTAGTTGTTGAGTATCTGTAAGTAAGGATTAGCCAGGCTTCTAGAAACAGAAGGGGGCAATAACTGTGATCCTAATGGGAACTATATCTGGGTAGTCAGATTTGCAGTTCTGAGACGTGATACAAATGTGATTTAAATAAGCTGAATTACCACCCACAATTGATGTAAGGGGGATGGAAATGGACAAGAGTAGAGAAGTTGGAAGTGGACACGTGTTAGAAGTTTGCAATGGAACAGTACTTCACCAGTGAGGAGATGAAGAAGGCTGAGTCTCTTCCTGAGACTTGTGAATCCTCTACAGTCAATATTTCCTTGACCTGAAAACGAAAATTCTGTGGCTGGCTGACATGCCATGGAGTGAGCATTTTTCCAACACAGAAGCCAGAGTGGCTGTTTGATAGGGGAGGAATCTATGGTGCGATGTGGAAGTGAGCAGGGATTAGAAAGGAAATCTGGAAAAAATTAAGTAGTTTTTGGCTCAGTGAAAGGAAAAAATTGGAACATTGCGGAGTGGGGCTGGTGAAGCCACAGGGAAGAAGGAAATGGCAGCAAACTGCTTCTAAGCTCCTGACCCATTTTATGCAAATAAGATCTCATTTGGATTCCTTGTTCATGTTTATGGAGAAAACCAAGGGAAATTGACCTGCCTGAAGTGAAAAAACCCCAATATTTAGGAAGAGAAAGTTCTTCCAAACACTGGGATGCTATTTCCCATGACAGCAAGGCAAGGTGGCAGGAGGAAAGAGAGGGGGGCACGAGGTAGGGCCAGGGCAGTGGTGCAATTGCTCCTTGGGGTATGTGTATGAGACAGTACCAATGACATGGCTACAGCCCCCTTAATCCCCTCCTCTCTGTGAATCTACACCCAAAAAGGTTAATAGCTTCTTGTCTTTAGTTTTTGACGGTGGGAGAAAGAGAGAAAGAGGATGAGGGAAAGGTGCTTTAGTAGCTGACCAGTTTCTGGTTTTCAATCCCACCATTCAATGATGAGCACTTCACTGGGGATCCACAGGGGAAAAGCCAGAGGGAGAGAAAGGAGAAATCAGGGGGGAGGAGAAGGAGAAGAGCAAGTGGGAGCAAGTCAGTGAGAAGTGTTTAGAGTGGCTATCCTGGTGTCTTCCCCAGCAGCAATGGAGTTGGGACAAAAATAATAGCTGCAAAAAGAGCACAGTATTCTGTTACAGCCTGATTCTGTTTGAGACAAGATTTCAAGAACAGCCTTTCAGCTATGGCTGTATGAATGCCTAAAAAAATATAATTTAACTATACGGATCCACAGAATATATAAATCCCAATCCAACAAAACACTTGCCCATATGCTTAGTTCTAATGACATAAGCATTCCCAGCTGCTATGACTAATGATATTCTAGGTGTCTGAGTTATTAAAAAAATATGGAAAATCTTTTGAGGTTCATCAATAATATTTGTGTCATAAATGCATCATTTGATGTTGAATATTTTTGTGATTTAAAAGTATATTTGAAAGGACTTTCCTAATATAAAGTATTTTAATTGGATAAACTAAAACATTTCTTTTCATTTTGAAACAAAACATTCAACATTTATCTAGTTCTTTCCCAGTTCTTTCTCCTTGCTTTCCCACCAAATTTATCCTATAGCAGTTTGGTGATGCTGGCATAAAACACTTTCAACTTCAGTAACTTTTTCTGAAAAGACTTTAACTTTTTTTTTTTTTTAAATGAGTTTAAGTTCTGAATACAAGTTTAAGAATTGGATTTAAGGCAAAAGAGAGCATTAAATGGAGTGGAAGAAAGTCAACAAAGGCAGATCAACAGGGATGTGGCAGTTTCTCTCCAGCAGATGCTAATAAAATATGTCTGCTGCCCTGTACCATTACACAGACAGCGTATAGAACAAGTAATTCATAGATATCTTATTTTAAAATGTTCAAGTTCTAAAATGCTTTTCAATTCCTTCTTTTGCATTCCTATGGCTTGTAAGGTCAGCATTTCTTCATTCAGTATTAGACATCTATCTTTAGAGGGCTAGGAAGGAATGAAAACTGCAGCTGAGACATTTTAAAGACCTTTAGAAACACCTATTTTATAAACATCAAATGTTTCAGTTTTAATGTCCAGGATCATGGATAATAACCTTGGGCTAGAAATGGAGTGCCTTGTAAGAACAGAAAATGTAAGTCTCTCATTTTTAGCCTGAAGGAGCCTCATGGTTCATGAGATAACATACCCTTAAACCCTTCATAGACTTAAAGTTATTTGTGCCGAGCTTTGGGACAGTGTGATTCCTGTGATGAAACTCCGTGTTTGGAAAAGGGAACCATTTTTAACGGTGCATGTTCAAATCTCTTTAAAGGTCTGGATGGGACTGAGCAGTCCTGGACAGAGATGGATTAGCGGGCAGAGTGAAGGAGAGGCGTGATTAATGCTGCTGCATTAAAAGATGCATGATAAATGCAATTTATCACATGGCTATCACCACCACATATGTGCTATATAATTTAATATTAAATAATAGTGGGAGGTTTGTTACCAAATGGTAGGAGCATGGATGAGGGAGAGGGTGATTGAGGGGTTAGAGTTAGGAGTGATGTATTCATTGATAAGAGTGTAAAGGATTATAATTGTAAAGGGGCTACTGGGTAATGCAGAGTAATCAAATATTGCTTCTTGTATTAACATGATTTATTGCTCTTTCCTGAAATTAAAGCTGCTCAAGGCATTTTATGCCTAGGAACCAATTTTTGGAAAGAACTTATCCAGTTTTAAAGGAGGAAAAACATGTAGGGATGAATAACCCTACTCTACATAATTGTCCATACTCCTGTTACGTCCCACAATTTCACATGGGGAAGTAATAAAATAACAAGAGAATTGTATTATAGTGCCTGAGCCTTTCCTCTACTTAAGTAATAAAATACTGGGACATGGATTTGTGGGATGTTACTGAAAAAAAGTAATACCTTTAAAGCTATCTTTTTTGACCAGCCATTTGCCTGTCTGACATGAGAGGGCTTGTATTTAATTGTCTCTTATGCAACTAGATGCAACTATTTTGCCTTGTTAGACGAATTATTCAGACTCTGCTTCAGTGTTCTTTTGTTCACATTGTTAGACTTTCTAGTGAAAGTCAAGGCATATATTCCTGTTTTGATTAAGAGGTGAATGCTTTATTTAATTCAGAGTGCAGCCTGGTACCATTGTGTTGGGATCTTGAAAACGTAACAGATAATAATCTTTAGTAGCTTTATAAAAGAATGATAAAGATGCCCTAGTTCACCTTTCTTTTTATTGGGAAAACTTTCTTCTGCAGGGCAAACACCTAGGAGGGGAAATACCACAGGCTTCCTGGGCAAGGTCCAGTGGTTATCGTCCTCCCTTTAGAGCAGGGCATGGAGTCACCAGCTCTCAACCCCCTGGTCCTGGAGTGCATCTCGCAGGGAGGTGTCTGCCAGCCCCCTCCCTGTCACAGCCTGGGGCAGCAACTTCTGTGACAGCCAGGATGCAGAAGGTGACTGTGGTAGCACAGGGCAGAGCAGGGCTGAGAGGGCTGTGGGTTTGCTGGAAGGGAAATGCTGTCTGCAGTGCCTGATGTGAGGAGTCCGGTGCAGGAGGAAGAGAGATTTGTACAGTTTCATGGCAGGGTGTTTCCTCCCTCATGTGCTTTCTGTGTGGAAAACCTCGATAGAAATATGACACAGGTTGGAGCATGTGTTGGAAGTAAAGGCAAAGAGCTACAGACTCCAGTCTGCAGCTTTTCATAATATGATCCCCTTTTCTTTTACAGTTAATCTCCTTTGCCCACTGGAAAGCAGACACCAGATGCTACATCAGAGGTATTCCTTTGCTGTTTTGGCACTTCCAGACAACATATTACTCGGAGATTTGTCTTGCTTTCTGAGGCATGTACACTCCAGTAGGATGAAATTTTTCCTTTGGATGCACAAAGAAAGACTTAGGTAATGCAAGGAGTGAGAGATGTTTTGCTCTTCACTGTTCACAGTGAACGATCTGATATCTCAAGAAAGGAGGTTTCCACTGGATGCTTTTGACATCTGCACACGAATCCACAGGATATTTTAGAATCTGGGCTCTCAAAACTCCAAACAATGTGGCAGCTGCAGCAAAACTGGCAGTGGTCCTTAGTAGCAGGGAGAACAAATACTGCAAAAAAAAGGTGGACTGTGCCTGAACCTGTACCTAGGCCCTGCTTGATTAACTGATGTAGCCATACTTGAGAGTCTTGGATATGCTCCTAGGGCTGGGTCTTTACTAGGAATAGTAAGCTTTGAGAAAATTTTAACCACATAAGTTCCTATAGATGCAGCTTTGTGAGCAATAGAAGTAACTACAAAAATCCCTTTGCAACACAATTTACAAGGTTTAAAGTGATGAAGAAAAGCCCTGGTAGCCTTGTTCTATCAGATCTGATGTTAAACTTCTTGAAGTTCTGCACCTTCTTTCATTTGCAGGACTCTGATTCAGGATTTGGGTGCATGCCAACAGTTAGTTCTAGAAGGAGAAGAAATCTGGTCAGTCCCTCAAAGTACTGTGATGATCTTCTCCTAGGGAGCCATCCTTATGCTCCCCTTTCTCTGAGCTGCTTTCTTAGCCCTGAGGCAAGTTCTAGTCCCATCTGCCCTTCCTGATGCATATATCTACTTCAACCATGCCTTGGAATTGCTACTTTCCTCTTCTGTAAGAAAATCCATATTTACAAATTGTTTATGGTCCTATGGAGACAGCTTGCAATTTTTGTTTGGCATTTTCATTTCTATTTTTTATTGTTCAGAAATATTTATAAAATACTCATGTGGTATGGCCACGTGTGATTTTACATGAACCTGAGCCTTATTACTGTCTCATTTTTTAAATGATATATATAATATTGTCATTGTACCAACCACAATACTCAAGTGGTATTGGATAAGCATAAGCAAGTGTAGGCACAAACAGTGTTTAAATGTGATGAACCATAACAGGAAGGTCTTAAAAACCAGTATATCAGCATCCAGTGTTGTGCTATTATCTTAAGAATTAATGTTTTTGCATGATATTAACCTTCAATGCACAAGTCATCCTTTCTATAGGTTACAGGCAAGTGAGACTCCACAAAAGTGACAAGGCAATGTTGCTCTGTAGTACAGATAATGTTTGTGCTTAAACAGTATTTAGAAATATATATTCAGCAGTTGGAAATAAGCTCATTCTAACATTACTACCTGAAATTATGGTTGTATACAATATCTTCCATCTATTAAAATGCCTTTGAGGAGGTTTGCTACCATTCCATATGACAGTGCAAAAAAAAAAAAAAAAAATGCTACTTAATTTCAGGAAATGTTTAAAAAGGCAAGCAGAAAGAATAAAAAATTACCATCTCTTTTGGTAATGCAGTATGATATAAAAGTTAGAAATGGTAGCTAATTTCATGGAGTATTTCAGGAAGTTATAGCTCAGTTGATAGTCTTGGGTGGAAATAAGTATTAAACATTAATTTAGCAATAATAGTTCTTTAGAAGGAAAGAAAATTAAATAATTGTTATTTAATGGCATATTGAAACATCAGAATCTTCTTATTCACTGTTTACCTGGAAGAATTCTCCATTTCAGCTCTTGCCACAAATAAATGTGAACTAGTTACCATTTGTCCTGTTTAGAGAGCGAGAAATATATTTAACAAATAAAGTATCTGTCTTTATTTGGACCAAACATGAGACAACAGAATTTGGAAGGCTTAGAAATGAAATTAAAACAAATCATTTAAATAGCTTAATTGACTGAAAGTGTGAATAACAGATTGTAAGTATTTTCACATATTCAGCAACTGCGCCATAAGTGGAATTTATCTTTCGGTGGATAGAGGGAGGTTTCCAAAATCTCACAGAGGCTGTTACTTTCATTCCTGCTCTGAAAAAAAAAAAATTAAAAAAATTAAGTACATGGCTAACTGTACATATATGTACTGTGTCCTCATGTCTTTGAGGGACATAATATATGTACAGTTATATACTTTTCCGGGACAGAGCCTTTGAAGATCCATCTATGTTTCCAAGAATGTCTTTATGTGTCTGCAACTGCTATCATCCACACGTCAAACACAGCTACGACCAAACCCTACATGTCTGTCTCCGATCAGTGACGCTCTCAGGTTCGACTCGTGGGTTCAGAGTGGGATTTGGCCCCGGTCAAAATGCTGATTTGGCAATAACAACCCAGCCCTATTCCCAGGGCAAAACTCCCTTTTACTTCTGTTGGAGGCAGGGCCAAGCACTACATTTTCACCTCTGACTGCTGGTGGTGAAGTCATGCATAATGTCACCAGAGGTTTTAGCTCAGATTCAAAGGTTAAATGGAAGGTCTATCCTTGCTTAAACCACAAAAGAAAATTGTTAGTCCTTGCTGAGTACTTAAGAAAGAATGGCTTGTCATAAACACTCAAATCTCTTTAGCCACAAAATTCCTAGGATTGCTGTGAAAGGCTGTGATGCAATGAAATAGCGGTGACAAGTGACTGGTAAATAAAGCAACCACTTTTACAGTCATTTCTCATAGCTTCCGCCAACTATATGTGTTTGAATCATTAAATATCTTCCATATTTCTTCAAACTCTCTTGTACTGCACTTGTACCCTCAGTCTTCCTAACTGTACTGTCAGCTATAGATTTTATTTTATGTTTATGAAACATCTCTCTGCTATTGTTGTTCTTCTGATCATGAAAAATAGTAGTATTTTTTTAAATTATATTATTCAAATGTCTTTATTCAAGATTTTTATAAATTCTCCATATTGAAATTTTAGGTCTTTAATATCTCCATAGATTTTATACAGATATTATTGTATGATCTTTCCCATGAAGTGAAGGTACGTTCTTCTCTATCAGAGGTCTAATGTCAATTTTAAAAAAATAAATAATTAACTAAGCAGCTTTTAAAAAAATATCTCTCATACAGAAATAAAGCAGCAGAAAAAATTTTAATTGCGATGCAAATTATAATGAATTACAAATTGCAAAAGTCTGTTAAGTTGCAGAGAGGTGTGGATACAATATTAACAAGACAATGAAAACTACCAATTGTTTTGTGATAGGAATGTTTGTGTTTATATGCGTGAGGCAGAGGGAAAGCGAGCCCTATACTTAAGTGGAAATAGTAAGCCAAATCAATCCTCTTATTTTGTTTTAAAGCATGAAATCACAGCTTCAGATGTCACAAGTGCTAACATGATATGCCATTGCAGCACTTGTAGCCCTAGAAAGATATACTTTTTACACTTACTAATCTGTATCTTGATATATTTTTTTTTTTTTAATCGGAGTGCTTCACTAAAGTTAAATTTAACATCTTGTTTATTGGAAACTTATCTTGTAAAATCTGTCATTTTCAAGTTTTTAAGGAAGCATGGAAACATGCATTTCTTAGCTTCTGTACTGTTTTAGCAGTTCACATTCTCATTTAAAAGTTCAAATTGGAAGGAATTTAAATGTTATGTCTAGGTATCATCAACAAAAACACTTCTTCAAGCCGTGGTCGTACAAACACCAAATCTACGAACATCTGTGAGATGGAAGCTGTACCTGTGTCGACAGACTAGGACTCTGTCTATACAGAATATATGGATTCTGACTGATTTTATGAATTCTGTATTTCTCTGTCATATATTTTCTACCAAATCCTGCTAATCTATCTAGCAAACACTTGTAACATACCTCCTAATCTTGCCTAGAAGCAGCTGCATGTCAATATAAGGCAGGGTTGTAATTTTGGATGAAATGAAGGGCTGGTGCCTGGGAGAACTTGTTTATTTCTTCCAACTGTGACATTTGGTTTATTAATGTTATTACAAACTACATAAGCCTTGCTTACATGTGTACTTGGACCACTGTGGCTACAGCAATGCTTTGTCGAAGAGACCATTAACAGTAAGTGACTCAGTCCAGTAGGACAATGAGTGCGTTGCTATACAGTGGCCAAGAAAAAAGAAACTGCTTTTTCCTGGTTACTAACAAAGGTTAGGTTAAAACAACGGAAAATCTTTGGCAGAAAAAAAGTAACAAAGACAAATTAATTGGTCCCTGTTGGTGAAAACAGACAAGTTTCCAGGACAGGGGAAGCTTTTGGGTCCTCTCCTGTCCAAGGCTCAGGGAGCGATGCAGACCTGGCCAGAGCCCAGCCCCGGGTGGAAGGAGAGAGCTGCAGGAAGAAGCTGGGATTGCTGAAAAGCCTGGGCAAACTCAGCAGGCTGTCTCTTTGGGAACAGGAGGGATTTCTGCAGGGAGTTTGCTATTGCTTGGTACACCCATCCCCAAAGGACAGCACAGGTTTGCTGCCTGGTTGTGAGCAGGAAGAGTTTAGCCGGACATATGTGAGCTGTGCTGTGATATTTGCTCTCGTGTCCAGAACACAGGCCTTGGCCTCTTTAATTTATCAGTAGCTTTCAAGCCTCAATGTGACCCCATCATTTGTACCTGGAAGCCCAGCTTTCAATTTTTTTTTTATCTCTAGAAAAGATGTCCCAGAACATAACCCATACATTATTATTACTGAGATTCATCCAATCTGAAACAATAGCTCTGAACTTTTATTCCATTCTGAAACCAAGCCATGGTATAAGATGGCTGCTTTTAGTAACATGTGTATATATATATAATATATCTAAAACTCAGAGTCTCCTGAATTCTTACTTCTTCTCACAGAAGTGCACTGAGAAATAGAATGCTTTATTTGTCAGGTTTATCATCTGGAACTGCCCCCAAATATTTTTCAGAAACCTGTAGTATCCAAGGACCTTGAAGAAATTAGCTTTCATTTGGCTGAAATACATACTGTATTTATAGTTCAAAAACATGTAAAGATGACTTGTACACATGAATATTATGCAGGAAAAGATATATGGGAACTTCCAAGCCACAAAAGTGAAGCCAGATGTGTGAAGTGCATCTGTACTTGAAAGGTCATCTACAACACAGCAAAGTTCCAAATTTCACTTGGAAGTGTGCAACTTCTTTTATTTGTACTATTGTGCATGGCATGCTGTTTTGGAAAGTCAAATATATATATATATATATATATATATAAAAACCATGATTATAACTTCAACACACAGAAGTGCTAATTTCATACTGCAAGGGGAACCCTGTGAGAGCTTTCAGCATCCATAATGTCACCCTAGGCATCTCTACACAGCTGCAAGCTCCATGGAAATCCTCTCTCAAAACCTGGCTTTCAGGAGGTTTGGGTTTTGCACAGCCCAACAATTTCTAAACTTATCTGAGAGAGGAGGGAATCTATATCAGATGATTTTTTTCTGTTTCTAGGTCCTCAGCTCAAGAGAAAACAGGAACTCAGGGATTCACAGAACACTAGGGTTGTTTTGTGCTCTGTGGCTTGCTTACAGTTTTACAGATCCTATTTTCTGTATGGAAATTTGATTAAAAAGGTAATCCCTTCAGAATATAAGGCAGTAATAGAACAATAAATGGCCATTTGTTTATGGGCAGCCATGCTTAGTACAATACAGAACAAGGAGGGGAGCTAGGAGGAATCCCTCACATGCTTAAGTGATTCCATATTCCTCATATATTGTGCCTGATGCAGGTGGGAGAGGAGTGGACCTCAAGGGATTTATTTATCCTCCCGAATTTAGTGTAATTCCCTTTAGCATCAGTGGAGCCTGTCTTTGCAGAGGAAAGAGTTGACTTCATTTGTAATTAAAAGGTCTGGTTTATTACTAAAATATAAGGGTGGGCTGAAAAATAACAAATGTTCCCCAATTATAAAAGGAATATGTCTAGATATGTACGATGCATTGTTTGAAGGCTTGCCTGTGCTTTGAATAAAGACTTTCTCCTATACTGTGAATATTGTATGTGTTGAAGATGAAATAAAACAGAGGATCCTGTCAGGATGCTGTTATACTGACAGAAGGGATATCCCCATCATATATTCATTCATTCTTCCCTTCATCCATTCGCTTGTTTCTAACAATGGCTGTTTCTGACAATTTTGTTAGCTGTTGGACTTCCAGGCAGACAGAGCTGTAGGATGAATGTTCTATTAGTCTTTTATTTTCCAGTCATTGAGGTAGATAACTGACAGGATAAGAACATTTCCCAGGAGTTTATTTTTTCCAACTTTTTTCTTAATTCCTCTAACCAACGCTGTAAGAGTGTCAGCTACAAACCTGATAGGCTGGAGAGGAACCTATTGTATGAGGAAACTGTATTTGCAAGTCTTAAGTGGTGCTTGACATCATGGTAAGAACAGTTTATCTTTGACTTCTGCTATGAGAAATGGTCCTTGTTATATGAGTGACTATACAAACAGACTAACATGGTTTTGTCAAGCTGCAGAAAGGTGCTTTATTTTTTTTTTCCTCTCCCAGATTGCTGTCTGCTTTTAAATTATCCATTTAATGGAAGACTGTTAGCAACAAACCTTGACAGTGTATTAAGCATTCACGACCACCTAGATTTACAGTTTAAATGAAGTGACTACGTCACTCACAAAAAGCCTGTTAGTTTAGAAAAGCAGGTTTTCACTAGCTTTCATAAAACACGGCGCTGTTAATAAAATGCCTTCAGTCTGCAATGTAGTTGTTTAGGCAGAACAGTAACACAGAGACAGCTCTTTAAATTTATTTTCTAGATGGATGGATGATTTCTCTTTAAAAGACAGCATTGAAATAGTCACCATATAAGAAAAAAAAAGAAGTCACAAAACAGAGCCCCCCTTTCTGAAGGATTATCTGCCCAGGTCAAAATATAAACAATGCAAAAGTGCAAGGGCTTTGTTATGCATGAGGCCTATTGGCCATTTCAGAGCAGTCCTCTGTGTCACCAAGCGAGTTGATGACAGATGGTGAGACTGTCCTTGCGAATTTTTCACCTTAACGTGACAGGTTATATGGAAATGTCCTGTGATCACTGGGGATTCTCCAAATGTCCCTTGGTAATCAACATAAATGGGAATAATTTTTAATTTGGAGCCTGAAGCAGTTTTAAAGATTTGTCTTTATACTATTTCACAAGAACTATAAACAATGGATGAATACAATGCATTTCATGTTGTATTTATAATAATTAACCTTTAGTTGTTTAGTGAAGAAAGACAGTTTATAAGATAATTCCATAATGGAAGTAAAACTCTTAAAATCCTCAAGAAAAGAAAATTAATCAAAAGGAAACCTGGAACACTTTGCAATCTATATTCAGGAAATACATTCTCGTCCTCCTTGGCACCTCAACAAATTTTGATCAAGCATCTTTATATTCAGTCAGCTGCATTCAAAAAATAGAATTCTTCAATTCTGTGTTACTTTTCTTTTCAAAAGGAAAACATAATTTGTGAATCCACGGCCAAAGACTGTTCTGCTTAACTTATGCCTGATAACATCAGTAGGAGTACTTGACATACAAGATTCAGTTCTTTACAAACCTTACTGCTGCTCAGGGCTAGAACCACCATACATCAGAGAATGAGGCTGCTCAGCCCCCACCGGGGGAGGGAAAAACCAGACGACCTCTCCACCCACAGGCAAAACCCCTAGATCTCCACCCAGACCCTGTTTTGTGTGATACCAGCCGTGTTTGTCCCCTGCTCTCAGCCTGTGTCCTTACAAAAACAACATTTTGGAGAAGTGCAAGTGTTAGGTGGGAGCTGTGGTGGGACCCTGGGGAGGGCTGAGTACTACTGCCTCACCGGGAACTGAGGTAGGGAAAAAAAGAGCATCTAGTCTCTGTGGTAAACTGGTCCAAAGAGGATGAAAGTTTGGGAGGCTGAATGGGATGAAAGGCTGGGCTGAGGGAGAGTAGCTGGGTACACTCGCTAGCCCAAGAGTGTGCTTTGCCTACAGCAGCGGGCATCACAGGTTCTGATGGCACAAGGCCTTTCTGTTTTGGTTGTTGGCATAAGCATCGAGAGGCTATGCTGGTAAAGATCAGGGTACAGGGACACGATATTGTACGCCCTCCTTGGACCCCAACTTAGCAACTTTCAGTGACTGATGATCTGTTCTTTATTTTTCCTTGTGGCTGCTTCAAGTAGCCACTAGTTATGTTTGAAGAAAGGCCTGGGAAGACTTTTTTGCACAAAGCTTCTATTGTTAAGTGGAAAGTGTCATAATGATTGTACTGTGTGATTCCAGCTGAAATTTTAGACTCTGCACAGTACTCTAAGCTTAGGTTTTCATTTTGCTTTACTTTGTACTTAAGTTATCCTGATTATTGATTGAAAGGTGGTCTAAGAAAAGACTAGAGATCATGAGCTGAGATGTTTTGGTGCTCTGTAGATGACCAAACTGAACCAATCTAATATATTCAAGTAATTCTTCCCGATTTTCAGAGGTGCAAGATGTTCACACTTTGGATTGAATGAGAGTTTTCAGTTCTCAGTGACTTTGTCAACTGCACCGTTTCAGTTTTGTGTGCCCAACTCATTTATGTGCCTACCTGGTTTTCACAGTTTTAGCATCTAAAATGGATTTAGGCATTTGTCTAGCTCTCTAAAGCCATATACCTATGTATAGATAAATATAGATTTCTAGTCTGTAGTCGCAGATGGTTTAGATTCGGTAGAAAATCAATTCTGGGAATTTCAGGACACATTTTATCAGGTTTTATGTACAGAATTGATATCTGTTCAGAAATATAGTATATGAAGGAATGGTGCTTATTTATTTATTTATTTATGTGGAGGAGGGGAAAGAAGTTAGTTTTGACATTTTTTCCAGCCTACACTTTAATGAGAAAAAGTTTGCTGTCATTTCTTCTTTGTCAGCATCAGGTACTGTAATTTGCTCATGTAATACATTGTGGCCCAAAGGTATATTGCCAACCAACAGAGTGATTTCATAACAAAAGAATCAATAGCTCATTATTTTTAGACTCAGAATAGTTTGCATGTTGCTTTAGAGATTTCATGACATTTAGGAGATTATTTGCAAATTAAAACAATCTTTGGATCAATCCATTAAATTGTCAGTTAATCTTCTTAAATTACACTTTGTTTTAAGCTCCATGTAAAAAGAATATTAATTTTCCTTTTTTTTTTCCTCCGCAAAATATGGGGTAGAAATTTGAACTGGTTATCTAACTGGATGATGATGTTAGCTTCTGAGTAGTTGTTCTAGTACATCTCTCTAAAAAGTACCAACAGCAAAACAGTGGTAGGTATTAAAACTCATCTCCTAAATTTATTGGTCTGACAGTTCAAACACATGGTGCTGCAAGTTGAGCCCCCTTGAATCATCTTGCTGTAACTTCTGTTATGCAAGAACTGGGCTTGAATTAGCTTCCTCCTCCAAATTCTTTTTCAGGAGGTATACAGTGCAGAAAAACAAGTTAATAAGTCACTGAGAGAAGGACTGTGACTTTTGAGTCAAATTATACAAAAGTAACTTTTTTTAACATCAGGCTTTTTATTTAGTTATTTTTGAACTATTAAACATTCCCCTATGCAAAGGCCACCTTGTGCAGCCCATCCTTCCTCCTCCCATTGTGCTGCCTGGCTTGAAGGCTGGGCATCCAAGTTTATGATAGGCCTCCAGTTAAGTAGTGATTAAAGCTCCTTTGTGCACAAGCAGATCACTGTGCTTGCGCCAACTTCCCCTAAAGCCACTTTTCCATGGTAAGGCCACTTTTTCCTGGCATATACCCACAGCTATGCTCCCAGGACGCTCGCCTCCTGGGCCCGCTCTTCTTGGGGAGTGGAACAGCAGCTGCAGAGCTGCCTCTGCTTTTCCAGTTGCTGCATTGCCCCTTAACTTGTCAGCAAAGTAGTTGCTCTGTGTCTTCATTTACCGTAGCAGCCCCCTGTGATGTCCAGGGACCTTCCCCAGCCCTCCTGGCAGCCCGGTTCCTGACTTCAGCCCTCTGCTCTTGCACAGAAGGGAGCAGGGAGATTTTCTTCTGATGAGGTTACTTGTTGATTAGTCTACAGGTTTTGTGGCAGCATATAAACCAGGGGAATACGGCTACATTTGCTCATATTTCTGTCGTTCCAGCATCTTTGGGCAGTAGCTGGGGAAATACACTCAAGAACAAGTGCTGGAAGGGTTTTTAGCCCAGATTTCCCTCTTGTTTTAGATATCCATCACTATGAGTTTCACTGGCCTGAATTTCCATGGAAAGCAAACTTAGAACTAGTAAGTGAACTTTTTTTCTTGCAAAAACCACATTTTGCAGAAAACAGTTTCAGAGCATGCATATGGCAATGTTCCTGCTGCGGGGGTTTCTGCCTGATCTAGCTGGAAAATAGACAGAGCACCCTGGTTAGACTAACTGTAGCTAACCAGTGTCACCTGACTAGAAACTACAGAATGCTTTCAGCTTAGACAGGATTGATCCATTGTGTAAAAAATAATGGCACAAGTGTGCCAATGAGTAATGACAAATAACAAATCCATCAGAAAATATCCCAATAATGCATGGATTCTTTGGACAGAATAAAAAGCTACGTTTTCTTGGCATCTTTACTAGACTCTTTTGCCTTGGCTCCACATGCTTTGCTATTTATTTACGTATCTGTTTTACTAGGAATGGTCATCTAATCGTGTGACACCAGAGACAAAATCATGACTATGTGGATGTCCATGGCAAAACCTTGGCAATTTGATTTCATCTTTCTTGATCAACATGCTCAATCAGTTTGCTCCCTCAGAAAGTTTTTATGCACTTCAGTTTTGACACTTGCTGTATTTTCTATCAGTATGGTAAAACTTGATTTCTTCAACCACTGAAACTGCTCAAATGCACTCTTATGTCCTAGATAACTTCTGACCACCTATGTTAGAAATGCAAATCAGATTTAGTTCACAAGAATGCTCAGTCCCACAAAGGCACTATAAATACAGTCTTCTCCCTCTTGATACTGCCCTAATGCAAATAATTATGACATACAATAACACAAGCAGACTTATGGACAAAAGCTAACATTTTGTCCTCCAAAGTCTGAGTGACTTGAAAAAATGTCATTGTGCTGCTCTTTAAATGTACCCTACTGAGTCAGTGTACTGGGGTCTGTGTTTATTCTATGTTTATCCCACTAAATTTCCAGTATTTAAAACTGTCACATTCTTTTAGAATACTTTTTGTTCGAAATAATTTCTAATGTATTCAGAGTTGAAAACATCTTTAAATGGGTTTGTGATAAGCACACAAGGGAATACAAATATATGAGTTCTGCTGTTAATGTTATTTATTATTTGTAGTGTGGCAGAACTGGTGATTCACTAAAGTGCTAGGAGGTGTATATCACAGAAATGAAGCATCCCGAAGAATCTGTAGCTCTCATTCCTCCCTTGCTGATCCCAGTATGACTTGCTGGAATGACAGTTTGCTAGATGGAATCGGTACCCCAAATGCTGCTTTTCCTAAATTGAAGGCCTGCGGCTTTTCTGCAGGTATTAAATAACTTAACTTCTCTATTTTAACTATGAATATATTAATTTTTAAGGCAGGCCTCTCAAAATTAGATGCTTAAAGCATGAGACTTGACTGTCTCAAATATTAATACAGAGGGACTAATTCTCTGAACTGTCCTGTGCTTGTGACCTCCATGAAGCTGCTCCCTTATGTGGCAGCCACAAATTTGTCTGACACTAGCTGGACATCTCAAGAGCTAAAAGCAGAAGCCCTTCAGCCTGGGCTGAAGTTCAGGAATAAAGCTTTAAGGAGGCTTCAGTCTTTTATGGCCTGGGGTCAACACAACAGTTATAAGATATTAACTAGAGGGTGACTGGTGGTAATTTTTTCCTTGTTGCTACTCTCTGCTTCCACTATGCTGCTCTGGAGGTGAAGGAAAAAAGGAAGCCAGTCTGAGCATGGTTCTAACAGCATGCCCATGTCACCATCTATGCCAACTTAAGACATAGAAAAGCCCAATTTGTAACTCAAAAGTGATGTCATTTTCACCCTTGTGTGCAGGCAGAATGGCAATGCCGGAAAAGGAAGGGAGTTCTTTGTCATAGAATCATGGAATGGTTTGGGTTGGAAGAGACCTTAAAGATCATCTAGTTCAACCCCCCTGCCATGGGCAGGGACACCCTCCACTAGATCAGGTTGCCCAAAGCCCCATCCAACCTGGCCTTGAACACTTCCAGGGATGGGGCCTCCACAACCTCTCTGGGCAACCTGTTCCAATGTCTCACCACCCTCATCGTAAAAAAATTCTTCCTTATGTCCAATATAAATCTACCCTCTTTTATTTTAAAACCATTGCCCCTTGTCTGTCACTACAGGCCTTGGTTCAAACTCCATCTCCATCTTTCTTACAAGACCCCTTTATATATTGAAAGGCCACGGTAATGTCTCCCCAGAGCCTTCTCTTCTCCAGACTGAACAATCCCAACTCTATCAGCCTTTCTTCATAGGAGAGATGTTCCAGCCCTCTGATCATTTTTGTGGCCCTCCTCTGGACCCACTTTAACAGCTCCATGTCTTGTACTGAGGTCCCCAGAGCTGGATGCAGTATTCCAGGTGGGGTCTCACAAGAGCAGAGTAGAGGGGCAGAATCACCTCCCTCAATCTGCTGGTCACACTTTTTTTTATGCAGCCTAAGATATGGTTGGCTTTCTGGGCTGCAAGTGCACTCTGCCAGCTTGTGTCCAGCTTTTAATCCACCAGGATCCCCAGGTCCTTCTTCACAGGGCTGCTCTCAGTCAATTCATACCCTAGTCTGTACTACTACTGGGGATTGCCCCAACCTAGGTGCAGGATCTTGCATGTGGCCTTGTTGAACCTCATAAGCTTTGTATCAGGAAAACTCAGCTGTTGGTGAGCTATGCTTGTTCTGCAACGTAGCTGAAGAGCTGGGTTCATTGTAGCCTGCCAGGATTTCCCCTGTTCCTTCTTTCCACTCAGTATTTCTCAGTGTCTTTCAAAGCCCAGGTGCTCTGAGTGTCAGAGTGGCAGTGTAAGCAAATTTGTGCCTGATGGGTGTAACCATAAAAGTGGTGCACGTATCTCCTCCTACAGGGAGAGCAGAAGAAAAGGCTGCCCAGGCTGAACTCTCTCTGCAACACCCACAACTAGCAACTTGTATTTGTTTTTTAAATTGAAAATGAAGGATGCTTATTCCTAGAACGTCTTTTAACAGAGAAAATAGCAGAACAGTGTAATTTTGAGGAGACAGAGGTGGGAAGAGCAACAGGATGCCTACCTTGACAGTAGACCTTGGTGCTCTGATGAAAGCCTTTCCTTTTCTCCTGCTGCTCCTTTGCTGCTTGCTGTTGATACATCCATGTAATATGATGTGGGATGCCATGGTTGTGTCCTGAGAGAAGTGCAGGCTTCCAAAAGCTAATTGGTTTGAGTGCAGTGTTGTGCAAGTGTTCCTAGGGTATTTCTGGTTCTGGACCTAGTTTGGTTAATGCTACCTCTGTATATCACAGTTTGGATGTGCCCAGAATTATCAGTTTAGCACTTGTCAGAGAAAAGATTGTTAGTTGCTTTTCTTCTGCTCCAATTTTCTAGGGAGAGAAGAGGGAAGGACTGAGACAGTGGTGCAATCTACTGCTGTCTCCTCTTCTTGTTTGTTCCTGCCCGTGGTAGGGCAGAATTGGTGAGTTGTGAACTAAATTCCTGATTGGTACATACCACTCTCATGAGGCTGTCTGCAAGTACTGTTTTTCACAACCCTGATTTCCCACAGTACTTAAAAATTTCTGCTGAAATATTAAAATTATGGGAATAAATCTTTTTCTGTTAAAAAAAAAGGGAGAAAAAAAAAAAGAAAAAGCATGGAGGTCAACCATTTCCAATGTAAACTCCCCTCTTCTCTCTTCACCCGCTGAATGTTTATGATAAATTGAGTGCATCTTATCTGTGACTTGCTTACATAATGAGGTTGGTCTTTATTATAACATTGCTGCTCTCTCTAGAAGGAGAAAGGGTGAGCTTAGGTTTTAGATCTTTTGTAATTACAGGAAAATATGCAACTAAGTCATGTTCTCCTCACAGGATTCTCAAAGCTTTTCTGTTTGATCCTTCTTACTATTTTAAGAAGAAGGTGTTTGGAAATGTCTGTGCTTTTTTATTTTATTTTTTTTATCGCTCTGATGCTTTAATGATGCACATTGTGCAACTGTGTTGAATGCATGATTGATGCCATCCCTACCTGCCTAGAAAGATAATGATAAAATATCTTAGGGAGTATTTTCTCCAAGTGATGCATACATGGAATTCCCATTAATGTTAATGTGACTTGTGCAAATCCACCCAGTGAATGAAGACAAGGCTGAAGATGTGATAGTTATATTAAGGCTTATGTCTTTCATGGCAGGCAGACTTCTAAGTGGCAGGCAGGTTTCTTTGAATTTAACAGAAAGCCATGCTAAAAAATGCCAGTTCTGTATGATGTGCAGATATATTGCCGTTAAATTTTATGCCCAAATCTTATAGCTGTAGCTGATCTTACTAAAGAAATAGGCTTCTATTAAGTATCTTCCACTAACTAGGTTCCATAATTCCAGCATGATGGCTGAAACTCAACAAAGGATTTTAATAAATTGGCATAAGCTGAAAATGACGAAAGATGAAATTCAAAACATACCACAAAATTATTCTTTCTGAAGGAAGCAGTGAGGATGAATTGAACACCCAGGGCAGTATTGAAAAGGCCCTGAATCTACATTCCTCCTCTATTTTCGTTTGCCAGCAAGAATCTAGTGTGAACATGTGTGCAGCTTGGCATGTCGGTGGAGGTCCAATGTTTGCACTTACAACATCTGGCACAAATTCTTTACAAGTGAAGAGGCAGGTTTTGTCATTCTGTCACCTACTGTCCGTGAGCTTCATTACCAATAGTGTGATTGTTTGCACTGATCAGGTAAAGGCAAACACACAGATTTTGAGCAGTTCTGGGGAATTTCACAGTTTACAACATTAAAACGGGCATACCATTTTACGGTTGTTATTACTTTTCCTGAGGTGGTGTTGAACTCTTGCTCAGCATTCAGTCATGAATGGATGAAAGTCTTGACAGGTTGTAGGAACTATTTTTAAAAGCCAGCCATGCCAAAATGTTTAAAATTAAGATATTTGGTTGTATTTAGAAACCTTAAAAAGGTGCTTTGATTTTTATGTCTGACACTCAGCTGCCCTTCAGGTTAGAAGAGAGAAAACTCTCTATTAAAATGGTCTTTTAAAATTGTTCTGGTAAAGAGGACAGAAACACTGGGGCCTTGAACACATTCTTACAAAAGAACATGTTATGGGAAAACCTCCCACAACCATGGCAGGTCAGATGAGCACTAAGGAAAAATGTCTGCCAACTGAGAAATATTTTGTCATAAACGTTCTTCTAAGTGGTACATGTTGGATTCTGCTCTTAAAAGCTGTTGGAGAATTAAGACTTATTAATACAGAGCTCCAGCCTCTGAAATTGGATGTAATTGTGCTTTTGCAGACCTTGCTGTGAGGGCTGAAGGAGTTCACGGAGGCTGAGAGGATTCTACGGCTATGCCTGCCCCAGTAGACAGAGCAGAGCCAGGGCAGGGGCTTCAGCGCCAGCCCGCGAGTGTCCATCGTGTTTGGTTATTAACACTTGTGCTTGGCACAATTCAGGATTGTGCCAAATAGCATTTTCTGAGACAAAGCCTTGGCATGTTTTGGGTAATAACACAAGTTAGGGGCTGCTCTCAGTAGGCAGGTTGGATTAGACCACATTGTTTTGGGGCGGAAGAAAGAGAGTTTAGCCAGATGGCCGTGAGCCATTAAGATATTTGCCTTTAGGGTTCCCTAGTCAGTTTTATTTATCACTGTTAGACATCACCTGTAATGTATCATATGTTTGTAGCAGTGGGACGTCTGTTAGTAACTAAGACAAAAATATCCTGATTCCTTTGAAGCTTTTACATGCATTGACCCAAATCACTCATTTTTTCAAGGACTTTGTAAAAAAAACCCCAACATATGAATTAAATCAATTTGGGATCTCATCTCTCAAGTGTTCAACTGATAGTCTGTCGGCTAATCCTGGTTGCTCTCTTTCCCAGGGCACCTTGGAGACGCACAGGAGCTTGCTCCAGGCTAAATTAATTATTCTAGTGACAGTGGCAGCGGCAGGATCCCAGCTGCCTTCTTTTCTGGCCACATGATAGCAGTAGGGCTCCAAGAAAAAGGGCCACAGGCTCCATGTATTAATCTAGTAGTGGGGACCCACTCCTGACTGTACTTGTACTTGAGTCAGCCCTTGACCATAGACAATATGGTGCATGGGAGGTCCATGCATAAGTCCCAGAAAGCACTGGGCCTACTGCATTTATGATTAGGTCTACCTGCATTATGTCTGCTGATATTTGCAGAGAAAGAAGTGGCCCATTCAGCCAGAAGAGCTACGTGCCATTCCTGTAGAATGTAGAACATGTCCTTGACTACTGTCCAAGTGTCCTTTTTTTCCTTTTGAGCTCATTAACTCAAGAGCAAATATTTGATTCTAGGGTGTCTGGGTGTGTTGATCTTTCCTGTGTGACCTGCTGTTTGGACCAGAGAGGTGAAGATTTGACCCTGGAAGTCATTCACAGAAGTTCCTAGTTTAATACATGTATAAGCACTTAATTCCAAATTGATGCTCAGCTATTGCCTAACCCTGTTGGTGCCCCGGGAGCATTGGCATGAGACTTCAGCCAGAGAATTCCTAGTGACCTTCATTTCTGTTGCTTGGCACGGTCTCTTTCAAGCAGGGCACCTGAAAATGCCAAACTGCTCGCTGCCTAGACCACAGCAAGATTCACAAACCACAGGTGTGTTTTTCTGATCTTCCTGGCAAGTTCTTATACAATAAAATATTTCAGGATGTCTTTACCAACTTGGGTCACAAACAAAACCCAATGACCCGTCTCAAATGCTCAACAGCCCAGTGCATGGAGCACTCATGCATAATACACAGGCTCATTTTCTTCTCCTGCTTGCTTTGGAACACAGATTTGAAGCCACATCTTACCCTCCCAACACAAAATCTTCTACCAGATCAAGAATGCACCAGCTATCACACAATAGCATGCTCTAAGATGAATCCCTTATCCCCTTTTGGTGAAGCTAATCTACTTAATACAAAATACTTAAAATATTCATAGTAAATATTCAGACTCTATAGCTTAATGACTACGGCTGTTGCCTGGAAGACTGTATTTCTAATCACTGTCCTAATGAATAAACATCGGAGATTTACAGATAGTGGACAATGCCAAAGAGAAAGTACTGCTTTCAGAGTAGGGTGCATTATCTGTGATTATTTAGCCAAGAAATTACAGCTTCCTTCAGCTCCATGGGGGCAAATTTTGACCGGAGAGACTCCTGTCTCTGGGAGGAAATTATACTTGCAGTGCAGAGATACCATAGTGATAGCATTCTATACAAAAATAAAAAAGAGCCTGAGACAAATTCTTTAACCCAGTCTCGGTATTGTTGTAGCCTACAGGAAAGATCTTCAACTGAAATTGCAAAGTTAGACTGACAGTGGTGCTTTTGGATGATTGCTCCTATTCATCAGACTTCCAGTCCTTAGTGAAATCAGGATGAAGAGAGTTACATTGTTTTTTCTGTAGTGTAGGCTTGGAAAAAAAGATAATGTTGTCCTATTCATTTATTATCAAATTTGAACAGTTTGCTTTTGAAATGCTGAGTTACCCCAGCTGAACTCTCCTTTTTAGACAGTAACTAGTTGAGATTGCCTTCCACGGGACTTTAAAATCAATACAGAGAATGAGAGATAGATGGGAAAATGTGCATTAAACCATTAATTTAATCTTCATCTTCAAGTCATTATGCTAAAAAAAATCATCAAGATTCTGATAAATTGGACTTTTTTTTTTTTCCTACGACCCACTTAGAAATCCAGAAGTCATAAAGTTTTGCCTTGTCACAAGCTATAAGTTATGGTGGTACAGCAATATTTTTTACTGTCCAGATAAAAAAGGAAATTACTAACTCCATCCTTGCCTGGTGATGCAGTTAGCTGCCTGAGGTCTCAGTGGTTTCACTTCATTTAACATGAGGAAGTATAAAACTGACATATAAAAATTCCCTTGAGCGATCATTCATAATTGTTAAAAAAAACTTTTTGTAAGGTTTTCTGATCTATCCACACATTGATTTTTAAGCAGCAAGCATCATTTTTTACAAACAAAAGGTTCTTTCACATTTTTTACATATCTTTCTATTTTGGTTTTCCTTTGTTTGTATTTTGATACTGTATTTAAATTTATCCTCTGAGATTACCAAATGTTGAGATTTTGAGAATTTTCTGCCTTCTCCAGGTATTGCTGGAATTGCTAACTTTGCTAATGTGGCTTTCTTGCTTTTTTTTTCAATAAAAACATCCAGACTTTTTAGCAAAGTTACCATTGCTGGTATTTTATGAATCCAGTCTCCCAAATTCAGTAAGGGAGAAGACTTTAGGGCTTTTCAGAAGGAATTCTTGTAAACAGACCACATAGGTTTCCAATCTGTAATTATGGAGCTTACAAGCCTCATGCTTTGAATATTCAATTTCTCCAGGTAGGCTATATTTACAGGAAATGTTGATCATACCATGGTGGTTGGAATTCACATATGTAAGGCATTTGGAGTGACTGCAAGTATATTAAGACAAATGTGCAAATAGTAATGATTAGTATGAAGCACTGAAGTCAGTACCATCTTCCATGCAGTCCTGAATGTGTAAGATCTGAGTGATATCAGTGCCATGAAGGAGAACGGGAATGTTCTTGGTAAAACAGAAATGCATGGTTTTGAAAGATACAACTGAAGGTTTGTGGAGCCCAAATTCTTTTTTCTTCGAACTAGTTAGCAGGTAACTTATACTGCGGCTACTGATCATCTTAGTCAGAGTAAAACAGTGATGAGAGTGACCAAATACCAAAGAACACTTGACACAAGTGTGCTTACAGATGCATTAGATGTGGGGGAAGTCAGTAATGGAAGATTTGGTTTTCAAGCTTTTGTGAGGAAGCTGTAAATAAAGGCAAGTTCTAAATAGAGGTCATTTAAAAAAAACTGAGAATGATAACTGTTATTTGTTTATAATGAGGTATTAAATTAGACTGACCAATTCATAGTGTTCTCAGAGAAACTGTATATGCACTTTTAAACTTTATGCTATTGCAGCAATGTGAAATCATCAAAATCTCAGCTTTTAAGTGGGAAAAAAAAATTTTCCCTTCATGGTTGTATAGAAGAAGCTGGAAAATGGGACCCCAGAAGGCTTAAGATAGAAAAGTGAGTCATGAGACATAAAAAAGTTAAAAATATAATTCTATTGATTTTTATAGCAACCTCTTAGCTCTTTGATGTCTGTCTGAAAATCTATGAACAGTTGTCACAGAGAGACCTTGCTGATGGCATCCAGTGCCTCTCAGCAACTAAGTTTGGTGGGAAGAGCCTCTCAATTGAATGTCATGGTAGCAGATTACTTCATCTCATCCCTTTCTCTATATCTGTGGTTTCCATGGAAGAAAAATTAATCTGCACAGGACCTGAGTGAATTAACATAGCATATGCCACTGTTACCATTTAGGATATGATAGACTGTATGTCTTTTTAATTTCCTAGAAGTTAAATGCTGGTTACTTGGGCAGTCAGTGCGAGACAAAGGAACCTGTGAAAGACTTCAGCCCCTCTGCACTAGACACCTGACTTAGGCTGGGATGAATTACCCTCGAGATTTAGCCATCCTTCCTCACTGGATGGTACTGCAACCAGGACAACTAGGTCAGGCACGCTGTATCTGTTTTAGGTGCATTGTGTCAGGTGAGAGCCCTAATTACAGTCCATTAAGCTTTATCCACCACTAATCACAGTAGAAGGAAATTCCTCATGTGACTTCTGTGAAGCTAAATGCACAATGTCATGACTTGACTGCCTAATTCCAAGTTCCTGTGCCAGCATAGGGGGCACTATGGGTATCAAAGGACAGTTTTATTCCACAAGGACAAAACTGTATATCTTTCCCTAGTCAGAAACAAATGATTACTTTCAATTGAACTCTTCTGGTAAATCCCAGATTGTCATGCTGAAGTAGATACCGACTAGGAAGCTGCCAGCCCACAGGCTGAAAAAGGACAACATTACAAGCAAATGAAAACAAAGTCTTACAAAAAGGGAGCCAGGCAATCTTGGGGTGGGATGCCTATTAGTTCCGCCTGCAGCTAACAAATACAAACAGCACACAAAAGACCTACTCACATTGATTATCTGTTTCAGGTGTTTGGGTGAGTAGCTTGCAACTGCATGATATGACCATGACTTATATAAAAATCTCTACATACATTCTTGCAAGCATGATATGATATCCAGAGATCATATTTAATGAAGTACCATAGATTTTCTCAGGAGGCTCTTTTGTGTCTGGAGATGATAAAATACTCAGGGTCTTGCAGATGGCTCCCGTTCAGAGGAGCAATTGATAATTGAGTCCATGTAGTTATCAAGGACAATCGACGCTATGTTTTCCTGAATCAGTAGGCACCAAACAGAAAGAGAACAGCTCTTTGCTCATAGCTTCAAGCCCCATTCACGCTGGGCTTGCTGTTTCCTTGAGCTTTATTTCAAGTGTTGGTTCTAGCTGTAACCTTGGCATTTCTAACCCATTCGTGAGAGTGCTGGGGGTGTGTGACAGCTTGCGCCTCCCACTGCTATTTCTGTAGCATTAATCAGACATCTCTGCATTATGGATTTGGGAAATATCTGTAAATTCTTAGTACTTGCATTGACCACAAAGGCAGGAACTGGACAGGTTCCACACTTACTGGAACTTGCACTCACATAAATGTTTTCAGGTCTGGGATTTCACTGTCTTTATACTCCTACATATGCATATCTTGTGTGTGCCTGAACTGTAATTTTTGAGACAATGCCCCTCCAAACTTCTTCCATGTGCGTATACGCTTTCCCCATGGTAAAGACTAAGATTCTACTCCTGTTGTATAAAGTGAAAAAGTTTTCACTAGATAAACTCTATCTTTAAAATTGGATTAAAGATAAAATGATCAGTGGTGGAACTTAGCTGCCAGATTCTTCCTGTCAGCTACAGCTTATGTGACATAGCCTGGTGGGCGCCAGGCCCTAGGAGTCTGGGTCCTGCCTGTTTCATTAAGCAGTATGAAGCCGGCTGTCAGCTATTAGCATGCAGAATATTAGCAGCACCATACCTGTCAAAGAGGAAAAAAGGGCCTCCATACAGCTATATCACTGTAATCCACTCATCAGTTTATTGAACTGAAGCTTGACAGGGGGTTTCTCAAACGTGTGTGATGCCCCATGCTGTTAAGAGTTTTGTATTTTGATCTCAGATTATGCTGAAAGATTTGTGCTAGCTCCCTTTTGGTTATGTATCTGAAGTTGTTCAAAGGCAAAAGTTATTTCTTCCAGAACTGAGTGTAATTTGCACTCACCATGTTGCCCCAGAGACACCCGTTTCATGGTTTGGGGCATTGGAGGTGGATATAAATTCATCCTTCCATTTTGCTGAGTGTGTCACCAGAGGCATCCCCTGCAATCCTGTGGTTCTCCTGCTGTTGGCTTTCAAATCCGGGCCTTGGCCACTTTGTGTCTGGCCACAGTGCAGTGAAATCTGGCTACAGCAAAGCTGAGGAATGAGGCCAAGATGTGGATTAGGGAGGTTCCAGTTGATGACAGGCTGTTGTACGTGTTTTACAGAGGTGAGATGGTTTTGTGATAAGAAAGGTTTGCATCTGAGAATTAAATGAAATGTGCAAGAGTGAAGATATACTTTGGTATCTTTCTGGCAGCTTCGGTGCCATTCAATCCCCCCCTTTCCAGCCTCCCTCCATCTCTGTCCTTTGTAAACTGTTGGCTGAAGATCGTAGAGCTCTCAAGAGGTCTTGGCAGACGTTAAAGCTGCTTGAATGCCTGGTCAGATTTCTGTGTGGAAATCTGGAAGGTTGGCAAGGGACAGTTTTGTGGATATTCTCTTTTTTCACTCCATTTAATGGCCCAGAACACAGTAGCACCATAAATGCATAGAGGTCATGCAAAAGTGGCTTTATGTAGCCTCAGAGTTCAAATTTCTCATCTTCCATGTCCATGGTTCACATTTGTGGTTCTCACCTCCTGCGTCTGGGTGCTTGGACAGTGTTCTGTCTCCTTTGAGAGACTGTAAATGTAATTTGCAGCCTTCTTGAACCTTCTTGTACATAGCTGACAGATCTCTTCCGGCCCTTGTGTAGTTCATTAGAAAACATGAAATTTACTCAGGAATTCTAAAATGTGGGAAGTTGGGCCTCACATATTCTACTAAATAATATATGCCTGGCTCTAGTGGTTGGCTAAAAACCCAGATAGCTATCATGGGGGAGATCCTTATGGATCATGCTAGTAGAATATAGATTCAACATTTCCTTCAGGTTCTTGAAATTGAAATGTTTACTTGTAATTGGTGGAGCTATCAACCCTTAGTAAGATTCTGGTCAGTATAAAAGGCTGAGCCTTATTTTACACTATAAATTGCAAGTTTGCTGGGATAGAAATCTTAACTTATGTGTTGTTAATCTACATTCTATAAACTTTATTTACTATGTCAACATGTTTTTCAATCTTAACTTTTTTTTTTTTTTCTCCTGTAGTTTTATTCCAAATAATTTGGAGAAGTATGTATGTAAGGATATACAGAATCTATATATGTATGGTTCTATAGGCAGGGAGCTGGATTTACTAAATGTTTGTTAAAATCTGTAATTTTTATTAGTAAGGACTGAGGATTCTGTAACTTTCCTGCACAGCAAACTTAGAGCTTGAGCAAGAAACTGTCTGAAAACCTGATATACAAGTGGGTGAAACTTGAGTTCTTCCAAAAAACGGCCTCCAAAATTTTCCCCAAGATGTCTGGCAGGAACACTGTAATGAAAATCATCAGATTTGGCATCTGTGACATCTTAACTTTGTGGGATACCAAGGAGAGCCACTGAAACACAATTTTTCCAAAGTAAAGAATGCACCCACTGAAAGGCTTTTTAGAAGTAAATTTCCTTTCATCTTTATTTTGAAACTCATTATTTTCTAGGATATGATATTTTGTGACAAGTAGCTGAGATGCTGTGATAATATGACAACAGTAGTCCAATGTTCTGGCAAACTAGCAAAAGCAAAGATGCAAAGATGTCAAAAATTAAGCCCAGTTGTAAAGTGAATTTCCACATTTTTGTTGTACAATATACTTGGGTGTACATGTCAGGTAATCAGTAAGAACAAAATCAAATATTGGAATTTGGACTCTCTGCAAGGTGACCACGTGGAGGCCAATGAGCCAGCCACTAGAACCATTTACCGTTGGTCTACCGCGTGTGAGATTTTAATGTTGAATCCCTCAGAACTGCAGTTCTTGGTGTGAGTTCCAGCCTGAATGGAGTCAGAACCAGTCTTTGTTAAACTATAAATTTACACATTTGGAAAAGCTGTTTTGTTGTGTGAATATAAACACTTATGAAAGGGACTGTGAGGTGGGTTCGATCTTTTATAATATGAGGAGCTGGCAGACCTCAGCATGTTCTGCAGTTAATATAGGGGGACATCCACGTCATTTCAAGATTCAAAATCACATTCAGGTTCAGCTAGACAAGAAAATGTTAGATTTGCCCATATTCAGTACAAGTATTTCTGTGTAATTTTATGTACCTTGGCCTTCATCAGCATTTCTATCTATGTACATGTCTCACCTAAAGATTTTTCTGTTTCAAAGCAAGCCAGAGCAAAGCACTGCAAAGGTATCTCTGTGACAATTGCACACAAAGTCCACAAATTAAAAATCTTTTTAAGAAGAAAAGTAACCTGAACATGAGTTTCTCTGCAGAAGGATTTTTTATTACTCTTAATGTCCAAAGGCAGTAGTTCACATTATGAACTAATGGCCTGTGAAATGTCATTTAAAAATAAAAGATGTGTTTGAGTCAGAGGAATAACAACATTTTTGACTGTCCTATGTTTTTTCCCCAATGTTTTGAAAGTCATTTAATTTTTTCTTCTATTTTCTTTTTTTTTAACAAAGATACTTGATCTCAGGCTAAAAAAGGACAGACTTAATTACAGACCATAGCTTTTTTGTCTCAATTTGCACAATTTTGACAACAGTGCTTTAAATGCAGGGACACTAGCACAGCTTAATTGAAATTCTGATGATGTTTTTTGCACTAATTGATACCCATGTTGGCAGACTGAGCTCAGCGACCCAGGAATGAATGGACAGGAAGAATAAGACTATCAGCTTAGCCTTGCAGGTGGTCTTTCCTGATCAAGATTAAAGAACATTGGCAGGGCACTGCAGGAGAGCCAGCACCGTTGATACCTGATGCTATTCTCATTTCGTATTTAAGCACAGGATTTCAGTGTTCAGGCTGAGAATTTCAGTCTGACTCCATTTGTAGTAGTAATAATAATAATAATACCTAAAAAAACCTGAGAAATGACTTGATTACACTGTGTAAGGAGGTTGGCAAAGAGAAAATACTGGGTACAAAACAGGCCTTTAATCTGGCAGAAAAAAGGATAGGTGAGAACTAATGATTTGGCTTGGGTTTAGCATGAATTCAGATTAGTACGAGATACAGATTAATAACAGGGTAGAAGTAGGGTGTTAATAAGCTCTGGAACAAACTTCCAAGTATATGTTAGATTCTGCGTCCTTGGAAGTCCTCAGATAGCTGTCTAACAGAGGGTCTTGGGCTCAGCACAAATAAAACTGGCAGGATAAACCACGGCCTACAATATACAGATCAGACTAGTCAGTTCTGTCCCTTAAAGGCTATTAATCCTGTTAATACTTACTTCTTACAAAGAATTTAAGAAAGCAGATCAGTAGCAGTATTCCCGTTGTACAGATATGGGGACTGTATCTCAGGGAGGTTAAATCACTTGTCATAAGACATTTAAGAAGCCAATGGCAGAAAGAATAATACACAGCCTGCTTGTCAAATTCTGCCTTATCAACTGGACACAGTGATCTGCGGAAAAAAACTCACAGATACAGTTAATTTCATTTCATATTTAAAAAAAACAAAGGAAGGGAATAATATTTGGCAATTGAAAACAAAAAATAACGGAACATTAGATTAGACTAGCATAATGATCTCTTCTCCTCATGCCTCTAGGATACACATAGGACTCTCTTAAGGGTAAGTTAGTAGGTGAAGAAATATAGCCCAAACCTTATTTCAGTAACTTCAGAAGCCTCCCTATAGAAAGCCATTTTTAAAGGCAATCTTATCCCATTTGGCAAATGTTTGCATGAGGAACTTCTATTTATTTTTTAAATTAAAGAGCATAACAATTAAGTGGCCTAGGGTTAGGGCAGCAACTGCAGCAGTTTACTTGATAGGAAGAGGCTTTGTTGGAACTGCGGGGTTGAAAAAGCTGACAGGGCACTTAATCTGGCTTCGTGATAATTGAAAATGAGATGGCCTATTGGCCTGGGATGTGCATTTGGTTTTTATGGAGCTGCACCAAATCGGATCTTAAGGTGGAAACCTATAAATGGCTTTTGTACATCTGTGCCAGACTATTTCTTGCTGCTTTTCATTTCATAAGGTAGAGCAAGAACCAGTATAAACCCCGTCCTGAAACCTGGCAAATTTCTATTGGTGACAGACTATACAAGAGTATGTAAACAGAGGGGGACAAGATAATAAAAAAATACATAAGCATTTTGAAATATTGCAATATTGTGGTTTATATTAAGTTAAATATCTCTATTGCACAGTGTAGACAACTGCCAAGATTTTGTGCGTGACAGGCTGTGCCAACATTTAAATTCAGATGCTCCAAAATCCTGGGAGGAGGAGGGGAAAAAAAAAAGACATTTTAAATGAATAGATAGTACAGCCTGTCCTCCATAACATAGTGAAATATTCTCTGGTAACTAAATGTGATCAGCTAGCAGTTCTGAATGCACTATCACATTCATCCCTGATGTTTATTAATATTATATTTCTAGGGCAATAAATCCAGGTTATTGTTAAAATGATATTGTTCGCATGAACTAAGGTTCATTGACCTAGAATTAGGTTTAAGAATAAGCTCTTTTCCTAAGACTGAGTGTCTTGCACACACGTAGGCTGATGTACATTTTCACAAAGGTGCATTGGTATAAATTTGAATTTAAATATCTCTACCGTACCTGCTGATCATAGATAGCTGCACTCTTTTTAAACACAATTAAATCCCATTGTTATCAATTGTCTGCAGCTTGAAGAGCTCACAGTAAGGCACAGCTCTTTCAGAGCTGAGCAGATACTACTTATGCTTAGTTTGCTTTTTCTGGTAGGTTGGGAATGGTCACAGAGGAGGGTTTGCTTTGCTCCTGGGTCTGCACATGTCAGCAGAAGGGTGAGCTTGAGACACCAGTAGAAGTGTCACTGGCAGGAGAAGAGAAAACTGGGAGCATGTTTGGATCAGCTGGAGTCCTCCCCATAGGATCTAAGAAAGGCAGAGTGAAATGAGAGCCTGTAGTTCTCCTGCAGCCTTGTTGGAAGAGTTATTTGTCTGAAGGGTTGGCCAGCTGGGCATTTGCCCATGATATAAAGCAGAGGATCAGAGAAAGAAGGAATGTCTAGAGGAATATAGTCAGGATTTAGGAAGTTTCTTGAGCGTTCATATTCTGTAGTTTGTATGCTGCAGTCAAGCTTATCGTGTAGGACAATAGCAATGCGATTAAGTCACGTGAATATTTGATTACAATTAGAATGGATTCATTCTACTTTTCGTGTCTAAAAAAATGCTGCCGCCTTCCTTTCTTGTGGGTGGGTGCTGTTTTCATTTAAATTTAGAAGGTGCAAGAACATGCAAATGCAGCAGCACAATCATATCATCATTTTGATTCAAAAGTCAATGGCCCTCTGAGAACCATACAGTAGCTCATACATCAACAGGATGGCGAACAGGAATATAGAGCGTGCTGGTGGGATATTACACATGCTGAGCCTGATTCTCCTCTCATGTACGCTGTTAAAACACAGGAGTAACAGCGCTGAAATCAACACCGTTATACCGGTGCATGTGAAGGAAGAGTTAGGCTTTCTATGTGTCAAATTCTTTGATCATCTCAGTCTGGAAAGGAGAGCCATCTAAAATGCTTTGGAAGCTACATTCACCTAAAATGCTCAGCTGAACCAGAGCTTCAAAAATGATATTTTCTTGTGTTCTTTGAAGCACTTAGTCAGCTAAATCATTTGAAATACATTATTACAGAGGCAGTCAGTGTCACCGCCAGAGCCCACGTTCCTTTAGAACATCCATTACCAACCTTGTTTTGAGTATTTTCCATAGTAACTCAACCATTTTAATTTGCTTTGGACTGAGGCACAGCAAGTTTGCAGCCTTTGTAAATTCCCATTAAAAATGCATGAAAGTCTGTTTAGCTGTGTTTCTTTCTTTCTTAAATTTAAAAAATCAGATTTTTTTTTTAATCTTCTAGCTGAATATGTATGTAATGATATGCAAAATATCTTTCTTATTTTGAATGTTGAGACAGAGGTTAAAATAGCTAACATTATAATCCTACAATAAAAAAAAAATCATCCCTGAAGTAAATACATATTTTGATCTGCTTCTTCCCCTGCCTAGAAATCTCACAATAATATTTTATGTACAGGTCAGCCCCAATATCCTATTCTCAGTTTTGACTTTCAAGATAAACAGCTAAAACTTGGTTTGTACCTTAAATCCTCATATGAATCTTTTCTCTAGTCTTTTGAAGACACAGTGGAATTCAACCATTCCCTTTTTACAGATGGTGAAATTGAGAGGGGATAGATTTGTAAATTTTATGAGATCTGGACATGAAAAGCTTCTTGTTCCATAAAAGAGAAAACAAAACCCCTAATGATTTTCACAAGAGCAAAAGAATGCCCATAGTTTGCATGAAGGATGGAAGACTTTTTCATGCTTTTCAAGACTTTACTGTGAAAGTGGTGAGGCACTGGAACAGGTTGCCCAGAGAAGTTGTGGATGCCCCATCCCTGGAAGTGTTCAAGGCCAGGTTGGATGGGGCTTTGGCAACCTGATCTAGTGGAGGGTGTCCCTGCCCATGGCAGGGGGGTTGGAACTAGATGATCCCTTCCAACCCAAACCATTCTATGATTCTATGATTGTATGATATATGAATTTTTCAGTGTGGCTTTCTTGAGAAAGTTACAGTTTTCTTAAGAGGCATAAGTTCTTATTGCACTAAGTACACAGAGGCATCAAGAAAAGAGGTATTTGTGATACCAGTGAGGGAATTTGTAGCTGCTTCTCACATTTTAAGTGGAGTAAAAGGATTCGTGTACATTTTATAGTAAGCTAGGCATTTTCTCTGTGTTCTCTGATTTATTTTATGATACTTTTTAAAACAAGAAACAAGTCTATAGAAACCCACTGAATATGGAAGAGGTGGATAACCTTCCCTCCACATGGTAGTTTTGTACATTGGCTCACTGCTTTTTCTGTGTGCATTTTCTTTTTGAGTCATGCTTTTGACATGTTTGCGATGTCTGTTGTTTACATGCTAAAAATGATCCTGGTGTTACAACCCGCTTTTCTTGTTCACCAGCAAACTTCCTCTCAGACTTGCGTGGTAATACCTAGAATTACTCACTCATGAGAAATGCTGCCCAGGCCGGTGGGCAGAAGAAAACTGATCTGAGGACATCCACATTTTCCTGGTTGATGTTGTATTGCATAGTAAGTAGGTTGGTTAAGGACCCTCTTCAACAGCTGTAGCCTTGTCTAGGGTTATGGTGATGGTGGGGGCTCTGGCCCCCAAGTACTAGAGGGAAAGACAAAGACAAACTAGTGCTAGAGGTATCTCCTTGCCTTGAGTGCTGTTCAGTATAGATGCTGGAGTACTTAACTGTGGCATGGTCTTTCTTGGTATGCATATTATGATTGTTTGATATTTTATATTAGATATACTTCATATTATGAAAAGTGTTTCAGTTTGCTAAAGTTTTGCTAGATTTTAAGTACGTGGGTTGAAATTTTCCCTAATGGGTATTTGCTTCAGCAGATTTCTTTCCTTTTATTCTTTCTTTCTCTTGAAATTCCTTTCAGAAAAGTTCTGGTTATTTTCAGTGAGCTGCTTTGAAAAGCAGCAGAAATACCCTTTTAACCCTATACAAGAAAACAAAGGAAATTTCTGGTACTTTTCTCTTTGAAGAGCTCAAGCATCCCTCTGCTTTCGAGCAAGGCATTTAGCAGAAAGGAGCTTTCTGTGCTGTGCTTTGTGCCTGCACCTCTTGCCAGCCTTGTGTTTGGCCAGTTCGTGTGCCTTTGGAAAACTGCAGTTTGCACACTCAAATGAGGTCCGTAGAGAAAGCTTAGATTTCACCAGCAATGTGGCTACTGAGGAGACTGAGGCTCTCATGGGGGTTTGCTCCCAGTTACAGTGGTGGCCACAGTGGACCAGGCTGGGAGCTCAAAGGGTTTGTCCCCATGCGGTCTCAGGGAGCCCTTGCCGAGCATGGGCAGGCTGGAGAAGGAAGCTTGGACTGGATCCATTTTGGATAAGGGCTCTGCAGTGGAGAGTGGGACTGGTGTTTTCAGAGAGAGACGAACGAAACACCAGACTGAGTGCCTCCATCTGCATCAGTAGAAGAGCTGGAGCTGCTGGGACTGGCCAGGCAAATGCATGAGGGTGAGATGAAGAAGGCATCGTAGCTTTGGATGGAAAGGCTTAATCTTAATAAAATATTATTTTAATGAAGTTTTTTTTACAGGGAACATTGGGAGCGTTGATAAAAATTCTTGGACTTTGTCCTGTTGACAGTCAGCGCAGAGGAAATCACGGCGAGTGCCAGTACCCTGCTCTTGGTCAGAGGCTTCAACATACTGAATGTCTTGTAAGAGATTGAAAAGCATTATCCTGTGCATATATATGGAAGCAAAGCAGCATTTGTGAAAGAACCATAATGTGGCCTGTAAAATTACATGCAAAATATTTCTACCTTCAGAATTGCTTGTTTGACAAATACTCCTGAAACTAATACTTTTGGTTTGTTTTAGTTGTTAAATATTTATTTTTATTTTGCAGCTCTGTATATCAGCAGCATTATTTAGTTATTTGTCTCCTCTGACTCACTTTAGGATCACCTTATAAGTTAAAAAATAAATATGTGCTACCTTTTACCATGTCAAGATTTGGACATCTTCATTACAATTGTTAATACACTGTTGTACCATCTCACTGTTGCTTAATGTTTACAGCTAGACCTTTGCAGAAATTTGTTGCTGATTTTTTAGATTCATATATCAGGGACCAAAGCATTGTCTTAGAAAATATTGTCCCAAAAAATCCACACAAGTGGATTTTTTTTTTTCTCCAAACATTTTCAAATTTATCCTGATTTCAGTTAACACAGCTTCTCTTTTTTTGGAAACTATAATAATTAGAAAAGACCATTCCTGTTCTGCTATTGATATTTCATGTACATAAGATACTGACATTCATTCAGTAGCTAAAGAGCACTGGAATCAGTCTTCTGGTGTTTTGCTTCTTTCTACTTTAATTTATCTGAATTTGTCATCTGATTAGCTCTTTGATAAGTAAATATTAAATGTTGGGAGCCAAACTCTTGCTACTTAGAATGGTGTGAATCCAGTGTACTCTATCCCAGGGTGATTACTCTAGGTACAGATCGATTTAAGTCAGAAAAAATGAAATGGTAGTTGTGTACGAATATTTTGTTTGTGAGTGGTGTGTCTCTGGTCAGTATTTGTGTATGTGTGTGTGTATAAAAGTACTTTTCAGTAGAATAGCGATTTATCTTTTGCTAACTAATACTATGAGTCCAAAGTATTTCTTTGATTGTGACCTTTAATATAATTTTTTTCAATTTGCTGTTTAGCAGCTGACTTTACCATATTTCAAATAGAGCTATTTAATATAGCTCATTATAATTTTCCAACCTCATCATAATCGATTTTTCTAACAGGGTCACCTTTAACACATGATGAGATGAATGTATTTTATTAACATCTATTCTTTTTATAAGAGTGTCTGATTGAAAGCTGCAATTTTTTTTTTTAATCCATAAGATTTAAAAAAAGTATCATATACAACTTTGAAAAATTCAAAAATGGATTATTCTTGGATAAAAGTATACTCTCTTCTGCCAGTTGTCTTCCGTCTTGGATAATATTTTGTAATCTTCTACTGACAAGTGACTCTCAAAGATGTCTAATCTGTCCTCAGACATGGCATATAGCTGCAGTTTGGTATAGTATCTGTTTCTGCTGCAAAAGGCATTTAAAATACTTTCTACATAATTTAAATGTACTGTGTAGTTTCTTCATTTTGGGAAGAGAAAAAAAAAGGCAATTCAGAGTTCCACTGCTGGGGGCTGTCTGTTAATCTTCTTCCATTGTTTTATTTACATAGATTTATGAAATCCCAACAGAATTATATTTGTTTGTGTGTAGTGCCGCTACTTTGATATGAGGAGGAAGTAGCGGCTCTGCCCCTCATACACAAATTCGTCAAAATGTTATTCAATTTCAGGCTCATTTGTTTAATCTTCTGCACAACAATAGGAATATAGAAAGCTGATCAACAGGACTTTTGTTTTGACCAAACTCTAAAAATATAGATTTTTTTTGTTTGTTTTATCTGGAAGAAGGTTTATTTCTGGTCTGCTCTGACAGAAGGGTGATAGGTTTCTATCTCTTAGTCTAATTAATACCTTTAATCTTTTTTAATGGTTAAACAGTCTCCCTTTTGTTGCAAGGCAGAGAGGAGATAAAGGCACATAAGGCTGGAGGTTAATCCCTGTATTTTATTTCTTAATTTCTGCTATAGGGATTCCCTTTCCATCATTTGTGTTTACTTTTAAGCACTCTTCAGATGCTGGGAGAAAGAGACAACAAAAAGTTTGATTAGGGCTATCAGTCAAGATTAGGCAGACATTAAACTTTTTGGAATTTAATAAGAAATAATTGTTAGCTGAACAAATGGGCTAATCTGGTCCTACATCCATTTTTTATTATAATGTCTGAGAAGGAAACAAAAAATAATGCTTTTATGTGGATGGTTTTGTTCAGCTCATGCTCTCTGCCTTGCATTATTCCAGAACAGATTGTATGTGAAATGCAGTAACACCAACAATTACAGATAAAAAATATTAGGTGGCTGGATTAGGAAAATACTGTATGCATTTTCATCGATTTCTACCAGTGTTTTAGGTCACTTCTTCATGGACAAAATCTAATGCCAATGTTATGTTAACTTAAGTATGAAATTAAAAAGGCACAGAACATTAATGGCATTTCATTTAATATGCTCTCACCTTAGAAGTATGAGGTGAGACTTTCATTTAAGTAAATTCTGAGGTGGTTTAAAGGACATTCCGAAAAAAAAACCCCTCATATAGGTAGAATCGTGGGAATTTTTACTGCTGATAGTGCTGTAGGTCAGGTTTTTGCCTTGTTGCTTCTGAAAAAAAAAAAAAAAGCCAGCCAAGCTATTTTGTCTTGATAGCCTACAAAAATATGTTGGAGATGGATACATTCTACTTTAAAGGTTGTAAATACTGTCACAGAAAGAGTTTGGTGATAAAATCACCTTTTCTTGACTTTTCCATTTAGAATTTTAATGTGTTTAAGTGAACTGTAGATGTGGGAGTATTCTGCAAATAAGATTAGAAGCTCTGATATAACCCTTCCAAAGAGATTATAAGATTTAGGATTTGGGCTCAGACATGTACGTGTCCTTAAAAAAGACTTTAAAAAAATTGGATTTGTTGCTTTTATTTTCCTTTGTATGCAAAGAAATACTCTCATCTTCATTAAGTGATGCTTGTATGCTAGAGAAGCTTGAATAAATGCCTTCCATTTGCCATTGAACTGATATGGACTGTATTCTGAAGAGGAATTCTTTAAGTAAAAACACAAATCCAAAGACCACCAGCTAGAGATATAGAAGTTAGACAAGGGTAAGCAACTTGTAGTTTCTATATGATTTCTTTTTTTTTTTTTTATGTTGGAAAGTTACAACAACTTTATAGAGAGTCATGCTTCTTTGTACCCAACATACTTGTTCTGTGCCAGTTTACAACAAAAGCAATGAGTGCCAATATTGCCACGGTCTCTGCAATATTAGTTTTCCGCATGGCAGGGTGCAGCCTAGCTCAACCTTGCTCTTGCCTGCTGGGACCCATGTACTCCCTGTACACCCAGCAGCCATATGTTGCATAGCCACGGGGCTTGCAGCAGGCGAGCTTCCTCCCTGGAAGGAAGGAAGGAGGTGGCTGGGAAAGAGGGAATTTTAGGTTCTCCTTGTGAATTGCTACGTGCTGCATAGATGAAATAGGCAAACATATGTAGTAGTGTTGTTGATACACAGGCGAAACAGGGTTTGAAGAGAAAGGTGGTATCTTTTGGTTGACATTTTGGAAAAAAAATGCAAGTTCTGAGGCACGCAAGTCCTTCTTCATGTAACATTGATAAAATATCTCTGAAAGGTTTATATTATGGAGATTTAAAAACTAAACACTGGATTAAAGGTTAGGATTTTAGCTGAATGTCCCATAATGTATGAAGTACTTCTACAAAGGGTTTATAAAGTTGCTATACTTTGGGCCCCTCAGCTGCTTAAAATTTATGTACATGTGTAATTACTTTCCTGAAATGGATGCAAAGTGTTCAAATCTGGCATGAACAAACCCTCAATTGTCAATTATCCTTGTTCATGTGATTCACTGTGACTTAAAAAAATGAAAGAATTGTAATTAGTGGTGGCAAAAATTTTGCACTTCTTTTTTTTTGTTTATTGATAGGATCACTGCTAGATGGAGGAAAATAGTAGAGTCACTGAAAAAGTTCAGTTTTTTTCCTCTGTTTCATACTATTGATTTTCAGCTCTGCTCTAAATTATTCAAGCTGAAGAGCAGTTAAGCCAATGGATAGTATTTTACAATAGAACTAGGAGAATGGGTTTTCATTCCCCTCCTTTCCAATTTTTTGGAAGAAAAACTAGCATTTTAAAAGAAAAGAGCAACAGGTCCAAACAACTCACAGCTCTCCAGTGTTACGGGAAACTACGTAGTTCTGGGTTAGCCTAGATTTGTGGACCGAGGAATTCTTGAGTTCTTGGTTTAAAGCAAATGACATAGTAGCTGTGCTAACACCACAGACACTGGGAGCTCTGGGACTGCTGAGTCTGAGAGGATCCTGGCCTGAAAGGGACCTCAGGGGGCCAGGTTTTCCCAACAGGCACTTCCGTGGGCTGCCGAAATCAGGAGAACAAGGTTTGGAACCATGTTTGGGTCTCAGGCAGCTTTGTCAACGTTGCCTGCTGAAGTGTGAGCCTTCACAGGGTCTAAAATGCCATTAAAATGAAATAGATTTTGAGGGTTTTCTAATGTGCTCTTCTTTGTAAAATTCCATGATGCAGTTTGTGATGAAAAAGGTGAAAAATGCCTGAGTCAAGAAACTCATTAATTTGTAAGGTGTTATTGTATTTTCCCTTGTGCTCAATCTGCTTCCACTTGTCGTCATGTCCCATACCTCAGCAATACAACCTCTATAGCAGGGAATGTTGGAATGAGGCACCTACTGCAAGAAACACCTAATTTATTACTGGGCAGCTAGGCACTATAGTAATACAAATAATTATCATTAAGTGGCCTTTAATGAGGGATTTAAAAGAGAAGACCATATTACCTTTATAGACTAGTTCATTAGACATGAATGTATGTTAAAAAAGTCCATTTTAATTTAGTGCTTCATAAATAAGAGTGTCTTGTCATAGAGGAAAGTGGCAATGACTCTTTTCTTATTATCAGGAAGATATTGGCAAATACAGAGAGCAGAAGAATCATGCGATGTTTTCTAACCCAACCATGTCCTCAGAATTCCCTTCCCAGATTTTTTTTTAAGAATGGTTTGTTGATATTTCAAATACATACCTGGTCTCTGCCTCTCTAGCTAGAATCATGCTTGGGAGCTCTTATTTGATTTCTGCAAACAATCCTTTGAAGGAAAGATTTCTTATTTTTACCTCCACAATCTTTATAGAAATAACTTAAAAATTGAAAAGGGGACTCAAGAAACAGTCTCAGTTATGGTGATAGGCTGGAAGACCTAAAAATGTATAATTTAAAAGTGCAAGATGATACTGATCTATAATATTAAGAGGGTCAGCCCTTCACAAGAAATTATTTAGTGCACTAGAATTAGGTTTAACAGCCTAAAATATAGTGTGAATATATGTAAAACTTCCTGACTGGTAAGCCTATTAGTCTTTGGAATAGTTACAAGAGAAGCCAATGACTTGATAATTAAATATTACACTGGAAAATTTGTTACAGGAAATTATTCTGTCTTGGTTTGGGAATAAACCAGGTTATCTAATAAGACTCCTGAATCTGTAGAATACCCATTCACAAGATAATTTTCTTTTACAATAAAGGAAACATCTTTTCTCCAGGCAGCTTTGGAACAATTGTTGGCTCTCTTTTGGTGATACTCTTGAGATCAAAGGCATCTCACATGTTACCACAACATTAACATTAGTATTTGTCAGTCTTTGTAAGTTAAGTGTCAATTGTACAAAAAGACCTATTAAATATCACCCATGATCACTTTATTAAGGCAATGAATTCACAGCCAATTCTGATCTAAATTTGTAAGCTAAAAATCAAATATGTTAATTAGATACGAGGAAAAGAAAGGACCACTATAGAAATTTTTTTTGTTGATTGAAACAAACATGAAGTATCTCGATGAAAGGAAGGCAGCCTGAGCAAAATTTCCATTCATAAACATACATCCACTATTTTGCTATCTTTATCTACAGGGTATTTTAAAAATGAATTAGATACTGAAGCAATTAAGCCATAATGCAGTATTTTCTGAACTACTCGTCGAGTAATCCCAGTCTTAAACAGATAATTGTCAATAACACAATAAACATTTATAGCCTGTGTATGCCCCTTATGAGAAATGCTTTCCTGTTGCTATGTTGGCTTTCCAGGGAAAGTGCGCTTTGCCCAAATCCTATTGTATAAATTGTCCTTTACTATGGATGCTTTATGCATGAAAATAAACACCCAAATTTTATCTAGAAGGCACTTCTTAGTTCTGGAGAAGCACCATTTTTATATTTTACTCATATAAACTAATTTCTGTGTTCCCCATAGCTCAGATTCTGCTTGAGACGTAGAAACATTGTGATCCTGCTTCATTTTTTGGAAGTATTATTCTGAAAAATAACATACTGTAAGATAGCTCTGAGTGACACTGTTGTGCTCCCCCTGAGTCAAATTCTCTCAGATAAATCTGGTTGTCAATTTTGTTATTGTGAAAGACTCAAGTTTTTGACTGCATCTATTTGTTTGTTATGGAATGTGAACAACAATGTACAGGGATGAAGTTTTATTAAAGGAAGAATTTAAAGTAGACACAGTTTGATAAGTGCAGAAGATGTAGGTGCTTTTTTAGGAACATGACCTCAGGGATTTTCTGCCTTTTCTTTTAGCTTATAGCACCAATAATATTTTAGAAAAGAAAAGACCTTTTCTCAAAGTCATCAGGCCACACCATCATTTTTCACCATTGTTTTCATCTCAGCTTCCTTTCCGAAGAAAACTTCTTTCATTATAGTACCCACTGGTGTGTGTAAGGAAGGTCACAGGGCCAGCTGTAGTTACAAACCATAACACAGATAGAAGCAGCTATGTTTGGTCAATACCAGAACCAGAAGTTTTGTCGTCCATCTGTTCTTCCACCTCCAATCCAAACCATTTCACCAATATTCAAAATGACTAACACAAAGAGAGATGCTCTTTCTTGAAAAGCTAATCCATCTTCAGAGTGCCAGCATAATCTCTTAAATACCAAACATGTATTTATCCAATGTTCTGAACACAAAAAATCCCCCAGTATCTAAATTCGGAATGAATGTAGAGATCTTACAGCTATAAACAACTCATTACTAATATTACACAGACTTTCTGCCCCTAAATTGTTTCTTACTCACCTCATTCCACATATACCCTGCACAGAGTATGGCCACTGCCACGAAGGTCAAGGCACTGGAGGTTTAACTGCTCACAAAGTTCAGAAAAATACCTTCTCTTAGTTCACAGATATCTAGAAACTGTCAGTATGAGCATTTCAGATGTGAATAAACATGCCAGCAAAGTAGGCAGAACGGTCTCCTCTCACACGATCGTAGCCTGAACGGCTCTGGGCATCTCAGACCACTCGATATGTGGTACAGATGACATGGACAGGGTGGTTCAACCCAGGATGGAGGTGTGACATTTCTGAATGGCTGTCAGAGCACCGCTGAGAGGGGACTGCAATAATCCATATGGAAGACATTAAAGCACGGCCATGTACACTAAAGTCCACGCTGAAAGGAAAAAAATTGGCCATTATAATTGTCTAAGTACAATTCACACAGTGAAGATTATCAGAAGGAATTTGTGTGTCAGTGATGAGACTACTTTTGCAAAATGTATATATTTGCTTTGTAAATTAACCAGAGAATGTGTAATTTATTTCTTTTGCTACTTCTTCATTAACCCATAGTGTTGAATTGAATTATATTTGCTGTAAAGCTTGTTCAGTAATTTATTTCCAAATGTAAGGAATGCATTTCTGTTTCATACTTTAAATGGATTAAGCCTGTTACTACAACTATAGTTGATTAGGAATGCTGTCTAAAAGTCCTAATTTAAAATGGAACTAAATGTGCTGTAACTTTAAAAGGTTTGCTACCTTTTAGAAAAAAAAAAAAAAAGTGTTTCTTTTAAATTGATAAGCTCCTTTACCCATACAAAACTGGAGAAAGATGAAGGCTCTGGCTTTATTTACATGTCACTATAGTAGAAAGACAAACTCTAAATCACCGTCAGTCCAGCCACAAAATATTCTCATTAGCTTTAGCAAGGAGCCAGACCTCTTCTCATGTTGGAAGGAAATCACATCAGAAGGGACTGGCTTCTCTCGCGTGCGGGAGAGGATCAAGGTGGAGGTTTTCCCTAACAGCTGACAGCTCTACAGCTGTGCCTGTGCCTGTCAAACATCTGTCTGGAACACCCTCTTACGGCTGGGTGAATGTGTCAGCTTCATAAGGTGGTTGGCCTCCTGAGGCGCCCCAAAATGAAAGGAGACAGTGTGATGCCTTCTCTCTCTCAGCAAGCACACATGCTGCCCCAGCAGGTCAAGAGCAGCTGCCTGCTGCTCTGGCTACGGGAGATCTCAGTGCCTATATATACCTAGTATAGGTAGAGCCTGTTTCCCAAATGCGTTGTTGGTGAAGTAGCCATGGCAAATGCAAGGCAGTATGATTTTCTTGTTAAAAATTGTATGAGGAAGGTGGCAAATGTCTGAACTTTGTGTGTAGGGTGGAAACTGGAAACCGAAATGGGGGCACTGGGACAAGGGAAGCTCCAGCTGCCTCTGCTGGGACCACACATGTATCAGGAGGAAAAGCGCTCCTGCATCCTCTTGTTCCATCAAGCCACAAGGTGACCTGTGGTTTTTTTGACTATGCTCTTGGGAAAAGAAAACAAACAACCCACCACCAACAGCAATGTATTTCCATGAAAACTTCAAGATTTTCAGGTTGTGCTGTCTTCAGTATTTGACTGAGAATCATTAGAGATGTTGCTTAATTTTATCAACACTACCACTGATCTGATTATCAGTATGTTTCCACTTTTAGCTAATAATTTCCAGTTCTGGAAAAAGCCATTTTTTTAAAAAAGTCTATGACTGTTCAGGAACTACTTTGCAAAAATGAAGCACTTCAAGAGCTCACAATTTTCCACTTTCCCCAGGAGTGTTGATAAAGGCCTTTTCCTGTGAGAAAGTATTTCTGTTTGAGAAACTTCAACCTAGTTTTTAATTCCCAGCATTGTTATTGAATTGCCATATGGCCTTGGGCAAGTTACTGAACATTTTCCATATCTTGGTTTATCTATTTAGTAGAGTGCTTACACAGCACAGTGCACACGAACTAACATTTCAGAAAAAAGTCAACCTAGCCAGTGCCTTACCGCTGTTCAAGTGAGTACTTCTGGGAGGAGCAGCAGAGCTGCTGCTTATCATCCTTCTGCTTGAAGAGACAGAGGGTGAGATGTGCTTTCTGCTTCTCCTCAGTTGGTATAATACACTCCCTAGGAGTGTATTTTGGAAGAAAAGGGAGAGAAACGGAGAGAAAATGAGAGATAGGACCCCTCTAATTGGATACTTAATTCCTTGGCACCCTAAGTGGAAGTTGCCTCTTGTTGGCACAAATGTCGTACCTCTGGGCAGATGACCACTTTCTCGAGCCATCGTCTAATGCCTATGACTGTACTCCAAAACTGTTGCTGAGTGCAGATCAAGGATCATCCTTGGTGAGCCAAGAAATTGGAATAACAGAACCCAAAGTTAGGCAGGAAGGTGAAAGATAGTATTAAGAAAACACAGCTTCTGAGGTAAATCTGAGCAAAGGGAGAGAAGCAACGTCACCTACTCCTTGAGGCAACAGCTCCAGGAGATGGAAATACAGGGACACACAGCCACAGATATTGCTGAAGTCATGTGTTTGGGGGCTGGGGAGAATAAAAGGAGGAAAGCAGCGACTTTGGGAAAGATTCCTAGATTGGACCCAGCTCCACTCTGGAAACACAGGGCACTCATAGCAGTTGGCTGCTTACCACAGCGTTGGCTACCTGACTGCCAGCCTTGCTGTGGTCTGAGTTCTCGTGAAATCACAGTGCAGTACATAATCAGTTTTGACTTGCAAGAAGTAAAAGAAGAAATCTCAATGAGATCTACAGATCAAACAAGATGCATAATTAACTTTGGCCTTGCTTATTCACACTGAATATCCTTATCATCTCTTCTGTCCCCATTAGGCCAAATTGCAATATTCGCCACTGTCCAAAGTAAGGCTTGAGGCTGTAGAGCGCAGTATTTAGATTGTACTGTGGAAAAATATTCGACCATATGTTATTACTACACTCTTTTTCCAATGTCCTTTGGATGGACAGTACAGGGAAAATAACAGTGGTTTGACTTATGAAGTCCCAGATGAATGAACTTTAACAGTGTTTATGTCAGTCTTCCTAATATCTGTGAGGAAATATACAGCATTGTACTTTTTGTACTATTCCCCCTTTGCTTGTAGGATAGATTTTTGTGTCATTCTCTCTTTTAAATGGCCTGTAGTACCAGTTCCTAATACTGGTACGATCCACTCTACGTGGTGGCTACTCATATGCATATCAAGCAGCGAGTGCTAACTGGGACAGGCCCACAGTGAGCACCACTGCCTCGCTGGGAGGGCTGGGAAGGGGAGGCTCAGAGGAAGAGCTTAGGGGTGATTTCTGACACAAAAGAATGTGTAACCAAAGTTCATCTTTTATTTCAGAATTTAAATTCAATATGAAGGCGCAGTAGCATCTGCTGCACTGCCTGGTTCTACTTGTTGGGGAGCCTTTGATGAAAACAACATCCACTCTTTGCTGAAACTATAAACAAAAATCTGCCAACTTCTTTTAGACAGGAATGCTATACTGATTATCAATTAATTAAAAAATATTTTTATTCTGATATGCCATGGGAAAATGAATTCTTTTTCTGGCCACAGAAGAGTTTGTATGTTTTAAATAATTAGGTGTGTATTTTGCTTAGTTTAAAATTTTTAATTTTGCTTAAAGACACAGTTCTTCAAGGCTGAAAAAAAATGCTTCCTTTCATTTCTAATGATTTTTTTGGAATTGCATTAGTGAGAAATGTGTTTGAAACATACAGTGAACTTTGACATAAGAATACAGGTGTGGATAAAACCTCTGAATAGTTATCATGCTTTTTCTTAGTAGCCCTATGGTAAAAATAAAGCCAATTTTGAAAACACAAGTGTGACATACTGCATTTGAGATACAAAGTAACCGTGTCTAATGATAGGAAGTAATGACTTTATCTTTAAGCTGTAACTTAACGTATTTCTCTTTATATACTATCAATTTTAGCACTAGCTGTTTCCAGAATGTATTAAATATTTAATATGACAATGCCCACATGATATTTATATGTAAAAGATTTAGATCTACTAATCCAAGTCCACATAAAGCTGTTATCCAGAGCTGCAGCTTTCTAATTTATGTACATATATGCACACCTATATGTACAAACAGGCAACAGTTTTATATATGGAGAGATAGCTCTCCGATGTGCAAACCAGTAAAATATTCCACACTGTTGTTGCAAAAAAAGGAATTTAATAGTCAACTATTGTATGGAATAAAAAGCCATACTTTTATTAGAACTGAACTGAGTCTTCTGAAATAAAATAGTTGAGCTGTGGGAAATTAATCATCTAAGCAGTGGGCTAAAAAATGGAGGTATTTACTCTTTTTTTTTTACTTCTCCAGCATTTAGTCAGGTACATTATCACCAAGGACAAATATTAATAAAACCAGAAAACTTCACAAAGATTTCCAGGAAGAACACTTGCAAGAGGGTGGCTGTCTCAATCTTGCTTATTTTCAGAAATCTTTGCTGATAGTTTTAGAAGCATTTTACCAAGGGGGCTTAAAACTGCTGTGGACCTTCCAACAGGGACCACACCTTTGGAGATACAGATTTATATTTAGAATTTCAAGGACCTTTCAAAATGTGCCCAATTAATCATAGCCTGCAGGGCCCAACCTCCATGGTACATTTTTTCTGCACTTTGTGCTCCCAGTCCTTCTGTTCCACCAGCCCAGGAGAAGGCAACTTCAGGTGTGGACAGCCTGTGGGGAAAAGAGCCAAGGGACAACATATGTCTGGAGCCCAGGGCTTGCTAGTTCAGGCTAGGAAAGGGTTGGGGAAACTGTGAGTAGAGACACCATTGTGCTCTATTGAAGCTCCTCATGTTCACTAGTGGTGTATTTAAACTGCAAGACCTCAGAGTACTTTCCAGTTTGTGAGTCCAAATCCTGTGTCCAAATGCATGTTAGAGCAAGATCCAGGAATAAACAGATCATCTTGCTGTCTTCCCCAAATCCTGGTTTCCATGGGAAGAAATACAGACACAAGGATCAGATGAAACCTGGTCATGTTTCTGAGTATGGTCCTGAATATGGACCAGGATCAGTCAATGGATCATACCTGGGAGCTGTGCAGAGGGGCACATCTACTTTAGGAAGATGTATCCAAACCTACTGTTGGAATATCTAAGAGGATCGAACTCCTGTTATGAGCCAGGCCTTATGCAACAGTTTCTAGGAAGGCTGGCTTTAGGAACAGGCAAGTGGGCAGCAAAATGTCTCTGCTGCCAGACTCCTGGACAGACAGGTTCACTTTTGCTCCTGTTCCTGCTATGGAGGAAGGTATCTAAACACATGGAACAGTGGCTGCTGCGTGTGAGGGAAATCCACTTCTGCCCCTTGATCCTCCTCCATTCTTTTCTGGTGGCCGTTCATTATAGTGGGGGGGAAATTCAGTTTGGTTCTGCTTACAGTAATGGAGCAAGCTGCAAATATGTCCTGTTAGCGCTGGTAGGGTTCATCCAGCAAAGCTTTTTTGCCCTGATAATTGATCTGCCTTATCAGTATTTGCATAAAACTTTGGCTTAGTTCTGTCTCATCTGTATTAGTTGAAAAGGCAAAAGGAGATCATAGAAAAGAAGAGAAAAGCCATTAAAAAAAAGAATGCAGTTTAAGGGAGGGATGGGTGAGAGATGTGAAAACTGAGGGTTGTGTTAAGAATATTCCTCTGTCTAAGGTAGAATTGGTTGGTATTTTAATTCTCATTAATGACTTCTCATAGTGACTTCTCAGCTTTGGACAATAGGGAGAGCACTGAATTGGCTCATCTTGGGGAAAGCTCCTTCTCTCTCTGCACTTCAGTTAAGATCTTAACAGGTAAAATGAGGGGACTTATATTCTTCAGGCACTCTCTAAATTGTGCTGGTGCAAGAAATGAGCAAGCTATTAGTACTGGAAAGTTGGCTAAAGGTTTCCCATTGTTCATCATCACTCATCACTCATTTCCTCATCCCTCTTTCATCAAGTAGCACTCATCATTCTCACATGACAGCAGTCAGCCTCTTTTGCTGTTTATCTTGCCATCTACATGCATTTAAATAGTAGTAAATACTGAAATTAAATACAGTGTATTAAAATAGCTACTGCATGTTGCATACCTAATGGAGGCTCAGTTGCGGCACCTAGCAGAAGAGGAAAGGTGATGAGACAGGCAGTACTGGCATCATTTTAACGTGAGGAGGGTGCTTTGATACTACAGCAGTGGCCACTGTGTGCGCAGGCTGGTTGTGACCAGACATAAGGTACGGAGGAGGAAGTACATTCACTGGAAGTACATTCACTGGAAGTGAATGTACATGCTAAGTAAATCACTTTGTTCTATTGTGCACAGAAATGTGTATTGCTAGAAGTCCAGCACTATACAAACATTTAACAGTCTAACACTATATAAATATATGAGACCAGAATTAGAAGTGAAATGATAGGAAATTCCACTGAAATTGTGAGGTTGCCAGGAGGTGAAGGTGGAATTTGTCCTGGAGAGAAAACGCGTATATATGTTTTTAAATGTTGTTACTGTTCTCTATATGGATCTGCTTCGGCAAGGAAAGGTAGAAGAGAGGTAGAAGGAAACAAGGTAACAACTTTCCTAAACACCGCAAGCTGTTCCAGATCAACTAACCATGCAGTGGTCCTCAGGGATTATCTGGAGTTTAGTCCCTTAGCAGACTAGTTAAAAATGTGTGTGTGTGCATGTGTATGTGTGCATAGAAATGCTTCTTCTAAGAACGTAAGGTCATTGTGGATTGTCTTTTACTGTATTTTCCACCCAGATACTAGGTCAATGCTTTCCAATACAAGTGACAAAATATATTTTGCACTACTTCTTCCATCAAGAACAGACTCCTGGCCTTACATGGATGATGCTCATCAATACCCATGTTTGTGTTTAATTTACAAGGAATTCAATGTTAACCTCTCTTGTTTAAGACACATAGAACAACCCACCACCTCAATACTTTATCTGACTTACTCCTTAATGTGCTGAAAGGTCCAGTTCCAAAAAGTTGCTTTAACAACTGCATTACCAGAATTAAAATATCAGAAACAAAAATAGAAATCCATTCAGTTTCTTATGAGAAGGAAGGTGGCAAAGGTGTGTGTCACACAGCATGGCAACAAGACTTAGTTCAGAGTTGGGTTATTTTATTAATTTTATATTTGTCTCATGCAAAAGGTATTTAAATATAATTCATCAGATGACAAGGGGCTTTTTTCTGAAGTCAAAGGAAGAATCAGACCAGAATCCAGATTCTTCTTTGTATAGTTAGGACAAGGGATTTAGTACTGATCTCCAAAAAGGGTATTTTTTCAGGTGCCTAAGCCCATCATTTAGTGTGCATCCACAAAACCACCTTTGGTTTTGCCACTACTTCTGTGTCAAGCGACCTCCATGTTGCCAGAGAATGAACTACTTAGAGCAGCTTCTCCTAAGGTCTGAGTCAGTTTTCTCAGATTTACTTTTGCTGTGCTGGACTGTGTTTGAGAGGAGTGGAGGTCAAATGGAGTCTGCATCAAAGATGCAGAAAGCCAGAAATGTTCCCCATCCCAAAAGACCATCACTGGGAAAGTACTTCAGGAACATGACAGATCCATGTGCAAAACCTTGCTTTCAAAGAAGTAGAAGAGGGATCCCAAGCTCACATTTTCTTCTGTTGAAATTTGCTCTAACTTGCTGGGTCTTGATGTTTCACTGTAAGCCTTTTTCTCTCTAGCTTTTTGGCGATGGAAAAACTGGGATAAAATACTTACCTTCAGAAGAACATGCACTGCTACAGACCCTGCACAGAGAAGAGGAATTACCTATTTGAGTAGAGGTAGGTGCCCAAGCTTCCCTCTGTATGATGTCTTCTAGTTCTTGCCACTCCAAGTCAGTTCTCACTGCACTGGTTTCCCCAAGATGTCTAACTTTCCCTCTGCTCTAAACGGGAGCAGAAGCTCCTGCTTTGGGGCTGAAGACTTCAGGGGATCACTGGATGTTTTGAGAATCTGAGCATTTTTTTTTTTTTTGCGGAGGATTTCAGTGTCTCAGGCTGTTTCAAGGCTGTGAGGCCCTAAATCACCCAGACAATTTTAACAATATTACCTAGAATCACTACAAACGGGCTTTGGTTTGCAAACACATCTGAGGTAAGTGACTGTGCATTTGAATAGCCCCATTGAATTCAACAGGACTGTTGACATGCATCAGGTTAATGTGTATGTGCTTGCTGACCCAAACCTAAGCAAAGATATTCTACCAAGATTTTCTCTTCTTAAAACAATGGCTGCGCTACAGAATAGCATTCAGACATTTCCATTTTGCTTTTGTAAAAGTCCGTTGTTGCTTTGTTGTTTCTCAGTCAACAAAGCTTCCTCTGTTATTGTCCACAGCTGGCATGTTTTTTACTATCTTATTTTTCCCTTGATGTTTATAATTCATTGATATTATATAAATTTGTGAGGTAATAAGATTTAAAAAATAACCAGAATTAAATTGCAGTTTGTTCTGGGATATTACCATGGTTGTTGACTCAGCAAAAGGCTGGATTCCCCAGCCATTCTAGAATTTGTGTTAGGAGAGCATTTATGGCTATATATAGGTCTTTTTCTGGAACCTTATGAAATATGAAAACACACAAAGAAGTACATAAATAGCAATTAGAAAAATATGTGAAATAAGGACAAATCTGTAGACCCTTATCTTGCCATACCGTACCATTTTTCTGAGCTTATGATGATTTCATAGTAGAAATGAGAAGAAACAGCTATTTCTTATACCAGAGTACTTTTTTTTGATACAGAGAATACAAGTTGTAAAACAGTTTCCACTAGTGGGATCCAGCAGTATTCTTTGTTTGTCCTAGTAATTAGGAAGAGACGTAGTATTTAGCTCTGGTTAAACCTACTTTTCCTAAAGAATGACTGAATTAGTTGCTCTGTTTTACACTGCAGGATTATTTCGTTTTATGCTTTAGGGTTGGACACAAAGGGTGGCACAGTCCAAAGGCAGAACTGGCCTCTGGTGACACTACAGATATGAAACTGAATATCTTCAGCTTGCACAGTAGAGTATTTCTAATGTTTATATTTCTGAATGGGTTTATTGAAAACATAAATAAAAGAAAGGTGAGTCTCACCTTCAGTTTCTTCAGGATGGATAGGGCAGAGTGCAGACATGTTTAATTTTATGAAGTGAAATAGGAAGCCAGAGGTTTGTGTCTGTTTATTTCAGGTGATTGGTTAACTTCTAAAAGCAGTTTTCATAAGTTGTAATGAAAGAAAAAAATATTATAATTACCACTGGAGGAAATTTTTTTTGGTTCTCATTATAGAATATCACTTAGAAGTGTTATGATTGAAAACATGGACACTATTTCAGGATAGACTTCAATTTCCACATCTCAGGGAAATTTGATTTAGAAAGCTCATGTTCACAGACTATCCTGAGTTAGAAGGGACCCGCGAGGATCATCGTACACATTTATTTCCTGTCTGCTGAGGGGGGGAATGTGGCTGGGTGTCTTGAGTGTGATGAATGTTTTGGGAAGAGCTACACTCAAAGATTATTTCAGAACAAGGTGAGAATTTTGGCCATTCTTGTCACGCAAGGGGACTCCCTGTCCTCACAGCTTGGTTTCTGTGGAAGTTTTATTGCTGGAAGCATGAGCCTCTTGCACCGATTGGGTGCAAAAGGTGTCTGTCATGAGAGATGACGGTCACGGGAAGAGGGCTCTGAGTAGCAGTACCTCAGAGCAGAAACCTCAGTCCTAACACTACATGGCAAAGAGCACAGTTAGTTCATTGGATTGACAGGTACATAAAGTTCTAGATGGAACTTTTTATACTGAATAGTTTGAGTCATAGATGTAATGAGGTATGATAATCAAAACTAGAATTTAAAACACAAAAGCAAAACTTGATTGGACACTCACAAGTGAATGCTGTGGTTCTATTTCTCTCTTGGTCCGGCAACCATCCTGCAGCAAAATCTAAAAGACCTTGAGGTGCCAAATAACTTAACAGAGAGACAGGTAACTTTCATCAAGGGAAAGGTTATAAAAGAAGCAAGTTATTCAAATAAATATCTCACTTCTTTGCATTGCCTTTCATTCATGCCAAAGTTCAGGTTTAGCCTATTGTTCAGGTGGAATGTGGATGATGCTCTGAGGTGGCCGGAGATGTCTGTATTACAAGAGGTCCTTCTGAGCAGCCCTGACCACTTAGTCCTGGCCACCTCTCTCAATGACTGTTGAAGGACATGACTGAGGGGACCAAGTCTCATGGGACGGTGTGGGTGAAGGCTTTAGCAAAGAAGACATTATGCAAACATAAAATATTAATCTTCGACATTTGTTCCATGATGAAGCTCATCTCAGAGCTGAGAAAACGGATATTTGTGGAGAAGCAAGCACTTGTGGCCTCGCATGGCACCTGGCTGTAGGGAGATGGGCATGGATACAGAGCTCCTGCCTTAGGAGCAGAAAAAGCCACCATGAAAAAAACACCATGCAGAAACCTGCCAAAGGTGCTGAGGCCTGAGGCAGCTGACAGAGAGATCTGATGAATAAGACGTTGTGCAGCTAAATACTTCAACAGACCATGAGGTACTTGGACACCCTGACAATGAAGACTGCCTAAGCACTCCAGCTAAATAGATAGACACAATCTGATAGTTTGCAGGGTCTGGTGGAAATTATTTCACAGCCTGTCTGTGAAATTCAAGAATATAGGATTTTGTTGCAAATCAGGTCTGGTTTAATTTAATGAACTAGTATTAACAAGCTTCACATTCCTCATCTTTCACTGTCTCTCAGCTGTGTAGTATTCGTTAAAAAGAATATATGCAAATTTTAGCAACATAAACAGAATTTAAAATAAGGAATAACACAACAAACACTCAAGAAACCTTTCTGGTTTTCCTTCAGGATGAGTCATCTGTCTGCTATATCCTATCCTCTAGTTTGTCCTTTAAAGTGCTGCCATTAGAAAGAAAAGGCCACAATTTCACCACTCTGAGGGCATGGGGGAAGAACTTTCCTAGTGTTATCCCATAAAACAGACCTTGGCAAGTGGATCAAATCCTGCCTCCACTGGGGTCAGAAGGAGATTTGCCTGAAGGGCAAGGCTGCCCTCTCTGTCTGAAGCCAAATCTTTTCTCATACATCAAGAACTCTTCATTGTAAAATAGAAGAGCAGATGCCATCCCCTTTCACTGCTTCTCCAGGCAAAGTGTAAACCTCAGTGCACTCAGCAGTAAATTCCTTTAAACATTTACGTGAGCTGAAATTGCTTCATCTGTTGACCTTTGCTCAACGTGCAGCACTTCATCCAACCACAGTTGCATGTATCAGATGGGCAGCACAGGTGGAGTGTCTGTGTTGTACGCCTGAGTTTTGTCTTTTTTTCTGGATGGTGCTCTGTTTCTTCTTTCTTCCCTTTTTACCTGGTCAGTTGAGTCTCATCCACTGTCTCTTCCATGGTCTCTTAGAGCTGTTACAGTAATGGATGCCCTTCTGATGAGATAATGGTAGTTCCATTGCATTTGCCTTCCTTTTCGTTGGATTTACGATTTAACAGTTTATGTACTAATCCCACTGCAGTTATCTACCCTAATCACAAACTGTTGCTGTCTTTGGATAGCGATAATAACAACTGAGAGAAAAATACCTTCTATATTCCAAGTCCTAAGGAAGCAAGATTCGTGGAGAATTTAACAGTAAAAACAATGCTTGTGGAAGATGCCACACTTGCAGCTGTGGAGGCAGTAGTCCTCTGATGGCATGGCAGAAACCCAGGACCAACAACCTCAAAGCACAATTACTCTGTTGGCAAGCTGCCACAAATGAACTTGTAGTCGTGACCTTCAGGACCAAAAGGTCTACAGCCCTCTATGTTTTAGGACCTAGTCCAAATGAGCTCTGACCTCTTCCTGGACAGAGGGGAGTCAGAAACATCTTGCTGAGACCAAAAGCAGAATGTTTGAATACATGTGTAGAAGTGCAAAATGAAATTTAACTTACTGATTGGAAGCAAGGGAGGATGGGGATGAGAAAAAGAGGTGGATGTACTAAGTTTATAGACAGCTAAAATGATGCATTGGCCTTACTTTTTCTCAATTAAAAAGATTGGCTGTTTTAAATCTTTTATTTTGTGATTTGTTTAGAAAAAAAATGAATTCATTATTGCATTTCATTAAATGGTAGATTGTACATCGTTTTATTTTACCAAATGAGAATTGGAGCAAAGTAGAAATTTAAGCTTAAAAACCATTCTTGTTGTTTAGGTGTATAATTCTTTCTCCTGCTTTGCATGCCTGGAACTAATGTGGCATTAAGTATATTCTAATTTTAAAGAATTTAATACATGCATAATCTGCTTTACAAGCAGAGATTAGATTTTTTCATATTAAAATAAATTGGGACAACTGAGAAGCATAACTTAGGGCATATTCATTTGAGCAAAATAGGCGAAATCTTTCATTTTTTTAACGTTCTTTTTAAAGCATTGATATACTATACTTTAAAGAGTATTGTGTGAAGCTTTCATTGAAAAGGACTCATATGATCTGTGCTTTGAAAAGAAAAAATAAGGCAATACAATTGAACCTATGGGTAAGCTTGTATTTATTGTATGCATTAGTGGTTTCAATATTTTTAAAGGCAAAACCAGGTGCTTATAAACAGTTCAGAACACCTGACTTATTGCAGAATTATTTACTTAAAACAAGAACAAACTCTCAGCTTTGGGACATTTTCAGAAATATTCAGCAACTTAAGTTACCTTCATTCTGGGTTTGGGTTTGCAGCTGGATCTGACTCCCAGCAAGGGGTAAGCACTTACCTGTGAAAATAAGTTCCCTCAGAAAATTGCAAGAAGTTCAGCATCCAAAAAATGGGGGCTGGAGGAGGTGGTGGTGCATCACAAGGCATTTTTAAAAATGCTCCACAGCCTCCACTGTCCCCAATATATCCTTTTGTTCTCTCTCTCAGTAACAGAAGTCAGTATTAAAGCTTATGGGCAGAAAATGATTTTTCAGACATCAGAACTGACCTGTCCTTTTGTTGCAGAACATGGGTAAATCCTACCAGACTCCATTTAAAGCTTTAAATAGGAGCGTAGCACCAGGAAGCTGGCATACACTGGGACTTCTTTCTGAACGTCACAAAATTTTTGCCAAAATAAAAACCATGCTCCTTTCTATGAATAATTTTGAACTATTTGGTCTTCAGTGTTTGAGAGAGTCTCAGGTTACTACTAAAAGGACTTTCAATCAGCATGTGAGCCTTTCACAGTGTATACCATTTTATTTGTGCCATATCTCTTTTATCAAATTAACACATAAAAAGCTGTCATAACAATTTCACATACTTTTCACCTAAGTGACCTTCTGTAGAGTAGATCTCAGCCAAGGAATAATATTACAGGCCTAATCCTGTTTCCACTGATGTCCTTTACAGACTTGCAAGTAAATACACTTGTTTCTGTCTCTCACAAGTCATAAACAAGAACCTGACCCTACTCTCCCTCACACACATACACATACACACATGTACCTTAAGACTCATCTACATGAAGTTACAAGTGTTTATGCCTCAGCGAAGTCACAAACAGGACGCTACCTGTCCTTCTAATTTTCTTCCTTCTGAAAAGGCTGTAAAGTTCATAGAAGATTCATTGTGGAAATAGCCTCGACTGCATTTCCTTCCCTGCTGTTTGATTGCTTTGGTGGCGTACACTTGTAAGACCACCTTGTTTGGGTCTAATAGGGGAGAATTTTGGATGCAAAGCAGGTTTCATAGCATATCTTCCTCTTATGAATCCTGATCCCAGTCCTCTTTTTTCCCTACTGTTTCACAAAGAAAAGGCTTTTCCTTTTTGCCTATCTATTAAGAAAGTCACATTGCCAGGCAGACAATGCCTTAGATCTGGTTCTCCCCAGTTTGGGCACAACAGGATCTGCAGTGTGATGGCAGGACATGGTAGCAGGCTGAAAGAGGTGGAGGAAGCTCCTGAGCTGTGTGCCCAGCGCTGCAGGGTGCCTGGCAGCCCTCCTCCTGCCTGAGGGAGCCCCAACCTGACCCCCACAAGGCAACTGAGAGCACCCACCAGACATTCACAGATTCACAGATTTGTAGGGGTTGGAAGGGACCTCTAGAGATCATCTAGTCCAACCCCCCTGCTACACCAGGATCACCTAGAGCAGGTTGCACAGGATCATGTCCAGATGGGTTTTCTCCAGAGAAGGAGACTCCACAGCCTCTCTGGGCAGCCTGTTCCAGTGCTCGGTCACCCTGAAAGTGAAGAAGTTTTTCCTCATTTTCAGATGGAACTTCCTGTGTTCCAGTTTGTGCCCATTATCCCTTGTCCTGTCATTGGGCACCACAGAGAAGAGTCTGACCTTTTCCTCTTGACATGCGCGCTTTAGATATTTATAAGCATTGATGAGATTCCCTCTCAGTCTTCTCTTCTCCAGGCTAACCAGACCCAGCTCTCTCAGCCTTTCCTCATAAGAGAGATGCTCCAGTCCCCTCATCATCTTTGCAGCCTTCTGCTGGACTCTCTCCAGTAGTTCCCTGTCTTTCTTGAACTGGGCAGCCCAGAACTGGACACAATATTCCAGATGTGGCCTCACCAGGGCAGAGTAAAAGGGGAGGATAACCTCCCTCAACCTGTTGGCCACGCTTTTCTTAATGCACCCCAGGACACCATTCGCCTTCTTGGCCATGAGGGCACACTGCTGGCTCATGGTGAGCTTGTTGTCCACCAGGATCCCCAGGTCCTCTGCAGAGCTGCTTCCCAGCAGGTCAACTCCTAACCTGTACTGGTGCTTGGGGTTATTCCTCCCTAGGTGCAGGACCCTACACTTGCCCTTATTGAATTTCATGAGGTTCCTCTCTGCCCAACTCTCTAGCCTGTCCAGGTCTTGATAAATGGCAGCGCAGTCTTCTGGTGTGTCGGCCACTCTTTCCAGCTTAGTATCATCAGTGAATTTGCTGAGGGTACACTCTGTCCCCTCATCCAGGTCATTGACGAATACGTTGAATAGAACTGGACCAAGCACTGATCCTTGGGGCACACCTCTTGCTACAGGCCTCCAGCTAGACTCTGCGTCCGCTGAACTCAAAAGGCAGCATAGTAGTCATTGCGAAGCAACATCTCCAATAAGGCTCCGCAAGACACCTTCAGGTAGCTTTCTGTCCTACATGCTGCACTGTGGTGTATGATGTCAGATCATCGTCATGCGAGGCAAATAAGATATAAAATATTTTCAAAATGACACAGCGGTGCTTCTACAATAATGACAGCTGGGGGAAGTTAGCAGTGTTGAGCAGTCTCCAGGACATTACCTGCAGGAACTTACTTTTGCTGCACTCCAGGAGGCAATAAAAGCGAAGTGAGAGCCAGAAGTAGGCAGAGATGGTTCTTTAGTGCCAGTCGGGCTAAATACTTGCTACACAACTATTTTATATCTGAGGGGTACTTCAAATCCTACCATGCATTTATTTTGCCAGATACTGAAGGAATTACAATTACTTTCCCCTCCAAACTGGACCAGTATATCAGTGGGAAAGTACCAGTTTCCAAATATGAGTAGCTCTCTTCTGTGTAGCAACTGGCATCAAAATTCTGGGTTTCTGTATGCTTTTCATGTAAAAAGTGCCACATACCATGTATCAAAAATCATAATTTGAATGGATTAAAAAAAATTATCATGGATGAAGCAGGTACATGCTTTTATTTTTCATCTTTCATATACAGAACGTACACTTAAAAAAGAAGTCACTGCCACAGGTTACCCCTCCAGATCTCATCTGTCAACTTACATGGTAGGTGCTTGTCTATACTGCAGAAAAAGGGTGCCTCTGTCACCCATGGGTGTTTTGCTTTGGTCCAGACAGCACCAATAACGGTGCACACCCGTGGCAGTGCATGTTTTTGGAGTGGGATAAACTCTTGGCTACATCCATTGGGCTCTGGGATCGATATGTGTATAATTATGTATATAAAGAGAGGGTTTTCTGAACAGAAGTGGGAATAAACCATGCATAAAGGAAAACCGGTGCTTAAATAAACTTTGCTGATCATTACCTTTCTAAAACAAGTATTTCTGCCTAATTATACTTTTAATTATACTTAAGCAGAGAGGTTTTTTTTTTTTAAAAAAAGAAGGATAATTAGATACAGAAGTCCAGAGGTGGTATATTCTTTTGATAAACAGTGTTCTGTGTAAATTTGGTCAGAAATTTAGGAGATATATTATCAGATTTGCCTTACGGAAAACTAACCCTGCTTGTATCTCAGACACATTCTTCATTCCTCCATGAAGTAGTTGTCTTTAAAACAAGTTAGTGAAAGTTTATACGTAAGTACAGTATCCATATTCCTATTCAATTACATGAGTCATCTCCACAGGTTAAACAGAAGATGCAGATATTCCAGTCTGTTTTGTAATTCAGATCATTTGTATGCATTGGGTAATGTGATTTATAACCATATTTGCACTTTGAAATAAAAAAAAAAAAGGGACTCAGAAGGGAGATGCTAACACCTCTTTAAATATATTGCTTTATTTTTCATGCTGAAACCACTTGACCTATCAATACCAGGTTCTTTACCTATACAAATAAATTTAAGGTTTAATCCTTAATAACACACACTGCAAACATTCAACAGCTGCTAAAGTTATCAAATTAATATTAGGGGAGGAAAAAAGAATAACCTACTTCAGCACCAACAACAAAAATAAAGCACCTGCTTTAATTTAAAGTATTCTTAGGAGAGGAGGCATTTTTATTAAGTGAAAAGAATCAGGAAGAAAAGCTTTTCAAAATAGACCAGTACATTACTTTGAACTTCATTTATAAAATATTCAGCTGTCTGCTAGAATGGAAAAAAATATAATATTTTTATTAGACATACTTATAAATCATTGTCAAAACATTTACTGAAACTTGTGGTAAACATTATTTATAGCAATACTGAGCAAACAATTGTTGCTATATTCATTATTTCCATTAATAGTAAAATGGCTGTTTCCTCTAAAATCTCATTTAAATCAGAAATATGTATATTTCTGGAGAGAGAGAGAGAGAGATAGAGATATGTAAATATTGTTCCAAATCCAGACAATTTTCCTGTATTTGTTTTTGGTCTTTTTAAAATGGATATTTTTCTGTCTAGAATTTACTTATTTTGGGACACAGCTTTGAAAAAAAAGCAACATGTTAAGGCTGTTACAGGATTGTATGTTAGCAGTCTGGCATTACATTCTATATCCTTTTAATTAGACTAGCAGGTTATTATTGTAGCCAATTAAAGTTTAAAATAACTTTATAAAGTAAAATTTAGTCACCACATGATTTCAGGTGCCGGACAAGAAGTTAAATTACTGGAGTTTGAGTTCATATAGTTACTTTTGAAAAAAGCTTTTAAACACTGCAGCCATTCTGATGCATCCATGCACATGTGCTTTCTGAACATACACAGATTTTTTTGTAATGCAACATGGTCATTTCCTTCTAAATACTAAATTTTTATTCCACCACTGGAACTACTTTTTCAAAACTTAGCTTTTCAATTAGATCAAAAATGTTCATAAAAGAAAGCATTGTGTCCGCACCTAGTAAAGATAATGGATTTTTCCAAAATGAGTCCTTAAAATAATATATTTCTATAATGTTGATACAGTAGTATGCTATGCAAATATATATAATAAAGTTATACACATAATGAATACTAGATGCAAAATATGGTTTTGATACACTTTGTGCATGTGAAGTACTTGAATATAGGACATTACAAGGTCTAAGGAGTTTATGAAAGTTTTTCATATTACTACCATGGTTTGACTGCAAAACTTGGAGATATTTAACCTGTACAGTGAATTGTGATGAAAATAAATGAAACAAAAACCACATAAAAGCTGTTTATCAACAAAATTACCTTCACTGGCAAAAATCCTCCAAATCTTTTCATTCAGTAATCTTTGCTTTTCATCCCTCTTAGTGAAATACTCTATATAACAAAAATTATTATTTGTGACCAACAGAAATCCCATTCTTTAATTAAAAATAGAACAATTTTATATGTGATATTTTAGCCTCCAAAAAAAAAAAATAATTATGAAACATCAGAGAGATCGAATGTTTGTTTTTGAATAAGTATGACCTGCTTTGAATACCTATGATCTGTTTATTTTTAAAATAACTATGGAATATCTAGTTTACATTAACATTCTAATCATTACTAACCTACATATTTGCTGCACAAACTGTTAACACTTGTGTTACAAAATAGTTTAACTTGTAACTCTGTAATGAGAAAGCAATATTTTGCATATTAGGGAAGACTTAGGGAAAAAAAAAATCTGACTTTAGCAGGATTTATAAAGCTATGGATAATTATTTTCAAAACAGTGATTAATAAGAGTCCATTTTCATGTCATCATTGGTAATAGATGCAATCTCACTCAGGCACCCCGCCATTCTGTTTAATACAAGTGTATCCTAGTGTAAAAAGGAGCTTGTCATACTTATCTCTAATGGTGAATGATTTCTTTCCCTCTTCCTGAAGACACTTTGCACCCAATATTCTCAAATCCCATCATGCTACAGGCTGACAAATAAGCTAACAACAATGTAGGGAGCAGGCTACATTTATGTGTAGGTGTATGTTCTCTAGAAGATATGCAGAAGATAACTGGATCTTTCCTGTTGTAAATCGGACAAAATACACATATGAAGAGATCTGCTTATAGGAACAGATGCAAAATGCTTACTTTTAGGTAAAATATCACAATCTGAGAGAGGAACATGCTGCAAAAAATCATTGCATTTTCAGGAAGTGGGAGGAAAATTAAGCACTGTTTTCTTCTTGGTACTGCTGGAATTCTTCAAAATGCAAAAAAGAAAGGATCTGTCATTAAATCAGTGTTGCAATTAATACCTGCAACTTCTGCTCATTTTCACATATTTCTGTTTAACTCTATTTTCAAGCAATTGTACTGTATGAAACAGACAATTTGTCCTGATTCATGGTTTAGGAGGAGCAGCTGATTAATCCCATGTCAACAGTCTTGACCCTATGCAGAAAATAGAATCATAGAAGGCCTGCTTAACAATATATCAAAGGTACAGTTGCTTATTTTCTCTGGTTTGTAAAACTATAATTCACCCATATATGCAGAGTAACTTAGGACAGTGTAGTTCAGTCATTATCACTTTTATCCCTTTTTTCTTGTTACACAGTAGATGTGTTTTTTTCCTTTAGAATATTTTGGTGCAAAACGACCAGCATGTTACCATCATGGTTTTCTGCATGATATCAGCATATAAATAGGACCATATGTATTTATTAGTTGGTTTAGGCTTGTCTTTTCATGAACGGTGAGATCTGTACAACACAGCAGTCCCATAAAGCAAAGAGACCTCAATTGCTTCCTTAAAATGCTTAAACGTCATGGCTCAGCGCTGTAAGTGCGGACTCATGTGAGTAGGCTTTACTCTTCTGAGAAGACTTATTAGCTTCAGTCAGGCCATTTATCCTAACGAGAGCTTGCAGAATTAGGTCCTTCCAGCAAAGTATTCAAAACTTATTTTTTTTAATTTTTTTTTTCCTGGGTGTAAGATTTTCAGGTTATCCTTTTAATGGCTTAATATTTGAAAGGATTCCCATTCTGCCAAAAATGTATATAAAAAAATTGTTCTTCCACTAATGCTTTTGTTTATGTGCACATACAGTATCTGGTTTATATTCGTTCATCTGAAATTGCTGGGTAAACCAGGTGAAATAAAACATACATAACAGCCATTTAAAATGTGGTCATGGGCAAGAGAGAAAGGAATGTAGGCATTTTCATTTTTAGTAGTGAAGCACAGTGACTCGCCCAAGCCAGTTTGGAAATACTCATGAAATTCTAAATTTTAAGGTGTGCAATTCTATATGGCAGCTCCAGAAAAGAATGTGCCCTTTATTATTGTAAGGCATACACTGCTAGGTAAAAAATACCCTAAACCTACAACAAAAAATGTACATAACATAACTAAATAAAGCCAAAATCTGTGGAAATCTTCTCATGTAAACTGCATAATAGCACTTCAAATGGCCCCTTTCTGTCATCCACTGTAACCATCACATTCCCATTTCTGCTGCAGTCAGGTGAACTGTCAAAGAGCTATTACGGTTGGCTGCATAGAATTCCGAGGAAAGACAAATCTGTGCAATTTTCTCCTTGGACAATAAATGGTTCTTTTGGTGCCTTTAGGTTTTCCTAAACAATTCTGGTAAAGAAAAAAAATGAGGTTTTAATTTTTTTTCCTTATTTTTTACATGTATGTGATAATGCGAGGGGCTTTATTTGGGCTGAAACCTTTACTATGAATGTGTAGCTCTTTGATGGATGCACATTAGCATTCCAGTATGTGGGTAAGATTTATATATTTTTTTCCTTTTCTGATACATAATGTAGCTTCAAGTAGATGCTTAAGATGGTATGATGGCATGTTATATTTTAGTGTGAGTTTTTGCGCTATTAAAAGAATGGGTACGCACCGAGTGGAACGACGAAATGTATACACAAATGCAAAAATCATCCAATCTATTATTAAAAACTAATAACAAACCTAAAATATTAAATGCATCGTCTTTCATGCCTGTTTAAAATATTGCATGCTCAGAAGTGAATACATTATTGTGATGTGTAATGCCGCATCTTCTGATAAGCCTTATCTCATAAATAAAAAAAAAGTATAAATGACGTGCTTCTGAAAGGTTTTTCTTCAGAGGCAAGTAAGTATTTTGTCCGTTCTGGTGAGGTATGTCGTATAAGCAAAATGAGAGTTTGATTATGTCTTTCATATAGTTAATAAACACGTGGTTGTCAGAAACCACAACGAGGTTTCTTGCTGGTTGTTTTCGTCTTCTATAAAAAAATTAAGGTGTTTCAGAACTGACCTTTGCTCTGTTGAGTCATCTCCCTTTTTTCAGTTCAATTTGCCTTACTGATCAGTAGCATAAGCTGGAATTTTTATGTCCTTAGAAAGAGGGCAAAAGACAGCTCATTCCTTTAATTTTTTTAAGTCAGATTTTTTTGTTTATGTACATGATTTTGCTAAAATTTGAGACTCCAAATGAAAAAAAAAAAAAAAGCAGTCCTGGATTTTAATTATAACTCTATTGCTTCACCACTGAATTTCCTCATAGCAATTGCCTGTTTTGCAGCTCTTCTAAGCAGTCATTTTTAAATAAGACATTCTTTATATTTAATTCAGAGCTATATTAGAGTAGAAATTGAGCTGCATTCACTGTTTTCAGTCTTTTAGAAAAAATTATTTTAATTTAGTACCTCTTTCTGGAAATAGATCTGTTTACTGTGTTTCACATATGTATAACTGCATCTCCCTATACAGTGTTAAGGGTGTAGCCCCACAAACAAGTTTAACATACGCAGGGAACGGTCCCTGCCCCGAAGTGTTTACATTTATGATAGAAACTTCCATTTTGAAGGACTGTCATAGCGTTCCTGAAAAATAAACCAACATGATGCAGATTAGTTGGAGAGAACCCAGCCCTTAGTCACAGGGATTGCTTCTGCTCTTTTCAATAGACAGTGTTACAGGAGAAGAGTTTTCTCTGTGTGCTAATCTGATGATTCCTCCTGCTTTTATTTCATTTCCCCCATGGAGGATGTAGCATCTACAAAGATACTTGATTTTTTTTTTTTTTTACAGATAGTACAGTTTGGAAAATGCTGTTTGCAAGCTTATTTGCTTCTACGTTTTGTTTATAAGCAGAATATCCTTCATTTCTGCATATCTGCTAGACTGGACAAATCAAGGTGACAATCCATGGTTAACTCTGTCAGGCCTTTTGTCCTGCTGCTTCTGTGGATTGAAATACAATGGAAACAAAGTGGAATATATAACCGTCCAGCTGCCTTGTTGTGACAGTGCGGGCCCGTATTACAGTGCCTCAGCCCCTGTTTGCCTATCGATAGCCAGTCCATGAGATGACAATGCAAATCATGTGAAAGCTCTCCTGTACAATAAAAAAATCATGTCAAGGAGGGGGGGGGAGAAAAAAAATATAAATCGGACTTGCCTTGAAAAATAGAAACTCATAGAAGGCTCTGATTTTGGTATACAGTTGCTACATTCAGCTGTAGGGCCTGTTTTTTTTAACCATGGCGTGCTTCTAAGGGATGCAGGTAGGCTCGTGCGTTTAAGTCTATCATATGGAGTCTGCTTACAGGGCTCTGCATTGATGTTACTTTTAAGGCAGTTTATATTTCATTTAAGCATGCAATTAATCATCTTTACAGTGTTGATGTGACTGGCATCAGCAGCGTTATTTAATTAAATTTGAAATTATTGTACAGTAAATACAGGCTTCCAACTAGCCGGTCCAAATTAAATGCTGAGGTCTATTTCTTACTCATGGTGTTTCCAATTTAAATGTTCATCCAAAAGGTTACACTTCACGGGTTGAAATCATTTTTATGTTCTAACTGTTGCTAAACCTAAAGATCAACTGTACGTGAGTCCTGTGCATCTATTAGCTGTAGGAATGTGTACACATTATCTATATTTCTCATATTCCACTTCATATTAGTGATTTTATGACTGATGCTCCTTAAGCACCATTTTTCTCCAGATACTTTGTCTCTTCTGTCACATCAGCCCTGAGCTGCTTTTGAAAAAAAAAAAAAAAAAAAAAAGTCTTTCCTCCATTTTGTTTCAGCCCGGTAATCAAGCAATTAGCCCACAAAATGGAGGTACTCCACTCCGCTTCTCATCCTGCATCTTACTTCGGGTGGGCTTTACCTGCGTGCAAGCAGCAGGCAGAGCACTTTGCTGCCGAGCCTGTGAAATCGGCCCCTGAAGAGCGTTCCCACAATGGCCCGTAAGTGGCCACCGCTTAGGGGGACCCTGGGAGGAGGGAGACCTTCCCGGTGGGATCACTGGAGAATTACGTACGGCACGTGCGCTACCTGCAAATTCTGCACCGGCTACGTGGGAAAGCGTGTGGCTGCACTCCTTCTCCAGCTGTACTCACTGCCTAATTTTATAACGACCTGAGAACGTGCGGTGAGCCAAACTTTAAACGGTTGGAACGTCGTTGCTTTTCACCTCATCTTTTCTTTCAAAAAGGGAAGAAAAGAAGAAACCAAACCAAACCAAACCAACAACACCATTTGTTTTATGTTGCAGCTTTCCACAGACAATTCACAACATGTCTAGCAAGGAATCAGACCAGAAATACCGTCTCACTCCTATCATATATATAATACAGCTTTTGAATACTGGAAAATCTGTCATCCGTTAAGTGCAGCTCAGGTCTTCTGTGTGAAAAGCACAAGCCTTTTTTTTTTTTTTTTTTTTAATGCAGTGCTGCCTTGTCTGCACTTTTTTGAAATTGCATATTTATCAGGTTATGAATTATTTATGAGTGGGGAAGGGAGGGGGAGGGCTGGAAGGGGAAGGAAGAGTGAGAAAACATATGCTTGGGCAGAGGAATACCTTAAATGAATCCACTACCAAGTCTTTTGAAGGATTACTTGTAATTACTTTTTTGTTTTGTTTTGTTTTGTTTCTCTTGTGTTTCTCTTGGTCATCTGCTATTCCTATTGTGTTCTCAGTTGGGCTTATTCAGCTTTTAGGGAGCACGAAGGGATTGGGGGTAGTGCTTGCTACGAGTTGGAAGATTTTGCCGTGGAAATGAATTGAGCATTTCTTTGACTTCTAAAGTACAGGGTGTTTAATAAATATTAATTCTTCAACTGTCAGACTGAATTATTGTCAAAAAGAGGCTGACAGATTAAGGATTAATGACATGTTTCATAAATTAGAAATGAACTATCAGCAGAATGTCCAAAGTAGGGATCAAGAACGGACCTGATTTGTACCTTAGGCCAGTTGAACATCCCGTCTGTGTCAGACCTGAGCTCAGACTTATGCAGAAAACAAAACCGCCCCTCCCTCCCTCCCTCCCGCAAACACACCTTCTGCTCTTCCTGCACCAGGATCTGACATCGAGAGCCTTTCTTCTTTAGGATCCGCCTGTACCGAAATAGCAAGGTTGTCTCAGACACCAGATAATTTGATTAGACAGAGGCAGATCCATATTCTTTTTTTTACAGTTTTGTTAGAGGAAAACTGGGGGAGGTGGAGTAATTTCTGTTCAAACATCTCGATGTTGTATTTTCCCACTATGAAAAATACGACATCACAGAAAGCTGAAGACGTGGCATTATAATGGTAAATTGGAAAAATTGTAGCTGCCTCTCCAAAATACACACAGAATTTCCAATATAAATTATGTATTAAAGGAAATATGTTTGCATGAAACAAGTAGCAGTAATTTAATATAAGGTGACAGGATTTTTAGGAGAGGCTAATGTGTGTCAAAAAATATCGTGTATAGTCTTTAATCAAACTCATGATCCTCAGTTGAATGATTGCTTGTAAAGCTGATTTTACTGTATTTTCTCATTCATTAAAAGCAAATCTCTCTCTCTCCACCCCCCACCCCCCTTTCTTTTTTTTCCTTTTGTGTTTATTAGGGGAAAATGAAGTTTAATTTGTGTAAGATCAGATCTTTTTGGGGTGGCTGAATCAAAGCAGCAGTCATCTGGGGTGCCATTCTTTCTCTCGGCACAGAGGTACACAATACGAAACTGGGCTACCAGAGTGTATAAAAATGTTTAGCTTAATCACTCCCTAATGACAGCGACTTATGTCCTTAGTGCAGTCGATTTGTTTCCTGGGTTTTAAAAGTAGATTATTTCCATGGTGCAGGCTTAGTGTAAGCTGTTGAGAAACCACAAGCACTGCACTTCAGCCTGAGTTTGGGACGTTCGCCAAGGGTAATCTGATTAAAAGGGCATTTTTTACAACATTGTGGTGCTTTGAAAATTCTGTGCAGCCAGATAGAGTAGGGCCAAAAAAAAATTGCTTTTTCAAAGCTAACAGTTTTGCCTGAGCAGAATTAAAAGCATGATAAGCAGCATCACTGGAATGATTCTCTTCGACAGTCTTGCAACTGGATAAACAAAGCATCCTTAGTAACACATCTGTTACAGACCCACAAGCAAATTCATGATCTATTTAATGCAAGGTTTTTGTTTGTTTGTTCTGCCTTTAATCACATTTGCTTGCTGCATAGGTGTGAGGTTCTGAGGCCTTGCTTTATCTGTAAGAATGAAAACGTTTCTCTTTTTCTGCAGTAGCTTTTCTCATCCATGACGTGACATTTATAAATGTTCTGCTATGAAAGTGGTTATTTGTGATGTGCTCGAAGAACCAACGTTGGGTACCATATTCCTGAGAACTTTAGCAGCTGTATGTTGTTAAAAGATAATTATCCTATCTTGAATCTTGGATTTCTTATAAGAGATAGAATGTAATACTAATTAAATATGTCATGTTTGCACACATCAGAACATACTCAAAAAGAACTGTTCTTGGATCATTTGCCTTATTGAACTACTTTCATATTCTTCTGCAGCACCTAAATAAGGGAGAAACGATAACAGATTTCTCTGCCCTTCTTCACAGCCCTGTATTTCTCTGAATGGCAAGTTCATGCTGGTCTCCACACATGCTGATAGTACAGGACTGCTTACAGCAAGACATTTGTATACACAATATACTTCAAAGTCACTGGGTTCAGTGAGACTATAGAGCAGATCAGACTGGCATTAGGTTCTAGTAGGACAGGCAAAATGAAATTTGTTTTCTACAACACAGGCTATTTTAGTTTGCTTAATAAATATTGAAGGACAAGGCATGGTTTCTTATCTTTTGCTACATCACATGGCTCTCTGGAAGGGGAAAAATGTATAATGAATTAAATTGAATTAAATTTTGCAACTCTCTTAATTGTGGCTGCTGACTTGTAAGCAAAGCAAGAGTGCGATGCATCATAAACTATGTTTTTTTCCCCAAAAGGCCTCAGTGATAAAATTACAATTATATTTCCTTCAAAATGGAGATTTATATTTTGTTTATCTTTTTCCACATAGGTCAGAACATCTGTATCTTCCTCTGTGCATGTGCCAAAGCATGTTTTCCCTGTCGCCAGGAGTACCTTGTCATTTTTCTACCTATCAGTGTTTTAAAACTGACAACCTTATAACCACACGAGCCTTTTAGATATATCACTCACAGTGTTAGTTGTAATGTGAGGTATAGGCAACACTGCATTTATTCTAACTTTGTTGTACCTATTGATATCCAGATCCCACGTCCACTCATCCCCACATTCATACCTACACGTATGAAAACATGTAATTATACAAAAGCCATTGCTTTCAGCGACGATTTTCATGACATTCAGTGTTTCCTGCTGCACCCCTCTCGAACGTTTGCGCGTGTATGTTTGTGAGATAAAAATGCACGTAAACCGATTTTAAATCTGGTGGATGTGGAGCCACAGAGCATTTCAGCAGCAACGTTTCCAGCTTGAGGCTGCGTGTCCCAGAGCACCGGTGGGCTGAGAATAGCTTTGTCAGGGCACCTCGGCTCGGGAGCCTTTGATGCAGTGCTACGTTCAGTTTAGAGTATTTACTGATACGTGTCTTCAGCAACTGTCAAAACTGCTTGGAGCTATGAGATTCAGGCTTTTCCAATCCCGGTGACCAGCCAGCCTCCCGAGGCACGAAAAACTGCTTCAGGGTAGCTATAGCCCACAAATTCACTTTGTGCGACCATAAAAAAAGGCGGGGGGCGGGGGGGAGCAATTTTACTGGGAGAAAGACTGAATGAAGGTGTCTTTGTGTCACACTTTATTTGTTGTGTTGTTACCACTGTTCCTCAGATATGGAAACAGAGCGCAGGCAGAATTAATTGAGAAACATCTGTTTACTATCACTGTTTACCCTGGATAGGTCAGCACAGCCCTGCTTTCTGGCATACTGAATGTTGCCAAGCATTTTTTTTTAATCTTCAAATTCAATGTATAGCTTTATTTAAAATTTTCCTTTTAAGATTGAATTTTCTGCCTCTTAAAATGAGATATTCATGCCAGAAAGATGACCTGCTGTTCTCAGGGAGAGAAGGGGAAACCATTAGAAAAGAAGAAGATTTCTTGATAATCAAGGACACCTGTGATTCTGTGTTGCTTTCGAGAGCACAAAGACCTATAGATCTGCTCTTTCTTCCAGAGTAAAATGTCTGTGATCCATAAGAAGCTCCAATCCTTCCTTTTTCTCACCCCAAAGAGAAAAAGGGAAAGAAAGAAAATTATGCGCCATCAGATCAGCTGCTCTCTGTTCCTTCTTTAAAAAGCTGAGGATGTTGCTATTTAACATAAAACCTTGTGACCTTACTACCGCGGCTGCTTTGAAACACCAAGCTATTTAATAATGCAAATTGCAAACAGAGGGAAAACATCAGAAGAACCTGTCTGGAAATTAGTGTGTTTGACTGAAAATTAGCTAGCTTAATCGAACTTGCAGGAAGTGGATTTTCTATTCAGAAACCTGGCTTAGAGCTTTTGTCCGTCGGGGTTGTTCTGAAAGTGTACGGGACCTTTGGGAGCGCAAGAATTAAGGCTCCGTGTTAACACCCAAAGTATTGTGCTTGTGTTTGATTTGCTTATATTTCAGACTAAAATCCCTCGACATGAGAATCATATGTTATGCAATAATAAGCCTTTGTTCAGAGAGACCAAGCAACTGCTGTGGGTTCAGGTCCCTACTTTCTCAGAGCAACAAAACGATGATGTTGTGTCGGTGTAACTAAGGGCAGTGTGTGTGCAGGGACGATGCTTATCCATTCATCCAAGCATGGAGGGGGACCCTCCACAAGCAGACTTCTTTCTTTTTGCGAGGAAGAAAGACCTCAGCTGCCCATGTCACACGCCTCTATAGCGCCGGGATTTGCATTGAGAGGAGCTCTATGGGCAGGGTGATTAAGATGAAGGAGTGGGAAGGCCAAGCATCTGCTGGTGGAAGCAAAGTGCCTCTGTCAGCGTGTGCCCGTCCTCGCAAGTCTGCAAAAGCATCTCGGCCAGAGGGCTCTTACTCTGTTCACTATTTCGGAGACCTCATTGCCAGGTCTTTTCAGGGACAGAGTGGATATAGTCCATTACATTCTGCAAGAAAGAGGAAGCTGAACCCACTGCTCCAGGTCTTCCTGGCACATGCATATTTTTCTGAATGCATGCATACCTCTCGTTTACCACCAGCACATATTCTGTTAGGCAATTAAAGGCAGAACAAAGTAGATAAGCCATGTCCCGAGTTTGGTTCAATTGAAAAGCTCTGAGTGTGTCATGTGGACAAAAAAAGACTGGTTTAAACATGCACTTCAGTAAGTCTGTCTCCCATGTCTACATCAGTTGTGAATGCTTAACTGTAATTTATTTAGATGAATTTGTGTTGCTGTCTTGGCATTAAGAATGGGACACTTTGGTATGCTGCCACTGGAAAAATAATTTGCCTAATTAAAGGGTATGTTTTGAGCTTGCAGAGCTCAAAGCTAAGGACCAAAGAAAAATGGTTAACTAATAAAAAGATGTAAGGAAAGATTCATGCAGAAATTGTTCAAAACATTGAAACGGGAGTGCTTGAAATTAGGACCGTAAACTACCTTAAAACATAAACATCTGAAGATTCTGACTTCTGTTTTCCATCATATCAATAGGAATTCTGGGCAGCCACAGTCTGAAAGTCAAGTTAGTTTTGTTAGGTACACATATTTGGATTTAGTAGCCTAGATTTCAGCACCTTGGTTTAGATCTTTAGTTTAATGGCAAGTTCTCAATGAAGATAATGAGAGCTTTGCCTGAGTAAGGTTAGATGAAAATTAGTGTTCTGGTAGTTTGTCTCTTGAAGATAAGTAGTTTTAGAAGTGTAGAGACATATTTCCAAGTCTTATAGGAAATTGCTGCAAAATAAAAGACTAAATAGTTTATTTGTGGAAGTTGATTAAATTGGATAATATTTTATACCAGGGGTATTTTCATTAATATCTCCATTTTGCTTGGTCCAGAGATTTGTACCGTTGTATCACGTAAGTGCCATTGATTTTCAAGTGATATAGCAATATTTTATTCCTATTTTCATTTGATTCAGGCAGTACATTACCAACCGTGTCCAAGAACAAATATATCCATAGAGGCATTCATATTTATAATAATGGCTCAAGCCCTGTTGCAGAAGATTCACTGTTAGGAAACGTACTGGTGCTAACTTTATCTGTTCTTCTGCACAGAGATATTTCTAACAAAGAAAGTCTAAGGAAAGAGTTGTATTGTTATAATTCTGCTGTCATGGAGAACCTATCTTTCCATTGGCGTAAACAGCACAGATAAAATAGATATTTTTCACATTTACTATTTTAGCACTGAAATTCCTGTCTCTCTAAACTCCATGAAGGCTTAGGGCAAAAATGGCCATTCCTGAAAGCATTCCCTATTCTTCATAATTCTGCTGGCAGTGCTGTAGAATCACATCCTTTATAGGTATCTGTCACAGTGTGATTGTGTGATACCACTTCTTCGCTTGCTTTAGTCCAGCATGTCATAAATTTAACTTCCAGGAAATAACTCGTATTGCAAAGTGCTACACTCAGTTACAAGCTTCATGTTGAAAGGGAGTGATTCTGATTTCCTGCTTTTATAGGTAAAAAACTTGGGGTTTGTACTAGCAAGGAATGTTTATAGGTGTAGGTGCTGAGGACATTGCCTTTACCTTGTATTAATACTACACAAGCACCACAAACCTAGCTCTCAATGATATATATTTTTTAAAATTTTCAATTCACAAAGCAAATAATTTCCACGTGTCTGTGCTCATACCAGATTAGCAGGTTATAAACACACCAGCTGAAAATAGGAGATTTGGTTTTCAATGAAAAAATAGAAATCCAGTGTTGTCCCTGGAAATATTTGTAAAGAAATTAACAGTAGGGAAATAAGAAACAAGTAAATTTTATAGAGGATAGTTAAATCTGCGGTTAAAGTATTTAATTTCTCTTATATTTTGTGATTGCTCTAGACTGCAGCTTTCTCAGTAGAGCCTCTACATGCACGACTTAATTCTGACTACTGTTGTTAGAATGAAAAAATAATCAATGTATAATTCCTGCTGATAAAAGCAATGCATCTAATCTGTCCATATGAAGCACTATGCAATTAGTCTTTTGTAAACAAACAAACAGTATCTGTAATACATAGTTATCAAAAATCACTGGAATAATTTTTAAATCATCTAACACAAATAGTGAGGACAAAAAGTACAGAAATTTAAGATATTGATTACCAGTTGGATCTAAATTTGGAGGAAATAATGAAAATTTCTTTATGCTGTTATATCTGCTGCATGCCTTATGTATGTTTTAAAGTGTAATTCACACCACTACAACACAGGAGTTAATAATAATCCCTAAGCCATTGGGGAGTACTATGCTGTTTCCCTTAAGACAAGGAAAGGCTTGTGAAATGTTTGAAAAAATGTGTTGTAATTGCTGAAATAAATGACAAATTTTAGAGAAGAAAACAAAAACAGAATACAGAAACTGCTGGTCTCCTAGGTAAACTTAAGTATTGACAGGTCTGAATTAATAGAGACTGTTTTTCGAAAGGTTCAGCGTCAGCTATATATTGCATTTACTCATTCAGTTCCCACACTACTCTTAAGGGGATTGCTTGACTCCTGACACTGTGGCAGAAAGAAACTTTGCTATAGAATACAGAAATAATGTCTATTTTGTTCTCCAAAACAGAGTCAAATACCAAAATACTATCATTTGAACATTTTAAGGGGATATACACACGGGGCTCTATTGGACTCCGTTAAAAAATAAAAAAGTTATGGAGTTCTTTATTTGCATCTTTATTGGGCAGATACTAGTTCCTGCTGAAGCTGGATTTTAATCCTGAACCCCTAAGTATTCAACAGAGGACAGGTTTAAAAGTGCAAGCGAGCACTTGCTAAGTTACCTCCCGAGGGAGTGCGTTGCAGGAGCGTGCCAAGGAGCCCGAAGACTACAGTAAGAATATATATTTTTGTGTCAAAGTAGCACATCCTTTGCATTGCCCTGCAATAATCCTACCAGGTATTCTCCTGAGGCAGATTTTAGTCTCTGGACAGATAAAAGGCAGCTGCCAAGACCTAACTGAATGCAGAAATGCTTTACTATACCCACTCCACTGGAGTTTTATCAGACAAGCAATGCGGTATTACACGCCACATACAGCCCGCTGCAATTTGATGGTCGTCTTGAGCTGGAGACGACATTTATTAACTAAAGTGTCTTTGAAAACCAAAAACTGTGCCCAGCATCTCATACAAAAACTAAGAAAAAGCTGACTCTTCAGACACAATTTGTTGTCCTTCAGGTACAACAATTCCTCCAGAATTGTTACAGGATTTCACAGATAGATTGGTTAATGATTTTGGTGGCAGGACAAGTTTAGAGACTGTTTAGTTATAATGAGTATAATATTCAGCTTCTCTGAGATCTCACAAGTTTTTTTGAAAGGTGAGTCATATTTTGATCTTCTTGCCTGGGGAGTTTTAACCCATCAGATGATCGTTGCATCTTTATACCTTCATGAAAATTCAGAGACCACATTCTTGTTTTCATTGTTTTTGTTTTTTTTTTTTTTTTACTTGACACAACTTCTTTCAGTACTATATTTCCTTTTTTCCCATTTATATAATTTAAATTGTAATATGACTGGGAATAGTCATGGATTTAATACAGGAAAAATTTCAAAATTACATTCCATATGCTGAAATGTGAAAACAAAAATAGTTCTTCATATATAAGGATTTAATATTATATTTATTTCATTTCAGACTCAATTATCACTGAAAGAATTAATAAGGGTTTTTTTCTTGTCCTTTAAAAATGTATTTTAAACAGAAACCACCTGCTATTTGTCTCACCCCCTCACAACTTTAGAAAATGCCTGAGATTAGAGCTAAAAAACTGGAGATATTTAAGCATATATCTAACATATCTATAGGCAGTTGCACTAAAAGTGGATGGTCTGGTCAAATTAGTGAAGTTAAATGTTGGTGGTGTGTGAAACTTTGTAGCAAACCCCGTACACATTCGTACATATTCTATATATCTTACCTAGGAGATTCTAAGTGACAGTAAAAGATGGTTTAAACAAAATAGCTCAAGGTAAAGGATCTTCAGTTTAGTCATTATTTTTCATTTTTGTATCCCTCTGGACATTTTTTTCCCCACCTCCAGACTGATAAAGGTTCCTACATACAGACATCATAAGTGGAACAGTTAATTTGTCTCGGCACAATTATGTCTTACAGTCAGTGGGACTGTTGCCATGAGTCAGAGTTTGCGAGTTTGTTCTCTTCATCTTTCTGGCAAGGAGTACCAACAGTTTCAGAAGAAAGTCCAATTTCCCAAATCACGAATCTCAGCCCAATTTTGCTGACAAGTTTGTGCTTTTTAAAGTATGTGAAAGTTGAAGGTTTGAGTTTTATCAGATAAAGAAGCCAGACCCTCCAGGGTTTGCCTTTTACCTGGCTCGAGTAGATGAAACAGTGACTTTCAAATTCTTTGGACTATACTGCTTCTTCATGAGCCTGTACCTGTGTTGCCTGTGCCAGGCTGACCCAACACATTAAAAATGCTATGCCTGCTCTCCCACCTGTGAGCAACATGAATTTTAGTCTTGCCGATGTGCCGTTCTCAAGGATGGAGCGAACGCAGCCGGCTCTGAGCATCTCGTCGCGGGAACAAAGTTTTGCCGTTTTTGTCACTGGTGTTTCGGGACTGTTACACGCGCGCGCACACGCACACACGCCAGTTGTTGTTTCCTCACTTTCTCTAACAAAAGGAGAGCAGTAGTCAACATTTTTTTCTGCTCTCTTGGTTGTATTTGTCGGGCAAAGATCATCATGCTCTGATTTAGTGTTTTCAAATAAGTGTGCCCTCTGGTGCAGCGCTCTATTGAGAGACAACACAGCCCAGGCAGGAGAGTTCAGCATGGCCACTAATAAAACACAAGTGCTGCTTTGTCAGGCCACGAGTGATTACTTGAACAAGTGCCAACCAAGAAACCAAACATTAGAGTGCAGCTCTTCAGACCCTCAAGACAAAGGGCCAATTGACTTTCCTCATTAGTTTTTGTGCCAAACATGTAAACACAGTTTCCTCTCTATCTTTGATGCTCAAAACATGCCAGCTTGTTAACATCTTGGGTGGTATGGTGGTTTATGAGCCTGTAAAGACTATTATGTAGCGGTGGGTTTTGTCCTAATTGAAAAGATTGGCTTATCCTAAGGACGCCCGAAACTGGCATCTTTCTGACCATTTAGAAATTCTGTCTTCACTCTAATAGACTGCTGAAACTGCCTAAAATAAATTTAACATGCACAGGACCTTCCTCTGTCACGCATATACATTAAAGTTTTGTTAGAATTAGGATTGGTCTCCAGCCCACTGAAAAATAAAAACAAAAAAAAAAACCCATAAGTGATAAGAGCCGCTTTGGCTACATAAACTGCCTGATGAAATCTCATTTGTAACTGCTGTGCAGAAAGCTTACTGAGATTTTTTTGCTTGATATTCTTTGTTTTACACTGCTTTTATTTTGGGGACCTCTGACATTTTAACTTCCTTTGCATTTTTACTCCAATCTTTCTTGTTTCTAAATGCTGTGACTGTACAAGATAATGGAAATTGGAACAATTTCAAACAACCTGAAATGTTTGTGAAAGGTGTTGAGTTTTACTGCGCAGGGAATGTTTTCTGTCTTGTAAATCCCCTTCACATATGGTGTGACTGCTGACGTGAAATTTTACCAAAGTAAAATACTGAGGGTGTCTTAAAGCGGTCACTTTATGAATGACTGTGCAAGGTGGTGAGCTGCGTGAACTGGCTTCTCTTTTTGTTTTTGCAAATGATATCCATATCTTTTAGCTGAAAAGCTGAGTTTACCTTTTTTCTCTTGTACAAAAATATGATGAGGTTTTAAAAAACAAGGTTCATTATTAAGAAAAAACCCCAAACAACAACAAAAAAAACCCTGTTTAGCTTACGTTTTCAACTAAAATTGAAGGAGGTTGATTTGCCAGCCTCTGGCAAAAAACATATAATAACCCATTCGTGGGTCTAATAAGAACTTCGTTATTGTCAATGAAGAAACTGTAAAAATAGGCACGAGTAAATTATTGTGGATTTTCTCTCAAAGTACTAAAAGATAAGAAAGAAAAAGAAGAAAAAAGGTGTTCTGGTATTTTCTTTCACTGTCTCTCTCACACACAGACAGATAAATCTGCCTTTTAAACTAACGGATGGAGGGTGTGTGGAGTTATCTGCAGGCAGAGCAGTGAGCACATTGTGCTTAGTGGGAGCCCAGCTGCTGCTGGGCTCAATAACACTGAATGAAAGAAAGAGATAGATTTTTGGTGGGGCATTGGTAGCCAGCATAGAGGCACAATCGTGGCTCTCCTCCTCCCTTACGCTGAGATTCTGGGTGACACTAAGAAGAATGAATATTAGTTGAACAGGAAAACAAATGTATGGAATCTAATTGCATCTAATATGCTATCTAATAACAAAATTTCAAGGTTTTCCTCCTAGGCTGCCCCACAGCCAGGAGCCCCCGGTGCCCACGACCCTGGATTTGCAACTTCTGGCTTGCAGGGTCTTCAGCAGGTGGCTGAGCAGGTTCCCAGGCTCCTCACCCCTTCCCCGTTCCCACTGCAGGGATGGCTGCTGGAGGTTTGGAGGTGCGCTCTGCAGCTTAAGATTTCTGCCTGGTCTCTGCGTGATTTACGTTTCAGTCTGCAAGCTCTGTTTGTTTGAGGGTTCCCTGCATCATCTTGAATTAACCCTTGCCCAGGAGTAACAGCAGAGGGCTGTTAATTATCCTCAAGTGGACTGTTTGTGGACAAACAAATGGTTTCCACCCAGAGCAAGCCGGTTTTCGAAGGCAGGGCTGTACAGGAATGATAAGGAAGCAAGCAATCTCTCAGCTACAGAGATGAGTCACCTGAGGGGGCTGATGGTGGGAATCCTGCGACAGATTAAGTTTCAGATGTTTTCAAAGAGCGGTACCTGTGCTATTCACCTTGAGGGGAAATGAAGCAGAGAGCGACCTGCCTTCCTGAAAACAAAACCACCTTCGGTACGCCACCAGGGAAGGACGAGCAAAGCTGAGGGGAGTTTGGTCTGGGGAAAGTATTAAAAACACTGTGCAAAATTGCGTTTTCATGTCCAGGTGCACTGTCAGGTGCTTGAATAGGGTCAGAATGGAGTCCCAGAGGGCCTTCGTGTTGCCGGCCTGGGGAAAGGGCAGGGTTAAGCCATAAGGAGGTCCATGGGGTCAGTGCTCAATCCAGGAGAGATTGTGAAACAGGAATTTCATTTCCCAAGAAGGTTTTACTGAATTGCCTCCTCACACAAAATTGCACTGAGAGACTCCAAGCCAGGGCAGTGTCTGCACTCTTTGGAGGCTCTTACGACTTAAATTGCTCTGGGAACAGCTGCAAATGGGACCAAACACTGCAGCCTTGTAAGTGTCCAGAATGGAAGATGTCAGCCGTTTCTATGAGAGCTGGCAGCCAACTCTCTGAAAAGCCCGCTGAAATTTCCTCAGTGTGTCAAAACTATACCTGTCTTTGGTTTTTAAGGAGTTTTCCCTACCAGTGAAGCGTCTCCTAGGCTTCTCGGTAGTATAGATAAAATTAACTTCTCTGTGGTGCTAAACCAGATTCTCATTGCAAGGGGCAGTGACAGATTTGGAGGCAAAGAGCTGGGAAGGTCCATCTGTGTAGGGTGGGCAGGTACTGGTGACACAAAAGAGTCCATGAGATTAAAGGTGCTTGTGGTGATGGTTCAGAGAAATATGGGTGGGGATATCTCCTTTTCTCTCCTCCTTCCTCAGACCCACACTCCGTCTCCCTTGCCCATTGCCTTGGGTTACAGGCGTCTTAGTTTCTCCTCATATTCCTCCATCTCCTTCCTTTTCCCAGACCTCTGCTTTCTCCTTCAAGCTGCTGACCTCCTTCATCTTGAACCTCCCCCCAAGAATCAGTTTCTCTCCCATACCAATGTATATAGCACGTACTGGGAAAGTTCAGTTATTCATGTTCTGCCACATTCTGGATGGTGCCTTCCCTGTGGATGTGAGGATGCCATAGCTTACTCAGGAATGGGTCTTCCAGATATTACAGATTTTTGAGATAATTTGTGTCTGCTCTCAGGGTGAGTAAAGCCAGATACTGTCTGAGGCAGGTGATAAAAGTTTTTGCGCAGGACTGAACTTGTATATGTGACAGTGTGGGTCAGAGAGCTGCAGGTATTGAAGGACTGTGTCACTCTTTATGGTGTGTGTTTTTTTGTTGTTTTTTTTTTTTTCGCCTCCCTTCTGAATTTGATTGAAAAAGTCATGCAAACTTTTCTGTAACATGGTGAATCTGAACCAGAGCTGAATTTGGCTCAATGTACTCTATCAAATGTTGCATTTGTAGTTTGTTTTAAAACTCCTCTTTGCCTTTTAACAAGTTTCCCTTAAAGAAATAGTAATTTCAAAATGTGTTTCCAAGAGCCATACATTTTTGATTGCCTGATGTTCAGGGTGAGTACATTAATAACGTTCAAAAGGTGGTTTTCAGTTTTTCTGATATCTCAACACTTTGGAATTTCAGCAATTGAATTTGACCTGCAGAACCCTGAGCACAAATCCCTTGAATCGATCGCAAAGCAAAGCCTGCTATGGTGTTGCTGCTAAAGGGAAAATTGAAGAATATGGTATTGGTGCTCTTTTGCTACCAAGTTCATCACGCCAAAATCATGAGCTCATGATAGACCACATAAGTATAATGAACTCTCAGCATTTTGAGGTATAAGCCAAGACCAATGCCTTGACCTTTCAGGGCTAGTAAAGTGGATACAGAAATTGTGGAAGAGATGTATTTCTTATCCTGAGTCAAGAAGTGTATATAGAGATAGGGTCATTGTGTGCAAGAAACACCATTCTACATGTGTTGAGATGGTTTCCTACCAAAGTTCAGCATTGTACTGAAATGGTAAATTTCAGGCCACAACGAATTTCAGACATCACTGTGACAGAATGATCAGTGCATGGGGAGTTGGGGAGAGAGTCCATGTGAGAAATCACTTTCTGTTAGTTTTGTCACCAGCTAACTCTGCAAAACAAAATGATCGTCAGTAGATCAGGAAGTCGAAGGTTAAAGTTAAAAAAAGGTATAAAATATATGTATCTACCTTGCTTCCAGATTTAGTCTTTGTCTAAGTGTTACTCATCTGATCATTTGCAGCAGTTTGTTGTTAGAGATTTGTATGTTCTCAGAGATAGGGAGATTGCTCAAGCTCTAGCAGAAACAACTGGTCAAAGTACGCATTAAATCACATTGGAAACAGGTGCAAATTACTTCTTTGATTCTTCACGTTTTTCTCGTTCTTTGTGTATACAGCAAAGTACCACAAAATGCCATTTATGAGGTCTACTGGTGAGAAGAAAGTACATGACTGTAGGTGTCAGATTCTTTTCTTGGTAGGGTTCATCCTCTCTTCTTCAAACCCACAGTGATTATGTAGTGAATTATTAATGGCAAGGTAAATGCAGTTATTCTGGTGGAAAAGAAAAAGATGTGTACTGTTATTATGACTGAGGAATTGTCATTTACAAACCATTTTGGTATTTAAGGTTCTCTCATTCTCTTATTCCTCTCCAAATAGTTCCAGACAAAAATGAGAGACTGGGACAATAACGAAATTTCTTAATTAAAGGTCACTCAGTGCAGTGCCCGTCCTTGCAGTGAGTTCTGCACAGGCAAAAACCTGCGCTGGCTCAGAGCAGGGTTGTGTCCAAACCCCTTTGGGTCGGGGCAACAGGACTAAGGATTGTCCAAAGACATTTGGTAAAGGGGAAACTCTCTCACTTGTTTTTGTGAGCCCAGTCAGAGAAGTGAAAGAGTGTCTCAAAATATGATCCCCAGAAAAAACAGTCTGTGACTACTGGTATTTAAATTATACAGGAAACAAAGAAATATCCTTTCTTTCTTCAGTCACCTCTCTAAATTATGGGGAAGTTACAGGCATTTCATGATACTGACCGAACGATTTATCGATTTGAGAATATTTTCTGTCTGGTGTAAAGAAACCATTTAAAATTCTCCATTTTTTCTTCACCAGTTAAAAAAAATCTGCAGAAATGAATATTTTCCTATTTCTGAATTCTTTATCACCTGTAGTTTATGTACATCATATGCTTTTATCCAATCTCCCTCTTTAACAGCCTTTGTATGTCATCTGCACTCAGTCCAGAACAAATAGAAATATGGTGTGATCTCTTTGTCCGTACGATTACTATTTATACTATATCACCATTCTTTCTTCTTCTACAGCACCTGGCAAAATGGGATCCCAATCTGCTTTCACGCTGTAAGACTACTTACTACAATGCGGCAGTGACATATTAAGTTTCTAGATGCCTGCGCACATATATAAAGAAGTTTTGTGGTATTCAGAGTAATATGTTACTCTTCTAGAAAAATATTCTTTTTCGCTGAAGCCAAGCCTTTTAAGGAGTTAAAAACGTTATCTTTTCCTTTGTTCTTTGTAACGCACAATTTTATTCTACTTATGGAAAATTATCTTTCTGCTTTATTAAACCCATAAAAACTTGAAAGTTACAAAACCTACTGGAGAATGTTTACTCTCAACAACGCCTTTTTCTAAGTAGCAATGAGGGTGGCTGCATAGTCTGAGTTCTGATCTGATCATTTGTTTAAATTATTACATGATTGAATTTTGTTCCGGTTTGCATTCAGGCAGCTTCTCCAAGTATGTTGGAGATATCATACATTGAAATTCCAAAGTGGGTGCAGGGCTCCCTACTTTTGTTCTTCTGCACTGATAGTTTTTAAAATGAAAGCTTTAATCTGTATTATATAGGATCATTAATTTCTGCATTTTACACTTGAGCAACAGCATTCTGATTATCTGCTGCAATGAAAAATAAGCAGCCCTGCTCCTGCAGACTTAATTACTTACTGCAGGGCCCATCCCTTCCTAGTTATGGCACGCAATCTGCAAATGGGGTCAAAAACATTATTAAAAACCAAATTACCCACTGGATGGAGAAAACAAACATGCAACTGTGACCTAGAGGACCTCACCAACATAGGAGGCAAGCCTAGCTGCACACATTACACGGCTCTACAGAATTTGCTAAGGAGCTCTGTTCTCAGTTAGACAACAAAATAAGCGGCCAAATGAGCTCGTCGCACAAGATAGTTATGCATGCTATCATGGTATAAAGTGTATTCTGGCTAAGTATTTTCTAAATGGGGAAGGTGACTGATGTAGAAATACACCGATGCGCTTTAGAAAATGTGCCTAGATACAGTGTGGGGTTTCTAGAAAATCGGGCTTTGGCAGCAAGGACCAGGAACTTGTCCCTAAAATCTTGCTGTGTGGCCCTCTTGAAAATTAAGCTTTATATGCCAGACCCTTCTAAAAGTGTGATTCAGCCTGAAGAAAATTATAAACAGAATTTCAATAAAGTAAATGTATTGTATCTACCATTCTTTAAAAAACAATGTTGGTTGCATTTAAGAGCAAGCAGTAGGAGTTATGAAGGACTTGGGAGATTTTAAAAGTTAATAAAATACATTAGTGCTTACAGAAATACATGAGAATGGAACAGCAAACACGACTGAGAATGAGTCCTTTGAAAAAATAATAACCTATTTGTTTAAACATAGTGTAGAAGAACATGGCATAATATTTATATGATTTCCTTAGTTGAATGGATGAAAAAATGGATCTGAGATAAAATTTTCCATGTCTAAAAGTCTAATGGATGGTAATAGAATTGTAAACTATAAATGAAATGCTGATCTATTTATATTAACAGAGATACTGTATTTACTTACAATATTTATTGCAATAGTATGCTGATCTAATTTATAAGACAATGGGCCAAGGAATCTATTGTTTTGAAATCACATAAAAGCAATAATAAAAGAAAACAATAAAATATTTAAAGTGCATACAAGGAAAATAAGTCCATAAAACACACAGTTAACATTAAAAGATCATTCAATACCATTTGGAATTTGTCTATTTGAATACATTGTATTTAATTAATTGTAAGCACTGAAAATTGCTGAAGCTTAAAAATATGATTCAGGCCAGCACATAATAGTATAATATTTTTTCTATGAAATAAAAACATTATAAATTATAAATAATAAAACTCCAGGAAAATGATCAGGTTACAACAAAACAGTAGTAAGTTATCAACATGCAAAAATATGAGAGATGCAGACAGTATATAATTATCTAGATATCAAAAGCAATTCCATAGTAAAGTTTGTGCTGTAATTTAAACTTCAAGCAGCATTAAAATAATTTAAAAAATTTGCATTTGCTGAATTCCATCTGCAAGTCCAGCAGAATGAATCTTCATGGGGTAGGATTTTTTTTTCCCCCCTTTAATCAGCTACTAATGTTTTTCTATGACCCTGTGCCGCTGAGTTGCTGCTCTGCTTTCCTGACAAAGTCCATCTGGATAGATACCCATGATCCAGACTTCCTGCCCACAGAACTGATATTTCAGCCAGAAGTCACACGGACGTTTTACTATTGAACACAGAAGGGCTTGTCCTCTTTATGCTGGAGGCTTTGGAGCTGTGGGCCTCTTTTTTTCGCTTCCTGGTGCTGCACATCTGTTCCCAGAGAGGATGGCGATGGTGAAGGGAAGGACAGGGGTGTGGATGAAGAGCTGGGGGAGAGCTGCAGTGCTCCAGCCATCCAAGGGGTGGCACAGGGAGGTTAGAGAAGGGAAGATGCTCCTTGAGATGGACTTTGGAAAACAAATGGGAATTTGTTCAAAGGTTGGGAGGACTGGAAGGACTAGCAAGACTAAAGGTGGCTTGCAGTGGAAGGGTGAGGACAGTCTTGCTGTGTACCTAGACAAGGAGGTCTGACAGCAGGGAGCTGGAGCTGTGCTTAGGGGCGGAGGAAGAGAAAAGCCCAACTGCATCCAAGCAAAAGCAAGGTAAAGACACGCTGACGGCTTCCTCTGCTCTGTGGATGCAGGTGGCAGCTGGCTCCCCAGCGTTTGGCTCAAAATCACTTGGCTGCCCCGGCCCGCCTGCACAGCCCTGTGTTCAGAGCATCAAAGCAGACCCAGCTTTAGAGACCCAGCTTGCTGAACGGAGGCATCCGTGTCTGAGAGACCGCTCTCCGGCTGGGCAGAGCAGGGAGCTGGAAATCCCCACCTCCTCCTGCTGCACCCCAGCAGCTTGCGCTGCTCCTGCGGGGATTGCTGCAGGTCGGCCTGGATCGGGATTCTGCTGGCAGGAGTCTGCACCCCAGCCAGGGTGTTACCTCTGCTGCCCCCGTGCCCTGGCATGGCTGGGCACAGCACACCTCGGGTGCTGCTGCAGAGCCCCAACTCGACTAACCCCCGAATCTCCACCTGCTTCCGCACGTGAATCCCTGACATCAGGACAAAAATGCAATAGCCCTGTCAAGTCACTGCACTGGGGATGAGGAGAAATGTTTCAGAAAAAAAAGGTGATCAGTGCAACAACCTGGATAATTGACAGTGCGCTCTCTATTTTTATTTGCCTGATACAATTCATTGTTGCAGAAGCAGCCTTTCAAGGAGAAAGCTATTGTTACAAGCATTACTCACTTAAATATTTTTTAATATTTAAGCCTGTCAGGTCAGTGTCTGGATTTGCAGGCCAATGCCTGATACTCACTTTCATATTCCTAAGGCCAAGGAAACTGCAAAGCCACGAGGTAAAAGAAATGAATGCAGCCTATCACCAATGCCTTGCTATACGCTCCAGGAGGAGCATTAAATCACACCGCAAGATTTCCTTAACATTTACACAATGGCTGTAGAGTTTTTGTTTACCCCTCCATCTCAAAACATTCCTGGAGCAAAAGGCACGGCAGTGGTTGCAAAGCTGGGCCCTGCAGTAGCACTGTGAAATGTTTACAGAGGCCCCATATTTTTAACTCTTAGAGGGAAGGGTGGGAGGAGAAAAATACTTTAGCTTCTTTTACGTTCCTCTGGAAGGCTTTCAAACTTACCTTGGCATGGAGGACCAAAGACAACTTGAACTCCTCTGCACATTCAGTGGAAGGCAACTGTTCCTCTCCTTTTTCTTCCTTCAGCAGAACTGGGGGTCTCTCTCCTTTGCTCAAGTCCTCCAACTCTCTCACAAATCCTCTTATTGCCATTCCCCGAGATTTTTCCCTCGGTCTCTAGACCAGTTTAGCTCCATTTCCATTCTCCTTGCTGTGGCTTCTTTAAATACATAGCAGTTTCTCCCCAAATTCCCAAGGTAGATATTACAGCCTTTGCTGAGAAAAGATGATTTTTATTGGCCGGTGAGCAATCATTCACAGTTGAGATTTATTTTTTTGTGTCTTGCTATCTATGTGTCCTTTCTACTGCATAATAAATGTTTCAGTATCTTGGAGTTTTATCTTGCAGTTTTAAATTGTGTATTGGCCCATTTTTAAAGTATGTGTAAAATGGCACCGGTTCATTTCAGTTATTGACCATCCCACAGGTGAACCACTTTAAGATACACTGTTTTGCAGGTAGAATTGAAATTATGCGCAGAAAGCCTCCATGTTTGTGGTTGCACAGCATCAAGAGACCAAATTTTTGTCACTAATTACATGGATTTTAATCTTTCTCATGAAACACCAGGTCCTGCAAATCTGAGGAGAGGAGAATCTGAGACAATTAAAAATATCCAAAACACTATTTTTTTTGTGACACAGAAAGCTAGAAATTAGACTGTAAAGCCTCAAAATTTAAACATTTCAAGAGAAGGATCCTAGAGCAGGTATAGAGGACAGAGGGTGCTAATCTTGCAGTTTGTAAAGAAGTGAATTATGGCTTGTAGATGCTTGGAGTCAATAAGCTCCTCTTGTGTATGAAATATGACGCTGAATGCACATGAACAAGGCTGTATGGAAGCACTGGCTGTTATGTTTTACTTAGTGGTGTGCTTTGTGTTTTATTTTACACAGATATTCTTCCTTTCTCTTTTGCTTTCTCTTTGTTCCTCTCCCGGTCAGCAGTGTATGGCCCAGTCTGGACTCATAGGAATTGGCTTCTTGCACTGCTAATAAGATGCTTTTGTGGGTACTTTGTGGGTTGTTTCCCAGTCATGCCATTTTTAGAATGAAAGCTCAGCAAACAGCACCGAGGCAGACGTATCATGAGACACAAGGTCTAAACACAGCTCCAGGGAGAAAGAAATTGTGTTTCATTCACAGCTGGTGCTGGGTCAATGGGTTTTGCAGAAACAAGGATATGGGGATTGTGCCTGTCTCTGCTATGTCTGATACCATTTTCACTGACAAAACAGCCATGGCATACCTTACACAAATTCCTCACTAAAATAAGACATCTCTCAGGTGGACTAAGCCAGGCTTGGGTTTAAAACCTGTAAAAATAGTGCAATGGGGTCATTTTATTCTGATTTACTTTTGAGTGATTTGAGTGATTTCTCAGCCTCTGCAATGTCTACCACTTTTGTTAAAATAATCTTAAATAGAAATTATTTCCTCGCTGGTCCATTTTCTTTATCATCCTGTGTTGTGATAACTGACGTACCACACTTTCAAGGCTTGGGGCCAGAGAGGAAGAGGTGAATGAATTCTGCAGGAAGACTTGTTTAATGCTGTGCTTATAAGGGACAGTGTTTATGACAAATCAGTTAACTGAGGTGTTTTGAAAGGCTGCAGGAACAATGTCCAAGGACTTAACAAAAATTTATTTCAGGTTTAGAAGAAAAATTACCCCTTGAAAAGCTAAAATTGCTTCATTGTAGGAATCAAGCAACACTGATCTGATTTCAGAAACCCGTTTGGTATTTGCACTAATGTCTTCTAACAACACAGGTTTTTTCTTTTTTCTTAAGCTGTAAAGTAAAGACAACTTCTAAAGTATATTTGTGAAGTTTCATGGTAGACTCAAAATTAAAAACTAATGTGACTGACTTGCATAAAAGATAAATTAGGCCCATCTTAGCAATTAAGAGAATTCCTGTTACAAACATAATGTTTAAAAGTAAAAGTACTGTTAAAAGCAGTGGATATTTTAAGTTAATATTTTCAGAATATTTTCAAAATTTTCAGGCCATTAGATAAATATAATATGTGAAATGAGATGATGAACCTTGCAGAGTGCCTATTTATTTACTCCCATGGAACGGTCCAAAATAAAATGTCAATAGATACAGAATGCAAATGGAAGCAAATACTGATAAAGACAAAACCATGCATGTCAACAACACTGTTAAAACCAGTGTACTTAATTAAAAAAGTGAAGTCAATTAAAATCAAAACAACAGTGCAGCATGTACAAATGCTGGAATAATCATTAGGTCTTGCTGAATAATGGAGGAGTATAGAATTTTTTTTTTAAGTGAAACAGCAGGGGTGATACATTACACAAAGCAACAATCTACGACAATATGACAATTGAATTACTTCAGCCCCATTAGGCAGGTGCAGAAGAATAATTAACATGAATTTCTTCAATGGAAAGGAAAAAAATAAACTTTTGTCTAACACAAACTGCTATTTTTCCCCTCCAAAATGATGAGAAAATATGACAATGAGCAGACTGATTAAAACAAAGTCTTTATGCTTATCCTTTCTGTGAGGCTGGTTAATCATGGGATAAAATATGTACACAGTGTATTTTCTCATAGTCTAACAGTGTTAAAACAGGCCATCATGGCTCACATCAGCTTTTGGTCTTCTGCTGAGGTATTAGCACTGATTGCTCAGATTAAAAATAAAATATAAAAGGCAGTAGGTTTTAAATTTTTAAACTCTTTCTGATACAAGAGGCATTCAGTCAAGCCTTGAGCTTCATTTGGTATCTCTTTTTCCATTTCAAATTCAAAACAAATTTGTGACCTCCAATTTCAATCTAAGCAACAACTGTTCTCTAAAATGACAAGAAAGAGTGAACAAACTTCATAATGTCTTATGAAATGTTAGCTGCTTCTTAAACTACAGTTGCTTCCCCGGTGTTTTTGCCTTAAGAGTTCTACTAAAATAATTCTATTTAGTTCTTTTGAAAGAGATTGATTCGGAGACAGATGGCCATGTAGTTTACTGAAGGACATTTGATTTTCTTCCTGTAGAATTAAAGAACTGGGTAAACACTAGCACTGGTCATGTTAGAAATATATTAATTACAGATATGGACAGAGGACCTCAAGTGATTGAGTTAGCATGTCTTAAGAAGCTGTTGCTCTGCAGCCAGAGAGACTGCAGAAGAATTAACGCTCATTTTAGGAGCTGAGGTTGTGTGCTCTGGTAGCTTTAACTAAGCCTTTTTACTTCATGTATGCAATAGCTTGTGAGGGGCTGAGGAGCCCCGGATCTGTCGAACAATTTGTCTTGTCTACACCATCACCCACCACCCTCTTTCCCCATGGCCTTTGGGCAGCTGGTGGGCTACTAGTCACATACAGTCTTCTGGCAGTCTGCTGCTGCCACCCACTATCGTGAACTCAGCTACCGTCTACTGGTGTGTGCCTAGGTGTCTCATGTAACGGCACGTGGCTCACCTAAGGCCGTGTACTCTTCCTCTCCTCTACTACTTGATTAGATATATGACCATAATATAATTTTGCTATATTAGCCTAGAGATACATGTGTTTCCATTCACGTGAAGTGAGTTGCTAAGACCACGTATTGCTACAAAAAAATTTCCCCTTGCTTTGAACTAGGAATAAGTAGCTACCAGCTCTCAGTCAAATGTGAATAATTTCCATTTGAGAAGTGGAAGTCCCACAAGTATTTGAGGTTGCTGTATCGGCTTGTTACACAGATTTTCTCATGATTATTTGTTTTTAAATTAAAAACTTTCCAAATTCAATCATCTTTTATGCTTTATTTTCCTAAAAAAGTCAAAGACTAGAGAGCTTTAGAGAGCTGGAATGCTCATTTTGAAAAGGAGTCATGAACATAATTTTTAGAAATGGGATCAAAACATAGTAACTACCAAAATGCAAACAAATGTTTGGCACTTTTTCCTGGTTAATGCAATTCTCCTACTGCTATTTGAATCAAGAAGTCTTTAAACCACTGATTTCTGGAACTCAGAATGCCATTTTTTTTAACTGTTCTGCTCCTAATACTGTTTCCGTAAATATCCGTGTTGATAGACCTTTGTTCTATCCCTGTGCATCTTATCATAGACTCACATCTGGAATGATCTGTCTGCTTCAGTGACCTCTAATGTTCTGAGACCCTGCTGATGGCATCTCATTTTCCCATTTAAATGTTGATGCACTTGCAGATATATCCTAGTTTTGATCACATATCCTCAAGTTATAAAAGCTATGTTGACAGGCAGAAACTATGGAGAAACCACAGACAAAGAATGGACTGGTTCTGCTGCAATGACTGACATGGGAATGCTAGCAAGGACAAGTATCTGTTAAAGCAAGTGATGCAAAGATAAAACTCCCAGGACAGTTTCCAATGCTACAAAAAATGCTCCCTCAACGAATTAGTATTGGAAGTCCTGTTAGTGCTCCACAGGACCACTCCCACAACACTAAAAGGTGTCATTCCAGAGAAGATGAAAGAGCCAAGGAGGGATAACATGCCTTTTCAGCACAAACTCTGAAGCAGCCCACAAAGGACAGAAGCTGCAAACCCGTGCAGATGCGCAGCCTGTAACTGAGATGGAGAAAGAGGGGGAGAGACATCACTGAGAGTGTTTTGTGCTCCACTGCAAACATATTTTGCTAAGAAAGTGTAATGCACATTTGGTCAAGGTAATAAATGGCTGGTGATATTTTGGATCTATGTGGACTTCTTAGTGTGTCCAAGCCTCCTTGTCTTCTATCACTGCTCCATTTTCTAAACATGATCCATGCAGCTATAAGTCAGTTTTACACAGACTGTTTTTCTAAAATGAAAATTTTAGAAATTTCTATTCCACAACTTCTGGCCAAACCATTTTTTTCTAGACATTTTCAGGCTGCTGTGTGACCCTTCCAGCTGACTGCACTCCCCACTCACCTCACCAAAGGCATTCAGATGTGCCCTATCCAGGACTCCTAAAGAGCTACAGTGTTTCCTCTTTCTTCCACCACAGGTCTCCAAATCTTCAAGTAGATGGTGGTGTGAGAGTTGAGAGGAGCAAGAATCCAACCACGTTTATTAAACCAGCTGATACAGTATGGAAATGCTCAAGACAAAAAATGTTTTGTTTCAGAGATTGAGGAATGCTTGAGTTCCTAGCTACCTTTGCATTTCAGGGTGGTATGCATGATTACAGGGTATTCGGCAAGTTTCTACCTCAGCATCATTAACCTCCTGGGTTTGAGCCATTACTGCCACAGCCGATTTCTTTTGTAGCACACTGCTTGTGGTCAACAAGTCAAGCCAATAGCAGACATCTGTTTGGGTACAAGCATTAGGCAGTAATTCTTGTTGCTAAAAACCCCAGGATTTGCTCTGGGGGTCTCTGCAGAAGGAGATTAAATGGAAAAACATCTACAAGCTCACCCAGGAGTAGAGAGATGTTGTGGGGTGATTGCCATGGTGACTAGACTCACTACACTAACCACTTCTTGTATGTGTCAGCTGCTACATCCTGTGCAGATATCCTGCAGCCAGGAATGTGGTCTGCCTGGAGAAGTCTCTGGGTCAGGAAAAGTAAAAGATAGGAGTAGAGAGGAGGTCATCTCTAGAGGAGAGAAGAGGTAACTGAAAAAAAATATGGTAATAGAGATATGAGAAAAACCAAAGAAACAAATGATTGCAGGAGTTGACACAAAAGTGGACAACTATGGAGAGAGATGTTTTATTGAAAGATCCTGCTCTGCACCTCAGTTGCAACATTGTCATGCCATGCAACCTACTGAGAAGGATTCAGCCTGGCAGCATCATTACACTGTTCCATGTTCCTGCTACAGACTCCCCCCTTTCTGCATCCCAGCCCAATATGAATGTTACTCACCTTCATTTTCTTAGGTAGAAGCAAATGTTCCTTCAGGCAGCTTTCTGTCCCTTGAATCATTGACCTACTATAGAAATATGGTGCATACCCATTTATTAGCAGACCTGAGCAGGTGGGTATGCGTGCAGTTTCTAGGGCCCAAGAATTGTACTTTTTCCATTCAGTTCCAGGAGGAATACATTAGTGGGGGTTTGTTGTTGTTGTTGATGTGCCACAGAAATAGTCTGTCCTGCTTTGTGTTCAGTGATGACTACAGAGTTAGTTCATGGGCGGTTACATGTTTCAGACTGCGATCCAAAAAAGCAGCCCATGAGAAGAGTTTTGCTAATCCAACCTTGAAATCCTGCCTCTTCAAAAACTTACTCGCCTGCCTCAGCACTTTGGAGAGACTTTTAGCTGAACAAAGGCACGATGGACCAAGACCCTTTTAGTTAAAGCCAGTTCTGAAAATAGAAGTGGTAGTTAGGGTGTTTTGGTTTGGGGCTCTCTCCTTCTCTCCCACATCTGTTACTGGGCAGTAAAAAGAAGAATTAGCCAGTGCTCCTCTTTGTTTCCAATCTTCGTTTGCAATGTCCATACAATCACTGACAATTTATAGGAGCAGAGTAAGAGACCCATAACACTACAGCCCTAAGGAGATGAAGCTGATAAGGAGAAGACCTGCTTAATGCATTTTGCCTTATTATCGATTTCATGTAGAATATGTGAACCTTTGTATATGGCCCTCCCTATTTCATAGACTGCCTCCTCTGAAGTGGCTGTCTTGATCACTAGATTAGAAAGTAATACTTGCTGGCTTACTTTCCAGCTTTATTTATGGCTTTCTAAGGATAAAAATTATGAAAGTATCTCTCCCATGATCCTGCTGTGAGGGTGCAGCTTCTGAGGTGGATGGGTTTGATTCCCATTTAATAAAGAAGGGAATCGAATCCTGGATAGACATCTCATTTCCAACCTTTGCTAGATGAACCCTCTGAGATTAGCTTGATTATTGTGATGAAGGAAAATCAGCACCTGAGTGGGGGATAATACTTGTCTGTGGTGCTATTTTAGTTGGTTTCTTTTGGGAAGTCTCCATCTGGAGCTGGAAGGAAAACTAGAGGCTCCATATGAAATCAAATGGGCACACATTAAGCCTACTCCTGGGTTGATGTTCCCTGTGCCAAATATTTGGATACAACTGCTATTTTTCAGACAATGTTAGACTGACACACAGAGTGTCTATTTGTCTCATCAAAAGTAAATTCTAATGTGTACTAAATGTGCAAGCTCATAGCCATGGTAGCCATTTTTTGCCTTCATCAGATGAGTGATCACATGGTGTTATTTGTCGTGATAACCTAAGCATCATGCTTGGGAGATGAGCTACATTCATGTTATCTGTGAATACCATGTCCTTCCTTCCCCACTTCCCACCCCCAATTTATTTGAAGAATAATAAAAAGGCTTTTCAAAAGTGGTGCAGAATGAATAATCTCCTGAATATTTATTCCTATTAAAAATAGATGCTTCTTCCTTTCTATGAATATTTTTCAAATAACAATGCTTTCAGCTGGTTTGCTTATAAAAAAGGATGCAAACATTACTAAAGGAATTGGCAGCTTTTATTCACAAGAGAGTTTTCTCTGGAAGGGAAGGGAAGTGTTTGGTGAATCCTCTTTCTTGCCTACCCCCCAGCAGTTATCACTGCATATAAAGAGGCTGTATGAGCCCTGAAGGTAGCAGGAATGTTTGTCCGTATATGAGCATGTTAGAAATGCCAAGTCAGTGTGACTAATGGATAAGACAGAAAGCAAAGCCGGTGATCTAAGATGAATAGAAGCATTAGAGGAAGAACAGGAATGCAAATCTCACATTGTTAGAAACACAGACCTTACGTCTGCTCCAGAGTTTTGTTTTATCAGCTTATAGCTCATGGTCTTCTTCACTGTACAGAATAATTGTAAAATCTGCAAAAGCTGGGAGAGGTAGAGCCTGTAGAAGCTGATGTTTGTATTCAAAGTTGCTTGATGGAAGCTGCTAAGCAATACTGAAAATGCTGGCAGGAATCCCAGAGTTCGGAGGGAATTTCCATGTGCTGACTCAGACATGAATCTTAGCTCACTGGAGTTCTACACCTGATCCTACTCAGGTTATGAAATCTGGAAACAAGACTGAATTCAAGGTGAACTTCTGAAGTTCTTAACACAACACATAGAAGACAGAAAAAGGAAGGGCGATGGATATAAACACATAATATATAGCTCACTATAGTGTAGAGTACTGCTCTGAGGAAAAATTACAAAGATATTCAGCTGAACACTAAGTCGAGCAACATCATCTGGGGATGAGGGCAGCAAAATTCTTGCCCTCCCAAATTGACAAGACAGATTAACAGGTGCTTCGTCAGCCACAGAGATCTAACTATGATCAAAATATCCTACTGCTGGAAATACCTTAAATACAGAAGAAAGTACTGATGGCCTTTAAAGGCTTGCCAATTCCTGGAATTATTTCTTTACATGCTGCTTTTAGCAAAGCAAACTTCTCTATTTACATTTCAGTATGGAAGTTAAAACTCTTAATAAGGTTTTTATATATGTTAGAGCACAAGTCCCAAATTACTAATGAAAAATCATTTTCCTAACAATTCTAGTAAGAAATGGAAACTCTGGGTTCCAGTGTAGATGCAGAAATAAGATGATTTTTCTGAAAGAGAAGGCCATGCAGAACCTGTACCAGCCCCTGCGAGAGCAATTTAATCGAGCTGCAGGAAAACAACAGGAAAAGGCCCTGCTTTAACTAATGCTTATGTATTCCTATGGGAAACTTGTAGACAAATTCTTACAGTCCTGCTTTTTCTATTTCCCTTTTCATTGTCAAGACAAGTTCTGAAGAGCTGCTTGCTGGTTATATTTTTATTATCCAGTAATGCTTTAAAACACTTTAACATCTCTATTTGTATGGGAAACATCATCTCCTTCCTTCCAAAATCTTTGAAAACTTACCACCAACCACAACATCTACTTTTCAGACTCTGCTTGGTACTGTTTGTGTCTAGAGCTAATAAAACAATTCAGAAAAATTCATTTGATAAAATAAGCCCCTGTCCGCTGTGGCTCATCAAATATATCATGATTTTCTCAAATTTCTCGTTGATTTGAAAGTGTTGTGAAAAAAACCCTACACAGAGTTCTTAGTCTTTCAATCACTTCTTGGTAATCTCTTGCAAGCACTCAGTGTTTCAAAGTCAAGCTTATGATTGGATGTAAACCAGGAAGATTGCTGAGGCTGATTAGAACCTCTTCCCAGGGCTAACACATTCAATTACAAATTTGAAATGTTTGTGCCTGTATAGGAGCTCAGTTAAGTGGTTTTTTTATTTCCCTTTTTCTGCTGTTAAAAAAAATTAAACTAAGACTGAGGAAGTTTAATAAGCAGTTGATTATGGGCATGTAGTCATAAAATGATCTTGCTAGTATAGGCAAGATTTTCAGAAGCAAAATTTTCATCCATTGAGGTCAAAGACCTGTTTGGAGTCAGTGGGAGTGGGATTCTAAACACTGCCAAGTACTTTTCAGAATCAACAAATTTATTTAGAAAGAGAAAGAAAGATTTATCAAGTGGCAGCTTTCAAAAAATCTTAGGAAAGTACTATTGTACACTCTATTTTGCACTGAGAAAGGCAAATATCTATTTTCTTTTCTGAAATTGCACTTATCTTAAACATAATAATAGCTACTTTAAAAACAAAACAAAACTGCATTGAAATATATAGGTTGGGGTTTTTTTATTATTTGTTTATTTCAACTTCTATGTCCTCTAGCTTCAACATCGCTTTCTTTTCATTGAGCTACTTGAATTTTATTAAGGTTTCTTTTTACTCGGTGGTAAAATATTTGTGTTGACATAATTAGATCTTATAGTCATGGAACAACACTTATTCAGCTGAATATTCAGCATATATTCAGTACATGTCCTGTTTCATTAACAAACTCTGACTTACAGCTCTTCCTCTCCAGTGACAGAAATCAGAGTTCATGAAATCTGAAGTAATTTTTCTGTGAATGAAAACAGTATGGCTTTTTTATAGCAACAGTATTCCCTGAATGGAAAGGAATTTTGGGGTGGTAGCTTTGGGTTTTTTTGCTTATAAGCAAGAAATATATTTTTTTAAAAAAAGTTAAAATTCACATCAGACTTTCTTCCCAGAAATACAGATACATTGCATTATTTCCACACAAGGCTGGGGTTATTTACCAGCAGATTCATGCAATTTCTAGCAAACACTTAAATGGCATCAGGCTTGTGTTTTAAACACAATGGTCCGAGGGATAAATAGTTCTGTGCGAACACAGCACTGATGTAAGCCACGAGGAGCTGCCCCATCATAAGCAGACTGCCAGAAAACGTTTCTGCAAAATACTTCTTGGAGTTACTTCTGTATGAAACAGTTGCTTACTCATGAGTCACCTCCTCATGTGGTGTAGGCGACCTACTGTAACAAGCTAACGTGTACCCAGACCCTTTTTTAGTTCTCTCACCTCCTTTCAATCTGCCTAACAGCTTCCAAGAGCTAGACGCGTCCCTGTGCATGTGAGGAAGTGAAAGCTACAGTTCACATCAGCTGGGTGGGTATCTGCGGATTTTGGGAGATGGAGACAATACTCGTGTGGATGTAAGCGCAGGAACAGTTCAGTCTTCAGCGGGCAACTTGTTTAAGTTCTGATGGAGGTTTGTTCAAACTAACAGGGGACTTTGTGATTTTTGGCTCAGGGAGTTATCTCTCTAAAGGTCTGTGAAAGGAGGAAAGAGAATCTATGATATAGCATAAGCTTCTAGTTTAAAGGAGTACACTTCTCTGTGTGAAAACTCACTTTGTTCCTCTAAGATAAGCAAAAACTTACAATTAATTGGGAAGGAAAAAAATAGTACAGGCAGCATAGCTTAACTTAGCTCTGAGATTGTGGTAGGGTACATCTACAGAAAGAATTTTTTCAGACAGATTTGATCTCACCCTACTCATTCCCTGAGCCAACTGCAAAACCCAAATCTCTGTACTGGCAGACATGTAGCTGTAGTCCTCACAGCACTCGTTCTAAACTAATAAGTCTGGCAGAGGGAGAGAGTATATTAGCTCATTCTTAGTTCCAGCAGCTACCCAGAAGGCATTACAACACACTTGAGATATATCTCATACAAACTACTGATATGCCCACACCGCACAGAAGTAACTGCAGTGTGCTGTAGGGACAGCTCAGGCACCAGGAGCTGTGACAGCTCAAAGTGAGGTATTATACCTTACATCCCAGGCAGACCATTACTGAGTTAAAGCTGGTTTAGCTGTAACTCCTGTGGTCGAACCTATGAAAAGAGTCCAGTTTCTTCCAAAAAAAAATAAATCATTAATGTCAGGGTAGCATGCATATTTTCTGAGCTCAGCAAGCTCTATTTTAGCCTCGGGTACCTCTGAACATTTCCTGGGTATGGACTTCACGTGATACAATTTCTGAAAAGTGCCTTGCTTACAATCTGCCAGGCCAGGAAAAAAAAAAAAAAATGTAGGAGTGAGATGAGCTAGGAGAAAGTATAACATATGGTCAGAAGAAAGAAAATGGCACTTTGTTGTCCCTAGCATTAAGTTAAAGAAGACTGCACACTTTAGAAGCTGATAAGCATAAATTTTTTCAGCCACCAGGTAGCACGTCTGGACCTGTCATCTGAATTCAGAGCTGAACTCAGGATTCCTGGTTCAGAAGCAGAGTCACCAACACTGCAGCGGGGTGCTTGGTTCACTCCTTGCAGAGATACAGGCTGCAGATTCTCGGGCAGGGGAACACCTCTGCCGTGAGCCTTCTGTGTGCCTGTGCAGCCAACAAGGCCAACGACATCCTGGGTTCTGTCAAGAGCCGCATGGCCAGTCCCTCATGGGGAGTGATCATTCCCCATTTCTCAGCACTTCTTAGATGGCACCTAGAGTGCTGTGTCCAGTTTTGGGCTACCTAGTACAAGAAAGACATTGATCGAATGAGGCAAGTTGAATGGAGGCCTACCAAGATGGTCAGGGGCTGTAACACTTGCCCTACGGAGTAGAGGCTGAAGAACTTGGACTTGTTTGTCCTGGAGAAGGGAAAGCTCTGGGGGACCTAAGCAGGACCATCTGGTACCCATGAGGAGGTCACGAGGAAGACAGAGCCAGGCTGCTCACAGCAGTGTGTGGTAGGAGGAAAAATGGCAGTGAGCATCCATTTAAATAAGAGGGGTTTCAATTAGATATAAGGAAAATCTTTTTCACCCTGAGTACAGCCCAGCAGTGGAAGAGGCACTCTAGGGGCTCATTCAACCTCCACGCTTGGAGGTTTGCAAAAGCCAACTGGATAAAGCCCTGAGCCATGTGGTCTGATCTCATAGCTGAGCCTGCTCTGAGCAGGATGTTGGACTAAAGACCTCAGAGATCCCTTCCAATCTTAATTATTCTGTGATCCTATTTCTTCAATGGTTTTTTTAGGGAGGTTACAGGCTACTTCACCAAAGCACTTACATGGCTCAGGCTGCTCCTAAAGGCTCTCCTAAAGGCAGCAACTGTAAGCAGACAATTTTTGATCAAAGTATTAGCCAAAAAACCTGACTGTTGCATTCAGGGTTTACTGTGAGGTAACACTATGTCTTTGCATGAGTTTCATTCTTCCTTCCATAGCAGATATCTTTATTCTCGGTTCTTCATTACTGCTTAGTTCCCCAAATGCATTTTTCTTCTCTTCTCAGATTTTTTCTTTTGTTCCCAGGCTCCCATTACATGTAGATAGAAATTCTTTATAACTGAAATTCTTTATAGTAGACTCTGATTCAAAAATACACACAACTGGGTGGATTACCAAACACTAGCTGATCTGTGGTCACTGATTAAGTGATCTTAGCCCATTGCAAACTTTGTAAGAAGCCTGTTTACTTATGTTTCTTACATTTGTGTGTAAACTGAAGTCTTGCTTCACCCTTTCCATGAACAAGAGAGTGTGCACCAGTGTTCAGTAGATAAGCATTAACACTTGAGGGTAAAAGTACTTGCTTTGTGGTTTTGGGCTCTTTTTCTCTCAGGTCACTGTAGATCAACTCAAAATAGGCCAATATGATATATATTCAACTGGGAATCAAGGAATACATTTCCTCCTGACCTTAGTGTCTTCCTGGGTATGAAAAATGGTTGGTAGAATCAGCCTTATTAATCGGGATATTTATATACTTACAATGTATCTAGCTTCATTTATCATGGCATGCTACTTTTGTGCATAATACTCTCATGTGTATTGCACAACATCAGAATTAGCTGTGTGTCAAATCTTTGAGTGCTCCATGTACAAGCTGTTTTGAACATTCAACTGTGTTAAAAACGTGAATAATTAAAGAAACAAAAAGGTAGTTTGACCTGGGACAGGGAGGGGGAACTGACTTAAGAAATGGTAGGAGAAGCTGACTGTAAAATGGTGCCCTATTTTAAAAAATATGAGTCATGAATCTCTCTCTCTCTCAATACAACACTGGAAAAAAATTATAGATGCTTCACCTGGCCATCCTTCTTTTTTACTTATGTCTACTCTAAAATGTTTTCTTGTACTGTCTAAAATGTATCCAAGTACCTCCCCAGCACAGTTCTGGTCACCTGCAGTTGGCTACAAACAGGACTTGATCATACCACTTTTATTCAGTGTAAATCAAAATGTCTCTAGACCTTGAAATTGATATTTACAAAGGAACTTAAAGGACTTAGGTATCTACAGCCCTTGTACTTTTATTGGGAATAACAGTGTTGGGTTTGGGAGGGGGTTTCTTTTGAGAATTCCAGCCTGAATTCTTCAGCTCCCACATCATAGCTGTGCTCAAAATAAGACAGCTTTTTTTTTTTTTTTTTTTTACATAAAAGTGAGTCATCATTAAATTTAATTCCTAAGAAATGGACATGCACCATGCAATGAACTTCTCCTTTGTTCTCAGTTAGACCTACAGCAACCCCTTGGCTGTTCTAACCTGTGCCAGCCTGACTCTCTTTGGCTTTTGCTCTCCCCACTGATAAGCTTAGGCAGATTCTCACTTGCCTCACAGTCTTGCACAAATCCTATTCTGAAAATGCAAATTATCATAGAATGTTTTGGGTTGGAAGGGACCTTAAAGATCATCTTGTTCCAACCCACCTGCCATGGACAGGGACACCCTCCATTAGACAAGGTTGCTAAAGCCTCACACAGTAAAGAATTTTTTCCTTATATTCGCTCTCCAGATTTCCTGTAGCCACCTTTCAGGTGTTGGAAGGCTGCAATAAGGTTTCCCCAGAGCCTTCTCTCAGCCTGTCTTCATAGGAGAGGTGCTCCAGCTCTCTGATCATCATTATGGCCCTCCTCTGGACTTGGTCCCACAGGTCCATGTCCTTATGTTGGGGGCCTCAGAGCTGGATGCAGTACTCCGGGTGGAGTCTCATGAGAGCAGAGGGGCAGAACCACCTCCGTCAACCTGCTGGTCAAGCTTCTTTTGATGCAGCCCAGGATACGATCGGCTCTCAGGCCTGCAAGGGCACATTGCTGGCTCTTGTTGAGTTTTTCATCAACCAGTACCCCTAATCCTCCTCAGGAGTGCTTTCAAAACATTCTCTACCCAGCCTGTAGTTGTGCCTTGACTCGCATGCAGGACCTTGCACTTGGCATTGTTGAACTTCATGAGGTTCACATGGTCCTATCAAGGTCCCTCTGGATGGCATCCCTTCCCTTCAGCATGTCAACCACACCACACAGGTTGGTGCTGTTGGCAAACTTGCTGAGGGTGCACTCGATCCCACTATCCCTGCTGCCAACAAAGATGTTAAATAGCACTGGTTCCAATACCAACCCCTGAGAAACGCCGCTTGTCTCTGGTCTCCACTCAGACATTGAGCCTTTGATCGCAACTCTTTTAGTGCGACCATCCAGCCAATTCCTCATCCACTGAGTGGTCCATCCATCAAATCCATGTCTCTCCAATTTAGAAACAAGGATGTCATGTGGGACAACGTCAAATACTTTGCACAAGTCCAGGTAGACGATGTCTGTCACTCTTCCCTTATCCACTGACGCTGTAACCCCATCATAGAAGGCCACCAAATTTGTCAGGCACGATTTTCCCTTAGTGAAGCCATGTTGGCTGTCACCAATCACCTCCTTATTTTCCATGTGCCTATATTATTGCTACCTATAAAGGGCTAAAGTGTCTAACCTGGGCCCATTGATGTCAAGATGCTGGTCAAGATGCATGAAACCTAAAAAATTTAATAGTGTCATAGAATCATAGAATGGTTTGGGCTGGAAGGGACCTCAAAGATCATCTTGTTCCAACCCCCCTGCCATAGGCAGGGACACTCTCCACTAGGCCAGATTGCCCAAAGTCCCATCCAACCAGGCCTTGAACACTTCCAAGGATGGGGCATCCACAACTTCTCTGGGCAACCTGTTCCAGTGCCTCACCACCCTCACAGTAAAGAATTTCTCCCTTATATCTAATCTAAATCTACCTTCTTTCAGTTTAAAGCCATTCTCCCCTTGTCCTATCACTCCATGCCATTGTAAACAGTCCCTCTCCAGCTTTCCTGTAGGCCCCCTTCAGGTACTGGAAGGCTGCTATAAGGTCTCCCTAGAGCCTTCTGTTCTCTTGGCTGAACAACCCCAACTCTCTCAGCCTGTCTTCATAGGAGACGTCCTCTAGCCCTCAGATCATCTTCATGGCCCACATCTGGACTTGCTCCAACAGGTCATAGAATCATAGAATCATAGGGTAATTTTGGTTGGAAAAGACCTTTAAGATCGTCAAGTTCAACCGTTAACCTAGCACTGCCGAGTCCAACCACTAAACCATGTCTCTAATCTACGCATATTTTAAATACCTCCAGGGATGGTGACTCAACCATTTCCATGGGCAGTCTGTTCAAATGATTGACAACCCTTTTGGTGAAGAATTTTTTCCTAACATCCAATCTACATCCTTCTTATGATGGGGGCCCCACAGCTGAACACAGTACTCCAGGTGGGATCTCACAAGAGTGGAGTAGAGTGGTAGAATCACCTCCCTCAACCTGCTGGTCACACTTCTTTTAATGCAGCCCAAGATACAGTTGGCAATTTTAGCGATTTTCTTTGCTAAGCCTGCCACTGAAAGTCCTGTGATGTGTCCAGCTGAAATAGCCTTGCCACTCTGTTTTCAGCTGCAGACTACTACTCTGTGGCAGGGTCACCTGAGTACATCCTCTGACCCCTTCTCAGTAGGTCAATTCACAGTCAGGTGGACTCCCACATGCTTTAACTACACCCCTCAGTAGGTCAGTGCTTAGCAGAGCTGTATTTTATCCACTTTGCCTACTGTCAGTCAGGATTTGTTCTAGTTTATGGGTCTGGTCATGAGTTCTGAGACTTTGCATGGACAAACCAAGAGACGGACAGCAAAGGAATGGTCATCTGTCTTCTGTAGTAGGGTTCTGCAAAATGGGCACAGCATAAGTAAGTCACACTTATGGAAAACAATGAGTGAGGAGGACAGGAAGATTCTTTCTGTCAGCAGACTGAAACTTGTTTGTTAGGGTATTTAAAATTAGACAAACTCAGTCAAACTGAAACTTACCTCACATGAATATTCAAAGTGAGAAACAAGATGATGTGTTGTGCTGCCTTCAGACTGATGAAGCAATAAGGTATTCAGTGAGGTAAGTCTTAGAGTATCAAACAAACAAGAAGGTACCTGAGAAAGCCACGGATCAGAGGTTTGATTGTTGTCGGAGAATCTGTCTTTCAAGCTGCTTATCTGTGCTAAAAAATGGTTTGAGCACTTCAAATTGCAAATGCCCAATCTGCATAAAGTGGAAGTAATATGCTGACAAAGTCCTGTACAGGTAGCAATCAGCATCATCCTGGATGAGCTACAGTATTGCTAAGATGTTTTAAGGATGACCTGCCAGACAAGCATTACAGTAATTAACCCTGATTGTCAGAATGCTGGGCAGGCCTGAGTCTCAGGAGCTGAAGCATTCAAATAAATAAATAAAAGATTACTTGATGTGCATCACTGCTTAGGGACTGCGAGTCTGAAACCAGCATCCTGAGTCCATAAAGATAATAGCTTGCTCACAATTGATGTGAATGGATGACAACAGGAACCTTTAAAGGTGATCTGCAAATGCAGAAAAAAAAGAGGGTTGTATCATTTTCACTTCTTTGTAATGACTAAAGAAGGCTTGAGAGCTCCTTTTCCCCCTCACATTTCACATCTTATCTGATCTGCTTTCCTGGATGATTCTACAACAAACTAGAGGAAAAGTATAATTATGACCCCATATTATACCACAGAAGTAATACTGAGTTAGGAAAAAAAAGGGCTGTGTTTTTTTTTAATTAAATCTGCATTTTTAATGCAGATTTTTGTTAGCAGCTAGTTGATTCCAAACTTCTTTCTTAGAGGTTTTACTTCCATCTCTTTCAAGGTTCAATACTTCCAGTTCTGCAATCAAATGCAGAATAAAATGCTAAATCCATTTCTTTGGGTACTCCACAGACAACTCCCAGAAAATAAAACTAAACCTGATATTACTAGTATGTTTAGTCAAAAAAAGAGCATAAAATAAGTGTGAAGCTGCCACTTTGTGTTGTCACATGGCAAAACAAGGAATGATGGTAAGTGACACAATGCCATTCTCTCTGCCATCTTTGCATCTGTAAATGCTGCAACATTAAAAGATGTGTGTTTAAGCTCTTAAATGAGATCTCGTGTAAATAGCATCAATATCTGACACATTAGCATGCAAAAATTGCTGCAGCATCCTATTTAGCATGAGCAACTCAACAGAATTGAAAGAAACTTGGAGATCAAAAACATGCTTCAGAAAAAAAAGTACGCTGCACAAAAACGTATAGAAACTAACGGGCTGGGTTTTTCTGGCAAATTGCATTCTCATCTGGTATGTCCCAAATCAAGATTGGTTTGGGGAGCTCTTTTGTGACTAATGTTATGCTCAGCAACAGCATTTACTGCCTGAGAAGGTGAAGAAATAATCAAAGCTGACCCAAACAGTATAAACAGATATTCCATGTGGGGGAAAATTTTGAGTGATTTATGATAGCCAAAGCATGCCTTAAATCTCTCCCAAAATAAGCATAGAGAAGGAAACAGTCACAGATGGCCAAAAGATCAATTGGAAAAAAACCCACAGGAAGTTTAGTGCCAAAAGTAATTGACATCGTCATCAAATCAATTTCCGATGGTACAGACACTTTTGCATTCAGTCTGCTTTGCCGTGCCGTAGAACATTTGGCATGTCATTCATATCACCATTGTCCAATATAAGCTTGTAGCAGTTATGAGAGGTACAGGTTGTTTCTGGAGTTTGCTTTCGACACACTTACTAAGATGCCAGGTGAGGACCAACTTATTGTTTCTGGTAACTGAGCATTTATATGATATTTGCTTTTGAGACGTAGCATTTTCCCCAGTTATTTTCCATTTTGTGTACAGGAATATAGAGCCCTGGGACACTGTGGACCTTTGCACAAGATGTTCCTTCACAATGATTACAGGAAGAGAAGAAGGGCACAAACCTGTTTGCCAATGTGCTTTTTAGACTAAGCCTTAAGGTCATTAGTCAGAGCAATAGCAGTGACTTCTTCTTCCACAGTTCAAAGATTACTGTGCAAAGTAATAATGGAGAACATTTTCCAGAAAAAAAAAAATCTATTCTTTCAGCATAACTAAAGCATTTTTCAAATCGTGAGAGATTTAAAAGTAAAAAAGGAGCATATAGCCATATCTGGCAGGATAAAGGAGAGAGAAGGGAATTCAACCTGGAGATACACCCACTGAGGAACTGAATCAGAAAGCAAGTTTAATGCTTCTTTCAGGCAGTAGATTGCCAGCTGAGTAGGAGCATATTTTGTTTGCTGGTGTGATCAGTAGAAATCACACATTAGTAATTTCCAGCTGCCTACCTGTCTATAAAGTGCCTATCTGTGCACTATCCAGAAGTTTAAAGTTGTTGAGAAGCATAAAAGTTGAAAAGTGCTTGAGGTACTGATGGATATTTATGTCTGTTCAGCTGAGGAAATGAGTCTTCTGCTTATTTCTACAGGCCTGAGCACAAAGCTGTAACATTTTTGGTGTGCTTGAGCAATGTAAGAAACATGCTGAGTGTCCTAACACGTGGTACGTCATTCGGAAAGATCTTGGTGACCTGGGAATCTGGTATGTTTTGCAGCTAGTGGAAATTTCTGTCACTTTGGGGTGAGATTGGAGTTTTTTGGAGAAAGAGTCATTCCTGAGTGTCACGAACACTTTCTGCTTGTTTTTTACAGGCAGGTGCTCCTTCTAGAGGCATGCCAGGATGGGGACAGACCTTCTGCATGAAAAGAAAATAGGAGGCAGCATTACTGACAACTAAGCACAGCAGAGACAGAGGGCAGACTGTCCTAACCTAGATGATATAATTCGTCCTAATACATTTATAAAGACAGTGCAGAGGATTGAGATCCCAGTGTCCCACCACAGGCCTGAGCGCACTCACTACTCAGGATAAATCTATGACCAAACCTGGGTCTCTACGGATACTTAACAGTCACCTATATCTGGCCCACAGGATAGACCCAAGTATTTCCAGCCCTACAAGTGTAAGTTCCTGAACCCTGAGCTAAAGGAAAAATGTTGTTGTGTGTTATAACACTGAGGTTAGTAATCCCCTGAGACACACCCATATACATATATATAGTGGAGTGTATATATATATAAAATTATAGTATATATACTACATATATGTATATAGGGTGCTACAGCCTTTGCATTCAAATCCCCACACTTTCCTTCATGATTGCGAATGACACTCTTTCACAAGCCATTTAGGAGAGCAAAACTCAGTTCTAACACTAGAACCAAAAAGAAGCCATGACTGTGAGCTGACCTCCAGATATGTCAGCTTGCAATCAGGTAGCAGAAGTAAACAATTTCAAGTTTGGTAATCAAAAGAAGAAAAATGAAACTTTTCCAAAAAAGATAAAGAGTGAAATTACATTTCAAAGTGGATTTAAAAATGAATTATTTCTTCTTAACCTGCTCATAATAGAGAACATTGAAAAAATTAACAGGAAATATGGTCGAGATCCAGAGTGTCTGCTCCAAGTAGGGGAAATCACATTTACAAGCCTCAAGTCGTTGGGGGTTAAAATGAAACATGTTGATGCATATAGAGACATGAGGTGGAAAAGACTTTGCTACAGAGTGAATGGTGATGGATTCGTAGAAAAAAATAGACTTTCAAAGAAAATAGAGTGTCATTTCGGAATGCCTGAAGGAATTTTTTTTTCCAAGTTCAGATCCATTATCAGAATAAAGAAATACACCATGGATATGATGCATGGAAGCCAAGCAGTAATGAAGTAAAAAATATATAATTCTGATCTATATTATGTTTTTGTGATTTCACTTATATTTTAAATCCAGGATGTTCAATGATGAGCACTGATTTTGGATGTACAAGATGAAATACTGTAATTATTCAGTGTCCAGAAATGCTGAGTCGATACCCTTCCCCTCACCCTCAGTGCTCCAGCCACTTTTCAGCTTTCTTCTTTAAACAAGTCAATAGTCCCTTCTCACACCTCCCTCACTGCCTGTAAAGGCCTCCCTTTACATCCACCTGTAGCTGAGGAGACACTTCTGTTCACAGACTCCTGGTGCAACAGCTTAAAACAGTTCCCTCAGAGCTACCACAGACTATTATTATGTCTGTATAGTTGCCCTGATGCAGTAAATAAAATTGTAAAAAAATTCTCATGAAGAATTAGACTGTATGGTTTCTTTGCTAGGTTTAGTGAAAAAACTAACTCCCTCCTCTATAACTAGTAATAAATAGTAATAAAACCTTTTGCTGTCATTTTAAAGAATAGCATAAAATGCAGGTAAAACACCGCAGAATTGATTTTGCACTTATCAGACAACAAGAAATGTAATTATATTGCACTTCCCTGAGGAGTATTTTATTTTATTTTATTTAGCCCCTTTTTTTTTCAAAAAACAGCAGAATTCAGTGGTCTTCCAGTGACTGCAGCAGGATTTAGCAATCCACTGCAATTCCTGGATTTTTTTCAGAGAGGCCTGTGCTCTTTAGTAATAAGCAACTTCAGCTATGGTTGGACCACTGTGCTTCTCTATTTGTCCCCGGTTATTTCAGAAAAAGATCCGACTGGACCCAATTTTTCTGTGGAAGTATGGGCTCTAAAGTGAAGGCAGCTTCTATGTTTCCCTTAGATCTCTTTTTACAGCCTGCTGCTTTGCAGAATCTTGTGTCACTCTGCTAGGACAGGACTAAGCAAACTTCCTCTCGTTCAGCTCTTGCTGCTGATCAAGTAGCTATATTTTGGACCAGATGCATACAGGAATACACCTGTGTTATGCATTTCTGGAGAAGATAATTTTGATCTTATTCATTCTTTCAGCTGCCGGTTCTTGGAATGAAGGGGGACACCCCTTCCCACTGCCACCCTTGATATGAGGTAATAAAAAAAACAACAGAAAGATTTTCAGTTCCTAGTGCCACACATAATTTCTTTGTACTCACGAATTCTGCCCCTGTCATACTGTCAGTAGATGGTGGTTAGCAAGGCATCCTGAAGTTCAAAGCAGAGGTCTGTGCCTTTGAAACGGTGTTGGAATAAGAAAGCCAAAAATTTCTTTATATAAATAACAGTGAGGACTGCTGGCCTGTTGGAAATAAAGAGGTATTACTTCTAAAACTATTTGTAAAGATTCCCTTGCTTGCTCTGGCCTGAGGAATATCCAGGCAAGTTTTGATGTTATCTCATTTTAAACAAAAATGTCAAATGTCAACTGATCCATGATTTCAAAGCATGCAAACTATTGGAAACCAGGTGTCCCTTTTAGCACTACTTTGCAGCTTCTGCAGTATCACAGAGATGGTCCAATGAGTGGAGTTTAAAAATAATAGATAATTTTAAAAGTCTTGAAAAAAATAATTTAAATAGTTTTCATTTCTCCTACTTGCACCTGATAAATGAACATATTAAACTGTGAAGACTCAGGAGCTTCCAAAAGCCTTTGATGTGTATTAGAATAATCTAATAATTAACCTCAGGATTCACCAGCGTGATGCATTGAGGTGAAATGAAACAGTGCTTATGATGAAGGGATTTCCAGATCTGCCAGCCCCAAGGTACCAAGATGGCTTCATTCTCCTCCGCTTTGCTATGGAGAGCTTTGAGTTCCCCTTGATCTACCTTTTGTTGCATTTTATTCTTGGTGAGAAGTTCTTCTTTCTCAGAAGATTTTCTGAGAAAATCAGCAGATTTTTTTTAAACAGCTGGATGTATCATGTTTAAAAAGGCAATATTGAGAAATAACATTTGGCTTACATCGTATGTATGTAAAAAGAAGGTATATTTTCTCTCTGGACTATTTTTGCCAGTACCTGATATTAGAGAGCATTGTTCAGCCCAGAATAGCTATTAAATACCTTGTATTGATGTGGTTACCTGATCTAAACGTGAGCCCCCTCTTTAAAGTGAGAAAGCCTCTGCTCACAACTTACCCTGCTTCTTTGGCTAATACAGCATGGATACTAGTCTTATCTCTGTTCTAGAGAAGGACAGTACTTCAGCTGCTACAAGTGCCATTGAAGAAGTACCTGTTTTGTGTTAATAAATTGCTTCCCTTGCCTTTAACTGCAAGCATAACGGTTCATAATAATACAACTCCATATTTGTACCAGAGCCAGAAATGGTCACTGATTTTATGTACTCAGATTAAGTAAGTACTTTCATCCTGATTTTGTAATGTACTGAAAAGCTTTGATGCCAATTGGACCGAATGGTAACTGAGGGCTTCAGCAGTTCCCTGAAAATGAACACTCAAACCCCGGAATTGATTAAGGAGTGGACATTTAAAAACCTGGGCAGCAGTTTCTGTTGTCTGCGACTCTCCAAGTGCTTTTGTAATATGCTGTGGGAGCCAAGGTAGTCTCGGACTCGCTGAAGAGGACCACAACGATTGACAGCCAGGGTCACTGTGTCGCTTTCATTCACAATACAATTCAGGAGGGAGAGGAGTTGACAGAAATGTCTACGGATATGTGCAGCAGCAATACTAAGAACAAAATTACACAAGGTAATGCTTTAATCCACTGCTTAAAGACTGCCTCTCTGTAAGCGTAGCCTCTCTTAGAGTTGCATAGACATTTCCAGAGCCCCCCCCGCCCCGAGTAAATCAAAAGACACGCTAGAACAAGAAGCAGTCATGCCACTTACAGTGTGTTTCCACTTTCACAAATTGCAACTAAGTCTTTAGAGGGATGTCTAGGAGAAACCAGGACTGGGAAGGATGCTTTTGCTGAACCAGGGAACGACAGACCAAGGAGGGAAAAACGTTTGAGGTGTCCTAATACTGCTTCCTATCTCTGAACACTAAGTATTAATTTCTCAATGTTAACAGAGGTTGTGTTCAAGCCATAGTTACAATGTTGTATTAGGAAATGAGCAATATATGTAGCAGTATATTGTGCTCTGATCCTTTCAGAATTTAAATGTGCCTTGAACTGAAGGTAAAAGTCTCACAGAAGCTCTAGAAAGTGCTTCTCAAGAACGAGGAAAGCTGCTCTCTCTCTCACTCGGATAGGCTACATTAAATATATCTCCTTTGTACACCCTCTCAGTGCACTTCCAGATCCAGATCTTCAAGATCCCTGACACAGCAAATTAATCCATAGTTTTTGCAACACTTACAGTTCTCAGAGTGTTTATGTCTTTTGAAAGCAATGCAATTTATCCAGCTAAAGGTAAAACGTTCCTTCTGTTGAGGTGAAGCAGCAGATTTATTCAAAATAACACCTGTATTAGGGCAACCCGAGATAAAACTGCCTGGGTGAAATTCCCTTCCATCTGTAGGGATACCAAACTGAGTCATACTGAAACTGGTTATAATTTATTTATTCCTGTCAAAGGAGCTCCCTTTCCTTTTAGCACCCGAATGCAGTGAAAAGCCTGAGGTGAACTGTAGTTAACAATGATTTGTGGTCAACCTGGGAGCACACTTCAAGCAGAAACATCTGCTTTTGACCATGTTTTGCTCAGTATTGTCCCTGGTGATGTGGCCAGGGAGATGGAGCAGGGACTCCTGCTGTATTACTTAAGAAGAGGTGCAGCATTTAGAAGACTACACAGGATTCCAAAGCAAGGTGAGCATCTCCAGTTTGAAAGCAGCAAAATGGAGATTTGCAAAGGACAAGTGGAGCCTGGGAACGTGGGACTGAGGATTTGAAATGGGCCAGGTAGCAAGAGGGAAGAAAAAGTTTACAATGTGCCACAAATGTGTATGAGGCTGCTGCAAAAGAACAAGGCTCATTCTGGGATGTTTTTAAGAGCAGTGTTAGATGTAAGACAGAGGAATGAAATTATTCTGCTCTACTTGCCACTGGAGAAGCCTCAGTGGAAGTACTGTATCCAATTTGGGGCATTGCACTTAAAGACAGATGTATACCAACTGGAGATAATCCAGAAGAAAGCAGCAGGAATGATCAGTTTCTAACAAACGTGGCCAAGGAGGAAAGGCTGAATGAACTAGCCTTATTTAATTTAGTAAAAAGGAAAGGAAGAGAGAAGGGTGATAATGACCTCCCAGTTTGTAAAAGTTTGTTATAAAAAGGTGGTCAGTTATCCCCTAAGTCCAAGAGAGGAATGGCCAGAGGAAACCAGCTTGCTTTGCAACAAATGAGATTTGAATTATATATAAGGGAGAAAAATCTAGTCACAAGATTTATGAAAGCATTAGAGCAAGATAACAAGGTGCAAGTTGAATTAAAATTAGTGAAGATTTTTACGTTTAAACTTATGTGTGGTGGCTTAGGTATAACTAAACCTTATTCTCTGAAGGGATATGAAGAAGAGGACCTCTTGAGGTCCCTTCTGACACTGCGAAATTTCAGGAGGGTGAATTCCACGCTCCACCTTCTCTGTGCAAAGGTGTAGAGTAGGTGTTCAGACACAGTGCTAGGATGGCAAGTAAGGAAAGTCATTTAACTTTAAAACTAATTTTCTTTTACCATGTGTGCTCCAAACATGCTGTCTCATATCACGGCATCATCGAGGTTGACAAGAAATTCAGACCCAGGACAGCAAATGTTGGAAGCTTAGGAGCTGAAAGAGATTTATAATCTGTATGCTTAGAATTTGAGAGTTTGAATTCCTTCTGGTGGCCTAATGTCTATCTGAAACACTATTTAGAAACATATCCTGATGCTATGATGTTTTCTTTAATGTTCTCATTGGAAAAACAAACAAACAAACAAACAAAAACAACAACCAAACAAAAAGTGTCAATTCTCTGTGAGAGGAACAGGACAGATTGCCTGTGCAAACTGCACTAACTTTCAGCCTGTGGGCTGAAATTGATTTTTTTTTTTAATTTTTTCTCCCCAGAAAGTCCTATTGGATTTATTGGATCTGAAAATTTTGTCTCAAGATGAAGTCGTGTTGTCATGCAAAGATATGTCTAATCACACCAAACAGCCCGCTAAAATTTGCAGGATGACTTTCTACAGCAGGGATCCTCCGCAAGAACACCTTTGCCTTTCATAGGCCACAGGACCAAGTGAATATGAAAAGACAAACTTGAAAATGTTTCCTCTCTAGTTATTCAGCAAACAAACATGGAATTTCTGAATCAGCACATTAAAGCCTTTTTCCAATCAACACTTACTAATGATTAGTAAGGCCTGGGAAGTGTTATGTAGGATTATTCTGGAAATTGCTGTCTGAGGCTGCCTTAATCTGGATATGACTGGGTTTGAATAGGGATGTGTAAGTCACTATCAATTTTCATCAAGTTGGCCCAAGCCTGTTTATCCTTTTTCTGTATGTGATGACACGCATTGCAGCCTAGGTGAAATGTCCTGTCCGCCTCCTAGAAAAGCTTAATAATTTATTTGTAGCCCATTTCATTCTAGACTAGTGCACACTGCTTATTCTTTCTGCTGCACAGCCAGCTCTTAAAGCAGCAGTACGGTGTGCTACAAACAGCTTTGCCTGACATCCCCCTGTTTTTCATTATATTGATATGTAGCCAGTGTGCGCTGTTAACATTTTCAAAACAAAACAGAATGAAGAATCGATACTGAGGGTGTTTGGGAGAAATGTCATGACCTTGATTACAGCTGGTACAATTCAGCAACCGAGCTACAAAAGCAATTTCACCCCAGTACCACCAAGGTAAGGATGTAGAAGAAACAAGTTGCCCACTATATAACTTTCATATACGGTGTTAGGGCTGCGAAACCAGCAGCAGCTCATTAGCTTCCTTTGCTTTTGTTGTGCAGAGCCCCTCTTTGCTGTGTGATAATGCATTTGGCAACAGAAAACAGTGTTTCCCCTTTTTCTCTTATAAGGAGTTTGTTTTACCAGATCAGTATACAGCTGCACTCCACTGAGAAATGACTCATGTCGCACCTGAAATCACGGTGGGCTGAAGGACGTGCAGTCACATAGTCTCACTCCTCAGGCTTTCTGGTGTTTGCTTGCTTGCTTTTCTACCTGAGCAGCCAGTCCTATATTCAGCTTCAGGCTGTAATCATCAGCTCTACATCCAGACCTTTAAGCTCTTAGGGTGCAGCTGGTATGTGATTCAGCAGTTCTGCCTGCAGCAGGTTTGTGGGATCAGGTCCCTTAACTCCGTAGCTGCAGCCAACTGCTATGCTGCAAAGCGATCCCATCACACGCTTGTTGCATTGACACCTCCTTTAAGTCTGATTTACCTCTGTCTTTATCCCAACCACGACTTTTAAAGCATATTTTTGTACAATTTTGAACAGTACCACTCTTGCTCTCTGAGCATGGCCACAAACCCAGAATTCAGGTGAGCATTTCTAAGCTAGGCAAGATTGTTTGGGACTGCGAAAATGAGCTACAGGGCTGCACGTACAGTCTCACACCCAAACTTCCCCCTTGCATCAAATTAAATTACTGAATGAAGAAACCAGACTGACAGCTTTGATGACTAGAGGGGCTATCCAGGGCTGGATAACTTTGCAACTGTGCAGGCAGAAGGAGGGTTTGGCTTTTTCACATTTTTGGTTCGTTGTGTCTGACATCTGTGAGTTTCCTGTCCTCTGCCTCAGTTTCTTCGCACTAAATTGCACTCCCTCAGGTTGTCCAGGCATTTTTCCTTTCCCTGAATAGCCAGACAAAAACATACCTATATAACACAATTTTCTTATCCTCCAAAATAACCTCAAACTGCTGACTGGGAATAATCTCTGGCCCATGCTAACTCCCAGCTGTGACCAGGCATTGCTTGTGAGAGGACCAGTTGGCCCAGACCAAAAACAACACCAGGAGCCATGCCAGCGACCCGGCCGTACGGGCACCCACGCGCCAGGCTGGGGGCCATGCTCTGCGTCTGTCTGCTTTATCGGTACAGACGTAGCCTGAGGGAGCCAGGGACTGACGATCCCAAGGTATGCACGTATCAGGAAGACAGCAAGAGAGAGAAACCCACGGATCCTGAGGAAAGGTTACTCGTCTACGTGAAAATGCAGACACACATCTGCTATGGTAGCAATGGCCGTACAATGGCATGGACACAAGCTTTGCTAGTAGCCAGAGGAGACACAGAGGGTCCTCAGCAACAATATGTTCTGATTTGCATTTTGTAGAGCCAGTGCTGTTGCAATCTCAGTGGTTTTTGTACCTATACCAGTCTCAACGAGCTAGCCGAATTATACTAGCTCATGCTCTAATTGAGCCCTCATTTTGCTGCACAGACAGCACAAATGCTGGATTGCCTACAGTGCAAGCAGGAGCTGCCTCATAAGCACATATTGGCTCAAACTAGAGGTCCCTCTAGCCCATTTCTGTGTCTCTCATAGTGGCCCATAGCAGATGCTCAGGGAGTAGCAGGGCATGCATCATATATCCCAAAGACAGCAGCTGAGCAAATCTGGGACAAGGAAGATTTGAATGAAAAAGTGTGTTTATCATTTTTAGAGTTTGGGTTTCATCCATGTGCTCTGGCAAAAGGAAACAGTTTTGTGTTTACATGCATCGCATCACTCCTGTCATAAAAGCAAATGACTCTTTCTGGCCTGTTGCAATGCAATAGCAGAAGCAGAACCACGCAAAGCAAACTGTGCTGTGTATTCCTCCACAGCTCTGCCCCTCCACGCAGGTGTGACATAGCCCAGCTCCTCACTAAAGCCTGTTGAAGCAAGAGAGAGAACTTGCTTTTTGTTTGTTTGGTGGCAAGCTCTATAATAGGATTCAAGTCTTGTGGCACCTATGAGTTTGGGAGTCACCAAAGGGATTTGGATCCATAACATTATAAATGGTCCAGGTTAGGCTGGATAAAGAGCATCCTCCTCCAGCATCCTTTTACACCAACTCAACCCAGATGAAGAGCGCTCTGTGCACACGGACGTCTCTTTGTTCTGGGACTGGGTCCCGCACATCTCTGCAGGGCCCTGGAAAGCCTTGCAGCCCTGCAACAACCCCATGAGCCAGCCCTGCTACTGTCCTGAGGGCCCCTGTTTTCTCGCTGTTCTGGGGAGCTGATGGCAGATGTCTCATTGTGTGTGCAAGAGTGCACCTGGGAGAGTCCATCCACTCTGCAATCTTCTGTTCTTTCTAAGAAATCAGGAGAAAGCAGAGCAGGACAAAGGGGTTTGCCTGAATACCCACGAGTTTCGACTACTACTGCCTGAGCCCAGCCCCTGGAAGTGTGTCTAACCAACAGAGGAGAAAGGAAGCAGGAAGGTGGGGGAAGAGAACAGGAAGTAGGAAAGTGATAATGAAATAAATCAATTTCCTAGGACCTAATGACAACAGCACACTTACACAGCTAAGCAGGACCTTTGGAGATCCTCCTGTAACATGTCGGCCCCCTAAAAGAGCCTCAGCAATTTAATAGATTTTGCTCTTTGTATCACTTTTTCTCTCCTTTCCAAACCAATGATTCTCAGTCTTTTCCAATAACATGGTAAAAGACAGCCACAACCCATGCAGAGATAGCCGCTGCCCATACATGTGAATGCATGGAGCGTTTCTGCCCTGGTTGCTCACTGGAAGATTTGGGTTAAAACATCACATTTCTGAACTTGGTCTCAGTTAAGACCTCAGTAAGTAGAAGGCTGCAAACTGTGGTTTTGAAGCTGACCCTGCACCTAACTGATAGCTTCACTATCCCCCAATGTTCCTGTAGCCCGCATCATATATGTAGCCAGTGTGAATTGGCTCATTATAATAAGACAGGCAAAGCTAGGGCTGAAGAAAACAGCAGAAATTACAGAAGGTAGTGTTACAGGCTGCCAGCAGCAGCCCTCTATTTTATTTATCCTCTCAGAATCCCCCCAGCTGAGAGGGTGGCCAGACTCGTGCTGGAGGCTTGCAAGCCCCAAACACGTGCCACATCATTTTGCCCAGACTTAAAGCGGAGAGCCATAAGCACCTGTCTGTCCTCATTGCCGTTCAAAATGGGGCAGTTTGATACAGCTGTGCTGCTGATGCTTTTGTATCAGAAGGCTCATCTCCTGTACGTGTCCCACAGCCTGCCTTATGCGTGTGACTGCTGCCCCGAGCATGGGCTGGGTGCCGGGGGGGGACGACACACAGACTCCTGTGTGCCATTTGGTGCCAGCCTGGCCCTACAGCACGAAGTTGCGATGCCTGCAGTTGTTCCGCACCATCCCCTGGTGGGCTCAGGCTTCCTCCTCTGAGGGAAGTGTATGTCCTGGAAGAAAAGGGGGATGGACACCTGATTAATATCAGTGCTGGGCTACGAATGCCCCTCTGAACGCTGTCAGCATCACTCAGCGAGGCTGGCCTCCCTACAGCCAGCACGTCTGTGCTCAGCTGAGCCCTTCGCTCCACTTGCCTTTGGTCTTCCCCATCCCATTGTGCTCTTTATGCTCTCAACTGCCTTGTCTGTCTTTTTCATTTCCCTGCCTCTCCCTGTTTCTTTTTCCTTTGGGACTTCTCTCTGCCTCTCCCCTTCAGGTTTCCTGTCTCCCCTCCAAGACGGCACTTCCGACAGCATGAATTTTGAGATATGGCACGCTCATACATTTTGTATTAGCTCTAGGGGCTCTTAAGCCTTCCGACTTCATGGGGTTACACAAACTAGCAACTGCTGTAGCCCAGGAATGCACCTGGAAGTAAGAGAAAAGGAGGGGGGGGGGAAATTAAATGCTTAGCAACAGGAATGCCACACTTTTGAAGAATTAACTAGCTATTCATTCCATCTGAAAGGGTTATTGCATTAAGAACTCACATTAGAATTAAGGGGGGAAAAAAGCACTTGCTGGCTAAAGGCTGAGGATAAACCCAGCATTTCTTTATCACTGCCTAGGGAAAAGAAAAACCTTAATTACAATACTTGTCTTTGAATAATATTTCAGTCATAACAGCACATTTCTCAGATTCTGCATGATAAGTGCATTAATATTTATTCAATTTCTATGACCTTTAGATAATTCCTAAGGGTCCTATTTTGCTAGCGTTGATGGTTGCTCACTTTTTATGCTCCTTCTGTACACTGGTCCAAAGCTTGATCACCATATATCAGCATCCTTCTTGTCTTTGGAAGCCTATTCCCATGAATGGGGTGAACAAAATTTGGAGCTGACTTTGTTCTCAAGCCTCACTGATCTTTAGGGGCAGAGATCTTCTGCCGTGGTAGACCCTGGTGGACCCCAGGCTGAGGGCAGAGACCTATTCCTGTTGAAACTAGTGTGACTGGGAAAGACTTGCAGCCATCCTTTCTACACTAGTTTTCCTTGCAGTCTCAAACGTTTGTCATTTATTTATATTTAGTTCCCTTTGTCAACTTTAATCCACATCCTGCTTGCCTTACATGGGGGCTTTTCTGGACACTACAGAAGTAAGACTGTCTCCCTTTGATTTCACTCATTTTACTTTTTAAAAACACATATATTTGCACCTCTTACACCTTAGAAATATGTTCTACACTATAAAACCTGATTAAAATACTTAGAATTTATCTTCTTCACCCACTGGCATTAAAACTGAAGGGGGTTTGTTGAGTTTTTTACAATTTCAACAATGGCGAGATGAGCACTTTTTTGTCAATGTTGAGGCCTTCTTCTTTTCAAAATGTTTGGTTTTTTATGAAAACCTTAGTATATCAAGTCACAGAAATATCTGTTTTTTCCCAGTTATAAAAATAGGGTAGAGAAAGCTGAGTGTTCAGACACTGGCACCTGGCTTGACTTTACAGAGCTCATTTACAAATCATATTTTGAGTGAAATGACTTTTGTATTTATAAGTCTGGGCTAGATAAGATCACCATCCTTCACGTAGTTTGCAGGCAAAGACAAATCTGTAGTCCTCCACCTAATGTCTGTGTGCATGTTTGCAAAAAACCAGAGCGCTCTCAATTTCTAGAAGCAAGCACATGTGAATGAGGCCATGTCCCCTTCCTCCTCTTTGGTACACCAAATACTGAACTCCTAATCATATTGTTCAGTCTTTGGGGATAAAAATACAATTCTGAGAGGAGTTTAAATGTCCTCTATGCAAAGAAAACTCTCTTATCCACAGTAATTTGGTGAATAGCCTTTGTGATGATATCTGAAGTGCTGTGTTTCACCCACAGAAACTCTGCCTCCCACCTTTATCTTTTTGGCTCAGTAATTTCAAGAATTTGGAGTGATAGCTAGGCAGAGACATGCCAACGTGGGACATTTATTTGTATATCAGTGGATCAGAGTCTCTTTTTTAACTAAACAATTTAGAAAAACAAAAGACACTATCTTTCTGGATGGTTGTATTTTTTTCATAAACAACGTCAGTAGATAAGGGCATATTTCTGTCCTCAGCTGAGGAGTACTTTATCATGAAAAGGTATCAAACTATTATCTAGTCATGCACTTGTCCCAGTGCAAAAAAAAAAAAAGCTTTTAGAAAGCTGACACAGAAAAATGCAAAAGTGTTAGTATTAAAAAGACTTCTACTGACAATACAGGACAATAGTGACATTTTTAAAATAAATACTCTTTGGTTATTTTTTGTAAATACAAAAGAAACAAGTCTTAGGATCTAAATTAATTTTGACTACATTTACAAACCAGGAGGAATCCAGACTAGTTGCAATGATTTCAATGAGGAATATTCAATGAGGCAAGAAGAAAGGTTTTTGCTTAGAGCAGGCACTAGTTTTAAGCCTGCTCTGGACTTGGTACGTGACATTGGATTTATAATCTGATTTTCAGCTATTCTTAATATTCACAGGAGCTGGAGAATTTTCTTTAGAAACTGGAGTGGTCACTGTTCCCACATCCTAGGCAATAAATCGATCAAACCCATTTCCAAGACAGGAGTCCCAAATCCCTCCCAGAGCTCGGAGCCCAGATGCCTCAGAGCACTGAAATGATGGATCTCTTCCCGGGAGCAGATTACTAGAGCATAAACACCGTGAACACCTATCTAGCAGTGTACCAATTGCTGATGCTGTATCTGGAAATGAATTCAATATATTCGATTGTTTCAGAGCATCTTATTTCAAAGACAAAACACAAGATTGCTCCCTCCTGTACATGAGAAACAATATTCGGGCTGACACAAATAAACATATTACACGTATCATAGGTACAAATCTCACAGCATTTGTCTCACTAGCAGTAGTTGTCTCTTGGCTCTCAGGTAGCAATACTCTGACGAATACCCACCTCAGTGACCAGTGAAGTATGATATAACGTTTGGACCGAGAGCAGACGTGCTTCACATGTCGTTCAGCACGCAGTACAACCTTCCTTTTAATCACATGGAAATCTAAATTCACAGCCACTGTGAACATTAAAAGGTGAAAATCCATCATTAACCCATGCACTGGCTTTCTCCTGGCTGTATTGATGAAGGATAAACACAGCAACCTTGACTAATATTTTATTTTAATTAGAGTAAAAGTAAATTGCAATAAGCACACAACACAGGGAATTAACAGAAAATTAAACAAGCTTTATGTATAAACCTGTAAAACCACTCTGAGGCAATTTGAATTCTTCATCAGACTGGGGACTGTACACATATTTCTTTATTTATTTATTTTATTGAGTGCTCATGTTTCATTCTCAAGCAGGCCTGCACGTATTGATTCGATCTCATGTTCAGTGAAGTGTGTATGTGCAAACATCTAATGGGAGCAAAGACCTGAAAGATAAAATGGTCTTTTTTTGGCCAGACCTCACACCCTCGGAGATTTGCCTGGCCCAAAGAGGATGTTATTGCACAACTGGCACAACCTATTTTTGAAGCCTAGAGGGGTACTCACGAAGCAACATTTGTGCATTGCAGCTGAGAAAAGCTCTAATTTGTACTGCTTATCTCTGATCCAGGCACAACAGATCTGAGAGGAGGATTTTGCCCTTAATTTGTTCCCTGGTGTCTACACATTTTGAGTGCGTTAGATCAATGAACGATGCTATATTCCATATGTGCCACAACACATAGACATAGCTAGGTACACTGAAGATGAAGAGGCAGCCTCAACTTTGAACCTCCTGTTTGTAAAACAACTTTAAGCATTAGGCAGATGACTTCGTAAAGTGAATTAATTAGCAATAAAGACCAAAGGCACATTCTGTGGGCATAAACAACGTAGATTTAGATCTTAGTTAAAACTTAGTGAACGTCAACTAACAAGGAGGTCTGTGGAGTCTGTCAGGCTTTGCAAATCCTGCTTTTCTGAAAGGAAAAGTATTATTGCTCCTAGCTGAAAATGCCTATATTAGGTTTGAGTCTGTGTGGTCGAGTGAGACCTGCAGCTCCAAGATTCACCATCTTTAGCTCTCTGCGGGAAATATCTTTTTATAGCTGTTTTTTATTTAGCTAGGGGTTTCTCTGGGGAGGGCAGGAGGGCGTTAGCTCAGGAATTCACTTGATAGATTTCAGATCAGCAGCTAATCTGTCACTTCAAGGGGTGACAATGACAGGAGGGAAAGACTTCCTAATTTATTCATAAAATACTTTATCTGTCGATTCCATTTATTTAGTTCATTCTTCATAGGTAAAAGTATTGAAAAAAGGAAATTAATCCTGACCTTGGAGGTGAGAAGCAGCATGCTGATAACTCCAGCTCTGGGGGCATGAGTAGGCCAGGACTTTTTTCACCCAAGAGTGTGAAAAACATGATAGACTGATATTATCTCATGCATTTTACCCCCTGAATTCTTGTTGATACCACAGTCCCACAGAGGCTTTACTGACCTATTAGCAACACTTACTGGAAGCTCATATCAGTATAGCAAGTCACATACCTTGTTTGTTATTTTTGCATAGCACAAAAATGCCTATGGTACATTTTGTCTGGTTTTGTGCGATCGTTGCCAGTGAACAGATTACATCATGTCAGAAGTGCCAGAATTTTCTGAAGGAATTTTTCATGAAGTTTAAGAATTAACATATATTTTTCAGTGAGCTGCACCTTCTTTTTAAGTTCAACACAGCCTTGAAAGAATTATTGTATGATCTACTGAGCAAAGACTGAACAGCAAGAATTCATTGGTCAAACCTCAATATCATTTTCTGCCTTTGATGAGTGTTGAAAAAGCACTTAGAATTTAATTTCACTAGGGCTTTTATGTCCTTAAATCTTAGGTGATGCAACATACTATTTATGGAAGACAGTATGATTCCATGCAATTACATTTTGATTTCATAATGATAATATAGAAGTGTTTTGTTGCTAAAAGTTAATTCCTCATAACAGGATAGAGTCCACTTATTCAACCACACTGAGGTACTGTAACGTACCTTCTTTTAATTGAAGACTTTTTCACCAGCAAACTCCAGATGCAATCCTTGGTATACATTTCAGGAACACCGAGTCTGTGGAAAGTAAGGTATGAACACTTGAGAACTTGACAGCATCTGTCAGTTAATGGAGTGAGCTTGATCAGGAACTGAATACCTTAGTTACTGATCTACACTCTCTTCTGAGGTGGCAGATGCCCCATCCCTGGAAACATTCGAGGTCAGGCTGGACTGGGCTCTGAGCAACCTGATCGAGTTGAAGATGTCCCTGCTAATTGCAGGGGGGAGGTTTGGACTAGATGATGTTTAAAGGTCCCTTCCAACCCAAAATATTCTATGATTCTATGATTCTGTGCTTCACAAGCTCCTTGCCCACTTCAGCTAGTCTTTACAGACAGTTCCAGACTTTGTCTCTCAGATTTCAATCTTCAAAGTTCAAATGGTTTGTGGTGATGAAGCATATATAGTTTGGATCATTTGCAGGTTTTTTTTACAGCTACACCAAACCTTATTAGAGGGGAAATCTTCAGAAAATGGACGTCTAAAGAGACCCTAAGGTATGCTTTTCAAAGGCATATAATTTGACCAAGATATTGAGTTTGTTTTGCTGGATCTTTTTAGCAGATCTGTAAAAAGTACATCTTTACATGAGATCGCTTTCTTGCCAGGTGTCACAACTTTATACCAAAGAATGGAAATGTTAACATTTCTCACAATATGGCTGTGAGAATGGGCATACAGCATCCCTTTCCTTAATCTCGTTATTGGCATGGTGAATAGGTTTTTGGCTAATGTATTTGTCAAATAAAAGAAGAAGGGGAGCAGGTAGAGGCATGTATTTGTTGTAAAAATGCGGGTTTATTTTTTTAAATATAGCAAAAGACCATAGCACCAGCAAAGAGAGAGCTACCGTGAAGGGGGAAGGGTGTTACCATGTGAATTTTAGATCAATTCTTCAGCTGTGGAGCTCTCTGCATATAAAGCAATCTCTCTCTCGAGATACAGGAACGGGAAGTAACAGTACGTTGCGTGGCTGGTACAGCTTGGCAGCACTGAGGACAAAGCTAGAGTTTTCTGTGATCACATTTTTCTTGCATGGCTTTTAGTTTTCTTCCTACAGAAGGGCAGGACAGCAAGAACACCGCACAAATTAGGCTCATCCCAACCTGGAGCTGGGATGCAGCTGAAGTACAGAGCAGGATCTGTGATCTGGGAGCCGTTCCCTGATCCCACAGTTTAGCCAGGGGGCAGAAAGTCTGGACGTATTAGCCTTCATAATCAGACCTCAGAGCTCTTCAGCCTCTTGTTTGCTTTCTCCTCATCCACCATTGCTCAAATCGAGTTTTTCAGCTCTGTTTCCTCAAACAAGTATTTTTCCCTAATTATTTGCCTTGAGCCTATAGTATCTGAAATTGCTACATGGCCTCCAGCACAAATGTTTGTCAGGCCCAGGACTCTGTAATATCTAAAACGTATGGGAGCAAATGCTCTCGATACTGCCAACATGACTTAACGTTCAGTAAGTTCAGTACATGCTGCCAACCAAGGTAGTGCAAAAAGATAATATTTATACTGAGGTTTAAAGAAAAATTGCTGTTTTAAAAAGGATGCAAAGAAATGTGTATTTAAATGTAAGTCATGATTCAGTTATTGATTTATCTACTCTGTTATGCATGAATATATGATTAGGAGTTGTTAAACCAGAATCTCAGTGAAAGCTTGTTCTTTGAATTAGCCTAATGGTCACAGTGACTATGATATATAGATATAGATATCATGAGATATATGTAAACATAAACATTTACATGCCCATGCATGCATACATATGCACATATGATCCCTGTAAATACATGTGTGTGTATTTAAGAATACATACATGGAAAGCTAATGGAAGACAAACAAAGCAGCTGAAATTACTTCCACATCTTCATCCCCAGGTCTCTGTATGTCAGAAAGGGCTGCCACTACTGGCCTCATGGCAAAAACTACTCCATGAGTGGTCAAAGCTCTGAGGGTCCTTGGGTCACTGCCAACCAGAATTTTGGAGGAGCTTGCTGTGACTTTCAGGAATCTAGTTTCCATTAATCTGTGGGACGGTTAAGCAGGTAATGACCATTGCTGTTAATGGAAGTTATGTGTGTAGGGCCCTGTGTGACTCAGTGGGAGACTACTGTAAAATACATTTTATTTGCAGGTATAAGGATCACACCTTAATTTAATTAATTAAATTAATAAAATGGAGCATACTGACTCTTCTGCATAGTAAAAATAATGTTAAAAGCTAAATATGAGGAAAAAATCAGCAAATGTGTGGGGAAAGGAGGGAGAAACACAAGGGGTAGAAAGTGGATTTTCCTCACCTCTGTAGGCAGTAAAACTCATAGTGAAAGCTGAACAACCAGGATGCTCACCGGTCTTCCCTCACAGTAGCAAAAATCACAGTGGCATTGCTTTTTCACTGGCTTTGTCTTCTGGCTTTTCAGAAACAAAAGGGTGTGAGTTCCAGCTATACCACCTTTCTTCTAGCTCTCCTCTTTGCAAAGCGTATTGCAGCAGAGTGCTCCTCTGTCTTTTTGCTCCTCCTCTTTTTGCTCAAAATCCTCCGCAATTTGCACCTTCCCCTCCACGTGGGACACCAGGCAGAACTGTACAAGTGGTTATGATTTATCTGTTTTGCAGCTATTCAGCAGGACCTTTTTGCATAAATAACATACAGACCTAGCCACAGATCTCTCGTGACTGCTGCCAGAGTTTGTCAGAGAAGAGCATCTTTTTGCAGAGTGAAGGAAAAAATGGTGACTTGTGCTTTCTCAGGCTTTGTTCCTAGACATTTCTGCTCCTCTTGGGTGATTGAGTCTGTGTGAAGGCCTGAGAAAAGAGGAGCACAGTTCAGAGAATGAAAACAAAGGAAAATAAGTGTAATTTGCAATTTCACAGTTACTGAAAGATGTAAGGAAAAAGACATGTCAGGATCTACTTTGTCCCCATCTACAGGTCCTTGGCCATAAGACAATTCAGAGAAGAAAGCTTCTGGGGATGGTGAGAATACTCAGGCCGCATGCAGAAAATGGATGGACCCAAAATCTTGGTGATTTCGAGGTACTGAAGAGCTACATTAGGTGTCCCACTTTGCTTTCTAGATTTCTTTTCTCCTTCTTGCCAGATAAACTTCATTTTTAAAAAGCAGGTTAACCCAAGTCATGTATTGAGTCACGAAATACTTGCCATGATATGGGGGTGGGTCTAAGGAACTGAATAATAAATTCTGTAATGAGAGATACAAATGAGGCAGGTGCTTTGATTAAACACAGAAAGAATGGATCATGCTGGATTTTTATTTTCCTTGTTTGGGAACTGCATGATTGTGCCCAAGATAAATATATTTTTTAAAAAAAATTAATTGTTATTTTTAAATTAGATAAAGAAAACCCAATTCAATTTTGGTTTCAAAATCAGAGTATTCCACCACTTGTATTTATATTCATTGAATTCCAGGGTTAAATTTCAGAAACGGTAGGATACTCACTTTGATCCTAAGATTAGAAAAACATCCACTCTCATTTTTTCCAGTACTGAATTGAACACAAAATGCTTTCTGAAAATTCAGTTGGCCTTTCTCAGCCTAAATTTCCTAAGCATGTCTGTTCATTGTAGAGCTGAGGAAATGTGGAGAGGATGAAGAGTGCTGAGGATTTTTTTTTTTTATGTCTGCAAAGGATTTTTACCATTTCCTTTGAAGTCTCTGCAAGTTTTCTAGTGTTTGTGTTAACTTTCTATATGAAAAGAGAAACTGATTTATCCTCCTAGCATCCATTTTAAACATCAGAGAAAGTGAAGAGCAAGAATGAAATCTACCTGACTAAACAAAGCCCAGCACAGAAAGTGCAGCCATTGTAAGGGTTTGTTTTAAATTCCGACCTGACTCCTGCAATAGAGCTATCCAAATTCAGCTCCTAAATAAGTGAATGCTGCAGCTCCCACTCCAATGAGTGAGATTTCTCTCTGCATGCCTCAAGGTTCCTTTTGGCTTATAACCGATAGATTTCTGAGTAGCATCCACGGGTTAAAATAAAAAAAAAATATGCAGAAAATATATGTAGGAACAGTATTTATAGCATCTTTCATGATGACTGCTTAGAAACAGAAGGAATTTCACTGCCTGCTAATGAGTTTGATGAAACTACAGCAAATTCTACATCTGTTCCTCTGGTTGGTCCTATAAGGGAACACAATGCTCAAGTTTTGTTTTCAGTGGAAGTTAATCCCTCTCTTATTTCAGCCTTAATACAAGACATCCCAACAACTTTATTTTAGGATTTCTTAGATTTGTTTGTCCCTAAAAATGAGGGGAAGAATAATTGGGTGTATGGGACTTAGTCTTTGTAACTCAAATGTCATGGAAAGTCATAAAAGTCCTGACCTTCTGTGTTTGATTTCCTGATGATATATGACACATATGCCTGCCTAATTTAGTGCTTATTAAAGGAATAATGTTAATGGTTAAGGAGTATGAAGCCTTAATTAGATTTTGCAAGCAGCTAAGTACTGTAGCAAAGAAAGCCCTTTATTCTGTATTTACTGCAAACATACCAGAATGTCACCAATATAATCTGAGAAGACTAAAGTCAATCCAGCAGCTGCAACCAGTTTTTAAAAAATAACCTGTTCTATGCCATTTTAAAAATTTAATATTTGATTTTATTCCCAGGTGAAGATTTATTTTTTATTGAGACTAAAAAATGAATAATTATAGGAGATTTTAAATGGGAAAGAACTAATTAAGAAGGACACTCAACATCAATTCAGAAGTTTATTTGGAATCACTTCTCAATTTGAGCTCCTGTTCATCGATTAAAGAGGTTGCATTAGTTTATGTATCTACTTCAGAGTTAGAGTTGGTGGAATGATGCAAGAAATACATTTGCAATGTAATCACAAATGAATGACCATAGATTTGTTGCTATTCTTGCCACCATGACAGAAGATATTTCCAAATATTTGTGGCCCAGTATTCACAGTATTGAAAACAGTGTCTGTGAATCACCAATATTCCCCAAATTTGTAACTGAAATATATTGTTCATTACTCACTGTTCATTATTTGTTAGTCATAACTCATTATCTTTTGTTAAAGTTTCAGTCAGCTAATCAAGAAGCACAAAATATACTGTATGACCAATAACATGCCACAGATAATGATTAATCAAAACGAGCAGTTCATGAACAGCAACAGTGACTAAAAATCATTCAGCTGAACCAGTTATCAAAGACATACAATATTAATGTATTGACACAAATCAAGAGTGGCTTGTGAATGAGTCATCAACCAAAAGCCAATTTAATTTGGGGGTCCCAATGGCACTAGTAAATGAATGTTTTGACATAAAATACTAAGTTTAAGTGCCACATTCCCCTTTCTTTAAATACTATTTGAGCGTGTCTTATCAGAGTGAACTGGGTAATTGCAGTTGACTGTAGATTTGCCACTGTCTTTAGTGGGACAAGGATTTGCTCCTATGTGTGTTTTATTGACACCACTTGCTAGTTAATGTTTCCTTAGCTTGTTTTCTCTGTACCTTCTTGTTCCCATGGATCTCAGCCTGGGTCTCACTTACCTTTTGGCATTTTTTTATACTGTTTTAGCAGAAATTCCGTTTTGTTGATTGAGTGATGCAAACAGGCATTTCTGGGACTGAGAATCTGACCCTATCCTGTAGTTCTAGTCACACATTTAAATTGACCATTTTTATATGAATTCAAAGTAAAGAATAATTTTATTATCCTTTAACTATGTTTCAAAGCTCTATGTCTCAGTATCTTGAAAGATCAAAATTCCAAGAGTTGGTGGAGATCCGTTATATGATGCATTAAGATATTGAACGGATTATCTACTCCAAATTAGGCTTCAGTAAGTCATGACCAAATTAGGTACTACATCTGAAAAGAAAGTGGTTAAATTTAAAGATGTTCTGAAAAGAATGAGCAAAATATAAAGACACAGGGTTTACCTTGGAGCTCTGCAAGACATTACTGTGACCTCTGAATTACATGGCGTTTGAGATACCAGTTTAAATTTGATGTAATTTTGTTTATTAAAAATGACCGTGGGAAGATATGGTTTCAACCAACCATATTTAATTCTTTTTGCTGAGGAAGCTGATCATGGTGCATCGTTCTGTTCTTTTTCTAGAGCAGCTATGTTGAGATGTCTTGAGATTCTACTTCCAGCTGGTAAATCCAGAGATAACTCCCTGAATCAGCCAGCTCTGGTTAGCTTGGAATTGCTGGAGTAAGAAAAGCCGGGAGCTTTTAGCATTGTCTAAACAGATTGTGCCATTATTTACCTGGAGAGAGCACTCTTATTTTTAGGTCATATCTAGAGATCTGTAGGGATAAGAGACCACAAACATAATAAAGTTTAGGGCCAGAGGAGGGGAACACCTGCTGTTATCATTGCATGATGTCTACTAATATCCTGCTGAAAAGCCTCTTGTTTTACATGTGAATATACAGCATTATTGTTAAACTTTATGTGAACACACATTTTCCACAATAATTCAGTAGACATATTTTTGCAGTACAATACTGATGTTTTTAAGCAGCTTCTTGGAACTTCGAAGTAAAACCAAACAGCAGCATACTTATTTATAGCTATGAGCCATATATAGTACATGTTACACTGCATTTGCAATGTTGTAAGTGCCCTTTAAAGAATAAACAAGGACAATAATAGTAAGTGAAGGTATGCAGATCATAAGCTTAATGCACCTGGTACCTAAATCTGAATAAATAAATAAATAAATAAAAAATTAATCCTTGGCATGGACCTATACTGCACTTGTCAAATCCAGTCAGAATAACTGGTCTAATGGACAGTTCTTTCCCACAGGGGTTGGAGAAGATGTTGATTCTGCAGTGTAATTCCCCTCAATTTTTCCCTCTCTCTGAGCTGTACTGCCATCATACAGAGCTATTTGTTGGAGAAATTGCCATCTTTCCCCACTAAAGGAAACTGCTTATCCTCCTAGCTTTCCTAATTTCATGTAGCAGATGATACCATGCATATAAGAGAGCTCAAACTGACCTTTTGGGCATGATTTTGGTGCTTTTTATTAAGAAATGCTTCATACACATACATCTTTTAAAGCAACAGGAATGTTCCTGTATAAACAAGAAAAAAACCTCTTAGAAGCTACAGCATGTCAGTGGTTTGAATTCTTTAATTCATATAGCAATTAGTTTTGAAGATTATCTACAAATGTCCTACTTCTGATATTTTGCATGTCTTTTGTTTTACTGAGTGTTTCTATCCATGGTTTCACATGAAAATACTGGAACAAGACTGGAAAAAACCGCATGAAATAGGATTAATTTTCTGACATAATATTAACAGCTTCTACCACATAGTCATCTAACAATGGAGAGGTGAATGAAAACAGCAAGAGTGGAAATGAAAGTAGACAGTTTATGATGAGGAAAGCTATGACAATGGACTTGCAGAGGAAGTAAGTACCTAATCTTCATACATAAGGATACTTCTTCATTATATACTAAAACACAAATTTGAGGGATGCATAAAAACTCTCCTTCAGTTCTCTAACCTCATATTTATGCTCCATGCAAAATTTTAAGTGCTGTGACTACATATGGGTTAACTATGCCTGAAGGGATAAACTCAGACATTTAGAATAAGAATTTTCCTGATAAATAGTCGTACAATTTGGTGATTTCTGACCTTGTGCTGGCAAGCTCCAGATAAAAGAGAAACTCCTTTTGAATCAGGGAAATGGCATCATTTGCACACCATGCCACTGAGGTCAGGCCAAGGAAGCCTACGAATTCCTATTAGATGTAAATAGGCCTTTCTCGCCCTTAGTTCATATAAGAATGAATATGATATTTATTGCTCTGTGCTTTCAGCTCACAAGTGTGAAGACATCTCAGCTAACGAAGAGATTCTTATTGCCGTTGCAACTAGTTTGTTCTTCGCTGTTTGTGTTGTATGTTAGTGGTAATACTGGAGTGTGCAGGTACTGAAATATGGGTAGCTGTACCTTCAGAGCAGCAGGAGGAGGTCATGGGTGGTTGTGTCTTTGCTAGATAAACAGTGAATGTTTGTTTGTTCCAGCTATTCCACATAGTGTAAACCAGTGCCAATCAGTAGCTGGGCATGTTCCAAAAGGCCAAGGAAGTCTGGTGCTTGACCCATTCTGCATTTTTCCATGAGACACACGTACAAAGAAACATGTTTCTCTAAAATGAGAAGTAAGGAAAATGACTCGGATTACATGCAAATTTTAAGGGTCTTAGCAAGAGGACACACGCAAATGAACTGCAAAAACATGTCTGGCATATGGCAGTCTTTTCTCCATAAAGATGTGGACAGCTTCCATTCGCAAGTAAAGAAATCCCTCTTGTTTGTGCAGTGAAGGAAGACTGGCGTGAAGTCTGGCGTCAGTTCTAAAGCACACAGTAAAGATTTGTGACTGTGGGATCTAACTGTGACCTCCACAGAGATTTGCGGAGACTTGCGTTGGGTGTAACTGTGCAGAAGCCGACCCCTGAGTCCAAAGGAGTGCTAATAAAACAGATAGCAGCAAGGAATATGTTTTGGTGTTAAGATTTCCAAACATTGGTAATAAATGATAAGCCATCATTTATGGGTCAGAACTGGAGCCAGAATCTTTTCCAGTTGCATGTGACTTGTGACTTTATCCCTTTGGAACTGATTTCTCTGCCAATTGCTCTGCAAAATGTATATGTATAAAAAAGGCTTTCAGTGATATTACCCCAGCGTAAACTTTGCATCTGAGGATAGAATTGGGCTCACAAAAAATGGATCCAGAAGCATATATGCCTATAGCTCATACAGGTAGTGACAGCAGTAATAAAATTGAGTTTTCTCAGTTTAGAAATGATGACCAACAGAGATACCCATGCAACATTTACAGTTAGGCTATAAAATATTTTTGATGCTATTAAAGAAGAAGATAACATGAGGATTGTCCTATAGCAATTCTAGTAGTGTTAACATCTACTCAGTAGCTGGATTAATTCAGTCATTGCAGTCATTTTTCATATTGCTTAGCACTGGTCAGAATTTTCTAACTTGTTAGGAGACAGCATTGATACTACACAGGAAGCTGGATTTTTCAGAACAGTTGATAAGAACCCATTTCAAAATCTTGGGCAGTATGAGCAGTTTGAGTAGCAATGGGAACTGATTGCAGGGAATTTTGGCATCACTGTGTTAGAGTAATCTGAGGTTTTACTGTGTTATACAGGAGAGCCTGAAGCAGAAGTAAATGGCATTTCTGTTGTATATTGAACGCATAGGATAGTCACAGCTAAATATAGGTAAACAAACCTCAGCTTTTTCTAATTTACATGGTATGGAGTTCACCAATCAATCACTATTAGGCCTGTGAAACTAAACCTGTGGATTTATCCACTATTTAAGTGCCACACAAGTGGATTTACCTATTATAATGATGTCAAGGACCATGACTCAGAAGATGTGACTTTTGCACATCTGACATACTAGGTGGTACACAGAGCTATAAAAGTCAAGGTCAAGAATGGAGTAGCTAAAACACAAAAAAATAAAATCTGTATCCACTGTTGTTAGCTAGGCATTGATAGTTACTTTTCCTGGTCCTTTGGGTACTGAAACAGTTCATTTATGTAAATGTGCATTAATAGTAATGTAAACCCAAATCATTGCTCTAAGGAAAATCTCCGGAAGTTTTCTACCTTTCCCTTGACAGTTTAGAAGTAAAATCTGAATCTCTAACTCTGTACAGAACTTTCTGGCATGGTTGTCAATGATAGACCAGTTCTGTTAATATACAGGGGGGTTGGAACTTAATTCAAATATATTTTCCATTTTTAAAGTTATAATGACTAAGTACACCTGCTCACTTAAAAATTATCCGTTAGTTGGGTAGTTTTCAATAGCTTAATCATCTTTTGATTGTCTTAGTTTGTATTGCAGGCAGTTCACCTGCTCTTCATCTAAACTTAAATGTTTCCTGTTTACACATCAGAAAATATAGAAAGATGATAATATTTAGAAAACAAAGAAAAAAACGAAAGCTGCATTCAAACACATTATTTATATAATTATCCCATAATTAAAGTAATTACAGTTTGTGGTGAAAAATAGTCTTTATTTTTATTTGCAGGTTTCTTGAGGGGTGTTTACTGATCATCATAGAGAAGTTACATGACAAATAATTGGAGACGTTCTCATTTCTGCAAAAGATTTAAGTTGCATAGGACATGTCCTTCATGAAACAACTAGGTATCTTTACAGTCCATTTATTGACAGACCTGTTTGAAAGAGAGTTAGACTGATGTTTAAAGATATTCGTGAGCTTTTATAATCTAAACTACAGCCACAGCTACACAGATATGAATTTTCTGAATAAGAGAGGATTTCTAACATACAATGTTGCAAGCAGCAAAAGTGGTGTGAAAGACGACTTTCTTGCCTTGTGTTTTTTTGAACTTCTAGATTTAATTTTTTCTTCTTTTTAGAACCAGGAAAGCTGGAAACTTATAAAATGAAAGTTTAGGTGTCTGTGAAACTACCCGAACCTAGGAGCAGTAGTTTTGAAAAAGACCCACTGTCTATAAAAAAACACAGTGCCGAGACCCAGAACACAAGCCAACTCAAATAGTGTTTTTTCCTTTTATTGGCAGATGATCTGCCACAGGCAGCAGAAAGAGGGAGAACAGGGCCAGGCACCATCTCAGAGTACTTCTGCCACGGAGGCGTGCCTGGTCTGCAGCAGCGACACTCAGCAGCTTGTATCACCTTCCCCACAAAACACCCTGCGCTCGGACGCTTTGGACTATTGGGAGATGACTGTGGGCCCTACTGATTTATGGACGTGGATGGCAGTTTCTCACGAAGCCATCCTGGATTTTTAATCCTAGATTTATTCTTTTTCACCTCACAAGCCATGTTTTACTCCTTCGCAGAACAACACAACAAAAATCGTTATGATCAGATTAATCCTAGAAACGAGTCACATCATACTTCAAATAACATATACATGGGACATATTCAGCAAGAAATACTAGTCAGCTACTATATTTGCTTGATTACATTCATGTAAATATCGATATGTGCACAATCAATATCTGCCAGGACTGTGGAAAATTAGGAAAGCTGTAACTCTTCTAGCATGACATTTTTTTTATTGTACAGCTAAAGGGAAGTGTGTATTGACTCGATCTCCAGAGAAAAACATCTATTTATTATTTGAAATGAGCCATATCAAAGGACAAGATGGATATTTCGACAAGGATAATAAGCAAAGTAGAACTTCTTTGGGAATTTTGTTCTTTCTTTTTTAAATATGATCTGCAGAAAAATATGATCAATTTTTTTTTTCTATCCAGCCTTGTGAGCAGGGGCTAAAGAAACAGTCATCACATAAGGGCTTTAAAATAAAGCTTGTAAAATACTTCCTCCATCACAGCCTCCAACAACCTACTCTAATTTCCAGAGTGTAACGTGCTTCTATAGGTTGCTGCCTGCAATCATCATAATCATCATACATGAGCTCCATCCATGCAGGCTGACTGGAGAATCTCAACTAGGGTGCAGAAGAAAATGTCTGTTTCTCTAAGGGACATTTTGAAGTTCTAAAAAAATTGCAAGACTTACATATGCATAAAGTGTACAACATTTACCTGAATGAATTTGTACTTTGGAGACCCATGAGTTCTAGACCACCTCGCTTTGGCTCTTTGGTCCACACACATCTGCTGTATCTTCCACAGTCAGCAAATGGAGAGAGAACTACCTCTTTGTGAGCAGCCAGTGACTCCCTACCCATCAGTTTGTAAGGCATGGATAAACAGTTTGCTTTTAATTTTTGACACCATGCTTGTAGCCTTTAATCCCCAGAACATCTGTTTAAATTACTTGGCGATTCACGTTCACATATATCATGAGTTCAAGGTGAATTGAGTGTAGCTGCTCTCATGTACAATATCAGATATCAAGACCTCTGCAACTTTGAAGGCTAAAGCAGCTTTGCAAGACTAGCCTTTTAGGATCTGAGGAATAAATTGAATAAAATGAGAGGTCTGGGTCAGCTGATCTTCTCAAGAAATATTGAGATAAGTTAAGAAGAGGTTCGAGTATACAGTGCTGAAAAGACCCTGGAGCTTAGATGGGGCTGGGTTCTTGAAAGATCCAGTGTATCACTGCGGCAGTTTTACCTGCCCTATTAATCACCTCTTCATAGCACTTGGAAAAAAAAAGTCCATTCCCAAATAATTTCTCAATTATTTATAGATAGTTTAAATAGTATGGCAATAGTCAGGGAGAATTCATAGCCTCGTAGCAAAAGAGACTAAATGAGACTTCATGGATTTTTGTACTCAATACTCTGACATATGAGAAGACTAAGTCTGATAAGCCTGATCTCTTCCTAAAACTGCAGCCTCCTTGGGCAGTCAGTTCCATTTATAACTAACCCTGCTCTTAAAATATTTCCCTAGAATTGAAAATAAATCTTCCTTTCAAGTCAGGCTTAACAAAAATCCATAAAATAAGTCAGAAAGCATTCTTTCAGCATTCGCAAGTACAGTTTTACCACCATGTTGGCACTTAATAACAGTTGAAAAAATAATATTCTGAAGGATAACAGATAACTTTTGAGGCAGTGAAATTTCAGAATAGATAGTCCATCTGTCTTATTGCTTTAAAGGGTTATTTTTATGATTAAACTGATTATTAACTAGAGCAGTTCAGACTGGCAGTTGTGTCAGACTGGCAATTTACACCTCCAGCAGAGGATTTAGGAAAGCTACACTGTTTTGACATGTTTCTTTCATTTTGCCTTTTTATTCAGTTTTGTGGATCCTCTCCTTTGTTGTAATTTTGACATTCCAGAGGAGGTTTAAGATGCACTTTCTTAAAATGTTTATTTTTTTATTGTCACCAGGAGATCTCAGAAAACACAGAAAATCTGATTACAGATGCACTATAACCTTCGTTCTGTTTTACTGTTGAGCAGTTTAATGGCAATTTGTTTTACAGTCAGGGATCACTCTTCCACTTCTCCTAAGAGTTCACCACATAGCTGGTATCTGATATCTGTGTGCCCTTGGGAAAGAGAGGATCGTCCTTCGGAGCGTACCTGGAAGTCAATGCCTTGCAAGTCCAAGCCCTTTGCAGAATTGCTTTCTATAGATGTGACATAACAGATCTGGTGTGGTAACAGGTACCAATACACAAAGAAATATTGACATGTTGATTTGCTCTAATTATCACCAGAATAGTAAAACCTTTTCATTTCAGCTCTTTCTTAAACTAATAATACAGCGAGTTTTAAATTCTTAAGTGCATTTGGAGTGTGATGAAAGAGATGAAAATAGAATAATAATAGGAGTGATGCTCTGAGGGAGGTTAAAATCTAGCTGAGACTTCTGGATAAAACACAGTTTAGGAGGAGCTAAGTCCTTTGGGCCAGCACAGGGAGTTTTCAGACTTCAGAAGATTCAGGCAGCAGTTACAGCCAGAGTATCTGCTGGTTCTGGACTTGTCCTGGTTAATAAAGTGGCAGTCACTTTCTATTATAACTGTTCCTTATTAAGCAAATCTGTTATCTGCATAATAAAATCATCTGTCAACAATAATTGAGCCTGCTTTTTATTCAGGTTGCAGCAGTGCCTGCACTTCATGCAACACTTCTGGACTCCAACCCACGCTGTTTGCTGCAGTGTGTCCTGAATCACAGCAGGCACAGTGCAGTTCCCGAAAGGAGGGCTTGCCTGGGGTGTCGAAATGAAACACATGCTGAAAACATGGGTGCTTTAGGAAGCACCAAAAAGGTAGGCTTCCAAAACAACCCATGAACACAAGTGTATCTGTTATTCCATAACTTCCAAATCAATGTTTAGTCTTAAAAAAAAAAAAAAAAAAGTTTTTTTCTCCACTTGTAATTACATTTGAGTTAAGTTTTTCACAACATATGCTCAGGCCTAATTCTCAGTTACAAAAATTTCAAATTTTCTAAAGAATTTTTAATCATGGAATGTATTGTTGCTTTTAGTTTTCCATACCATCGCTCTTTTGTTAGTCACCAACTTTTCTGGGTGTTTCTCACTCTTTACCATGGCTTCCCTTACTCCTTATGCAAATGAAAACTGAACTTGGGTGGACAGAGACAGCATAAAGGGACATTTCAAAACCACTCATCTCTGCTGTAATCTTTTCAGCCAGTGGACAAATTTCCAGTTGTCCTAGTGAGAACAGAGTTATACCAACACAGGGCATTTTTAAAAATAGATTTCATTTTTTTCTACCTTATTTATATTTGTATTTTATTTCCCACTTTTTTTCTCAGGCTCTTTTTGCATTATTTGGCAATCCTGTATGACAACATCTCATAAAATTATTCTTTTAATTTTAAAACACTTTTTTATAGTGACTGATTTTCTGCTGGTGCATATGTATGTCTATCTTGGGAGATCAGCTATGGCTCAGGAGAGTTTCTCCTTTGAGTTACTCCACGTATCAAGGAGCAGATTCATACTATGTGTGTAAAATTGTCTAATTGTATTGAATGCATAGATGTACTTTAGTATTTGATTAATTACAAAATGATCAAGAAAAATCCAAGAACTTTAAACTGCTTGAAGACTTTAAATTCTAACCACTGTGATTTTGAGCTAAATAGGAAATGTTTCTAACCATTACCAGACTGTAATTACCATATTGACATAGTATGAAATTTCCATGCTACTGCGATTGACCTCTATAGAAAAAAGCACTCATACTACATTAAAAAATTTCCCTTTTCAGCAAAGTAATGCTTTTGCAGAATAAGCACTACATTCCCTTTTTTCCAAATTAATTGTGCTTAAAATTTAAATTTCTAATCTTATTCACATGCAGAATTTCACACATTAAGTTTTATAAACTCTGAAGCAGTGGAAAATATTTTTGTGTGTTCTTTATCAAAGGTGTCTCAAGTATTTTTAGACCAACCAAGGTGTCCAGTGAAACAAGAATTATCCTCTCACACCACAGAAATTCTTCTTATTACTCTCTTATTTTTCACTGAAGATCTGAAGCTTCTAATCCAAGCACAAAACCTGAATTTTTAGGCCCCTCTGAAACGTTTTGAATAACAACAAATGTCAGTGGTACATAAAAGATAATTCACACTTTAAACAATGGCTCAAATTACATCTCCTCTGGTATATGCTATGGAATTTGAGTGAATGATTTGTTTCTACTTTTCACCAAGATGATTATTCAAAGACCTTGGTTCTTCAGAAGAACAATATTTTGAAACCATTATAACCCCTTAACAGAAGCTGTTCAGAGAAATTACTTGTGACTGCCATAAATTCATGCCTAAAGAGGCAGAGCTCAGCCCAAACCTTTGAACTACTGATATCAAGGGGAACTCGGGCAAGATATTCAATAATAGTAGGATGTTTATCTTTTTTTTACCATGAAACAGTCTCTGGTTATTTGGTTGAGACATCAGAACGAGACTAATCAGAAATCTTGCATACTGTTTTGAACCCATTTTCCCCAATGAATTTTCCTTGCTTCTGCACAGCTTTTGTAAGAGTTTAAATGACCCCATTCTTAAGTTGAAACTTATAAGGAAATGCCCAATAATTTCTTAATTTCAAAAAATGCCTGTTTTTTTTAATTTCTTTTTAGGTAATCAGAACCAGCATCTGCAGCCACGTGTAATTCCAAAGCATCTTCTCACCAGACAAATGGGTCAAAATTATTGAAGCTTTCCTTTTGTCACTGTCATTAAAAGCACAGGTTTAAGAAAGTGCTCTAAGCTGCTTGCCACCTGCTGCTTCTTCTCTTATGTCACCTCAAACCTTGGGGAAAAAAGAAGTCACCAAAGATTGAGCTACCAGCAACTATCATATTTCCATAAAGAAATGACTGAAACTATGGAGAATGATATTCACAACATGTATCTTATTTCATTAATTTTCTTAGAAGATACCTAGAGAGAATTTTTTTTTTTTTTAATTATTTTTTTCTTAAGGAAGTTTGGTTTAGAGTCAGGGCGAGCTATGGTTTGAGGATTAGGAGATCTGAAGTGGTATTATCACTGGCTTGCCACATGATTCAGAAATAATCTTTTGTCTCAGTACAACAGTTTTTCTGATGGAAAGAGAGATTCTATCCCTATTTTATTAAAAACAAATTAAATGAGAACAAACAATTTGCATTTTCCTTAAAAGAAGCAATTATAAATATGTATAATTACACAAACACTTAAAAGAAAGATATTCTGCTGTTTAGAAAAATAACAAGTAATTTGTGAATGTATAAACTAAACTGACTTTAACAGCAGGAACCTTGGTCACAGGGAATTTTTTTAGGTCTCACCTGAAAATTTAAGTCTTTTATTGGGAGTTATGAAGCAAGACTGCTTACATATTTTTCAAGCTATAGCTATGACTCATTTATGTTATTGTATGTTACCAATGTGTCTTTGTCATACAGCATTTTAAAGCAAATAGTAGACTGGATTTTTTTTCTCCAATATATGAATTATCCCATGGCAACAATTTAATCAACACATTATTGTGACATGGTAATTTTTCAAGAAATAGAAGAGAATGAACATTCATATGGCAAAGAAAATATCAAGAACTAGAAGAACAAGAAGCAGAAAAGAGGACATAAATGCTACTACTTAATTTCTTCAGTCAATATGTGACCAACACCTATGATTTTCTGTAGCATCTGCAGGAGTCACACAAGCGGACAGATTTAATATAGAATTAAAATACCTATGGTAGACAATCAGATTAATAAAGCGGGTCAGGTCTATCATGAAAGTAAATATTTCAAGGGTTTGAAATGTTGTCTATTCCTTTTCCACATTTCAGTCTCATTGCCCTATCCCCCTTAGTTGAAAAAGACTACTTGTATTCTTGGAGGGAAACATGTATGCAAGCATAGTTATGAAAAGACTAAGTTTCTTTTCCTAGAGAAAGTAATCAAGTTGACATGTCATGTGCCCCACTTTCTTTGAAGATGCTGATGGCAATGGGTGGAGGTATATTGTTTCCTTCTTATGAGAGAGGAATGAAAGTAGGAAATAGGAAAAAGAATAGGAAACAGCACTAGATATCTGATCAATTTAGTAATTATGGGTTTAACCTGTCAAACACAGGTCATTTGGCCAATTCAGAAGTGTCTATATTTACAAGACATCATCTTTGAACAAAAATAGATAATGAAAATTTCAAGGCTATGTCTCTCAGTGTTGTGCACAGGAGGTGCAAAAAAATCCCATTAGCTACTAACAGGATTTGTGCCCCTGTGTCTCATGCATCACTTTGAAAATTCACTCTCAGTCATCTGGAAGCAAGGTAATATACCAGGCATTCAAGATTACATCATTAAAACACAGACAAGACGCTTAATCGGCTATCATGTACGAAGTATTAGAAGCATAAAGAATTGCTTATGGTTAAATATTTCATTTCAAGCTTGGATTTTTCCACTGGACCTACCTATATGTGAGTGTTTAATCCAACAAATTAGTGGATGTTAACTAATTTGTAACTCAGCTTTACAGTTAGTTGGAAATTGTTTCCAATCTCAAAACCACAAAATTATCTAATGATCAAAAAATTCCAAGAAACTTTACTCATAAAATGTGAACAGTTCAGTTATAAAAATACCCCACACAAAGCACACATATGCACATGCAAACTGTGCATTTACACATCCTATTCCAACAGTGTGTTATGTTAATAGTGGTCTAGATAGGTCTCCATATTTTTAAAGCTGTATGATATCATTCACATTATCAGATTTTTATTGTGATAGAAATTCTTTGGGTTTCTCTTAGAGGGTTTTGGATAAGCAAGTCAGTGAAGTACACAATTAGTACTCTAACTTTTTCCTAAACTGTAGTAATAGTAGTAATAGTTCTTATTTTCTGTCTCACATCAGAAAATGAAATTGGAACATGCTGAGCAGCTCCAGAGGGGTATGATGGGTGGAGACCATCATACCACGTTCAATCCGTGAATTCATACCAATGACTGGCTCAAGTCAAAAGAATTCATGCCAGATCTTCTACTTATATAAACTTCCACTAGGTCTTTTAGTCTAAAAAAATGTAAAAGTGGACAGCCAGGATTATTAGTTTAATTAACTGTATCAAAGACACTAAATATCTTGAGTATAAAACTGTTAAAGAAAATAAATTATGTCCAGAAGATTCCTTAGAGCACTTTTCTGTTTTCCAGTGGCAAGCTCTTTTCCTCAGTCTTATAAAAAATGTCACGTAGTTGGTGAGCCACTCAAGAGATAAGTAGCTTCTAATCATGAAAAGATGTGTTTGAATTTATAGACATAATCCTTCATATGGTTGAGTATGAAGAGTTTATCGACATATCTTTCAGTGAGAAGAAATAGTGTGTTATAGTAAATGTTAGCATTTCAAATGAGATTGCTACATGCATGAAGTAGTGATGAGTAATACCTGAGGAAACCAAACATGTAAATGCAAAAGATGCTGGTTTTGTATCAGGTCATTTGGTGAGGCTGTCCCTGGGTTAATTGCATACACTGCCAAAATCTTCTTGTTCATCATACTGGAATTCCTTCTGGTAGCATTGCACTGACTTTCCTCCAAAACAGCACCTGAAGTTGAGCTTTGGAAGGTAAGCTGAAGCCATTATGAAAACTTTTAATGAACCCAGAAGAATTTTCTCTGGTGAAATAGTTAAGTCCAGATATGTTTGTATTAATGTGTTGTCTCTTTTTTGCACAAATCTTTTCCTTCAGAAGTCTAGCTCTGAAAATTAGCAGCCACCTCCACAGGCGAAATCTAGCCCTACCAGACTGTGTGGCTAGCTAAGCAATCCTCTCCTTTTATGTGGAGGCCAGAAGAAAAGGAAAATCTAATGGCTTACATAGGAAAAAAGCAAGTTTCTCAGAAGTTAGCCATATAAATGATAAGCAGATATTTTTCAGAGTTATTTAAATTTTAAATAAAACCAAAGTATTATCCCCAACTTCTCCATTTTTCTTAAAAGTACCAGCTGAGTCAGCTTATCCAGGCAGTTTGTGTGCACAGAACATCACCATCTCTGATGCTTGAAGTAACCTCATGAAGTCAGTCCTAGTGAATTCGGGGGGGTGGGATTATGCTGTGTCTTGGGGACATGGTACAAAAATGGCTCTGGCTGCTAACTTGGATGATGTATCTATCTTTCTAATATCTGGATTCTTATCATGTAGACAGAACCCAACAATTAGGCATTTAAGGTCTCTAGACAACATGTGGGAGGACATAGAGTATTAAGACAAACCCAAACCACCCCAGGAAGCTAAGTAGAGAAGATACAACATCAGATACATGTGCAGACTGTGTAATGTGTGATGCTTACATTCTAACAGTTCAAAATTCTAAGAAAAAGGATACGTCTTCAGATTTTCCACTTATTCAAGGCTGGAGAGGTACCTCCATCTACACTCCTGAAGGCAGAGAGATACCTGTTTTCATTCAAAACCTGAGTTTTGCAATTGCAATGCAATATCAGGAAGAGGCAGGGCTGATTTTAATTCTTCTTTCACAGTCCAGCCTTGTGGTTCATGCCCAAGTGAATGGAAATGATCCCCTTCTTTGCCTGAAGAGTCAGCCAGCACTGCTCTTGTGTCATCAGGCTAAATAGAGCTACTGCTGAGGTAATGCTGAAGAGAGGAGAGACGCTGGAGGGGAATGCACTCTTTCGTTTCTGTTCAACCTAATCTACTCCACAGAAAATAAGAGTCATAGGGTCAGAAAGCACAGGGACCGGAAACATGAGTCTAACCCATGCTTCAAAGACAGTTTGTATATGTTATGTGCAACAGATAGTAAAATGCATTACTAATCCTGAAAGCAGTTATCAGAATCAAGTTTTGACCTGCTGGGTGCTCTTGCAACTATGATAGAGAGTCATGCCCCATCTTTGCAGTGCATTTGAATATTCTTATCATAAGACTAAATACAGCTATTCTTTTACATATCAAGGCCCCTTTACAGAGCTCTGGGTAGTGCAACCTTAGTTAAATGAAAACTGCCCTCAGCTTAGCCTTTCCAAAAAGTTTTGCAGACCACCTGAGGTATTTTAAGTGGAAATTATGTAGTCTGAATATTTCATATTACTAATTATCTCCCACAAATCCTTACCGTGTCCTCAGATAGTTAGGTCTGTTGTAATTACTCCACAGCAATTTACAAAAGGTGAGAGAGTGAGTTCACCTTTTTTCAAAATCCTTTCCTATCGCAAATTACTCTTTCATTCTAATAGCAATTTAGACCATTGATGGATAAGTTTTCTTCCTTAACAGTTTGAAATAACCCAGTCATTACAGGTCAGGAGCTTATGCTGAATATAATTATGCATGTATAATAATACAAGTGGTGGACTCAAACCCAACAAATAAATATACTTCATATAGAGTACAACAGTTCCTTACCTTCCTTCTGAGTTATGGACACAAAATTTGTTCCCCTGATATGTACTTAATTTTAGATTTCGGTGACAGAGACTCATCCAATTTAAATCCATTTTTGCCTCTGCTCAAGATTTACAGAACACAGAATTCATAGTAAATGACCACATTTCTACTGTCTCATTAGTGGCTTCAATAATATTTTTTGTGCTGTTTATAAGGGTTATGCAGAAGACATGGCACTTGTATTTGGATTCTAATTTGTGGACTGCTTGACAGTCTTCTTTTCCCATAATGTATTCATTGCAAGATATATTGGCTATGCAATAAAGTATTTTTTAATTGCTAGCTTTAGAAATATTTAAGTACCCAATTATTTTTATCTAAAAGACTATTACGGAAAAAAAGGAAAAGTTAAAAATGGATAGGGTCGTGGCTAGACAAGGATTATGAGTTGCACAGCAAGAGCACTGAGCCTTTGATGAAGTGTATAAATAATTAGCAACACACTTTAAGACATCTTTCTCTTGGTTCATAGTACCTGCGCTCATTTAATTCCAGCTGAAAATATGCCCATTCATTCACAGTGAAGGACAGATAAATTGGTGACCAAGTCAATGAGAAAACTGATTCATGTTGAAGCACCAAAAGCCAAATATTTTCTGCACATACACAGATCAGACACTCATTCGGAGATTAGGCACCAATACAAATTTGTCCTGCCCTAGCAAGAGATCATGGGGGACATGAGATAGACTTGGACATGACATAGACTGGACATGAGATAGATTTGGATATGACAGTCTAGTGCCCATAAACATAGGCATGTGGGTACATGTAATAATTATTAATATCTAGGTCTGAATATGTGAATGATGTTTAGTAACATGAACAGGAGATTAATGAAAACAAGTAACACTCCATAAATAGACTCTCCCACTTCTGCTTTTTTTCAGTTACATGAATACCCAAGTATCTGTTTTTGTTTGTTTTCCACAATCATTGATGAGATGAATTTGGTCAGCACAAATGGATATGAGCTTCAAAAACAATTGGTGTCTTCACTGAACTTCACTAAACTGCGTCTTGAAAACTTTCACAGCAATATTTTCACATTTGAAGAAGTACTTTGGTACCTAAAGATGCAGGCAGGGCACCTAATGTAAGTTCAGAATGATTAAAGATAGTTAGATGTTCAAGTTCCATTAGATTTTCAAATTGCTTCGAAATTCTGATCTCGGTGTACGTATACTTCTTACAAGGAAGAAGAGAAAAATATCTCAGGAGATATGACCAGACAGCTGTTTACCCATCTCAAATGGGTAAATACTAAGGTCATTGGAAAACTGTTCCACATCAGTTATTGGTTTGCAGAATTCCCCAAAATATTAAACAAATAAATAAATACAAAGCCAAGGAAGACTGCTTGCTAACTTTGCTCCCTGTTCTAGTGATTTACAGATCACTTCTGCAAAGCATGTCCCCCCAAAAATTGTTTACAAAACTAATACAAAATCAATTCCTCTTATTGGAGGAATTGTTGTATCCCTAGTTAGGACTCTCACACACAGGGTTTACGATATGATATGATATGATGTACTGCTGTCAGCTCCATCTGTGATACTTGCCACTGAAATGAATTACTCCAGTTGGGATGAAGTGGCTCTGTTGAGAAAAGACTAAAAGATATAATAGAATTACTTCAATCTCAATAGCATTTTATTTGTTATCCTAACAATTTTTCTGCATGAACACATATAATAAAAAGTACTGTACTGTGGATACCATTAAACAGGCTTACACTTTGGTTATTCCTTATATTTCTGAGTTTATGCTATGCTCCTGTCTCTAAGCCAACTAGGTAACTATACAGGTTTCTGACTCTTTCTACACCACCTCTCTGAAACATACCCTTTCCTGTCCACCTGCACAGCTATATTTCTCACTGGGTTGTCTTCTATCTTGATTACAAAAACTTTCCCGTCTTTGGCCTCGGAAAAAAGGTGAAACAGCAACCATACTTTTCTCATATTCAAAGAAGCCTTCAGCAGAAATGACTGTTCCTCAGAGGACAATGCTAAATGCTTGTCTTTCCTTGTATTCTTCTCTAAACATCTGCTACAGAGCTGTATAGACCTGACCTAACAACATGTCTGTGGTGGGTTGACCCTGGCTGAGGGCCAGGTGCCCACCAGAGCCGCTCTATCACTCCCCTCTTTCATTAGACAGGGGAGAAAAGGTACAATGAAAGAAAACTTACGGGTCGAGATAAGGACAGGGAGAGATCATTCTCTAATTATCATCACGAGCAAAACAGACCGAACTTAGAGAGGGAATTCTTCTTATTTATTACTAAGCAAAACAGAGTAGAGGAATGAGAAATAAAACCAAATCTTAAAAACACCTCCCCCCACCCCTCCCATCTTCCCGGGCTCAACTTCACTCCCGGCTTCAACCTCCACCCCCCCTCAGCGGCACAGGGGGACGGGGAGTGGGGGTTACGGTCAGTTCATCACGCGGTGTTTCTGCCGCTTCTTCATCCTCAGGGGGAGGACTCATCGTTCCCCTGCTCCAGCGTGGGGTCCCTCTCACGGGAGACAGTCCTTCACCGCCTTCTCCAACGTGAGTCTCCTCCATGGGGTGCAGACCTTCAGGAGCAAACTGCTCCAGCGTGGGTCCCCCACGGGGTCACAAGTCCTGTCAGCAAACCTGCTCTGGCGTGGGCTCCTCTCTCCACGGATCCACAGGTCCTGCCAGGAGCTTGCTCCAGCGCGGGCTTCCCACGGGGTCACAGCCTCCTTCAGGTGTCTCCACCTGCTCCGGCGTGGGGTCCTCCACGGGCTGCAGGTGGGATCTCTACACCCCCTCATCCTCCCTCCATGGGCTGCAGGGGGACAGCCTGCTTCACCATGGTCTTCTCCACGGGCTGCAGGGGAATCTTGCTCCGGCACCTGGAGCACCTCCTCCCCCTCCTTCTTCACTGACCTTGGTGTCTGCAGATGTTCTTACATTTTCTCACTCCTCTCTCTGGCTGCAAAAGCGCTAACTGTTTTTCTCTTTCTTAAATATGTTATCACAGAGGCGCTGATTGGCTTGGCCTTGGCCAGTGGCGGGTCCGTCTTGGAGCCGGCTGGCATTGGCTCTGTCAGACACAGGGGAAGCTTCTAGCAGCTTCCCACAGAAGCCACCCCTGTAGCCCTCCCGCTACCAAAACCTTGCCACGCAAAACCAACACAATGTCTTAATGTTAAGTAGGTAAATAAATCTTTCTACTTTCTTTCATACCTACTTTCTTATCTTTCTTTGACAATGTTCATATGAATGTCATTACAAGATCCTCTGTAATATTTTAGCATTTTTTTGGAAAAGGTGTAAGTACAGCAGAACAAGGAGATGGAGCTGGAAAGGTTAAGACTTCTTGGTAAGAAGGCTCAGACAACATGGTTTTGAAGAAGATATGCATCAAATTGACTGTCAGTCAACCATGTAGTAGAGTTGTGTGAAGACTCTCACTTTTCCACACGAAGGCGGGAAAAAAAAAAATCCCTGAAATAACTATAATTTCCCTTATAAATGTATGTAGAGAGGAAAAGTGCTGTACCACATTAGGGCAATTAGAATGGAGATACAGTGTTTTTCATAAGCATCTGCTTCTGTGAGATTAAGTAGGAGGTTTCTTTTCCTTTTTTTTCCTTTTCCTTTTCCAACCAAAGATCAGTGAAAAGGACATAATGGAGGTTGAATAAAGAAATTTAGAAAGGAAATTATTTTTTTAGGAAAGATATCCTCAAATCTAACAATAATTATAGACCTAGAAATTTTCTGATAAAAAATGCAGAAAATACTATTTATCTGTTCAGTTATTTATGTTTCAGATTTCAGAATTTTTTTATTATACATTAAAAACAGATTAAAACTACAGTGAGTTTTCCCTATTTGATTTTCCCTCCATTTTATTAGTATTTTTATTTCATCCTGCAGAAAAAACCCAGAAGAAACTGGGGAAAAATACGGCAAAAACTTTTGAGACCCTCAAGCCATGTATAATGGTTACTTTAATGTCTAAAAATAATACTAATGAATCCTCATCATTTTAATTTTGAGGTGAAAGAACACATATAATTTTAAAAGATCATTTTAATTAAGGCTGTCAACTGTCTTCAATTTGGTTTGCTTTTACAAATAAGGAAGACTTGATATATTCAGTGGCTGATGTAGGCTATATTATGGCTCAAGCTGTAAGACCAACAGGAGAGTCTGAGGGCAACATAACCAGTGAAAGACAGGGAATCAGTAACATTCAGGCAGTGGAGTTTTGATAAGGGAAGAGGATTAAGAAAGAGGCTGATGGGTACTATAGTTCTTTAAAAGTCACAAAGTCTGACATATCTGGGGAGAGAAGAGCCGACATAGTGTCTTTATGTTAAATGTAAGACTTGTTGAATGTGAAGAAAGTTGACTGAAAGTTTGAAAAAAGACATAATGCCCAGTAGCGAGGTATTAGAATTACAGGAAAACACCATCAACTTACCAAGAATAATCAAACGCTATAAGAAAAATCATAGTCACAGCCTATCAGCATATGCTTTAAGAGTTTATGAGTTTATAACCAGCTCAGGAGATCTTGGTCAGAGAAAGCTGGAGTCCAGCAGGTCTCTCAATCTTTAGAGGAAGCAGGACTCGAAATGAGATGTGGAGCGTGGAGGTTTGCTTCTCAGCATGATGATTCAAATGGAGCTTCTGGCTGTGGAATAGTAGGTTAAAGTGGAGCCGGCTTGCAGCCCCTCCAGAATGTCACTCTGAGAAACACACATCAAATGCCAACGTCTAATTTAAAATCCTATTCCTATTCCTTCTTGACCCAAGAAAATTTTCTGTTCTGTTCATTTAAGGCTGTTTTTAACAGTGAGCTTTGGGAGATGTTTTCATCAAACAATAGATTTTGTACTGAACAAAAATAAGAATATATTTTTACACATTCACCTAAAGATAACCCTTAATGTATTATAGTGCCCTGAACACATTGTTAAGTTGAACTCACAGAAGATTTGAATTTTAACAGGAATAATGCTATGTATCCTGATTATTCATGAACCAATAAGGTCAGACACAGCTTTACCATATGTAGAGTTTAGAAAAACCTCAAATATGTAAGTCCATTGATAGATCCCAAGGGTACCAAATAAGGGCACTGCTGTTAAACAGCTACAGTGCCTCTTTAAATTTCTTATATTTTTCTAAATTATTGTTTTGGGGAATTTAACACTGTAAAACAAGCAAAGTGCATTTTCCTTGCTGTTACCAACAAGCCATTGGTAAGGCCCCAGTAATAACTAGAGGATTTGGGTTAAAGAAATTTATGTACTTTACATTGTATACTCATGCAGGGATTTGGGTTTTTTTTTGTTTGTTTTGTTTTGTTTTGTTTTTTCTCCAAAGTATTTGAAGGGAAAAATGAAAAAGACAGCCCAATAAAAACCATCAAGATGAGTTTTACCAGTTATGCACACTAAAATTATTTGCTACTCCTGGCAAATTTAAAAAGACAACTCCTGAAAGGCAAGTTGTGGAAAAATTCCTATTAAAACTTGCCCTCAAACAATGATGATTGCTTGGATCATACATGACAAAGGAAGATTTTTTTCTTGAATTTAATTTGTTGCATTCTACATTTATAATAAGGAATCTGCTCATTTATACTTCAAGTGAAAGCTGTGCTAGCCCTATATAAGAAAAAAGTACATTTCAGTTTGGAATTTAATTTTAGCACTTTTAGCTGCCTTTTTTTTTTCTTTGGAAATATATTTTTATGGCATAAGATAATATATAAGTGGCATAAAATTCTCCCTTGGTTTATATTTAAAATATTTACAATACTCCATAAATATGTCAGCTACTTTATAAGTATTTAGTATTAAATGGATTGATTAGCTAGCTAGTTGGATATGTAATTAAGATCTCAAGGTCTCTTTTTAAGCTAGAGTACAACAGCCAATGAGAAGCGTCACGGCTGCTTTGGGATGAGCAAGGCTTTTAAACGTTACCCTTCAACCCACACAGCAGTCTCCCTTTCTTCACAAAACTATGTTCTTGTCCATAATTTTAAGGGCCTTTGTAAACTGTGTAAGCAGCAGGACCTTTGGTTCAGCAGCAGTGATTTTTCCAGTTAAATGTGTAATTCACCAAACGGAAGGACAGACACCTTGGAGACATCATTATTCTTCACCTATCTGTCAGAAACTACAGAGGATCTGGCTGGTTCAGTTTCAGTCCTTTTATCTTCAGTCTGATTTCTACAATTTTTTCAAATAGATCCACAATGTATTCATCGCACCATGAGCAAGAATTTCAGCCCTGGCATCACCAGTTATATAAGTTCTGAGTTGAGTAAACTAATTTCCCCTGATTTCAGTCATGGGAAGCAGTGGGTGGAAAGGTCACTCTCATTAGTGGGGAGAGATGCTGCTGCCCTGGTGGCCAACTGGCTTTGCACCCTTTTAGTTATTGATCTGGGAACATACAGAAGTAGGCAATGGCTGCAGGGCAAAGCTCGGCTCTCTCTTCTTGAGGCTCTCCTAGGAAAGCTACCAAAGGTTTCCTTCTACACTCTGGATCTCTGCTATGAGTAATTAAGGTTAGGCAGGTGAAATAACTAAAAGCAAAACATTTGGATTATTAATTCCTCCTGGAAAAAAAGCGTTCAGGACAACAAATTCAGGGAAAATTTTCTTGGCATAGCAGAACCCTGTCGGGTCAAAGTGACTCAACGTTTAGTTTTCAGAAAGCAAAATATTTTTGCAACCAAAGCCTATGAAAATGTTTGATATCCTCCATTTCCTTGTGTAGTCCCTGTTTCTGACCTTTAGTGGCTGCTTCAGAGCCAATGTGGGACTGGGACCATAATCCCAATGAAACTGCAGAGACAGTCGCCATTATTTCTTCTGGAGGGGTCATCCTAGTCCCTGGGATTTTGCCAGTGAGAATGATGAGGTAAATAAAAAAGTGAAATTGGGGAACATCTTGGCATCCAAAGAAAAATCAGTTCATGACAGAAGCGAACTGTAAAGCACTAGCAATTGTGAAAACAGAGGTGCACACTAATGGTGTAGGGATTTTTTTTAAAGCAGCACAAATATGCATTTCAGAAATGTATCTGCATTCTTAGGCTGTCTAAACCACATGATCAGTATAGAGTGTGAGAGAGAAAAGGAGAGAGAGGTAGAGGTAAATCAGGTGATACTGCTTTTTGGGGAACATATAGGTAATTTTTGTGTCAGTTTTCTCAGATCACCAGGTCAGCCTGAATGCTACATCCTAGTATAAACAGATTCAACAGCTTTCTCCTGCTAGGTTGAAGAAAGATGACTGATTCTCCTCCAAGGGAAGGAAAGGAAAAAATTGACCAGTTGGTTGGGAAACTCTATCCTTCCTGTGTAAGTCTGCTCGCAGCCTGCATATTCCCTACTCCTGTTGACTCTCCGAGTTCACAGTACAATGCAGAAAGGAGACCCTGACAGGAGAAACAGTGAAGTGACCCTCCCAGGTAGCACATGGGTCTACATGCAACAAGGAGCCGCAGGCAGCCATCCTCTTGCCTTGGAGATTTCCATGCCTGATCTGGGGCAGGCACTCTTGCTTTAAGACAGTCTTGGAAACAAATGTTTTGCTCTCAGTCCAGACTCTCAGATTAGTCTCCTGCCTGACAAAACACAGTATCAAATGCTCTGTTGCACATTATACACTCTGTTGGCAAGAACCGTATAAAAATAAAATAAAATAATATGGCAAGTGCCCCAACCTTCAAAATGTTCTGTTGGATTCCATTCCATTCTAATTTGGGTAAAAGCGCTGTCAGCAGGAAGCCAGGTACACACACAAGAAGTAGAAGCAACAGCAATGTGGGTATTAACCTATGACTCCTTGCTCCCACAGGATGCCAAGCCATACTCACCATGTTATCAGGTCAAATCAGTTTATTCCACTTCCTTTGCTGATGGACAAATAAGTGTTTGCTAGTTATCTTGAGATGTACACAGGATCAAACTGAAAGCCAAACAGAAAGAAGCCATTGAAAGCAAAGTCTGAAAAACACTTTGGTTAGTCTCTTGAAAAAATTACGTGCATTTTTGCTTACACGAATACTTTTAATACTTCCTATTTTCTGAAGAATTCTTTATTATTTCTTCATCTTTTTTTTTCCTGTCACTCATTCCTTCTTTTTCTAATCTTTTACTTTCCACATGGTTTATAATTGTGATAGGCCAGTTTATGGTGGGATAGCTCCAAATAGGTAAGCCAAATTTTTTCTTAAAGTTTTCCTTTCATTTATTAGTGATCCAAACAGTGACTTGCACAGGAGCTTTCTGTAATCGGTGCCTTGAGCTGATTAGCACCTTATTCTGCTGTCATATGGTGGTGAGGTTGCATGTTATAAAGCAGAATTTCCATTTCTTCTTTTCTGGTCTGGGTTTAACAAGAACGTAATTTTTTCTACAGGGAAACTTTAGTTCATTCCACTGAGAACTGACAATTGCTTTTTAAAGTATTTCTTAAAGAGGAACCAATGTCAGAGTTCTGTGAATGAAAGAATGAGCTCTCCAAAATGATTGATGGTACTGTCTTACTTCTCTTGATTGATTAGTGCTTTGGTTCTGAAACTTTGGCCCACAGACCATCTGTGTCCTGCAGAGGGCTTGCTACTAGAGTCTTTAGAGAGGAGACAGATCCCCTGATGATGGTTTCTCTGCTTGATTCCTGCTGTTAAATCATCTTAAAAGCAGTTAAAAATTCATGAAACATTTTACTAATCGGACTTCTTCTAGGAACGTAATTCTAAGTGGGAAGATTATTTTTGCTTCTGAAGTTGTTCCCCCTTTTAATATACGTAAATAATAATTAATAACTTATTTATAAAGCCCCACTGGCATGACTGAGGTGCTTGGGGTACTATACAACATCATCAAAACAGAATCAAAACAAAATGAACAAAAGTTCACCCTCATTAGAGTCGAGACAAACACAAGAAATATTGCAGACAAGATAACAGGATCAGCTTCTCTAATCATGCAGTCTCGACATTTGTATTTTTAAGATGGTGCTGGGGTTTGAAATATATCAGCATAAGCCTCAAATCATATACAAATAAAGGTGAAGTCCCTTTGTTCTTCCATAAACTTATTTTCATTTCACATATCCTCCTACATTTTCTTAGCTCACCTATTTCAGACGTTAAGCATAAACCACCAAGCCTCTAAGGTATTCCGCACTGCCAAGGCTCTGCATGGTGCCCCGTACTGCCTTCCCCAAATAAACAGGCAGAAAACCAGATGTTCCTAGAGCGGCGCAGTAAATGTTTTGACTCTGACCCACTATATACTGGGGCAAGTTATAAAGCAAGGAATTGGGAGTTCCTTACCCTTTTACAAATGAGGGCTGTGTGGAAAAGTTCACTACGTGCCAGCTCTTTGGGCAGGGGAAAATCATATTGGTATAAAGATCACTTTTACAGATAGCTTCAACCATATGAATTTCAATACCATCTGTCCCAAACCTAGGTTAAAAGGCCTACAAATTAACACGTAACCATTTATATAATTAATCACTGGAATGCACTTACAGGAGCCATTTTTAAAGTTCCATCTGATTCAGACTGCAGGTAAACATCAGTTCCTTTTTTTCTGCAGTATCACCAAGTACCAGTTCCGCAATACAGACTTTTAAATACGTAAGCTGGCTGTACAAAACAAGTGAATTTGTACTCCCTCCCCATCAGGCACCAGCCAAACTGTCACTCTTTACAAATAGGTTAAATAGGTTATGGGAGATAAATACAGGAGGAAAAAATAATGGAAAATATATAGTGAAAGTTAGGCTGTCATTAGCAGCAGCTGCTTCTGATAAGGCTCAGCTCTTAAACTATTGAAACAGGGAAAACAGATTAAAGCTGTTGCTTTGATGCCTTAATACAGTATCTATTTAATTTGAGATTATATAGTTCATGAGGCATAAATCCCCAAATATTTTTGTAAAATCGTTTAACAACCTTCCAAAATATCACAGTGTAATTTGTAGAATTCACTCTCATAAGCCTGGTTTTAGAAATACACCAACGCATAGACGATTTGAGAGAGCAAAGAGCTGAGCCCGATTCTGGATTTGTATCTCAAGGTGCAACATTTGCTCTAAGCAATAGGTTTCAAGGAAGCTCAGCTGGAACCGAGGACAAGTATTAATGGTGGAAGTTCAAAGGCATGGGTGGGAGCAGCAAGGATGGATAGGCACATGCCCCACTAACGTGCAGTGAGACTGATGAGGGGATGTGCGCTCCTGTCCCTCTGTACATTGAAAACATCTATCCCAATATATCATCTGACTAATTAAACAGTGCTTCACTCAGAGGAGTCCACGTCAGATTGGACTTGAATATAGAGGCCAGATCCATTGTCCATTAAAATCCCTTCAGAAGGCACTGCAGAAGAATTTTGGCTTTTACACTGTTAGAATGCAGATATCACATTGACCCCCAGCTGCCGAAATGCCAGGAGACACAGACCCAATGCAGTAGAGCACTGTTTTCTGGATCCACCTTCCTGAATTTCATTTTTCATTTCCAAGAAAACTGATGCTGAGCATTTCACAGCATTCATCCTTTTGAAAAAAATAAAAGCCTTGTAAATCCACCTTTTTCACTGTGCTTTGTGGCTGGCATTGCTGAGGTATAGTCTGACCTCTGATGCCTGGGAATGCTGCAGTTCTGAGAACATTTAGATGTATGGGAGGAAAATAGGAAGAATTCTCTTGAATTGCCTATTAGTTTTTATAACTGCTTCCCCAAAGCAGTAAAAGAAAATGCAATATCAGCAGAATTCACATGTAAGTAGGTAAAAAACTACCAGGTAGGAAAAGTTAGTCAACAACAGCATAAAACTTATGGTCAAATATTTCTTTCTCCTAAAATCTGTTTTTGACATCCTTTATTGTGTATAATTTTCTCCAGGGGAAAAAAAACAACAACAACCCAACAAAAAAAAAAAAACCCAGCTGTTTACTTTGTTGTAATTCATTACAATACCAACATGACATGAAACATTACAAGTTCAATTGCTAATCACCCTTTCCCCCCCAACCCTCAGTTGTTTTTTACTTTTCAGAACCCCTTGCCTGAGTAAAAACTGTTTGTCATTAACCTCTGACAGCTTTGAAAATTGTCTTTGGACTAACACAAACAAAGCAATTTGCTATGTCCAATCATCTAACATGAGTTCAAATCTAGGAAGTCAAAGTCTGAAGTACACATAGAGTATATTTAAACAAAGATCTAGGGGATCTACGCATTGTACTGTACAATCTTCAACTCTTTCTTGTGTGAAATGAGTTTATGCAAGTCTGGCTCATTGCACAAGGCTATTCAGTTTTGTTAGTCCCTTGAATTAGTTTCTAAGTCAGCAAAGCAATAAGAACATTAAAAAAACCACCCCAAAACCCAACAAAAAGCCAACTTTAAACCCTAAAAGCCTACATCCTTGTTATGCAAGTCTTCCTGCTCACACACTTCTGGTTAAACACCTCCTTGGAAGAATGAAAATGGGATTGCTGAAAGTTAAGTAAATTAAAAAGAGGAAACAAGGCTAATAATTGTTTTACCCAGTAGAAAACTCTCCAAATTGTGTTATTTCAACTCCTACAAATATCTAAATAGGATTTGCATGCTGCATTGGAAAATTCCACAGCAGCTACTCACAATCTATTTTATATGTAATTCATTCCACCCCCCTTTCTTTTATGCCTGGTCATTTCTTGTGTACAAACATGATACACAGTTTACCAAAACATTTGGTAATTGTCTGAGAGAATCAAACAGTTGTAAAACCTGCATCATGACAAAGCTCAGGGCAATACTCATGATCATTTTTAATGCTGCCTGTATATGCATAAGTCACAGACAGCCAACAGGATGTACCAGACAAATGTAAAGCCATTTCTTCTTTCCACGGTATTATTGAAATCAGTGGAGCATAAAGGCAAGTGAAAACAGAGAAAAAGAGAAGTCCTTCCCATTTCCATAGCAGCATCAAGCTACAGTTGTATGTTTGGTTTTAAAACATGCAATAATTCTGGCTGGCTACTTTGTTTATAACTGCATTGTGGTGGGTTGACCCTGGCTGGGGGCCAGGTGCCCACCAGAGCCGCTCTATCACTCGCCTCCTCAGCAAGGCAGGGAGGGGAGGAGGGAAGATGGAGAAAAAACAATCCCAAACTCGTGGGTCGAGATAAAGGCAGTTTAATGTAGCTAAAGCAAAAAGCCGCGCGCGGAAGCAAAGCAAAAAGCAAAGATTATTCTCTACTTCCCATCAGCAGGCGATGTCCGGCCACTTCCTGGGAAGTAGGGCTTCAGTATGTGTGCCCCTTACTCCGGAAGAAAAACATTGTAAAAAAAAAAACAACGAATGCCCCCACCCTGTTCCTCCCCCTATTCTCAGTTTTCTTACTGCTGAGCATGACGTCATATGGTATGGAATATCCCTTTGGTCAGTTTGGGTCAGCTGTCCTAGCTGTGTCCCCTCCCAAGATCTTGCCCACCCCCAGCCTGCTGCTGGGGAAAAAGAAATGTTGGAAAGATAGCCTTGATGTGTGCTGGCACTGCTCAGTAGTAGCCAAAACACTGGTGTGTTATCAACAGTTTGCTGGCTACCAATACACAGCACAGCACTATGAGGGCTGCTGTGGGGAGAATTAACTCCATCTCAGCCAGACCAAATACATGCATTTATTATGTGTTTAATACAATTTAGGAAAACCCAGAGAGATTACTTAGATGCCTTCCACTTGAAGCACTAAAAAAATAAGCCCCTGGTCCCAAGAGGGTGACACAAAAAGATAAAACCTGGGAGGTGGTCTCCCTGTGGACTGCCTTGGCACAGTCAGCTGCATCTTTACCTTCATCCATAAACCCCCCCTGTTCTGTTGATGAACAAACAGCAGACACAGAGGTGCATCTGAAACCCCTACTTCCCATTCAAAGTTGAATCACTTCCATCCAGTTGGGACACAGGCCTTTTGGTTGTCTTCTGAGGCCAGACATCAAACTAGGCAGAACAGATCTTTCTAAAACACAAGTTTCCTAGGGCATAATGATACCTGTATTTTGGACTGTAGGCCAGGGCTAGGACATTTCCTAAGGAAGAAGAGATTCAAAGTCTGCAGGTCCCACGGTAGGATGAGTCCATCCTATTCGATACCAGAATATTGAATATCTCGGTTACCTTGCTGTTAAAAGTTTGCAAGCTGTTTCTAACTAATGCAGAACTGAAAGCTATTGCTGCTTCTAAAGAGGTGCTAGGCACCAGCCTGGGTTCATTTGCCTTCAGATAAAATGTCGTTCTCTACTAAGGTGGAATCCTGCACAAAGGATTTATGAGATGCTGAGGATTAAAACTATTGAGGATTCAAATGGATCAATGCTAAAATTGAACCCATTTTAAAAGGAGTCCTTACCTGTCCTACTTTCAGCATACAGCAAATAAAATCAAGGTGTGTCATTCAGCATTTCTGTGCCTCTGTTTCCCCACAGAGGATGGCAGCCAAAATCTTCAGTCGCTGTGGTACAGCACAGATTGTGCAGCCCGCCCTTGCCAGATTTCAGGGGAACTTCTCAAGGTGACTGCCCTCATCTGTACAACCGGGGTTTTCACAATCAGGCTCCTGGAATGAAAGCCAACATATTACTGTCAGTGCAATATATTAAAATGCTGATGCTGCAGAAAGAAATAAGGGTAGAAGGTTCTGGATTCATGGACTCATTCAAAAGCAATATAAAATAAGTAGGGAAAATGACTATGTGGTACTGAAGCACAGTGGTGCCCATACTGAGAAAAGAGAGAGACTGTTTCTTTGTACTGATTTAGAGGGAGGTTGCCAAGGCACATCCAGTAAATTACTATTGTTCAGAATCATCTGAACAAGGATCTCTAAAAGCTGAGTTTGATATACAGGAGAAACACTCAACTGATTGTTATATAATAATAATTGACTGCAGAGAAATGGACTTTCTATGGAAGCTGGGATTGTATTTTGAGTTGGGGAAAGCGTTTTACACTGTGCAGTGAAGCCTTAGACTTTACTCTATCGGAATTTACTTTTCCAGATGGCTCAGAATGCCGCCTGTCCTCGCAGCCTCTTCAGGGGGTAGGCAGTGGGCCGTGGTGCTGCAGAGATACACAACTCCAAAGTTTCATAAGAGACGCAACTGGGAGGAGGAGCAGAGTCTACTCAAGAGTCTGCAAGTAGCTAAAAATGAATCTGAAGAGGGATGTTGTGCAGTGAAAATAAGGAGGGAGCATGTGCAAAGCAGCTGAAACAATTGCATTTTTGTGCTTTCTGGTTAACTTGCTGTTAAATTCAAACACACAGCATTATTTTTAGTGCTTAGAAAACCCGAGCAAAATGCTCCAGGCAGCTGCTATCTTCTGTCTTGAATAAACATTTGTTTTTGTCAGTTTGATGTTTACTCCTCAAAATGTAGAACTTCCTTATTTTCCTTGCCCTTGCCCTTGCCCTTGCCCTGTCATTTTCCAGCTTTCTGGAGCCTGCAGTTTTTAAGAGAAGGAGCTTCCCTTGAACCATTTCCCAATTCAAAAGTGTCTCTTTGAGATGGCCAAATGTTTGATGCACCTGATTTTCTGTTTGAAAGCTGAGCTGGATTTGCCTTCTGCAGACAAATATTCCTCAGAGAAGGAAAAAAGATAGGGAGAGGAGAGGGGAGGTCATGTATGGAGTTTTAATTTTGTTTGCCTCTTTCTCCTTCACACTGAGAGCTGCTTAGTCCTAATAGCTACAGTCTTTTGAGGATGCAGTAATTTACTTGCCCCTTGAGGCAAAGGTGAGAGAAGAGGAAATATGACTGATTTGTATATTGTTCACATTCATTCTCTGCTCCTTACTGGCCTATTCTAAATAATATAAAATGAGTCAGTTGATTTTGAAGCAGACTATAGATCACAAGAGGTTGTTGTGGATGGTTTCATATATCCAGCTTTCTGGGACATAGTGTCATCCAAGGCCCGTTCTGGATTGTTACCACGATCAAACACTGCCGTGGGTTGACACTGAGGAAATCAAAGAAAGAATTTCCTTCATTGGAACTGATGAGGACTGGTTAGGAAAACATCTGCAAGGAATAGTGAGGACAATGTTGGTTGATCCATCCTATGTCCTCCTGGATGTCAGATATGTGGACTGTGTAGTCTGATGGACTTCAGGATAGATGACATTCTAATATGTCACTAGCTTGATAACTCACATACAGCTAGTTTTTTCATCCATTTCTTCATGAGGTGATGGAGTTGCTGACATAGGACATCTCCAACGTTCCTCATATCAGTGAGTTAGAAGCCTTGTTACATCTCGAGGTGGCATAACCTGAGGGCACCCAGCACACGGCTCCAAATAAAAGAGGGTTTTGCAACTACTGCTTTTCCTCCTGGGGGGAAATAAAAAGAAAGAAAAGAAGAAAAAAAGAAAAATGAAAGAAGAAAAAAGGAAAAATAAAAAAGGAAAAAATAAAAAAGAAAAAAGAGAAAAGAAAACAAAAAAAAGAAAAAAGAAAAAAAGAAAAAAGAAGAAAAAGTGGAGAGCATTCAAATGGTTGTGATCTGGGTAAAATTTATGATCTGTCCTCCATTTTTAGTCTACTAGCGCCAGCCAGGAGTATGTTACTGGAACAACATGTCCACAAAGAACTGCTGACCTCAGTGGTAAGTACCAAGTTCATTAAGATGCACATGCCTTCCTTTTCTGGGACAGTACAATGTGCCGCTGACTCATAGGGGCTGCATCCTTGTGGCACAGTCTAAATTATTAACAATGTTCCAGATTCTACCACTCTGGTTTCTCCTGATTAACATCTTATTCTGCAAGCAGTTTTGTTTAGTTTCGGTGTTTCCTGGTTTTGCTGGGATAAAGTTAATTTTCTTCCTAGTAGCTGGTATACCTGCAATACATTGATGACATCATCACATGGGGCAATACAACAGAAAGGGAAGAAAATAATTCAAATCCTTCTGAAAGCTGGTTTTGCCATAAAACCAAGTAAGGTCAAGGTATCTGCACGGGAGATCCATTTTTTTTTTTTTAAAATAAAATGGCAAGATGGACATCATCAGATCCCAATGGATATGATTAACAAAATAATAAAATGTCTCCACCAACTAGCAAAAAGGAAACACAGGTTTTCTTAGGCATTGTGGGTTTTTGGAGAATGCATATTCCAAATTACAGTCTGGTTGTAAGCCCTCTCCGGTGACCTGGAAGAAGAATGATTTCAAATGGGCCCCTGAGCAATGACAAGCCTTTGAACAAATCAAATGAGAAATAGTTCATGCAGCAGCCCTCAGGGCAGTCCAGGCAGGACCAGATGTAAAAAATCTTCTCTACACTGCAGCCGGAGAGAACGGCCCTACCTGGAGTCTCTGGCAGAAAGCACCAGGGGAGACTCAAGGTCAGCCTATGGGTTTCGGGAGTCGGGGATACAGAGGATCCAAGGCTGCTACACTCCAGCTGAAAAGGAGATAGTGGCAGCATACGAAGGGGTTGGAGCTGCTTCAGAGGTGGCTGGTACTGAAGCACAGCTCCTCCTGGCACCCTGACTGCTGGTGCTGGGCTGGAAGTTCAAAGAGACGGTCTTCTCTACACATCATGCAACTGATGCTATGTGGAGTAAGTGGGTCACACCGATCACACAGCAGGCTCAAATAGGAAACCCCAATCGCCCAGGAATTCTGGAAGTGATCACAGACTGGCCAAAAGGCAAAGATTTTGGAATTTCACCAGAGGAGGAGGTAATACATGCTGAACAGGCCCCATTGTATAATAAACTGCCAGAAAATAAGAAGCAACGTGCCCTGCTCACTGATGGGTCCTTCACATTGTGGGAAAGCATCGAAGGTGGAAAGCTGCTGTATGCAGTCCTGCACAACAAGTCACAGAAGCTGCTAAAGGAGAAGGTGAATTGAGCCAGTTTGTGGAAGTGAAATCCATCCGGTTGGCTTTAGACATTGCTGATTGAGAAAAGTGGCTGGTGCTCTACCTCTATACTGACTCATGGATGGTGGCCAATGCCCTGTGGGGATGGTTACAGCAGTGGAAGCAGAGCAACTGGCAGCACAGAGGCAAACCCATCTGGGCTGCCCCATTGTGGCAAGATATTGCTGCCCAGCTAGAGAACCTAATTGTAAAAGTACGTTACATAGATGCCCATATACCCAAAAGTTGGGCCTCTGAGGAACATCAAAACAACCAGCAGGTGGATCAGACTACTAAGATTGAAGTGGCTCAGGTGGATTTGGATTGGCAACTTTTTATAGCTTAGTGGGCCCATGACACCTCAGGCCATCAAGGAAGAGATGCAACACATAGATGGGCTCGTGATCGAGGGGTTTCACATGAACGTGAAACATGCACTGCGATCAAACAAACCAAGCGGTTAAAACCTTTCTGGTACGGAGGATGATGGATGAAATATAAATATGGGGAGACATGGCAGATTGATTACATCACAGTCCCACAAACCTGCCAAGACAAGGACATGTGCTTACAATGGTGGAAGCAACCACTGGATGGCTGAAAGCATATGCTGTGCCCCATGACACCACCCAGAACACTATCCTGGGCCCTGAAAAGGAAGTTTTCTGGTGACATGACATCCCAGAAAGAATTGAGTCAGACAACAGGACTCATTTCTGAACGCATAGACACCTGGGCCAGAGAGCCACCTGGGCACTGAGTGGGTGTATCACAACCCCTGTCATACACCTGACTCCAGGAAAATCAAATGATACAACGGACTGCTAAAGACTACACTGAGAGCAATGGGTGGTGGGACCCTCAGACACTGGGATACACATTTAGCAAAGGCCACCTGGTTAGTTAACACTAGGGGATCTGCCAATCGAGCTGGCCCTGCACAATCAAAACCTTTACATACTGTAGAAGAGGATAAAATCCCAGTAGTGTGCATGAAGAATATATTAGGTTACTTCTGCCTCAGGCAAAGGCAAACCCATCCACGGGACTGTCTCTGCTCAAGGACCTGGGTGCACTTGGTGGGTGATGTGGAACAATGGGGAAGTCCGATGTGAACCTCAGGGTGATTTGATTTTGGTTGAGAATAGTCAATGAATTAAATTGTATGATGTTGATTACTAAATAACCCTGCCATTGTGTCATCACTACTGTAGTTGCTATATGCCATATCAATTATATTACAGTAAGAATCATCCAAATTAATGAAGAATGAACTTCGATGAGAGTGAGCAAAGTGCAGCGGTGATGGAACCAGAACTGGCTTCAGCATGTAACAATCCAACACCACACACCATCTCTCCTGCCCTCAAGGACTGTTGTGACAGATAGAGCCCAAAGTCATGAACTAAGTGAACTCAACAGACATTTTAAAGGGATGGCCCATAGACTACGGGAATGATATCTGTCTGTATATATCAAAAGACAGGAAAAGTGGAAGTGGTTAATTGGAATGTATTGGAAAGTGTGGGGTGGTTATTGTTCTGGTTTCCGTTGGGATAGAGTTAATTTTTTGCAGGTATGTGCACATCAGTGCTGTGTTTTGGATTTAGGATGAGAATAATGTTGATAACACAATGATATTTTTGTCGTTGCTAGGCAATGTTTACACCAAGTCAAGAACTTTTCAGCTTCTCATACTGCCCTGCCAGCAAGGAGACTGGAGGTGCCCAGGAAGCTGGGAGGGGACATGGCCAGGACAGCTGACCAAAACTGGTCAAAGGGATATTCCATACCATATGATGTCATACTCAGTATATAATTTGGGGGAAGCTGGCTGGGGGCTGGGACTGTGGCTCAGGAACTAGCTGGGCATTGGTGGTCTGCGGTAGGTGAGCAATTGTGCTGTGTATTACTTGTTTTGTATTATTATTATTATTACTACTACTACTATTATTATTATTATTATATTATCTTCCTTTTTCTATCATATTAAACTGTTTTTATCTCAACCCATGAGTTTTACCTTTTTTTTTTCCAATACTCTGCCCCGTGCCACTGAGTGGGAGAGTGAGCAAACGACTGTGTGGTTGGTTTAGCTGCCTGCGGAGTTAAACCACAGCACAGTGGGGCTGCATCTGCAAAATAATTTTTAGTATGAGACAATCATGCCTTGTAAGTCTAACCATGGTTCCAATAGATCCAGAAAGGAATTATAACAAACAGCAGAAGGAATGAAAATAAACTTGATCTTGGTTCAGATTGGGCTAGTAGAAAAGGAAAAAAGAGAATGAAATCACAATTCTTGCTTATATAAATAGCACCTGTTTTGACAAATTTTGTATGCCTATATTTTCTGAATTAGCACACTCCCAAAGTACCATTTTTCTCAGAACATAAATGACAGCATTGACAAAAAATAATACAGGCTGTTACTATATATGTTTATAATCTTTAAGCTTTGTAAGCAAAGTATTGTTGAATTAATCTGGTAATTCTTGACCTAAACAAACTTGCTTGGTCTAGCCTCAGGGTACAAGAAACAAATATTTGCTTATTGATGCTCAAATGGTTGTGATCAGCAGCACTAGTGGTGTACTCCAGATGTTGATAATGGGTCCAGTACTGTAAGCTTATAGAATCACAGAATGGTTTGTGTTGGAAGGGACCTCAAAGATCATCTAGTTCCAGCCCCTCTGCCATGGACAGGGACACCCTCAACTAGACCAGGTTGCCCAAAACCCCATCCAACCTGGCCTTGAACACCTCCAGGGAGGGGGCATCCACAGCTTCTCTGGGCAACCTGTTCCAGTGCCTCACCACCCTCATTAATCTTCATTAATGACCTGGTCAGCAGCACAGACTGCACCTTCAATGAGTTTGAAGACAATACAAAACTGAGAAGAGAGGCTGATATACCAGAGGGTCATGCTGCCATCCAGAGAGACCTCGAGAGGATGGAGAAATGGGCTGACAGGAACCTCATGAAGTTCAACAAGAAGTGCAAAGTCCTGCAGCTGAGGAAGAACAACCTCAGGCACCAGTGCATGCTGTGAGCCACCCAGCTAGAAAGCAGCTTGCCAGAAAAGGCCCTGGGGGTCCTGAAGGAAACCAAATTGTACATGAGCCAGCAATGTGCCCTTGCTGCAAAGACAACGAGTGGTATCCTGGGCCGTGTTAGGCAAAGCAATGCCAGCAGTTGGAAAGATGTGATACTTCCCCTGTATTCAGCAGTGGTGAGGCCACACCTGGAGTGCTGGGTCCAGGTCTGGGCTCCCCAGTACAAGAGAGACATGGAAATACTGGAGAGAGCACAGTGAAGGGCCACAAATGTATTAAGGGACTGCAGTATCTGTTGTACAAGAAAACGCTGAGAGAGCTGGGACTGTTCAGCCTGGAGAAGAGAAGGCTCAGGGGGATCTTATCAGCATACATAAATAGCTGATGGAAAGGAATGAAGAAGAAGAGTGCTCAGTGACAGGACTAAAGGCAACGAACACAAATTGAAATACAGGAAATTCCACTTAAACAGATGAAAAAATATTTTTTACTGTGGGTATGGTCAAACACTGGCACAGATTGTCTAGAGAGGCTGTGGAGTCTTCATCCTTAGAGATATCCAAAATCTAACTGGACACAATCCTGAGCAACCTGCGATAGCTGGCCCTGCTTGCAAAGAAGGGTTACACTAGATAATTTGCAGAGGTCCCTTCCCAACTCCACTCTTCTGTGACTGTGTGATACTTTTTACACTACATCAGCAATATTGCAGCAGTATTCTTTCAGCTGATTTGTATTTGCATTTCTGACATATCTGCAAATTACAGACATATTTATTGCTCATAGTATTCATGTTCGTAATTCTCTAGTGCGCTTTAGGACACGGGTAACTTTAACTGCATTTAGGTATGAAGACTCTTTGGCTTTAATGACCCAGAATCAAGATGTCACCTTTTGTGCAGGACAGTACTGAAAGATTGACACTTGGAAATGTCTCAGCAGGATGGGTTTAAACAAGCTCTTTCCTTAGTAAGACCATCACAGCAACTTGCAAATCGAAGTGATTTGGACGATGGGTGTCTGTCCAGGATTTTCAAAGATGTTCACAAGACTGACATCATCCTTAGTCTGACTTTTTTTTTTTTTTTTTTTTTTTGACAAGGCCTAAGTAAACAAGATTATAAAGCCTATAGCAATCCTCATAACCATCTTGATCACACACTCTTGAAAATGAGCAGGGCTGAGCACCATACCTGGCTAATGTTGAAGCACGAGGCATGGGAGATGGGGAACAAAAGCCCATTTATGGCACCTAGATAATTTCTTGAGCATCTAAAAACATTTGAAAATGTGGTCATGGCCTTCTAGAAAAGTGAACAAACTGAGAACAAACATATGCAAAATATTTATAAAATTAGGACAAGTCATACATAAGAAAAATTTTCAAAAATTCTTTGTAAAGCTCCTTACAACTCTGTCAAAGTTTTGCTCATCCATTCAAGTCAAAACAAGAACATTAGAGTTTACTGTCCTATTGAACCAAACCAGATGGGATTCACCCATTACTACAATTCCAATGACTGAAATGACATTTGGCTCTTCTTTCTAATCCCTCTTTCTGTGACATTAATGCAAGAGCCATTGTAATAGGTAAGCTTGTTACGGAGAACTCAATAGTAATAAAGAAATACAAAAATTGCTGTTCTTGTATTCCTCTTGTTGTTGAAGAAGAAAATTATACTGTAAATTAAATCTGATTTTATGACATTTTGCATGCATATAGATCTTCATATGAACTCAGGGGAGCACACTTTATTTGAGCTCTGTAGTCCTTATACTTTTTAATTAATTTTTCTTTGTAATTCAGAATAAGTTTCTAATGGATTCATGGAACAATATGGGGTCACTTGGGGGTGATTTTAATACCTGCAATTCCCACGGTTATTAATCAAAGACTTTTTAGCCTTTTAGATAAATTATCTGCCTTCTGTTTAGAAGATTGAGATTAAGCATGTGAGAGAAATTGTCCCTACTGACACGAGGAAAAAAAAGTCAAGAAAAAACAAAATACAGCATTTTGGATATCTCACAAAACTGCAGAATATGCTGTAGATTTTCAATTTTCTTTCATCGTGCTTCATGAAAATAATTTGTTGTGAAAATAGCAATGATTCTCAAAAGGAGTGTTTTTCATTTACTGACTATAAATCTCAGAAGCCGTCAGAACCAGTAAAACTTCTTCTCATTTGTGATTTACAGTTTACCAGTGATAGTTTAATAAAAAAAAAAAAATCATCAGCCTTTCTAAACACCTAAGAAAGAAAAAAAGTGTTCATTTAGCATGTTTAGTTGGGAACATAAATTTGCATACTATCCACTTAGGGGTGGTTACATTTTCATCCACTGAATCCTGAATCATATAAACAGATCCAGTTCCTCTACAATTAATTTAATTCCTCTTGACTTCATTAGGTTCAATAATTTGAAAAGTCCTGGTAGATTCTCTGTTCACTAAAGAAACAAAAAAGTTTGTTTTCCCACACATTTTCCCTTGTTTTAGAACTGCAGAACTGCAGGGTAAAGTCCCCAAGGCACACCAAAGACAAAAGACCATGCAGCTGAAGTGATACATTTGCTGGGTTTCTATGTATGTGAAAATATATCAGAATATAAAATCTCACAGTTCTGTTCATCCTTCAACAACAGTTAATCTTATATCAATAAGTCTCAACAAAACAAAGCATTTAAAGTAGCTGTGGACTTGACTCCAACTTTTTGGATGGAACCATCCTCAAAGCATGTAGAAATTCAATGTTTATCTGTAACTCACTTCTATCTCTCTGTCAGAGAGAAATTAATCAAATTTTACAAAAGTATGTTAGGAATTTATAAAAGCTCTATCATTATAATGTCTAAGCATTTCACAATTTTTCTTCACCTCACATTTTTTCTTCACCTTCTGAAGAAGCCCTTGATTTACCAGTTTGCTAATCTGAGACACAGCTGCCCGCAGAGGACAGTGTTGTGAACTGTTCAGGTTACTCAAGGCGTCTGAAGCAGTTTAGCTGCATTAGTGCATTGGTTCTGCTGGGTGGGTTAACCTGATCCTATAACACATCCAGGTGCCTCACCAGGCTTAATCACCTCTACTGCTTCCACTATTCCAACTGGCTCCTACAGGCAATGCTGTGCAGCATGGCATTATACTGCTTTAACTGCAGGAAAAAAGGCTAAGATGGTTGGTTGAAGTCATGCAGATCTCTGTCACAGGACTTGGACATTGCTTTCCTAAATCTGAGGCTGTTACCTGTTCTGCATCCTCTCTTCTTTCTTAGCCACCAACCACATATAAGTTGGAAAGCAGCAAGGCAAGGCAAAGCAAAGACAAAGCAGCAAGTCCAGCAAAAATTATCAGCAAGAAATATTCCTATAAAGAAAAGAGACCTAAGTGGATAAACAAAACATACATCCTCCTAATATGGAGCCAAAACAGACCTTAGAAACATTTTTCACTTTCATCCCTCAGGAGCTCTTTTCTGGAAAGGTAATTAAAAAGAAAAGGCCTTGATGAAAGCCACAGAGCAAGTTAAGGAATAACGCCATCAGATGAACAAAACAATCAGTCCTTGAAGACAGCCCTACACAGTGACGTACAGTATTCTCCACAGTAAATATTTATTTCCTGTGGAGAGCATTGCACGCCACTGTGTAGGGCTGCATTTAATAAGTTGCAAAACATCTTCAGGAAAATACATTTATACACATTGTATGGTATACAGTGCATACTTAGCTTCATCATTGTGATATTATGAATGCCGCATGCCTTTTCTTCCTAGAAGATGTCTTCAGAGGTCTCAATATTTGTTCTGCCAACAGAGATTAGCATAAATACACCTTTGCTCCATGTAATGTAGAATATGTAGCACACGTTTTGCATCTTCATGGAAGGAAACAGTGTCAAAATACATATTATGTATACCTGCATTTATTTATACTGTAAAAAAGAAGACGACACACAGGGTTCAAGAATGTGCATCTATCTCCAGGTTTTATTAAGGTGTAAGAGCATTACTGGTATTTGATACTCAGGCTTGGCATTTTGCTGAGCTGTCTCATTCTTAAAGTAGAGCTAGTGCAAACCATATTCCTGCCTTCATCTGCCATGATCCTTTCATGAACTTGTGGGTAACTTGATGGCATTAAACATGGCAGAACAGTATTTGTCTCGTAACTGGAATACTAAAATGGCTATTAGGAGTATCATCCAAATTTCCTATAATTCAGCCACTGGCTTTGTTCAGGAGCACGACTGAAATCACACACTGCTAATATTACTGCCCTTCGGAGCTGACCATTGGAAAATTACTCTAAAGAAAAAGGACTTATATTTAAGCTGAAACGCACGCTTTCATTTTGAAACAACTTTGCAATTTGAAGGTTTTCATTCTGTACCATATGAAATGTGTTGCAATATGAAATTTTCAAAAGCTGAAGCAGAACTGTGAGACAACTTGAAACTATCATGATTATTTTCTTTTTTTTTTTTTTTTTTTTTTCCAGAGACTTAGATATCTACTGAATTTTTTCTAGGTAAAAGAAACTAGTTTTCTAAATTTCAGAATCCTGTGTAAAATGGACTTGTCACCCTCTGCCAATACAAATTTGATGTCTGATTTGAGGTTTGAGTCAAAGGCTTTTGAAAACAGTGGAAGCTGTTTAACTCAGCATACTCTGGATTAGACCCACAAAGGCCAAATCTGTAGGCTGTGAGATAAAATTATGTGAAGGAGACACCTGTCTGTAACTGTATATCTTGACCAGCTCTAATGTTTTGCTTTTATGATGGTCTATTCATGACCTAACAGATAAACCTGAATAAAACATAATCAGTAAATCACAGTTGAATTATGAAAATAAAAAATAACCACTTCCCCAGTTATTTTCACAAAAAGATGGAAATTTAAAATATTATTATTTTCTTCCTGTGAATCCACTGGAAGTGTTAACTAAATATGTTAACTCTGACTGTGGCAAGAAGGTCTGTAAAGTCTTCTTTACAGTTTTGTCATTTTCTGTGTTTTATCTTACTTTTCAGCAATACCTCTAGTATTACCAAGATATATTATTATTCCTGAGAGAGAGTGCAATTATGGCATGTTGTGTCCTTTTGAGTGGGTCAAATAACCTTTATACTACATTTTTTAAGTATCAATGATGCCTAAGTATCCTACAATATATGCTGCTGACTGGGAAATTAAATTTGTATTTAATTATGCAATGCTGTGTGAAATTGAGAATATATTGCACAAAGATGCTATGACTGACTGTTACATACTTTCTGCTGGCATTATTGTACACCGCACTAACATAGTTTTCTTTGTGTTATATGGAAATGAAGGAGTCCAACATTGGGGGTATTATATATTTAGAGGTTCACAACTATGTAATTTGCTTTCCTGGTTATGCAACACGTCTCATTCAGACAAACTATATCACTGTGCAAAAAATCATACATACCCTGCAGGATTCGATATTTGATAGTGAAAGCCAAGTCCATTACCAGAGCTGAAAATGCTGGTATTTTGTATTCCCCAAAATGTGTACACTTGACTTTGTGGGAGCCCTATTAAGTGGCACTAGATGAGAATCTGGCTTTGTGTTCACTGTCCCCTGGGAACGTCATGTGTTTGTTACATGAAACTCATAAATCACTTTGATGTTATCTGGACCTGTATTATCATAGGTACTCAATAGGCTGGTAAAATCTGTTTCTAAATAATGTAGAATCCACTTATTGCTTCTGGGCATTGAGTCTGATATTAAGATTTTACCCCATTCTGCCCTGAAACACACATTATGTACAGCATGGGGGCTGCATTATCTACAGCATATGAGACCAAAAGCAGGCCACTATCTATACTTTGATTACTCTTTCATTATATCTTTACACAGCTAAACTGACAAGTCATCCTGTTTCTGTTTAAAAACATAAACAAAGCCAGATAGCACTTATCATGTTTTCACCCTTCAATATTTGCAGATTTTATTGAATTGAGAGGATGAGTAAATAATGAGAAATACCATGGTCCAGTATAGGAGGACTGAGAACATTTAAGCGCCTGGACTAATAGCAAAAACAGTTCATTAACAATAAGTGCAAAATGATGATTTTTAAACAAACAATAAAAGGGAGAAAATAACTTCTAAATGGTAAGATACTGAGTCTTTCTGAACATAGGAAAGACTTGGAAATTATTGAAAAAAATGCTTTCATAGTCCTGAACCCAGTGTTCAGGCACAGTGATGAGTTCAGCTGAGATGTGGAGATGTATTCTCAGATAAACGCATTACAAATCAAAGCTAGAATCATGACAGCGTAAGGCACTGATCCAGATGCTGAGGGTATGGCATCATACTGGCCACAGTCTTTCAGGAAAGAGGGCAAAGAATCTGAAGTCTGGGCATCCCATAATATGCACACACACTGGAGTGCAAAATTGGACTGCAACAAGATGGAAAATAATGATCAGAGAACAGAGAATAAACTAATTGCACTGAGAAAGAGCAAAAATAAGAATTCTTAATAACACCATTAGGTACCAAGAAGGTTGAAAACAAAAGCCTTGGTACAAAAATTCACTTCAGGAATTATTTTTCTTTTAAAAACTCACTGAAGCGTGAAGTGCTGCTGAACTTAAGTGGCTACATGATTTTCTAAACAAAGGAGACATAGGGAGCTACATGGGAAGAGAAAAAGTCAGGAGTGGAAAACAAAGGGATGGAAAGCAAGGAATAACTGTAATATATTTTAACACTTAAAGGCACCAGCAGAAACTGGGCATAGGTGAACAAGACAGTGAGCATATGCAGAGCAAGAGACAGACTTTTCAGTCAAAAAGCATACAATTTAAATCCTGCTGCAAATTTCTAAACAGATGACTTTATATACAAAATCCATTGTGCCCTGAGCAGGCTCAGAAGGTTCTGATGGATGCTCGCTGCTTTTGGAAACTTAACTATTAAAGCCAGATTAAAACGTTACACAAAGCCCCAGATCTGCAGACGTATCTGTGCATCTGACTTTGAGCATCTGGGTAGGAACACCTCATTGATTTCTGTGGGTCTGCCTGCATACTGAAAATATAATTTGCAGTGCTGGTGCCTTACGGTGGATTTCAATCTCAAGTTCTGATTGCTGGGTTTGGCAATTTTCATTCCCTGCCTTGTTTACAAGAAGACAGCAATTTTTTCACAGAGATCTTCCCCCTTACACATACTTAATAAAAACCGCTGCCATAAAACCCCTATTTGACCTATCCAAAGGGATTAATATTATGTTTAAATCCAGTTTCAAACTATAGGAGAAGGATCTTCAATTTTAGGAGAGTCCAGATGAAAACCTTTTTCTTCACTCTTTTCACTCAGTAAGGAACAAAACAAACCTTGGCATAATTGTGCAAGCCAAATAATTCAAGTTCTCAATTCCAGATCAAAAAATGTAGCTTAGAGCTTGTCTTGACACAGGTCTTATCCAAACCCCATGAAAGACAACAGAAGTCCTTCAAAGTGCTTTGTAAGCAGGGCTGTTACCCTTTGGGTCCAACAGTAAAGCCTTTTTGAATAATTATTGGCTCTCTGGCCAATAAGCAATTGCACTGAAATGTAGTTAATCCTCCTACATATTACAGATATTTTCTTTTCAAACTCTATGTTTTCCAACACATCCTGAATTAATGAATGAGTACCAACTTATTATTGTTATTACGGAGAATGCGTTTCTCTATCCTTTAAAATATTTCTCCCCTTTTGGTTACACCTTTTAGCTCTCTTTTTTTTTTTTTTAAATTTTATTCTTAGCAAGGTTGTTTTTACTGTAATCACAGAATCACAGAAGATATTAGTCAGATAATAGAACTGTTTTTCAACTCATGCTGTAAACCATTTCTAAGTCTGATCTACGATAATGACAATTATCTCTGTGCTTAGCTTTTGCTGTACTCATTACCACTTATCTCCTCCTCCACTCAAGCATTTTTTACTTTGTTATACGTTCTTCCTTTAGGCAAAACCTCTTTATATCAAAACTCAGTAAGGCTTCCCAGTGCTACACAGCTAATGTAACCTAGTGTAACATAGCTGCTGGAATAAGACTGATTTTTTTCTTAGCATGCAGTCTTTTTTTTCTTTTCCTTCCTTCCTTCCTTCCTTCCTTCCTTCCTTCCTTCCTTCCTTCCTTCCTTCCTTCCTTCCTTCCTAAACAAGCCCTCAAAGGCCCATCTTAAAATGTATATCCCAAACTGTTAATTCAAATATTGCTAAGAGGACCAACGTCTGTTCATTTATCAAGGTTTGTTATAGTCATTCCACATTTTCTTCTGTAGATTCCATCTCTTTTTGTTCATTCAGTTTCATTAAGAAAAAACAACAGCCCTTTAGTTTTCACAGAGTATGACATCTGTATTAGAAGTGGGTTCCTGAAAATATTTCATTTGCAGTAAGTAACTCTTCATTATTGCTATTAAAATAGCAAGTGTCAAAAATGCCCTTTTCTTACACTGTTCTACTGTCTTTTCATTATATTCTACTTTACTTTTATTCTTTATTAATTTGCTTTACATGAAAACTACCTTTTCACTTACCTTAAAATTTATACAGTGCCTACTCTTGGTCGACTCACAGTTAGAAGTGTTCATTCCACTGCACATGGTGAAAAGACCGGCAGGTCAGGCACTCCCACACCGATCTCTTGACTAGTTTCAGTAAGAGTCTGCTGGAGCTAAACAAGAGGTTAGGCAATGGAAATGACAGGAGAGTATCTCTGCTCCTGCGCTCATTCAGGCTTGGCCCTCTCTTCTGGGACCATTAGGAAGTGTCCTCATTGGTGTCTGCTATAAAGAGCAAAAAATTGTGTATGTTATAATGTGTAGTGAAAGTATCAGCATAGTTTACATGAGTTACTAAGTAGCCATTGCTGGTGAGAAATTTCAGTTATTGCTTACCTGAGCCAAACAAACATAGACTAGCACTCAGTATTTCATTCCTAAGTTCTTGAGGCATATAAAATGCCTCCTCCCCCCCCCCCCAAAAAAAAAAAAAAGCTTTCTAGAACAGTTTTTAGATTGTCTAATAGTGTTCTGAAAAGAGGACATAATAAGGAAAAAATATCTCTATTTCTCTGGGTAAAAAAGAAGTCAAAAAGAAAAGAAGATACGCACAGCATCTACAATGGATTGTATTGTTTGCCTGGCGTATCCTTATCCTCTCACGAAGAGAATTCATGAGCGAAAGCAGCTTCTATTGGAATGTCAGTATCAATGTCAGTTGATGGGATACGACTTCAGCAGAATTTCCTTGTGGTGTTGCTGTAAATAGATTGTGTTGATTGGGCTTGTTGTGTTTTGAATTTTCTATTGTCTGAGCTAATTACAGGTTGGAAGCAAAACACAATGTGATGCATGTGAACTACTGATTTAACTGGAGTTTTATTCTTCTTGAGCCACAAAGCTGAAATCTGGTTTTCTTTTCAGATGGAGAGATCCTGCAACGAATACTTACTCCATGGTAAGCTGTAGCTCCAGTTCTGGGGGTGAATGAGGAGACGTGCCTTGACACTTTTAGATGCAAAGCTCACCTTGGATCACAAATGCTCTGTTGGATCATGGCCAGAAGGTTTAAGCTGCAGGTTTAAGCTGCTATGTGCAAAATGAGCCAGGAAATTGCAGAACATTAAACTTCACAACGGAGAGATCAAAACACATCCTGAAAGATAACTGTGGTTTTTATTCATGCTATACTGCAGCTTTCCAGTATGAGGTATTGACATTTTGTTAAAGCTACTGATTTGTTCAGATGTGAAAGCAAGCTCTCTTACCACGTAAGCACACAGGAATTTTTGTATTGACTTGGATGATGCAGGTTGAAGATCTGTACAAGTTGCTTCAGCTTAAAGATGAAACTTCTGGCAATGGTGGGAATACATTTATGAGCTCATGTCCATGTTTAAAAACTCGTCATAGTAATGGATTATAAAAAAAGCCAAAACACTTTATGGTATAAGCCATAAAGCCAAGGCTGATAATTACTGTGAGAAGTTCCTTTAATGTTCTTCTTTCTTTAGTAAAAAGTACTTTTGGGTTTTGTCTTTACTACAGAAGATGATGATACATCAGTTTGGAATATGAAATACCTCTATATCAACACATGTAGAGCTTTAGAATTTTTTGTTCTGAGTGACCAGTTATTTCTTCCAGGAGGAAAAAAGAGTTATTTGAAAATGTACTAAGCTCTATATTGCTGTACATGGAAAGAATACTTTGACACAATATTTTTCACAAATGTGGGCAGTTCTACAAAAAAATGTCAGCTCTTGGAACAAGGTTAAGTATTTCAGTAAAGTTCACCCCTTTTATTACATGTTTATTTTCATTTAGCACTTAAAAGTTCATTAGCCTCTACAAGCTTTCTCGTAGCATGACAATATCAACCCACAGAGGAAATCCAAAATGCTGTTGCCAGCTAAGACCCACCACAAGCAGAAGGAAAAGAAAAAAGAGCTACAAATGAGATATGGTTACCTTTTGCTGCCAGACATTCTTCCATCAATACATGAAGTCATGTTTATTCCTATCTTAATCTCTTCGTGGCTAGTCTTGCCCTTTTCTTTCTTTTTTCTTTTCTTTCAGCTACCCCCAAAAAATTTATTCCAATAGGCTTCAGAGAAAATTTCTTTGTTTCTGTTAACTCTGTTGATAGCACCTAGACCTCTGTTCTGATAGAACATTCATCTTTGTAGCAGCTCCTTTATCCTCATGTTCCACAGTTACCATCCCACAGCTTCAGGGAGGCAGCTTTTCTAAAACCACGTCTCTGTGTTGCCTCTTCAGCTGGTGTTTATAAAGCGGGTCTTGGCTCTAAGCTATCTCCTACGCATCACTCAGTTTACTCAAGACAACGCGGTATATGATCTCACCACCCATAGGCCTTATCATGTCCCTTCCTCCCTCCATGTTACTATTTAATATAAAGCATTCTAAACTTTGTGTGGGATATACCTCCCTTCTTTTCTAAGTAAAGAACTAATCAAGACTTCTTTCTTAAAAGGTTTCCCTTATAATATTTCTCTAGCATTATAACTATTTGAGACAAAGTTATTTTACAGAGCTCAGACTTTTAGGTTCCATCTTCTGCATTACTTCCTGGTTTTTTAGGTTGGGTTTTTTTTTTTACTATTGTAAGTAAAAATTACTTAAATTCAGTGGAAAAATGACATTTTTCCCTCACGTAGATCTCAAGTGAAACTTAATGGTCATCTCCAAACAAGATAGCAAGGATTTGTAACAGCTCTGGATTCACTTCCTGTTCTCTGAGTTCTGCTTTAAATCCTGCATGAATTTCTTCTGACCATTTTTATTTCGAAGGGCACCCTAATTATTTCTTCCATCCTTACATGCTAGAGTTATCATCTCACAGCTGGTATCCTTGATTTTATTCTTTCTGATATAATCAGTTAGCTAACATTTGGGATCTTGCAACTTTTTCACTGTCAAAGAAGAAACTATTCATGAGGGTAGATATTCCATTTTTTGAATCCTTTTTTTTGGACAAGGAGTATACATAAAGTTGTGTTTCCCTGGACACAGTAGGAATCAGAAAAAAATATGCTTTTTCTCTGCCAAATCTTTCCAAATTCTTTTCCAGGCACTCTTTCTCTCTTTAGTTTTCACTTTTCTGTCTCTGTCTTATACCACCTCTATGATATTAACGTTGGAGTACTAACACAAACTTAACATGAAAATTCAATTAGCAGGAGGTGTATTTATAGGTGAATAAAAAATATTCAGCTGTAAAGAAAAAAATTCTTTTGTTTGATTTCATCAGTTAAGGTGCAGGCATAGCCTTGAAAATTATATTAAAAAATATGCATTATCTATTGTATCAAAACTGATTTATACAGAACATATGTAAGGTGAAAGCATTTTGTTGGTGCTACAAATTCTTCATGAACCATGTAGTGTGTTTTTTACTTTCCCACATGTGGTCATGAATAAAAATGAACCTACAAGCCAAACGCCATTGACTTTGCAATTGCATTATCTTTATGTAGAATGGTTACATTTTAACTAACTTAACAATTTTAACTAAATATGTTTTTGAGTAGAATTTCAGCTTGATCATGGACTTGTTTTGTTGTTGAAATAGCTAATCAAAATGAAATCCAGCTCACACATTTCAAAATATGTTGTCAGTTCAGAAAAAAAACCAACAACCAACCCTAAATGATTAAAACCTATTTGTGCTACTGGAGAAGGTTGAAAAACATTTCAATGATCTTTGCTTTCTGTTTAGCAAGAACACAATATTTCCACAAAGTTAGCATGAAAAAAGACCTCTGCATTAAATCCAGAATAAATAAACTAGCTGAATTTAATAGGTTCTGCAGTAAGAGTTATTTCAATGTAATAGTTTTATGCTGGTCTCTCAGTACTCAGGGATTTAGTATTTTCTAACAGAATTGGCATAACAATCAGAGAAATGAATGATGTCATTTCCCAAAAGGGCAATTCAGGTTCTCCTTTTCCAGATAGATATTGTATGACCCAACTTTGTTCTTTATTAAACAGAGATACTTAAACCTCAAGCAGAGATTAATTTCAAACTTTCAAATACAGTTAATTCTTGAATTTCATATTTCTGAGGTTAAATGTTTATCAGTTTGGTCTAGTTGAGCAGAGAAGGTAAAAAGGACAATAAAAAACCCTAAAAAACCTCCTGCCTACTCCAGCATTGAGCTTTAGCTTTATTCAGTTCTTCCTCTTCCCTTTCATTTCATTTTCTCTTCCTTTCCATTTATGACCATTCTGGTTTTCAGACACATTCCTGAACCTTGCAGCTGTTCTTTGGTTGAAGTCATATGGGAAGGTAGCTTTGAAGAATTTTCTTGGTAAATTTCATGATTTTATCCTTCTCTGAATCTGTATTTACATTGCTGGCAAACATGAGATTTAAGATATTAACACTAGTTGATGACTCATCCTAGCTGAAGTCCAAGAACAGCGAAGATACTTCAGATTGTGTTGTCCTGTATGCTGAATTAAATACAAAATGTAAAAGTATATGGTATTTTTGTCCAGATTAGAAATTCAAAGAAGTATTTAACGATTTTATTTCTCTTTTGAAGAGTCTCAGAATACTCCAGACAATATCTATGGATGGATGTCAGGTTCCACAGTATCTTTGTATGATCTGTAGATGCAGATGCAAAACCTGTGGTGAAAGGACCTGTACAATTAAAAAGCTTCATCGTTACCATAGTACTTGTAATTGGTTTAATTTCATCAATTTCTTTGGTGCTAATTTGATTTGCTTTAGCTTATCCTCCTTGGCCTGGATCAATTTCATTTAACATTAGCCTTTGCATCCTAAGATATGCTTCCAAGAGCAGTAAGATGAATCATGTTTCAGAGGTAACTGCTTTTTCTCTCTTAACTACTGAAATAGCCAAGACAATTCACTTAAACTAGGTGAAACTCCATTTGTTGCATTAAAGGACCATTACCTAGCTTTCAAATGCTATCACCTGCTGCTCAGAAAAACCAAAATAGTGTGCTGAGACCAGGTCTGTTCCTAAGCTGAACATTAATTTCTAGGAAAATTCCTTTCAAGGGCGAATGCATGCATCTATGAAAATATATCTATGCTGTGTCCTGTGGACATGAGATAACCACTACAGAGGCACACCTTCCCTACCAACAAAGTAAAGGTTTTGTTGAAGTCTGGTGAGTTCCTCAAAAAGATCAAAGCCTTAGCATTATTCCATCTTTTACTCTGAACTTGAAGAAACCACACTGAGTGAGGCACACACAAATGCACACTTGCCCATGCATCCACTCACGCAGAAGGAACGTCAGTTCTGGGTATGCTCACATTGAATGTATAGGTTGGGAACCACTACATCGAGAGAAATATTTTGCAGCTGAAATTGCTTTGGTAGTTGGAGTTTTGTGCATTCAAATACAGAAATACAAGCATGTGGCGATTATTGATGCCGGTAATTATTATCAAGTGCTTGGTAATGCTGTATGGTTATAAAATAACCAATGGTTGCAGGCCTCCACTCTCTGTTCATTTGCTAATTGTCATGTTAACGAATTGTTGACTGTAAGGAAAGTGTCAATGATTACATAGCAAAAGGTGGAAATTACAACAGTGGGCATGATGAGTGGTAGAAAGAAGTAGGTGGATGTCCTGGTAGCTTTTTGTAGCATTCATTTAAATTTCAATTGCCTTTTTTATGCATGGCTAGGATTGGCATATTCAGTTCATATAAACTCTTCATATAAAATTTTAGGGTTTTTTAGTAGTTTATCTGTAATAGTAGTTTAATATAAAATTCTAGGGGTTTTATTTTAGTATCAGAGTTTTCCTTTAATAATTTATCAATTGACAAATAGCTACTCGTGAGGTTGAGAGCTGAGTTTTGTCTAGAGGTAAAGCTGGGGAAGTAGAGAAAATAATGCCATGCAACAATTTAGAATAAGAGCAGACTCGTTTTCGACTAGCCCATCTTAATCATATACTGAGGTTAGTGTAAGCTCCCTAACTGGGTTGCTGATCCCCAGGTAGTTGCAGATTTTGAAACACAGGGCTAGCAAACAGCGACTCACATTTGGGATCTCAACAGTGTATCTTCAAGAGACAGAGCGCTTCCTCCTCTAGATCTGATCCCATATAACCTCTGATCTGAACATAAATTTCAAAGACAAGATTGCCCCTTCTCACTGTTCTTGGGAAAATGCCTGACTGTAGTACCAGGTTAGGGGTGGGCTAATATAAGGACCAAGGACCAAGCCATATAAGAATATCAGTGTTATCCACTTGTATCACTGTGTTTATGGAACAACGACATGAGGAAGATGCCATGTGGGCTCCATTTGGTACCACCCTTGGAAGGGGATTGCAAGGCAATGGCTCAAGAGGAGGGTGAACGTATCTGGTCTTTGGGCATTAAGTTACTTAGAGAGAGCTATAAATATACACAGCATTTTGCAAACATTGGAAAACATATTACTATCCCAAGAAGCTTCCATTTGAACTAGTGATCTCTGTTTATGGAAAAATAATAATAAAAAGTAATGTATTATGTATGTTCTTTATAAAATTTTGAGAATTTAGTATGTGTAAGAGGACGGTAAGGTGAACGCAAGTAGCTTTTAAACAAGGAAAAAAGATCTTTGGTTTTTTAGTCACTTTCAAAAGAAAGCAAAGCAAGAGGTCTATTTCATTTTTATTGAAAATATAATTAATTGTTATTATTTATTCTTGCTCTATACAACAATGAATGATAAAAACTTATTTTAAATCACACTTTAAGTTTTATTTTTAATGGTTGTTTCCTTTATATTTTTCTCTCAAGAAATATTACTATATAATAAAGCTCCAGATCTCAGCATAAAATTGCAACTGAACTGTAGTTATTATAGTGAAACCACTGTAATTATTCTGTAGTTTATTAAAACTATAGTAAATCAGTCCTAATAACAGTAAGACTACAGTAATCATATTGAATAATAGCTGCAAGTTATTATCTGTATATTTACTATACTATTATAATAATTACAGTTCAACTATAGGGTTTTATTTAATAGAAAGTCTAAATTTACTATGTTAATTTTATTCTTGTTTCTTCCTTTGCATAATTCCTAGAATACAATAAGTATAACGTCTGGTTTGAACTGTGAAAGCTTCATATCTATTTTTAAAAACTGTCAGTAAAAGGATTAATAATTAGACAAAATAGTTTTAAATGAATAAATTTGAGGCCTTTTTGAATGAAAAAAATCTTCCTTTTGCTGTGGTACATGGAATTTTTGCAACATGCTGAAACTAATTTGTGAACCTGGAAGGGAGAGTAGATGATATATTTAAAAATATTTGATAGAGTAATTTTCCTTAAAGTTCTCCAAATATTTATTAAAGTGGCAGAGAGGCAAAACAGTACTCTTCTACTATCTATCTCATGATAGTAATGTAGAAGTTACCAACAGTGAAATTACCACACTTTGGTATAATCTTGAAGACAGAAAACTGGATAGGTTCTGCATATGTCCATGCGCAAGTATATATGAAGTTGTACAATAGTACAAGAATATTGCAATTCCTGTGCTTTAGTAGGGGCATAAGAGAGCAATTCCACTTGTTTTGAGAGCTGGATGTGTCTCCGTGTTGTCCATTCCAGTTTCACACATTCAGAGTCTCATGTCTCCCTGTAAGGCTATTTGCTTTTCTCATATTTAGCTTGCATATTCTTACAGTTCTTGCCAAAAGCCCATTGGCACTATTTTTGTATATCCCATTTCTTCCTGCAATATCTCCTGCAGGTCACCCGTTACAGGTTATTATCCAGAACATGTTGAAACCATCCATAATGACCCGCTCTCTGATCAGACACAAAAATCACCTCTCAGTCTTTGAATAGCTCTTGAGACTTTCAGGAACAGCTATTCCAGCTGGCAGTTTAGAAAACAGTTCATTGCCGTCTCACTAAGTATGATTCACAAGAGTGTCCACCCACGACCTATCTCCCACAGGCCCGGTGGTTAAGCTTAGCAGGGTTGTACAGGTCTTCCCCACCTGAGCTTTGTGAGATAAACTTATAAGAGCAAGAAAGCATTTAAAATTCCTGGGCTAGAATCAGACTATTTATGAGCTCTTTCTTCTGAAGATGGATGGGGAAAGCAAACAAATAAAGAAGGGAGAAGTTTCTAAATCACACAATGGACTAAGCACGGGCCGTTTCATATCCTATGGGGTGAAAGCAAGGACCTTTCTGGAAGTGGGACACGAGTCAGACAGAAACCTATTTTACCTGCATGTTTTAGTTAAATCAGGAAAAACTGAGTATTTGTTAATGTCTTCTATCTCTTCCACGTACATAAATTACAATGTCACTCTATACAACCAGTCTGATAGCCTTTCTTAGTGTAGAGAGGGAACGTATGCTACAATGAAAGGGAAAACAGTTTAAGCTTGCCCACCTGCATTGGGTCTGACTGAGATGGAGTTAGTTTTCCCCACAGGAGCCCTCACAGTGCTGTGCTTTGCATTGGTAGCCAGCAAGGTCTTGATAACACACCAGTGTTCTGCCTAGACACAGCATCAATGCTGTCTCTCCAACATTTCTCCCCGCCTCACCAGTAGGCTGGGCCTGGGCAAGATCTTGGGAGGGGACACAGCCAGGACAACTGACCCCAACTGACCAAAGTGATATCCCATACCATATGGCATCTGCTTAGCATTAAAAGCTAAGAGAAAAGAGAAGGAGGAGAGGGAGGCATTTGCTGTTTATGATGTTTGTCTTCCTGAGCAACCACTACATGTACTGAAGCCGTGCTTCCCAGGAAGTGGCCGGACATAGCCTGCTGGTGGGAAATAGAGAATAAATCTTTCAGTTTTCCTTTGCTTCTGCATGTGGCCTTTGCTTTCATTTTATTAAACTGCCTTTATTGTGACCCACGAGGTTTTTTCCGCCTTTTTTTCTCCCCCCAACCCCCATCCTGCTGAGAAGGGCAGTGATAGAGCGGCTTGATGGGCACCTCTGTCCAGCCAAGGTCAACCCACCATACCACCACAGGAAAAAAAGGAATTTTAATGTTAACTAGTCACCATATTAATTCAGGATTTAGCTTTTAAGCTACACTGGCAATGAAATTGTATGCTCAGTCACATGCAATTATAATAACTTCCAGAGAGCCTAAATCTGATAGAAACTAAAGTACCTGAATTCATCTCATGCAGTTAGGAAGATGATATCTCCAGTTTAGCAAAATGCAGTAAAAATAAGTTTCAGAACATCTCCTACAAACCTCTAATGTACCCATCTATGTGAAAACAACTTACCCTTGAAAGAGAAAAGTCTTTTTTCTATATTTTAATGAGAAAGAAAATGCATAATTTGCTAGATATGAAACTTTTTTGCAGCTCTAGGGTTTTTGGGTGTCTGATTTTTTTTTTGTAAACATGGGCAAATAATGAACAAAATAATCTGAACTGATAAATACATTTAACAAAAAAATTGAAATGTAATGTGTCATATCCTGATTTGCCTGTCATCCAAGTTCTCTTAGTTTATATATTGAGTTGGGTTTTTTTTACTTAGCACAGAAAAAGCACTTTACAGGGGAGATTTTGAAGGTTGTATTTATGAAATTATGGGAATTTTAGTCAGTAGCTATATGTATGTGATAAACAGCTCCCGGTTAGAAATGCATGCTCATACAAAGGTAATCAACATCAGCATCATGAGAAAGAAGAACAAGACTTGGAGCTAGAGGGAGTTCTGACTCACAAAGTTGCAAGATGAAAATATGGCTATGAACAGTCTGAGTGAGTCTACGAGAAAGAGTTCACTCTGCCATGACAAAAGAAATCACAGAGGAACATGATGCTTGCCAGCACAAAGAAATCTAGCAACAGGCAGGAGGTGAAAGTCAAGAACTGATGTGTACAGGGGCTCCAAAATAAATTTAATTCAGGAAGCAGCAGGAAACTTCCCCCGAGAGGAGACCCTTGTTTTACGTTATCACAGAACAAGCAGAAACACAACTGAAGGGGATTATTGCTGTGTCTGCCAACTGGAGGCTAGTCACTGGAGCAGACTTAATCATTAAACAGGATCCTCCACCCATTGGCAGGCTCTGATGGACCAAATTCTCAAAAACCACCTCTGATTTTGTGATTGTGTTCAACCAAGGGTGCAGCTCTGCAAGATCAGCCAGCTGCATGGGATAATATTAGGATGAAGACGACTTATTTATTAATTAGATAGCACTAGCAGCCGTAAACCTCCACATAGACAAAAGCCCCTTTCTGCACAAACCTCTAGAAGCCCACAAGGACTCAGGGCTTGCCCTGAGGAGCACACAGTCATTAGGGTTCGCTAGTTCATGGGACAGATAGATACAAAAGCACAGGCACGAAGACAGAGATCGGATGTAGCTTTGTAAAAATGGATCTGTTAAAAGACGGCAGAAGGAGCAGCTGCCCTCCACTGTGCTAAACAAGTAGGAGTTTGTTGCCTTCTGCGTGTTTCATTTCCCTTCCACATCTGCAGCTGCACATGGGATCAGGGTTTGACACCTGGTACTCTTGGAGCACTGACACAACCTATTATTCCCCCAGATGAGTCAAAAATATCCAGCCCCTGCTCATGCCAGAAGTGCTAACTTGTCTGAGCTGGAAGTCACTCCTTGCTAAAATGGCAACATACGGGGAATGCTGAAAGCTGCAATGTATATCCTTGAATGCCCAAGTGATCATGCCATGGTGCTGTCCTTCCAGCAGCATAAAAACACTGTCTAAATAGTGTTTTATACCTACCTGGGCTGCTGTGCAAAGGCACTCATCATATGTCTTCCTTTCTGAATTTGGGGAAGGTCTTGTATGCAGGTAGGTTAGCATGCAGCTAAGGCAGCGTTTAGTTTATAAAATACTTGCTACTCTGCACTAGCTCTCTGAAAATGTGCTGAACTGAATGTGCAGGCTTTAATTTACCTCTTATTTTACTGAACATGTCAAAAGAAGAACACTCAACATGGCATGAAGAATGTCAAGGGAAAAGACTGGAACAACTGGAAATTCCTGGGTCACTTGAGCATTTGTGTTAGTGCTCCCCCAGCCCAGGCTCATGCTCCCCTTCCTGGGGAACCTCAACAGACAGAAGAGAGCAAGCGACCCTCCACACAGGAGGCAGGAGGAAGGAGGAAGGAAGAAGGAAGATTTTCCAGCTTCAGAATGACAGCATGTCAGCACTAAATCACATTTCTCTTTCCTAAAAAAAAAAAAAAAAAAAAAAAAAAAAAAGAAGAAACAAAAAAGGATTTTAGAGTGCAGCCTGGGTATCATATTTTCTACAAAGCTTTTGAAAATGTTTTATCGCATCAGTGTTAGCAGCCAAGTCTTTTTACATGAGAATGTAACAACGGCTGTTCTGGGTTAGATGAAGGGTTTATCTAACTCAGGTATCTTGTCTTTAACAGTGGCCAATAGCAAATGCCTAGGGAGGAATATAAGAGCAAGACACGCAGTGATGCTCCCCGGGTATGTGCTTTCAGCCACCAGAAATCTGCAGCTCAGAGACATCCTGACCCAGAGGTGTTATCTCTATGTTTAGTAGCGTTTGATAGATTTTCTTCCATGAATTTGTCTAATAGCTTTCTGAACCCCTGTCAGCTTCTGGCATTTTAGTACTAGCACAGCAGTAAGAGCGAAGGGGAAACCAGATGTGAAAAACGTTTTGATAAAAGGCTCATTTTTTTTAACACAGTCAAGAACTTGAAGACTGAGTAACAAAGACAGGCAGCCGCATGTTCAAAACAAGAATTTTGAACTTAACACTTTGTGAGCTGCCCCTGAACCCCAGGCCACTGCACAGGATCCCTGAGAAGCCAAATGTTCAGGACTGAATCAACAGACAACACACAACCGTTACTGTAACTGAGTCGCAAGCAAAAAAACAGTGAAAAAAACACCCACAAACACATCAGGCCAAATGGATCCATTTTGAAAGCAGAGGGATTTATTAGGAAAAAGAGTTTTCCCTGAACTTACATAGGGAACAGAGTGCATTTAAGGTAAATGCACTTTTATATGGGCACTAAGTTCAAGCCTAAGGTTTTGATGTCTGGCAGTCATGTGTCTGGGTTCTTAATATTCAACAGCTGTATCACAACCTATTTTCTCCCTTTCTGAAATGAACATTTTTAAACAAAGTACTCATTAGGGCAAAACTTGCCTTCTACAAAGAGACTACATCAAGCCAAATCCACCCTTCCAGTAAAACTTAGGCCTTCTTAGAAGAGGATTAGGAAGCATTTAAGCATAGTTAAATGCTTCTGCACAGCTTCTCTCTGGCATGTGCAGGAATGATCAGATGAGTCTCCTGATCCACAATGCATGTTCTAATACCATCATCAATGCTCTATCTCAAATATAATATACCTGTAGGTCTCTCTCATCTAGAAATATCTTTTTAATGGACTGCCGGGCATCTGATTTTTTTTTAACCAATCCAGGGCTACTGAAATTCCCCTTTCATCCCTAAATCAAATGAATAACCACCAAAATAAACAGCAATGTTCCATGGGACACTAAGAATACAAATCCTGTAACACTGAGCAGGTGCGTATGAAGTCACTAGAAATTTGTTCTGCTTTGGAAAAGCTAGAGTTAAAATTAGGCCAGGAGAACTGGCGAGCATATTTCTAAAATGAGAGTGAAGCAAAGAGAGAAATAAGCCAGTGAGACAAGGGGAACACAGGAAACCCAAATATCCCCATATCATATTCAAAAAATAAATAATTCAGCTGAGCCCCACCATCTCATTTTCTCAGTGGGTTTAGTGATCTCCCATGCAATAACGTGCCACACTACATTCTGATCTGCATCAAAATTAACAGTCAGCCACTTTATGAAATACTATCTTTGTTAGCTTTACTACTAACAAAAATACACTTTCAATTCTTCACATCCACATAGCACGTCTATTAAAGCAATCTGGGAAATTAGTTTGAGATAAACTGTACAGCAATTTTATTCATAGCCTCCCTGTATCTCACACTGTTAATCTGCATCACAGCTCACTAAATAGTGCCTAATGTTTATTGCATTTAACTGAATGTATACGATTCTGAGGGTACGCCAGGGACCGATTATCATAATTATACATGTTTCTATGGAAACCCACAAGTCTATCAGTTTTGATTCATTATATTGTTATACCTTCTAGCACTTTCTAATTATTAGGTGCCCATAAAAAAGTCTCAGTCTTGCTGTTACTATAGAAATGAGCTATAGACAGGCCTCAATTGTTAACCCTTACAGTGCAAGAATGAAAAAAGGAAGAAACACGGCTCTGGGTAGAGGGTAGCTGTTCAGATAAGATCAATCATAAATCATAAACTATTTAAATCTCCAGTCTTAACTTTCCATAATTGCTTCACTGAACTTCCTCATTTGTTTGGAAAAAATACCCAGCTAGGAAAACTGAAATGCATAGCTGCTTGCCACATGGTCTTGGACATGATATGTTGCAATAGGGCCCTGCGAACATCCCTCAGCGAGATTGCAAGATTTCCTTGAAAGACATGAGTGTCAGCAGCAGCATATGCAAAACACTGTAATGTTAGGTCATTAGAAATCAATACAAAGCCTGATAAATCAATGGGAATATTTGCACTCTTCTCAGGGGCCTTCAGACCAAACCTGGACTGAAGTGCAACTGGGTGATTGAGTGGGGCTTGGTTTAGATGCTGGAATTACAACTGAGTTCAGTGGGAAATGACAGGAACCCAAGATTTCCTCATGCCACTTCCATAAAGTAAGAATAAACCAAGCAAAAATGAGTTACAGTGAAAATAATGAAGAATCTTATTGTGATGTGGTTATTTTAGTCTAAGTTAATGTTATTACTTACTTTGTCATGTAATATACACATTTTCCTCCTCTTTCTGTATCATCTATCACAGCCTTGTGAAACCTGAAAGGGACTGAGTGGTTTCACTGTTTCCCTAACCCTCCTTCTATTACAGTTTTCAATTAGAAGTGCCTTTTAATTTAGATCAGCAAAGCTCTCCCAAAGTGACAGCTCGTCCTTCACACTGCATATCTATTTATTTCGGAAGTCAACACACCATTCAATAACCTGAGAACAGGCCTGATTGCTATGCTAATAGTATTCAAAAATATGTCGACACCAATTGAAACAAGTAAACTAGGACTAATTCATAAAGTGAATAATAAAAGAGAGGGAGAAATATTCATACTTTTACTTCTCTATCTGAAATTTTACCTTGCAAGTTTTTGCCTTCTCAGAGAAATGGCCATATCATAGTTCACACACTCAAACTAAATTTAATCTAATAATACAGTGTTCCTATCTGGAGCTATTTTTATTTGGTGCAGTTAAAAAAAAAAAAGAAAAAAGGAAAAGAAAGAAAAGAAAAGAAAAGAAAAGAAAAGAAAAGAAAAGAAAAGAAAAGAAAAGAAAAGAAAAGAAAAGAAAAGAAAAGAAAAGAAAAGAAAAGAAAAGAAAAGAAAAGAAAAGAAAAGAAAAGAAAAGAAAAGAAAAGAAAAGAAAAGAAAAGAAAAGAAAAGAAAAGAAAAGAAAAGAAAAGAAAAGAAAAGAAAAAAGAAAAGAAAGAAGAGAAACAATAACCCTGCTTATTCTTGTCTTTGTGCAATGGTCATGGCACAGCACACTTCAGATCGAAGTTATATACTTTTTCTTCTGAGTGAGAGGAAAAAGCTGAAAATTTGAAATATATTCCCAGATTTTAAAAGACCCACATCGTGTATTTATCTATAATCTATGCGTTCAGTTCTAAATCAGACTTCCACAACTTCCAGTCAATTAAAGCTAAATCACATTAGATACAACGAGAGACATGTACATTTGCATTTGTATGTAAGAACTATCATCAAAGAAAGTGAACAGAGTGTCATTCTATATAAAGGTCTCAGATTTATACTATATTTTCAAGGACCATTCTGTTCAACTCTTATTTTGCTATTGCCATGGAGAAACTAGATTTGCTCTTAAACAAGATCTTAAGCAGCTAAAGAGAAAATTTAATCAGATAATAAAAAAAATCCACTAATTGGTATATTAATATGTAACTTATAATATAGAATATACTCAGCTAGATTAAAATAAAAATCACACAGCAGAGAATATGAATATTTACACAATTTAGCATTTCCAAATAATATGACAAAATACAGGATCAGATCCTCAGATAAGTTAAATGGAGCTACACCAATTTACACAAGCTGAAGATATTGCATAATGTCTACCTTTTCAATTCAGTTCCTAATGGCTATGTTGTATAATTGTCATTTACTACAGGTTACAATAGCATGACAGTGTATCCAACAGTATGCTGATGTGGGGAATGAACATGGCTGGCAGTTTGGGCCACTCACAAATCCCGTAACAATCCAATATGTATTAGCTGACTTGAGCATTCATTTCCTTATTGCTTTAGGTGAATACAGCCCTTCGTAGGAATACACAGAATATAAGAATCAAGTTCCACCTTGCAGATGAAATCAGACCTCCCATGGTGTCCTCAGTGACATTGCCTTCATGTCAAGGGGGCACAATATTGCTCTGGACACACAGTCAACTCCTACCTGCCTCTATTTTCAGAGCTTTAGCATGCTGGAAATGAGTCCATTAAAATTAATTTAAATTAATGGATTAATCAATAAATCAATCAATTAATGATCTAATTAATTATTAGCTATTAGGTAATTCATTATTCAAGAAGATGTCATTCAACATTTATCATACAGACACTAGTGCTACAGGATTACATTATATTTTCTAGCTAATGTATACCTTTTTAGCATAACACTAAATTTTATTTCATAAGTTGGTGAAAAAGCCTGTACCTAGATATTCCTGTTCCATTTAAATATCAGACTCTTGTTAGAAACATAAAAGCTTTCCTCACATTTACATAAGTAAGAATACCTAATAACCAATATATCTGTGGCACCAAAGAGACCATTCATGTCATTGCTGCTTAAAGTAGTATTTTTGTGCCATCACAAATGAAAAGAAAATGCCTAGAACCTACAAAAGAACTTACATTTTATGAGACTTTCTTGATTGCAAAATATTTCCTACACACTTAATTAAAAAAACAGCATAAAATCAGATGTATACACCTACAAGAACAAAGCAAAGGAAAAAATCAAGGGTAGAAACAAATTGGACAGATTAGTCAGAAATGTTAGATTATCACAGCCACAGACAATTATACAGAACCACTCAACAGAATACTTGCTCTTTTTCAAAGGTGATGAGTTTACAGATGTAAAGTTTAAGGTTGTTTTCAGAAGTTAGCTGAGGCTAGCTAAAGGTACTCATCTGAAATTGCTTTAGCAAAGATTTTTTCTTATGAATATGTATGTTATTTTGTACAAAGTACTTTACCCACTGCAGGAATATTAGTATGAGCATACTCCCATCAGTTCAAGTCTTTAGCTTTGGTAGCTGGTTGAATTGGTTTTGTACTGTAAACTCCTCAGGGCAGGAACCTTGTCTGCTGGGATGCCAATAAAGACCGTGACATGACTTTCCCTCTCCTCCCTCATCAGCTGCGTTGAATAGAGCTCTGAAGGTGATACAGACCTGGGTTTTTTTGTCTGGGTTGTTCTTCAAAAATGCGTTTAGAAAAGCTAGAGTTCAAAGAATGATTTTTTTCCTTAGCAATATGGATTCAGTTCAGATGATATTTTATAGGATTCATTATTTGAAAGGATTTCATAATCAAAGGAGGGAAAAGTCTTGTTAAACAGTGAAGTGCAATGAAAAGACATTTGGATCTGAAATTAAATTTCAGAATTTCACCTACTCTAAATCTTCTGATATGTTATTGATTAAGTTATTATTCATTTTTATTTTCTCTGGGCAGCTGTTGTCTTGACCTGGAGTCTCACAAGACAAAATTTTTCCTACTATTGATCTCTTAGAACTTGGCTGAATACCTAACTGCAGCTTCAGTGTCTTTGTCAACAAATTATTAATTCTGCCATTTTTTGGATAACTCTGAATTCCTCTTCAAATTTATGTTGTGGCAATACAAAGCAAAAGAATTTCAGCCATGAACTACATAGACTGTAAATGGGATTTTTAAACACATGAACACTGAAAATTTCCTAAACATATAAATTATAGAATCACCAGTATTTATATAAGTTTATATGTTAATATTTATTATGTTAATGGTTTTCCTGAAAAACGTGTGATTTTTTAGTTAGAATTACCCAGTGCATTTGTGCTGGTGAAGTACAGCACTTGCACCAACACTGATGGTTGTATAAAAGTGTGAAAATTCATCAGTTACTGCAGTTTTATAATAAGAGTCAAGGAAAAGGGAACAAAATTAAATTTCAAGATTTCACTGTTATTACAGTAACTAAATAAAGACAGGCAATTTACGCATGAGTCTTACATCCCACTGTAACTGGCAATTGACTCAACTCAAGTTGTAATGTCAAGGGCCGTAGTTCATTTTGTGGCAGATTTGCTTGAGCGTGTGGAGACTTCTGTGCATGGAGATGTTTGCGTGAGGCTAACATCATCCTCTGCGCTTGTGCAGCAAGTTAAAAAAGATGTATAACTCTAAACCATGTCTCCTGCTTCTGCTACATGCAAGGAGTCACAGTCTGAGGACAGCCAAAGGGAGATGAGGGTTCAGGATGCTCAAATTTCTCACCTGTCTGTATGTGTGTAAGGGTGTGTGTGAGAGTATACATGCACTTATGAGATGAGTGAAATTATCAGTTTTAGAGATGTTGGATGACATTCAAAGAATCTCAGAATCACAGAATCACAGAATGGTGGGGGTTCAAAGGGACGTCTGGAGATCATCTAGTCCAATCCCCCTGCTACATCAGGATCACCTAGAGCAGGTTGCACAGGATCGTGTTCAGGTGGGTTTTGAATATCTCCAGAGAAGGAGACTCCACAACCTCACTGGGCAGCCTGTCCCAGTGCTCGGTCACCCTCAAAGTGAAGAAGTTTTTCCTCATATTGAGATGGAACTTCCTGTGTTACAGTTTGTGCCCATTGCCCCTTGTCCTGTCACTGGGCACCATTGAGAAGAGTCTGGTCCCATCCTCTAGACATCCACCCTGTAGATATTTATAAGCATTGATGAGATCCCCTCTCAGTCTTCTCTTCTCCAGGCTAACCAGACCCAGCTCTCTCAACCTTTCCTCATAAGAGAGATGCTTCAGCCCCCTCATCGTCTTTGTAGCCCTCCGCTAGACTCTCTCCGGTAGTTCCCTGTCTTTCTAGAACTGAGGAGTCCAGAAATGGACACAGTACTCCAGATGTGACTTCACTAGGGCAGAGTAAAGGGGGAGGATAACCTCCCTCGACCTGCTGGCAATGGTCTTCTTAATGCACCACAGGACACCATTCGCCTTCTTGGCCACAAAGGCACATTGCCGGCTCGTGCTTAATTTGTCCACCAGGACTCCCAGGTCCTTCTCCGCAGTGCTGCTTCCCAGCAGGTCAACCCCTGACCTGTACTGGTGCTTGGGGTTGTTCTTCCCTAGGTGCAGGACCCTACACTTGCCCTTGTTAAATTTCATGAGGTTCCTCTCTGCACAACTCTCTAGCCACTGACAGCCAGCAGGCATCAAAAAAGGGAGACATATATGTTGTACAGCTCTTGTGCTCCAAATTGGATTTCACCTCCGAGCCTTTAAAACTTAAAATGTATTAAAAGTGGAAGAGTGTGAATAAGGATTTGTACAGCATTTGCTAAAGTTGGTAAGAGTTATGGTTGTTCTCACTCTAACTTCATGTCAAACATCCAAATGAGATTCAAAACCCACCTTTGAAAAGGAGACTTTTCCTGTGAACCTAAGGCTAAGGGACAGGCACTTGAGAAGATAAATAGTGCTCGCCAAAAATACTGGCTGTTTTTTTAAGGGGAAGATAGAAATTCTTGCATTCTTTGCAAGCAGACCAAAGATGGAGACTGCACCTCACTGGCAGAAGCCTTTGGTTGCTCTAAACTGCCCCCATGGGTTCATGCTGCCTTTCCAATATGCATTGCCCTCTTTTGCGGGAGTCACCTGCAGCCTCCCCACCGCCCCTCATCTCTCTCTCCCGCCTCTTTACCACATGCACATTTCCTTGTTTAAGTCTCTTTTTCCCTGAGCTCTTGGCACTCTTTGAGGGCCCAAGGCTAACTGCTCGTTTCTAAGCCCTCTATTGTCTGCCGCATACCAAACTCCTTCTCCTACAAGCCCTACAGATCTCTTTCTGCCTTTGTTTCTAGCTGTAAGTCTACTTATCTCATTCCTCCAAGTCTCTCCCTCTTTCTCTCTCTCACATGGCTTTCTTTCAGGCTGTTCTTTGCTTTAGGCCTCATTCTTGCACAGTGTGGTCTCTCTGCCTAATCAGCCGTGCTGCTCATTACATTCAGGAGCCCTTTGCTATCTGTTTGGGTTTTTATAAGGTCTCCTGTCACCATGGTATCTTAGCGTATTCTCACAATTGTGTCCACTTGGTATTTTTTGTATATTCATACATGCGCATTTATATATGTGCATATTATAATATTTAATACAAACAAGCAAGATAGTTTTGCTTGAAATATTCACTCTTTTAGACCTTCCTCAAGTTGTTGTGGTTGTAAAGATAAACCTCTGTCATTCAACCACGCATTTTGAATCTTCATTAATGTCATTTCTTCTTTTCTATTCTTCTTGTCATCAACATTTATCTGTCCTCAGCCAGGAGTTAGGAAAGAGAGAGCATTTTAGAATGAAAGAATTGTAAAACTATTAATTATAGCAGCAGGTAGAATGGCAGCATAATTAATAAAGGGGCTCAAGCAAAATATTTAAAATAATTTTTGTTGAAAAATTTGGTCTTTGTTGTTTTGATAAAACACTCTACAGGAGTGCCATTTTACCTCGGATTATTATTATTGCTTCTCACATGGATTTACTTCTTCCGTACCCATCCCCTTCCCCCTTGATTCCTTCCCTTTCGCTCTGCAACCATGGCAACTCTTTGCCCCTACTGAAGGTTGGACATTTGACCACTCTCAGAGATATCATTAAGGCTGCTCCATTGAATCAGCAGCTAAAGTCAGTGAGAGAGGGAAGCTCACATCTGTACATCCTTCCCTTCTATGTGTATGCGCATCTGCTTTACCAAATTCTGCTGTACCATGCAGAAAGAAAGGGAAAAGATCTTCCCTCTTTATCTCGCTGTCCTTCTCTTCCTCCGTCCCCAGGATCCAGAATATTTGGCTTGTGAAAATTCTTTAGGCTGTTTCATAATTTAGTTATGCAATGAGTGCTGGTCAAAAAAAGAATTACTTCTTTGACTCATGTCATTTCTAAGGGAAGATAAAAGAGAATCCTTAGCTTAAAAAGGGCTGTGTTTCTGAAAGCATCAATACAACTTTTCACTGAAGGATCTTTAAATAATTTCTATGCAATTAACTAAGTCTCACAACACTGCCCTGGAGCTGATGTTATTGTACAGATGGAGAAACTAAAGGAGATTAAGTGACTTATACATTGTTATGTAAATCTGTGCCAAAGCCAGCCACAGAACCCAACAATTTTCTTTAAAGTCATGTGACATTGTATTTACATTGGTAAATTTAGCATTCTTCTGCAGGACTCCCATTCATAAAGTTCGGTTTAAGATTTTATTGCTCTTCTTTTCGTAATTGTCTTCCTATTCAACACGACACTTAAGCACATGACTGTCTTCAAGCATGGGAGCTGGCCTGGTTAAGAGATTTTTGTTCAGGTTATTCCACTAAAACATTTGGTTTAAGGAAAATTCTCTACATTTCAGAAAAAATAGATTTTGTAAAAATTTTCCTATGAAACATTGGGTTTTAATATTTAATAGATTAACATTCTCAAAGTAAAAAGCAAATGAATCTTTCAGAACATATAAACAGACATATTGATCTTTTTTCTCAGCACATGACGATCTACTTAGTTATCTCTGTTTTTCTTACTTTGACCTTATGAACCAACAGAATGAAGAACTCCATTCTCTGCTAGTAGCAAATGCAGAGACCAAAAGGCAGCATCGTATGCCCCTACTGTGTACAAGGTAAAACCCAATCAATTTCAATAGGCCAAATGCTAAGTCAGTAAGAACTGAGGGGGTTGAACATTTTTCAGAAAAAGTGTTCAGCACCAAGCAGAATCAGAAATAAACCAGCATATGATGCTGTGCTTGTTTGACACATTGCACTATTTGAAGTTGTCACCTAAGGTGCTTTGAATTTCATATTTAGCAAATTGTTGCATGTACAGTAATGTAGCATGATACTTCTATGCATCCTTCTAAATATTTATTAAAAATGATTGCTCTTATTCAGAAGATTAATTATTGACTATGTTTTCCACTTAATTGTCTTTATTTTGCCACTGATATTCCTGCATTGTTCATCTGATGGAAATAAATTGTTTGAGATGCTGAGGCCATTCCAACCAGTGCAGCAAGTTTCAGAGTAGGGCTATACATATTTTTATATATATATATATATATGTGCGTATACATCTCCATATGCATATGTCTGAACATAGCAATAAGAGAGCAGAGCAAAGCAAAGCAATAAATAGTTTCCTCTTTTTCTCATTGAGTCATAAAAGTCATCAGTGGGAGGAACAAAGAGAGAGAGGTGAATATATGGCTGAATCACCAACCCAGTGGAGATTAAGAGATATGTTTTGGGGCCTGTGTAATTTGCAGCTTCAGGGAGAAGAATTTACTGCAGATCACTTTGATAATGTATTCAAAGGGTCCTTAAAATCCAAAATTCAATTCATTCAATTTGAATATTTTATTTGGGTCTTATGTTGATTTTTTTTCTAAAACTCATTAAGCACATTTTCTTAAGATAAATTAACAGTAATTCCTCTGTTTATGATTGAAAATCCTTGTTTCTCATCTGCAAGCAATCAATGATCTTTTCTTTCCTTCAGAGGAACTTCAAAAACTTTTTTTTTTTTTAATGGCCCAATAGGCACCCTTTTTGTTAAAGATCCCAGACAATAACCGGTCTATTGCTTTTATATGAGTTGTGGGTCATTTTTCATGGGACTGGAAGCAAAAGGTAAACGTAAAGTCCAAGCCCCTCTCAATCACCTGACACTGATCTGAAGTTTAAGACCACATCTGGAGTGCTGGTCTCAGTAAAGAGAGACTTGGACATATTGAAGGGACTGCAGCAGAGGGCCACAAAGATGATGAAGAGACTGGAATGTCTCTTGTATGAGGAGACAGTGAGGGACTGTTCAGATCAGAGAAGAAAAGGCTCACGGGGAACCTTGTCAGTGTGTATGAATACCTCATGGGAGGTAGTAAAGAATGTGAAGTTAGACTCTTCTCAGCAGTATCCTGTGAACGGAGAAGAGGCAATAGGCATAAACTGGAATACAAGAAATACCATTTGAACATAACAAAAAGTCTTTTTGCGATGAGGGTGTTTGAATACTGGAACAGATTGTCTGTGAGGTTATGGAGTCTCTGTCCTCAAAGGCATTCAAAACCTGACTGGACTCAGTCCTGGGCAACTTTGCTAGTCCTAGCTGACCTTGCATTGAGCAAGAGGCTCGGCTGGACGATGTCCTGAGGTCCCTTCCAACCTCAACTGTTCTGTGATTCCATTGATTTCCTTGCTGGTCAGCTGCTACAGTAGAAGGTAAGGATATATATCACTTCCCAGAAAGAACTGTGGTAAACTGACAGAGACAGGTGCGCTAACGGTGAATTGCAGGTAGTAGTTGTAAGATGTCTGTGTCTAAGCTTCATTTTTGAATGCCACTTAAGTGTAAAGGTGGCCAGAGAAATGAATGTGGACAAGTTGTCAGACATTTTTCATAAGCACAACAAGCAAATGTCTATAGGCAGCTCATCCTACTGTCGTGAATGCACACCTACAGTCCTGAATGGCTGTCATATTGATCTACCCCATTGCCTTGAGTGCCTGCAGAACAGCAATGCCACCCACTGCTGGAGCAGAGTCATTCAATACCTGGGCTGTTCCTGTCTGTCATAACCTGTCCAATCCTGGCCAGGCTGCTTCTGCATAAAGAGATCTTGAAATGGCTACTTTATGCATTTTACAAATCCTACCTCATTTGCTGCAGCAGCCTAATTCATAGCAAAGCCCTATAGCAAACTCTGTACATCTCTGTCTCCAGAAAATCAAATCTCTAAAAGGTGATAACGCCCACCTCACTGACCAACAGGCAACAATGAGGCCAGTTTACCACATTTGCGTCTCATTTCCTTCTAGTTTTCAAGGCTGAAAACATTAGCTCCTGCTTTGAGACGTTCTACCGAAGACAAAACAATGGCACATTCCTGCACGAATCAGCAAAAGGCTATCTTTTATCAATTTTAATTCACTGCTAGTGGGAGCAACTCAGATTTTGCTCTCACAGACACTAGAAATTTCAGCTCAGTTTTGAAAAAGTTTGGTGTCCTTGTCAAAAAGTAAAATTCCTCCTATACTTAACAAAAATCTCATAGGAAAGGGTTGGATGGAATCTTAAGAGGTCATCCACTCCACCTCCCCACCACAAAGCAGTATCAACTAGAATTATATGATTTCTTACTGAAGTTCATCTAACCTATCTGTAAAAATATTGGGGGGTGGAATTACTACAGCTCCTCCCCCCCCATTTTACCTGATTTCTGTGTCTCTTCCTCTTTCTTTTCTTCTACGTATTAAAGTTATTTCAATATTTTTGGTAGCTTTTGTTTTCTAAATTTTTTTGTTTACTCTCCTGGAAGCAAAATAATACAGCTTAGTTTTATTAATACTGAATAGATTAGGAGGATTACTCACTACTGTTTATACATATATTTTCATGCAGTGTTTGCTTTTTTTGCTGTATCATGACATTGGTTACTCATTTGTGACCCATTATGTCTCCCAGCCTTTTTCTACACATCTGAAACCTAGCCCATTGTTTCCTATCTTGTATTCATACAGGTTGTCATGTCTAAGAGCAGATGTATATATTTTTGTTTACTGAATTATGTTTGGTTTTTTCAAGATAATTTCTCCAGCTCATTTTAATTTCTAATCCCGTCCTGTGGCATGCTTGTAGTCCCTCCTGCAGAAGTGTTTCCTGTAAATTTAATAAGCAAAATGCTATCTAATGCATCTTCTAGATTAATAATGAAAATGTGAAGTAGTACCAAACTGGTGAATATTCAAAATATTTTTTTGATCAGTTTTGCACAAGTCTGAATTCTAAGAGTTTTGTCTAGCATCTTTATGAGATGGTTATGTGAGATAGCATTTATTTAAGTTAAGAACAGTTATGTCTACTGTTTCTCTTCTATCCAGTATACTGTCCAGTACACTGTCTCACAGATAAACTGGTGTGACTTTATTTGTCTTTGAACCACACTGACTGAATAGCCTCTTGTGTTCTTTGAGGTGCGTATAAATAATTTATTTCATTATCTGAGACCTTCTCTCACAGGGAAGTGAAGTAAAAGTGGTTGATGCATACACTTTCTTGGCTCCCTTTTTACCTTGTTTTCATAGTTTTTGCATTTGTCCTTCTCTAGTCTTTTGAAACCTCACTTCTGAAAATACTCCAAATTTTCTTTAGCCAATATATAGGAGGAATTTCATTTGGCCCAGGCAATTTGAAAATGTCTGTGTTGTTACCTAAGTATTTTTCTAAACTGTTCTTGTCCTAACCTGAGATCTTACAACTTTGCTTGGCGTTAGTAGTACTAACTTCCTGACTGAGCATAGTCTTTATAGTGCAGACTGAAACAGAAATGAATTAAGCATGCTAGTCTCAGTTTTTCAATCTCTATCAAGTAGTGGACTTAATTTTCCTTGTCTTACTTGTACTAAAACTTCTTTCTTCTTACCTTTCATGCACCTTGTGAAAAGTATCTTGTTTTGTCTCTCAGCACTTCTGAATTTGTCCCAATAGCTTCTGCTATTATTTCATATTCTTCTGTAGTTGTTTGAACTACTTTCCACTTTCTGGATTCTTTCGTTTGGATTTTTAGGTCACTAAAGAGCTGATGATTTTACCAGGTTGGTCTTTTAGTGCATTTCCCACTCTTTCTCTGTATTGGCGTAATTAATGTTAATTTCTTTATAGACATGTATTTACTTACAGAATTTCTTTACTTCTTTTCTCCATAAGCCTTGTCCTTCTCTGAAATTATTAAGGGCTGTCTGCCTGAAATGCATTACTTTTATTTGGTCCCTTCTTTCCTTAAAGACCTTAATCTCTTTCATTGCATTGTCACTGTGATATTGTCTTCAGTCTCCACATTTGCAGCTAGCCCTCTTTGAATGCTTAGAATCAAATCTAGAGCAACCTGTTCTCCAGATACCTTTTTTCCACATCTTGCATACAAAAGGATACATGAAAGACACCAAACAATTTCAGAGCCACCAGAGAAACTGTATAGCTTTTAAGAATGGTTATACTTGTGAAGGTCACAAGTCAAGACTGTCAGCTTCTCCCAAAGAAAGTCCAACAGTCAGCTCTTCCCACTGCATTGGTTCCTCAGGAATCCCACCACAACCTGAATTGTCGAGCTAATGAATTTTTGAGGATCTACACTTGATTATGTAGATCATAATGAAGGTGAAATGGATACTGGCATGTCTGTGGTCTGTCACAGTCACATGAAAAACTGGAAGAAATAAACATCATATGAGACTGGATATAAATTAATAGGGTTTGTGCTGATAATATGGTCAAGATGAGATGGATTTTTATACACAATTTGAGTAAAATAATACAACCAAATGGTGCTCCAGAGGCTAGCTATAGTTGTAGTATGCTTGGCATCAACTTTTACTCGGTGGCTAACAATTCTATGTCTAGAGGCAGAGAACAAAGCAAGGCTTGGATGGCTACGAAGTAATTAATACCATCAAGACTTGTGTCCCAGCTTCCCATGCACACACAGTTTGGTACCAGCTCGGATACCCTCCAATTCATCTCACTCAAGGCATTGAGTGAGGTTGATAGTTTTGTGATCTCACATGTCTGCATATTTTCCTTAGGACCTTTACTTCAGTACTGTGCATAACAACTTGATTTCCCCTGTATAATGGCATCTGCACAGTCATTCACAGTACTTCTTCCTTCACCATTAAAGACCCAAAGTACCACTTACTGAATGAAGCACCATTCTCCTGTGTTGTCGTTGACACATTTAAGATACAAGTATCTGCTGCTGTATCCTCAGCTATACATCTGTTTTAGGAAGAGACGCTGAAATAACTGAACGCTGCTGTCATTCTCAAACTTTTTGTACTGGTGGAGCACCATGAACAGTCAGACTTTCCTGTGGGTCATCATAGGTCCTAGTGGACACCAATGAATTGTTAGCATTACTTTTTAGAATTGAAAAGACTAGTAAGAGAAGCCATTCCCTTAATCTTCATGGCCTCACCAATAGCCTGTTAGGACCTCAGTTTGGCAATCACAGCTTAGATGGAAAGGGCAGATTTTCAAGGTAAAAAACCCCATCCAGCTCCTGACTGAGTTCAGTGATGCCACGTATCCTGGAAAACCTCTTCTCAAACTAGCCAATTTCGTGGCTGGCTTTCAGTAGTGGGAAAGATTTACCCTGGGAAGAAGGTCTTGCTGATGCCACTACAAACAGCAATAGTACAGAAAGAATGGGATGTCAGTGTAGGAAAATTAAAAAAAAAAAAAAAAAAAAATACTGATTCTACACTGCATGGAGAGGCAGGCTACTATTCTAAGTTGAAATATAATTTATATTCCTCTCCAGAACACTCAGCTCTTTTTCAGGATCTGATTTCTGCTCTCTGTTAATTCTTGATAATTTTATACCTCCTTGACAAGAAGTAGAATAGATATCAAACTCCTATGTATTATGCATCTCAGCATTTTTATATTCAAATCCAGATACTGTGTTCTGATTTTCCACTTTCGCTGTATAATTGGGTCATCAGGTTTTCCATTAAAAATGCTTAACAGAACATTACAATTAAACTCTAAATCTATTACCTTTTGCCTGAGCATGTTTATAATGTTCTTCCTTAGTATCTTGGGTGAAAACATTTCTTTAAATAAAAGATTAATTAAAAGAATAAGATACACTTTCTATAGCAATTCACTAAAATCATTTTTAAATGCCACGAACACCACAAAATGAATTAGATTCATCCTGCTACACTTTGAGAAATATACATTAATCCAAAATGGCTATATTTGTAGCCTTCTTTGAAATTAGTACCCATACATTATTCTCAGAGTATTCAAGTTTCTTAATCTAGTTTGGAGATGACTGACCATTACGATTAATCAGCAGTTTGTTATTTTAAATTTAAAAACTGGTTAGAATGCCCTTGTAGGTTTTGCATTATGACTAGCAGATATTTTTGTTACATTAGAGGGATGATATGTTTGCTGTTGTGAGCAAATGTAGGCTATTAAAGGCTATTATTCTTAGAAAGAGGAAATGCTTTATTAAACAGCTTTGAAATCCACTGACAGAGTCTGTCCTTTCCCACAAGACAGATGCAGGGACACCCCGGCAGGAGACCACCCCAGCCCCGATTGAGTGCCCTGAAGCTGTCCACAGGAAGGTGTTGGAAAAGGCAGAAGCAGATGGTCCAGGTACACAATTATTGCAGCCTGGAATATAGCATAATAATCAGCCCATGTAAGGACATCGTTAAAGTAGATCTGATTTGGAAACTGTGACACTGAGGATGCAAAACAACCTTCTGCCAGTGAGGGTTGCCATCTACAAAGAGAAAGGCTTTACCAGATGACAAAATTAAATAACAAATAACACTGGGTTGCACACATACCCCCCAAAAAAAACCCAAACCAAACCAAAATCCAGGTCAGAACAGACATGGACAAATATTAGAAAAAAAAAAATCTATTGACTTTGGAAAAAAAGGGTAAATTTCATATTATGTTATCTTATATACAACTTAACAGCTGCTGTATTCTTACCTATAGAAATATTGCGTAAGTATACATGTATATACATCCATAAATTTGTGTGTATATATATATCTGTAGAGTGTGTCTGTGTCCAGACATATGCACCAGTATGTGTGAGAGAGAAAGGGAGAGATATAACAGAAAAATACAGAAAGACTTTTAACTTTGGGTTGTTTATTCTCAGTAGAATAACTATAGAAATAAATGAGAGATACACAGTTTTAGCAAGATATAAAAATTTATTTTCAAATTTGTGGTAAAGAGCTGGGGCAATATTTTACTGTCAAATTAAAAGACAGATACTTCATTGACCCCAGAAGATTCCAGGGGAAGATGGGCACTCATAGGCATTGCCTCAAAGCATGGATATTGTGACACCCCAGATGAAGCCAGAAGCACCAGGCAGGACCCTCTTTGCTTGTAGGCTTTTCACATTATGTATGCAGTTATTGTTTTGTATTATATGCTATCTGAAATGATACAAAAACATTTTGCTGAAAAATAAACCACTGGTTTTATACTTAACACCAGGATTACAAAACGTGATGTCATGAATTATTCATGTTATTTGACTTAATGTAATCATTTTCCTCCCTACGTTAAGCCCCTGTGAATAGTGTCCTATACAGCTACAGTTTTGAAGAACTTAATACTAGGGGAAAAAACACCTGGCATTAACTGACAGTGAATTAGGCTCATTGTCACTTAGAAAAAAAATACTTTGGCAATTTAATCCTTGATGTTCCGTATATCCGAGTTTCAAAGAGCATCTATGAAGTACACAAAAAGGATCGACCTTGAAAACAGGAAATAAGGATAGGTGAATTTTAGGCAGTGGTATTGAATCCATCTCGCTGTTGCAAGCCCAGCTGTAATTGGAAAGCAGTTCTGGCTCTTACAAACATTCAGTCAGAGAATTCTGTTAAGCTTTCATGATTTATTCAGATCAAACCTTTTTAAAAACTACAAACTTCAGGACAATGGTCCCATGAAAAAGCATGTTAGTGCACTGTTCTTGCCAATTTACACACTAATTTACTTTCTTGTTAACATGTGAACAGAGGAGATAAAATAAAAAAGATTTATCAAACCACAGAGTTTGCTGAAAGAGCCTGACTTTAATGGCTTTACCTCAAAGTTATCAGAACTGGTGTCCGAACTATAAAAAGCAGTTCTATTCAGAATCTGAGCCATAGTCATCAAAAGAGTTTTGCTGGACCTCACGAAGAAGCTTAGGCTACACAGTAAAAATAATGCTCATCACACTTAAAATATGACCCTTTGGTGATATCTGCTACCTGATGCCAAATCAAAACATCAGCTTAATTTATGTTGTTAATGGATGACTTCATTTTCCAGCAGTATGATGGCATCAAGTAAACACATGGACTATCTTCTTTTTTTAAAAAAAGACAACCCATGGTTAAAGAGGCTGCAGTATAAATAAGTGGCAATAGAATCCCGAGTCTTTTCAAAACTTAATTGCTGTTAACTGCTGTCATGTCCAAACAGAAACACCAAAATAGCAGCAACAGAAAGTAGAGGTGTGAGGGGGAAGAAGAGTGCTTCCGTGAAGCTCCTATGCTATTTACGGCAAAACCACATCTTAACTTTGTGGTACTCCCCTCCACAATTCGTTGTGCTATTGTAACGCTCAAAAGTTGAAGGTTAACAACTCATTCCTGCATTCAGTGTTTGCAACAGTGCACTGCAGTGTCCACTTCACAAAACTACAAGAGTGTTTTCAAATCAAACTGTTCCTCAGGCGGTGGCATTAACTGCATATTTTGTTTGCTGTCTTTTATCTGAGATTCCCATTCTCTCCTGCTTTGCAGCAGTCTGGGGAAGCACCAGTTCAGCCATCATCATTATTATGTACTTCCATTTATTAATCGCATTCATGATGCATTTGAGCTACATTCCAATCAAAATTGTGAACTGGCCCAGAAGATGCAGCAGCCATGTCATTTTGTATCAGCAGCTTCTCTTTTATTCCAATACCACTCTGACCTTCAGCAATAGTGTCATGTGCTTCTATAATGGTTCTCATTGCTTCCTTTTGCAAGCACCACAGTTCCCTAGAGACTATCTGCATGGGAAGATAACTTTAGGAGCCTCTAGGGGTCTGCTTTCTGTTTGCTCCCATACTGGCTAAAAAAACAGTAAAAATCCCATTTGTTCAAATCCAGAATTTTTTTGCTTTTTTTTTTTTTTTTTTTTAATTCAAGAGCACAGAGCAACACAGCCTCTGCTTTAAGTTTCTCAGCAAAGCTACCACCTAATTACTGCCTGCTGAGTAGCACAGTTAAACACAATCAGTCAGAAAGCCTTAAAGATACAATATCCTTTTTCATGAACTGTCTGCTTGTCAATTCGAAGTCGCCCTCCTGCTTTAAATCAACCAACCACAGAGCTGTTATGAACAGCAACTGATTTTCCATGCAGTGCTGCAAAACAAAATCACACCGTATCCTATTTTTAATGGCCACAGTTTTTCAACTGCATAACAAGAGGTAGCTGGCACTGCTGAGCTGAACCATATCAAAAATGGGTTCAAGTAGAAATAGCACAGAACCCTTGAAGAATACAAGTACAGACCCAATTACATGTGCATTGTGATGCTCAAAGCCAATTACAGACAAATAACAGTGAAGCATTTTTTCCCCCTTCATAGCTGCATTGTAGACATCGGATTTTTTATTTTTTGTTTCTACAGGATACAATGAGATCATTTTTAAGGCTCAAATTCTAAATATTATTTTATTAATCCAGTGTGTATTTATGCACAAAGGCTTTTAAAAATGGAATTAGAACAGTAACACCAGTCTTTGTCAAGCTTACATCAACGTGGGCAAGGTGCAAGGATTTTATACTTTTGTAGCTATTTATTTACTTGATTTTCAGGCATATTGGTATTACGAACACATGCATGGTCACAGCACATAGAAGTACCACATAGACAAACACGAGACTATACCCTTTAGAGACCTGACAGAGTAGGCATTTCCTAACAGGTTTGGGACATTGGATGCTTGCTGATGGTTGCCAATTCTCATCTGTTCTCATCCACGCAGTTAAGCTATAAACCTCCCAGTAGCTGGGAATTTTCTTTTAACTTGGTACAAATTTCAAGGACAGTGAGTGGAGAAATTAAAAAGTGTATTTAAATTGACAAACAAAAAGGACCATTACATTTTCCATGCCTAAGTTAATACCCTCAGTACTGCTATGATTTTCAGATAGAGTAGAATTATGGAATCATTTAGATTGGAAAAGACCTTTAAGATCATAGAGTCCAGCCATAAACCTAGCACTGCCAAGTCCACCACTAAACCATGTCCCTAAGCACCACATCTACACATCTTTTCAACACCTCCAGGGATGGTGACTCAACCACTTCCCTGGGCAGCCTGTTCCAATGCTTGACAACCCTTGCGGTGAAGAAATTTTTCCTAATATCCAATCTAAACTTCCCCTGGCACAATTTGAGGCCATTTCCTCTTGTCCTGTTGCTTCTTACTTGGGAGAGGAGACCAACACCCACCTCACCACAACCTCCTTTCAGGTAGCTGTAGAGAGCAATAAGGTCTCCCCTTAGCCTCCTTGTCTCCAGGCTGAACAACCCCAGTTCCCTCATCTGCTCCTTGTAAGACTTGTGCTCCAGACCCTTCACCAGCTTCGTTGCCCTTCTCTGGACATGCTCCAGCACCTCAGTGTCTGTCTTGTAGCGAGGGGCCCAACACTGAACACAGCACTCAAGGTGCGGCCTCACCAGTGATGAGTACAGGGGGACGATCACTTCCCTAGTCCTGCTGGCCACACTGTTTCTGATACAAGCCAGGGTGCTGTTGGCCTTCTTGGCCACCTGGGCACATGGCTAGCTCATATTCAGATGTACTGTATGAGAATTATTTTTTCTCCATTCTAGTGAAGATATGTACTAATAACATATCACTAGCATAAAAATATGCTTAAATATTTTAGTATTTGTCATCTTAGTTTAAATGATCTGACTTATAAAGAAATTTTTTGTCTGTATGAAATACATTTCTGTAGCCTCTAATTCTCACAGCACTATCACAGGGCAGAGTGAAGGGGGTTTGTACAGATAAAATGGGCACTGTCTAGACCTTTATTTCCGTATCAGTAGCAGTGACTGGGGCTGAAATAGGAGAAAATGTAAAGGGGAAATATGGAACAGACACTCTACCATCAGATTGAATGCAATAAGCTCTGCACCAGTGGCTCCACCAGGAGCTACTGAAAGTCCTCTCTTGCTCCTTACCTTCCTTGTTCATTACCTAACTAAATCTGGGGTTTATTTTAAGTTTAATCTTGGTCTTGAATTTCTTGTATGTATAATGCCAGACTTAAAGATAAAGGTAGTATATCTATTTCTCTTTAAACTACAGATAAATACGCTCAGTCTTGCCTCCATGATAATATAATCCTTTCAGTGAGAAGTCCATTTTTTTCAAAGGTTACTAAATGTTTCGTATAGCCATAAACCAAAATACTCATGTAAAATGTGAAAATATCTTATTTCTAGTGATTTGTACTGCCAATAATGCATTGATTATAGTTACACTAGCGTTAACAGCAGATCCACTGATATGAGAAATAAAATTCTGAGAAATCTTGAAATTTGGGGAGGAAAGGTTTCACAAAAAAAGCCCACCATTTTGGAGTAAATTAGAATATATACATCAATTGATTATCAAAAGTAAACTTAAAAATGGAAAATATGTAACGGATCATTCAGTTACCACACAAGTTATTGACCGAAACACTTCAGATCTACTAAAATTAGAGAAAAAATAAAAATTGGCAATATTATTGCCATATAATCAGTCAGAATGGTAAGCAACAAATTGCAAGCACAGGACTAGTATTAAAAGGTAAAGAAGAAAGTCTTGTTTCAGAGGAAAAGCTTGGAAAACTAATGGTGTTCCTTACACATTCACTAAAATGCTCTTTCAATAGCACACTATTAAAGAGCACCTGTAAAGAGGATTGTATAAAGGACTTGTAATAATCTGGGTTTGTGGTTCTGAAACAAAATAACTTTTATTGAAATATCCTTAGTTTTAGAAAGCATCTCAAAGGACTGAAGTCTAATATTAATATTATTAATATAATCATTACTCTAAAAGCATACCTCCTTCCAAGCAAGAATAACTGCTTTATTTGTTTAAGTTTTCCTCCCCAAAATTTCTAATTTTACTATATTATGACGCTATAAAGGATGAGAGGAGAGATAAACACCACAAATATTTTTCCTAACATTTTCCTTGGGTGGTTTTGGACCTTCACAGACCTACTATAAAGGAATGCAGCAGGACAACCAGAATGCATTTCCCAACTACACTGAGTAGATCAAGGCATCAGGCAGAATAAAAGACCAAAATGCATTGACCAATCTGTCCCTCAGTATGCATTCAGTCTATATGATTTCAAGTGGTGTTTCAGAAAATAGAATATTTATATGAAAGAAGAGAACAAGCCTAGTTCGATAGTTTGGACCACCAGCTGTTTTCTGCATAGGATACCACTTTGGAGATCCTCTACTCCTTTGGATAGTTTGGATACCCATGGGGTTCACACCACCAGCTTGAGAGCAGTGCTCTAGTCCCACATCTCAAGGGCCAGTTTACCTACCAGAGTGAATCCTTAACATATTCTTTCAGACTCCTTCAAACTACAGTTGTGGCAACTAATAAAGTCACTGAACGCAAATTCTGAAGAAAAGCTGTACTGAATTACCTTTCCCCATTTAGAGGTTACCTAAGGACAGTTGTAGCCTATATGAGCATGACAACTTGATAGAAAAATCATTAATTCTCTTAATTGCAACCTCTGTTCCTAAATGGAGACCCTGAAAAAAGTTTGGGTTGTTTTTTTATTTTATTTATATAGAAACTGAATATTTTGCATTATTTTATTGTGACATGGGACAAAAACAATGAAAGGCTGCCACAAATGTTAAGTTTTGCAGAATACTCAGCTTTTAATTTTAACTTGTAAAATAATTATCAGATTTACTTGTGAAGTTACACAATATTATTTCTCAGGGATGAGGGATGTAATTCAGGGCAATGAAACTGTCTTGTCTTATTTGAATTCTAGTTTAAAGCAAAAAATAAAAGTATCTTCCTGAACCACGGAGGCATATAGACGGACTGTGCAACTGAGAAAAGTTTCAGCCACACATAAAGTAATTTCTAATAAAAAAATAGTAAAAAAAATGATAAAACCAAAACATTTCCACAATAAATAGGAAATAAAACTGCATTCTTTGAAACTGTACAAGAAACTACAATGATTCCCTAAAAAGCCATATTTCAAAGTCTAGAGAGAAAAAAAAATATTATCAGGTTCTTTCCTTGCCTAAAATTTACTGTTCAGTCATGCAAGGCACTGAGAAAATTTTTTCTTATCTGTAAAAGCACTTAAGCTGGAGCTTAACCTGAAGCATGTGAGAAATACTACTGAAATCAATAAGAAACCAGTGTTTAAGTGCTTAAAGGTAAGCAACTATTAATGTGAATTGCTGGGTAGAGCCAGGATGCTCACATCCTTGAAGAATAAAGCTTTTATGTTAGAACTGGAAGAGTCTTTCTAAAGCACCATCCTGCAGTTATAAAAATAATGGCTTCTGGGATCAAAACAAATGAATACTTGCAAATCGGTTACCAGAGGTTTCTGCTCTCCCTTGGAAGTGCTGTCTGGTGGGCCCATGGACAGAGATTTTGAATCCTGTCATTAGCAAGACCTTGCATGAGTCCTGAGTCCCTGAAATATAGTTGTGAAGTCATTAACCTTCAATCATCTAATTATACATCTGTAATAAGAACCATGAGTCAGGTTTACTTTTGAAATTAGTAAAGAAAATAAAAGTCTAATAGCTGAGTTCAAAGATTCAGAAGCATTATGTCTCCTGATCTTAATTTGCAGCACCTCCTGGAAATGAGATTTGAAAGGTAGCTGCCCATTTCCTCCCTCATGTGATGATCGTCCTGGAGCTTGATGGTTGTTTACACCACTTTTGCTCATCTACATACCATATAGCAAAAATTATGTAATATGGTGGTAATAATTATCTTTGGTTGCAGGCAAACTCCTGAATAAAGGGCTGTTTTCATGGTATTAAATAAATGAGGGGATCTGTGACCTTTTTATAACTTACTGGGGTAATTTTAGCCTTCACAAACAGTCACAGCTATTAAGGAAATATTTCTCATACATTCACTTTTTTCTTCTTCTTGTGGGTGTTGGTGTTACCATTTAATTTCATACAGACCAGCATATTACGAGGCACATTAAAGAGGACAACCCATATTCAGATGACTACTATTGGTACCATTATCTTAAAGACCTGCTTACAAGATACATACAGTTAAAATCAAAGGAATAATTAAAAAGTCAGCAATTGCATGTTCAGGGTCTCTTTAATTTTATTTAATGAATAAATGGGATTTCTGTTTAGACGCATTGAGAAATTAATGAATATATCTGCAGATAAATTATTATTTTTCCTTAAGCTGATAAAATTGGAACTTCATAAAAATTAGATTTTTCTATTTTCTACAACTGAGCCATTCTTCAGAAGAATTCATTAATTGCATTTAGACTTAAAGGCCAAATGTGGTAATATCATAGACAATTTTTTTAATCAAAAAAGTTTATTTAGGTAGATAGAAAAATGTGTATTGCTATCCTGGGTCAGAATAAGGTCCACCTATTATCATATACTATTTGGAAACACTTAGTGCTCCAGAGAGAGACTTAAAAATCCTGCAGCAGGCTCATAAAAGTTATCTGCCTCACACTCTAAGTCTCTTCCTAATTAATAACAGAATCAAGACTGCTTTTATCCCAAAGTGTAAAGTTTAGCACTCATTACATCACATGCTTATAGCTAATTAGGCTGACACTGGACTGGACTGCTCCACTTATAAAGTTTGATTGCTTTCTTAATTTTGCCAAATTCTAGATCTTTGTAACTTCTAGTGGGAATGGGTTTCACAGTATAATTCACACTGTGAAAAACTATTGTAACTTTCACTAATTTTAACCTTATTGAATGTTCTCTTGTGTATTAGAACAGAGGCAATGAATTCACGTTCTACCTCCTTTAACTGTTTGATATTGTATACACTTTTTTCATGTCTTGCAGACTTACAAATCCATCTGTCAACATCTTTCGGTGATTGATGCTACGGGAAACTGCAGGTTTAAAATTGCAAAATCTTTTTCTATGGCATTAGTTGATATGAATGGATATGAGAGCTTGTACATTGAGCAGTACAGTCCATGAACATATGTACATATGTCTCTTCATTCTGTCTTTATAGTTTAAGAACCCTTTGTAATTAACTTCCACAGAAAGAGTCAAGAGCTTCTTACCACAAGGAAACCTCAAATTGCTGTTGTTCTGAGTCCTAGAAACAAGAATATAAAAAAGCTATATAACAGAAGCAGAAACAAAAATAAAACTACCAGAGCATTTAACTGTGGACTGCATTTATGCAGATAATCAAAACAGATGTGGAAGTTCCAAGGTTGAAGATAACTCATACCCTGTTTCACGCATTACTTAGTGGTTCATATAAACAGGCCTCTTCACTGCAATAACACTGTCAGTTCAGAAGCAATTAATAACATTAGCATCCTTTTTCTTGATCACAGCCTGAAAGATTAGGGTGGATATAAACCACAAATGCTCCCAATGTGGATAAAGGATGTTCACAGCTGTGATGAATCCTTGGTCTACCCTTACTGACTCAAAAGATGTTTTCCATCTAGTGGACATCAGTTTCCAGGACAATAAACCCGGGCTTTCATGAGTTCGATATTCATTAATGATTTTTTAAAATAATGATTTGAAATTGAAAATAAAAATGGAATGTATTGAATTAATACCATAGTTACAACAGGCTATTTTTGCAGGGAAGGTATATTAGAAAAATATGACAGATGAACCCTATGGTTGCCTTCAGATGAAAATATATATAAGTGAATAAATGCATTATTTTACATGTGCTTTCATATGAAAAGGATATTAAAAAATAAAATAAAGAATTTCCACTGTAGAAAAATGTGACATTTTCTCTAAACATTTTTACTTAGAGAATGTTATACAGTTTTTGCATATGAGCCAAACCTGGAAAGTTCTTGCCAAAGGCTTTCTGGTCTCTTTACTGGCACTGCAATTGCAGCTCCAAGCCTAGAATTCAGAGTGGCTACATGGCACTGAATTTTTGATGTCCTGATTTCAGACTGGCCCTATTTTGAGAAGGATGTCTTTTGTGCAACTTTTGAGATAAAACATATGCAGATAAGCCCTTTTGGAAGATGTATTCAGTGGCGGAATGATTGCTTAACATTTGTTTTGTGGCTGGTTACGGCACTAATTTCTGCATTAAGACCAAATTCTTGTTTAAATTCAGTGTTCCAGGCAGTGTTCATACACTGACTCACTGAATGTTAAATGAAAGACTAATTTGAAAGAAAATGATAAATTTTCATAGATTTACTTTTATTCTATATTCCCACTCTACATTTCCTACCAAATCCTTCCTGGGTTTTTATGGATGTCTGTCTGTTTTAAAACATTTCTATTCAGAATTTTGCAATTTTCTGTTGAATGGGAAAGGTCTTTAGGTCTACATTATTGGTTATATTGATAGGTATCATTCTTTCTTTTTATCACTGAGTATATGAATTCTGATTGTGAATGTCAGGGAAAAATAAAATAATTAAATTTCAGTCTGTATCCTAATATACGCACACAGTTTATAATCCCAGATGCTTAGGTGACGTGAAATCATCTTTCTTTTACTTCCTAAGAGTTAATTCTATTGGGGCTTTAGCTTTCCTAACCTGATTCCCGGCTGCTTGGACAGTTTCTCAGTATTCCTCCCAGGCTTGCTTCCACCCTCTGTAGGCTTCCTTTTTGTGTGTGAGCTTGCCCAGGAGCTCCTTGTTCATCCATGCAGGCCTCCTGGCATTTTTGCCTTCTGACTTCCTCTTTGTTAGGGATGCATCGCTCCTGAGCTTGGAGGGGGGGATTCATAAATACTAACTAGCTTTCTTGGGCCCCTCCTTCCCTCCAGGGCTTTGTCCCATGGTACTCTACTAAGCAGATCCCTGAAGAGGCCAAAGTCTGCTCTCCTGAAGTCCAGGGTACTGAGCTTCCTGTGTGCCCTCCTTGCTGCCCTAAGGGTCTTGAACTCCACCATTTCATGGTCACTGCAGCCAAGGCTGCCCTTGAGCTTCACATTCCTCACCAGCTCCTCCTTGTTGGTGAGAACAAGGTCCGGCATGGCACTTCTCCTCATTGCCTCCTCTATCACTTGGACAAGGAAGTTATCATCAACACATTCCAGGAACCTCCTGGATTGCTTATGCCCTGCTGTGTTGTCCCTCCAACAGATATCGGGGTGATTGAAGTCCCCCATGAGGACCAGGGCTCATGAACGTGATGCTGTTTCTATCTGCCTATAGAGGGCCTCATCCGCTTGGTCTCCCTGGTTGGGTGGCGCGTAGCAGACCCCCACCATAGTGTCACTTGTCCTTGTCCTCTCTTTAATCCTGATCCATAAGGTCTTGGTTGGCTCCTCATCCATCCCCATGTGGACCTCCATGCACTCCAGCTGGTCATTGACATGGAGGGTGACACCCCCTCCTCGTCTCCCCTGAATCATCTTTATTATTATGAATCATTATCACTTATCATTATGAATTATTATGAATCATCTTTATTATCTCTGCTAATGCGGTCGAGGGTGCCTTGGATTATCTTATATCGTTTTAAATCCCTTCCATTCTTTGTTTAGACTCAGCACTGATAAACTGCCAGAGGCAATAATTGGATATTCAGTCCTTTCAGATGCCCTTCCTAACGCGCACACGCCGCGGACAGTCTGCAGCCAACTGTGTGCAGTCAAACCAGCAGGCGGGAGAGGGGCAGCTTCCCCAGTACCTCCACAACAAACAAGGACTGTTCCTTCTTTTAGCAGAGACGAGTCTCATGCAGTCTCTTCTATTTACTGTTCTTTGTTCCGTTAAAGGTCATTTCTTTTTACACATGATTTGTTATTCCTGTCTGCATCTAGTATATTTCCTTTAGAAATGACCTATTTATAATCATAATAATGCATTTCACTTACATATTATTGTCCAGTAATGGCATGCTTTGGGGTTTAACAGCACTGTTTCTGTTGATTCCCATCTAACAACTATTGAGGCATGTCATCATATTAAACTAAAACATACACTCCTAATATCTCTTTAACACCCTGTTGTTTGACCAACTTTAGATAAACTGTATACATTACCTGATTGCCCATACATTCAAGGATAATCTGTTGAAGCTTATGCTGTCTCAGAATGGAGTGCAGTTCTTGCCAGCAAGCGTGAGCCATGGAAAATTATTGACTTGACTCTTTCCTGATTTCAAGATGTTGTGATTTTAAATATTTAGGTTTTTTTCTAAAAAACAGCAATGCAATTTGAAAAGAATTCTGGGAACATCAGCATCTGAAAAGATCTCAAGGAAATTGATCCTCACATTTTTTTCTGAAGAGGTGGGAAATTGCCATGGATCTACTTTCTAGTAGGATATCTAAATATACTGATTACTGTCTGAGGTATTTGGATAAAATAGACAATTGTGGTGGTTTGTTCTTTTTCTTTCATAAACCACTTTTCTAATTCTATTATTTCCAGACAGGGGTAGAAATGAAACCATTATTCTTGGCAGGGAAAAGAGGAAAAGAGAAGCTATTTAGCTATGAGGGTACTAAGAGTTGTTAAGGCTCCTAGGACTTACTCTTTCAGAACACATCATTTAAACGCAACAAAGTACTGAGATTGGTCACTTGGAATGAGCTGTCATTCTTATTGTCTTTGTACCATCAGTTCAGAGCAAATATTCTAAAAAAAAAAAAAAATATTTTTTTCCTCTTTTCATTAATTTTTGAAGAGGTATCAACACATTTCACAAGATTTTTCTTTGTGTATTATTGAGCTGACTGTATTATAAATTTCCTAATGAAACAGTATGCAAATTAAAAAGATATGTCTTTGTTCATCATCTCATAGGCATATTTTATCACTAGATTTATTTCTGTCGTTAATGAAATGGTTTTACCTACTGCAGACTTTTTGATGTCTGAATGTTTATATACATGCAGCCAAAAAAGAAAAAAACCAAAAAAACCACAAAACAAAAAACAAACCACCAAAAAAACCAAAAAGGCTTTTTTTTTGATAAAAAGATTTCAGGAAGAACCCACAGGAAGAAAAGAGTCATTAAGAGATATTTTACAAGAGTACCATTGGGAACCTAATCAGCAAAAAATAGGTGCAAAATGTATTTAAACAAGGAAGAAAGTAGGCTCTATAGACTCATATGCAGGAGACACTTAAATGTTCTCTGTCCATGGTTCACATCATATAACAAATGGATTCTGTACAACTCATTTCAGAATCCTCTTATTCTTCTGCCCTGTAAGGGCAAAGAGGTTACTAAAGCAGAAAGGACTTTCGTTTGTAAAGTGTCAAGTCTTTCCCTCTCCTTGCAAGCACAAAATCCATTTGTGAAACACCATGTTCCTTTTAAGTGGGAACAGTTTTTTGGGGTCATCTTCTGCACTGAGTAATAACCCCTGGCATGCTAGAAATACAGCTGTCCTATAAGCATCATTACCCATTAAGACTTATGAATTAAGCTCTGGAAACTGTGTGGTCCTCATGTGAAAAAAGCAGGCTCTCGTTTTTCAACCTTTACCACCATACAGCTCTCACTCTTGGCTATGAATACAGCCAGGATAAGAAAACCCCAAGGTGAAAATCCCCTCCTGAACTGCCCTTTCCCAAGGCCACTTTTGTGCATGAAAATCACCTTCTGAAGGGAATCCAAAAACAGTTCTTCCAATGATGCCATCTGAAGCTCTGTTCCCATAATCTAACCTGACCATGAGACTGACTAACCTACCAGCATTGCCCATAACTTACTCATTTCCTCCTTCACCCTCATGAATAGAGGCATGGCAAAGACACATGACAGTAGAGCCTGTCTTTAGTGACTCTCTGGTGAGGCACTTCAAAGAGGCAAATAAACAGAGACTCCACTGGTTGCTGCTGCTTGTGCCACTCTGGAAAATGGATCATGTAATGAAGAGGAGGGAAAGGAACAGTGTTAGAAGATAGTAGAATAGCGACACAAAATTTCTCACTATTCCTCTGATGAGTTTTTTTACTCAAGATCTTTGAGGCAAACATATAAGGCTCTCCCATTTCTACATCTTGTGCAGCTTGTTGGCACACGTAAAATATTTTCTGCAAATCCCCTAGTTTTAAATGTGCTTATAAGCACTTTTACACTATGATGTTTTGCTTTAGAGTTGTGATATCCTCTGCATCCCTAAATACATAGTTGTGGGGGTTGGGCTTGCTATGTTCTTGCTTCCTGACTTCTAAACCCCTCAACTGTCTCAGTCATGACATTCCTATGTTTCATAAGAAATATAAACAATCAGTTCCATTCCCAGGTGTTATGCCTGTTATACTTGTGCATATTTCAAACACTGGTCTCTTTCAAGAATATTTAGAACCAATGCTTAGCAAATTCTGCTTCCTATCTTTATTTCCTTTACAGATTTGGACAAAAAGTGAACTTTCACTTCTCTTGCATGGCCCAGAAGAATGAGAACCATTTATATTCTTGCTTCTTGATATCCTCACAGTGAGGTTGGGGAATGACCTGGACCAAGAACCACACTCCTTCTCTACTTCCTAGAAACTTTCTTTACACTTTCAGGAATGAAGAACGAGCACAGATCTGTCATCTTTATATCCAATCTATTTTCCTGTCTCTGCCTCCTCGGGGGTATGTTGTCAAATCATATGCTTCCCTCTAGGGACTTGTAAAAAGATTTTCCTAGTTTAAGCTGCAGTCAAAACTTGCAGTTTTCCAAATTTCTAAGGAACACATTGCTTTGCACTTGCCTTTCTCCAAATTGTCTCCTGGCTTTTACTTGGGCTACTCAGCATCCCCCTCTCCTTTACATATATCTGCTGAGAGGTGCAAAATTTGTAGTTTTAAGTCTTCATTTGCAATCTCTTTGAATTTTTCTGTCTACTCCTTCCCACCCTGTTCAGAGAAGGCAGACTTTTTACAATCTTAAAACATATTCCTGAGGCCTATTTTAAAAATAAAAGTAAAGTAAAATAAGTACCTATTTCTCTCCAGAATTAGCTAACGAGGTGTCGAGACAGAATCACCAGTGGAATACCTGCTGCTTTTCAGAGTGACACCTTAGGAAGGACAGGATCATCTCTCACAGATCCCAAAGAAGATGAAGGTGGGAAGTTCATCCCCAAAGGAATTGTAGCTTGGTGGTGTTGGGAAGAAAAGAAACTGTTCAAAAACATTAATTTCATTGCTAGCATAATGTTTGCAAATGGAGGTATGTGAACACTAACGACTTCTAAACATAACTATGTCCCTGACCCTTACAATGACTTAAAGGTAAACCTCTTGAAGGTTTACTTCTAGAAGTCAGAAGAAGTCACTGAATACATGTTCCAGAGGTAATTACAGTGCATGATATATTTATAGACTCTTATGGGACACTGGGATTAAAAATGACGAGCAAAAAGGAGATGAAGGAAGAATGAAATAATTTGCTATCACTGAGATGTGATGGCCATGTATAAGGAAGCAAGATGCATCATCCTACACACTTCTTCTAAATACCAAGGAGCTCATAGAAACATTCTAGTTCCCTACACCCTTGGGATAACATATTTTACAGTTTCAAAGTCAAGAAACAAAGAAGAAATCTCTTTATAAAATTATTGAATTGCCCCAAGTAATATTTATTTTGTCTCCATAATTCTTGAGTAACACCAAAAGAAATCAATAAAAAGTGTATATAATGCAAAACAAAACTAGAAATGCCACCTCTTCCTACACATCTTGCTAAAGTATTTTTCTGCATTAGCTTAGAAGATATATGCATCTGATTTTCCTTCCCAACACATTGATTCCACATAAAGTTGTGTACTAAAAGATGCAAAAATCTTTCCAGCCAGCCACTTGAAGGCATTTGCTTCAGTGATATTCTCTTAAAAAACTATTATTAAAACCTATTATTTTAATTACAATATTAGTCAATCTTGTCTTGCAGAAAAGGAACAAATCCCAAACAAGTCCAATTGCTTACGCACTTTAAGAGGAAGAGGTGCTAAGGAGAAGCAAAAATATGCACAAGAGCTAATTGGTCACAAGTCATTGGATGCATTTATTTGCCTAGTAAGGACTTTTACCCTCTAATCTGCCTCAGCTCCAGAATGAAGGACAGAAAAAAGTTGAGAAAATAAAGTTTTCTTTGTGACAAAAAAAAAAAAAAAATAGAACTTCTCATACTTATTCCCTTTATTCTATTGGTCTTTGTCTTGTTTCTATTGTCTTTATGCTCTGATTTTACTTTGACAAAAATCAGCAACTTCAAAGTGTTAATTAAGGACAACTGCACTTCCCAAGATACTAAAGTGCCAGCCTAGGACATATACCTTGTGTTTCCTAGCTGGCAGGAAGCATAATAAGCTAATTTGCTCCTCTTTTCCTCACTACCTTCAAGTTGTATTGATATTTCAAGCTCATAAAAGTAGAAGCAGCATTCTACTCATTACTTTACTTAAAGGCAGAATAAAGTTCCCATACTTCCAGTCAGTCCAGAAGGCATTTCTGTTGCTCTCGGAGGCAAGGAGTTCCTACTGATTCCATTGACAGTGTAGGAAGGAATTTTTTGTAGAATAATTTGGAAGACCCATTTGTTTTACATGGAAAACCTTGCTATTTCTATCCCTCCTCAAAGGTCTTACACATAGTACCTGTAGAACGATATGGTTATTATTGCACTGTGGCAGATACAAGACACAGCTTTATAAGATAGGTAAGATTTGACACAAAAAATGATGACTTCATACTTAAGCTTCATCATGGGTCTCATTCCAATTATTTCCAGTTTTAATGGATGTTAAGTATACTCAAAGTTGATGTGAATACTTTCAAAAGCTCAAGTAAGTGAGGAGGGGTCCAGTAGTAGGCTTGTACTGTTAAAAATTACAGGACTGCACAGGTAAACCAGAGCTCTAAACCTAACTCTACTGTCAGCTTTCAGCACATTCGTTATTTAACAAGGATTTGAAACAAACGTTTATTTTGCTATCTAAACAATTGAATAGTTTTAAAACCTTTTCAGCTTCCTTATACAGTCTAGGTTTATCAGCTGCCTATCCAAGGCCCATTATCTATTTTAAGAGCCTAATTCGCTTAGCGTATTCTATGTGTTAGCAGAATGATGTATATTACATTTGTAATTAATTCTGAGCTGGCATAATAATAAGAAAAAGTGTCTCATATAAAAAAAAGATAATAATTACAAGATCTTAAGAAGGACATAAAGATCCTTTGCAACTTTTTTTAACTTCTGAACTAAAAATGCAGATACGCTTTTGTCCTATTATTACACTCAAATGACACTGAAAGATTTGTATTAATAAAAAGTAAGAGATTACACAGACAGACATAATATCCCACAGCTGTAATTTAAGAATTAACCATTTATTAAACAATACATTCCCATTTGGTTCTACATATGTACATAATTAATTTATATAGAGATTTACCTGAAAAGAATAGTCGTCTTTTTTTTTTTTTTAAAGATAATTATTTTTTAATTGATGGTACTTTTAAAGGGATGCAAGGTTTTAAATTAAATTACATTAAATGCTTTTGTATTTACTCTGCATTAAACCCTATTTTATTTATTGTCATCTTCCCAGCATGGTCTCATCATGGTTGAAGAGGGCTGCTAATGCTATTTATATTATGCTGCACTGTCCTCTAATTGACCTTGTTTGTGCAACGGAATGGCTGCTTTTCTCAAGCTGCCAGCCCTTTATTGCTGCATTTTGACCATGCACTAGTGGCTCTTTGTGCTGCTGTTGAGTTCAAGAATCAATACTGCATTCCCCACAGCCAATAAAGGAAGCTGACAGCATGAATTAACTGAGTGTAGCCAGTTGCATGGAGGGCCATTGTCTTTAAGGAAAATCCGGACGATTACAAGCCTCCATTGCTTAGTGGAGATTTTAATGCAAAGCGCGAGGTTGCTGTAATTTAATTTTGGCCTGCTGCTCTGACACACTCCCCTTTGCTACTGCTTCATGGAGTCCAAGCTATTAATGGCTGCAGACCAAAACACATAGGGAGACAAGGCAAACAGTCACAGCCGCATAGCAACAGCAGTTACTTCTGATTTAACAGTAATACTTCTTTTGCATTTACTGGAATTGACAGGAACTCTTTTTTTTTTTTTCTTTTTCTTTTTTTTTTTTGCCAGACTCTTCCCTGTTGAATTCATACATACAAAATAAGCCAAATGAAAGAAAAGTATCCCAACAACAGTGCCACAAGGCATCACGTCCCAAACTGACACCTAAAGGAAGGCTGCACATGAGGCAAAACTGGAAATGTATGCACTGGCCAGGGCTCTCTCCCCTCTAGTCTTACTGAATCATCTAATAAGGGATGCTGCTTAGCCATAGCCACTGCAGTAGTGTGTTGCAAAGAAACATCCACAGAAAAGGCACGTTAAGTAAATGTAAAGTTAACAGTGGGACTTCCGCTGCTAAGAGCACAAATGAAATGACTTTTTATTTAAAAAAAGAGTAATGGCTTTTATTCAAGATGCTTTGATATTGAAAACTGTAGTTCCTTATGACAGGTAATATTGTTGATTCAAATGGATTCAAGCTCAGTTATTCAAAAGGACAATGTATTATATACAAACCATTTAACTCAAGCTTTTAACTTGTTTTCTCTGTTGACAGTGGTAGGAGAGATTGTCTGAGGGGTAATCTTTTTAAAGTATTGCTTGTAAAGTTTTATCCACTTACGACTTCTATAAAAAATCCAAAGTTCTCAATTCCTACTGCCTGCTTACCTGCCTTCTAAATGCCTCAGGAATTTACCTGAGATAAAGTGCTGAGGCTAATCTTGATTTAAAGGGTATTTCTTCTAGACCATAGATCATGGAAAATAACAAAAGAGGTACCTGGATCCCTTAAGCAGTTTTAACTACAACCAAAAGACATTCTACATATAAAGTCTAATTCACAGAAGAGACCTTCCTCTCACAGCCACTAAAAATTGTATGTATGTTCACTCTACAAACAGCCTTTGCTTTAGGACTGTCTAAGCCCTTCAACAATTTAAACTTAGCCTTGTCAGATCCTGAAGATAGGTCTTCATCCATTTTCCAGAAAGGAAAAATTAAGTTCAGAGCAAATAAGGCACATGGCCTTGTGATGGGGTCATTCAGATAAGAGCAAAAGTCCTTTTTCCTGAGTCACAGGAGGCCTTGGAGTTGGTAGCTGTACACCAGACTCCTTTAACCACAATCCTTCTTTGCATACGACAAATATAAAATACTTGACAAGAGTGCCATTTATCTCTTCTGCCATTAGCCATCTCAGCCACATGAGAGTTAGACACCTAGTCTTCTTCTATACTCAATGTAAAGTAGGAAGCACTTCAAGAGGATGAATCACCCCATCCCAAAATAGCAGTTAGAGACAGCTGGTGAACTGTGATCAGGAGACACCTATTTTTTTCTCCACTGACAGTAGAGGGAGCCTGGGCAACTAGATAAGTTAACTTTTAGAATGCTAAAATGAGATGAGATAAATCCCAGACTAGCTTTTTAACATTATAAAGCATGTAAAAGGGAATGGATTAAATAATAGTCAAAAGCTTGGCTAGGTATTTCTTTATAGTCACTGTCATTCTGTCTGCTGCAAAGGTGTGTGAACAGCACTACATATAAATAATGTACAGGTGCACAAGAAGAGGTGTTGGGGCTTCCACAAGGCATATCCCCTGACAAACTGCAAAATGCCAGGGGACCTATTCCATCAGTGAAGCCAAGAGATGGGAACTTAGGACCACCCTGAAAAGCAGGGAGTAATTCTCTTCATACTGGAGATGGAAGCCAAGAGCTGGTCTTATAATTTAGTAGATGATACACATGAACGCTCAGACGAATTTCCCCTCAATCCTCATGTTTAAAGGTCTTTTACTAACTACCCTCATTTCTGCCATGGCTTTCACATCTTGCACTTTCAGCAAAGATAGTCCATAGCTGTTCCTCTCTGAAACCACACATAAATTTACCTTTCAAGAGATCTTCCTCAATAGACTGCATTTTGCACAAATTCACAGAGCAGAGACATAAGTAATCCAAAAATTTTTCTGAATGTGAAAATTTGAAAAATTACCAACTTTGAACACAATTTTTCTACAGTATAAACATCTTATATAACCATCAGAAAGAAGAAAAACTAATTGACAAGAAAAAAAAAGAAGGTGAAAATAATTTGGAGTGACCCACAAGCAATCATTATCCATTGTGCTGCAGCACGACAAGGCTGAAAATCAACGGATCTATGGAAGAAAGGATCAATAGATATAAGGAATAGTTAAGTACTTCAAAGGGAAAGTACCAAGGTGACAATAAATATAACAGAGGCAGACAACCTGACTCCTGGGGAGGAACAAGATTCTGTATGTAACATGGGCTTGACTCTGCTCCAGCCGGCACTAATGAAAATGATCTGGCTGACATCAGAAGGAACAGATCTGGACCCTGTACGAGTTTCTAAATACTGCTGCCATCACAGCACCTGAACATTACTGAAGTTGCACACTAAGAAAGTTTCAGCATGTTGAACTCTTAGACAAGTTCAGCACTAAGGTACCCAAATACACCTCCCCCAACTACAAGGAAAACTACTTATATGTATTATTGGAGGGCAGAACGTGGCACTGACTGTTCAAAAATATGATCAGTCACAAATGATCAAAAGTTTACCCTATTCACAGAAGATTATTTTTCCAGCCTAACTTATTAATAAACTTGAAAATACATTTCAGACCTTGTAAAAATGTTGACAGCTAGGAAGTCTGGAATCGTTAGCAAGATCCAGTTTTCAGGTAGAAAACAAGGGCAGAGCACATCTAGCTTTCCTTTGAAAATAATATATTATTAGGATTAAAAACAGCAGATGATATGGAAGTAAGGTAAACCTAATTTACATTCTTCAGTTCAAAAGAAATGTTGCTTTGATACCACTGTGGTATATTTACAGTACACCCATGTCCTCCTGGGAATAAATGTTTATTAAAATTCTGTTTCTCTCTTCTTTTTGTTTTACTGCGTGTTTTTTCCCCCCAGTAAGGTTTTCAATAGTGAAGCTATTCCAAATGCACTATATATAAGAACATTTGCTGCTGAGTTACTTGCTGTGATCGCAAAAGAAAGAGTAAACATAGAATTAAGTAAAACAGAGGGTTTTTTATAAATGCCAGTAGTCACCACTAAATTCTGTACATTTGTACCATGACATGGGCGCCTCACTCTCTGCCACTAGTGAGGACCGTATCAATGATTATGTTTGCATGTATTACAGAATATACAGTAATTCAAACTATGTTCATTTTTAAATCATAAGCAAATTAAAATCTATGTTGTGCAGATTTGTTAATTTCCTGTTACTTCTTGAACTTCTTGAAGCTAATATTAAGTAATGAGTCTAAAAAGTTACTGTTTCTGTTATTATATTAACCTCTTTACCTATCTTACAAATATTGATTTTGCTTGGATATGCAAGATACAGTACAAATATGCAAAACCAGGTCCCATCTCAGCTGCTGTGCAGTTTCAAAGAATACAAATAATACTTAATGGAAAGCTGGAAAGGAATATTGGTACATGATTACTACATACTCACAAATTTTTTAAATTGCTAAGAGTACCAAGAGTCCTTGTCTATCCCTAAAGACTACATAATTTGTCTAATGTCTTAGAGTCAATGCAGCTGAGTTTTGTGAGATCTGAAGGGAGTGTGGTGGGCTGTCGGTGCATCTGGGAAACCCTGCCCTCAATAAGAGACTGCCTGGGAAAAATATTTTAAAAAATTTTTGATGAAACTTTTAGGTGTCTATCTTCAGAGCCCAGCAACTGAACTTTGTTATTTGAGCTGGTTCTGATAACTGTATTCACATTTTTAGCAGTAGTAGTAGTAGTAATAGTAGTAGTAGTAGTAGTAGTAATAGTGGAAATACTGAGATCCTCTCCCAGTCAAAAGTTAGAGCTTTGTGCCTATCAATATACAGATGAAAGAGATCTCTTGTTTAATGACTTCTCTGTCAAGGTAGATGGGAAGAACATATTATGAGTATCAAATGGTCAATTTTCTTAAAATAATTTATAGGCTGTATAAAAAGGTTACTCCATTAGCTACTGAAATGAATATGCAAGGTAGCCATATGGTGTGAGTAATACTTTTAGAACAGTTTTTTAGGAATGGAAGAAAAGAATATCTCATCATATAAAAGCCATAGAGAATTTAGGAAGGAAGAACATGATGAACGGATTTAGAATTTGGAGAGCATATCAGGGTTAACACCTCTAATGCAAACTGCCACTTGAGCTTTAATAATCAAATGCTTCAATTTTAGGTCTGATCTGAAAGGCAGATCACATAAAGAATAGTCTGAAACTCTTTAATTGCCTTGTATAACAATACACATTTTTAAGTAAGTGAATGCATTACAGCTTTGACTTTTGTTCCGATCATTTTGTGTTACAAATAGCAGCACACCCATCGTTCTTCTCATCAGTGAGAAATTTTAATGTTGGTGCATAGGATATTCAGTCTGCATAATTCCTTTTACTCTTAATAGGAAATGTCTGGTTATGTCTTTATACACTGAGAAGAGAATAGAAGCAGTTGTCTTTCTTTGAAAAGACTGCTTTTTCTTTTGATACAAAACTATATCAGTGTGAGCTGGCATTTGTGTCCTTTGCAAACCAAGAAGCAGAAGACATTTGAAAGAAATGTATCTATCTATCTCAATGATCGGTGACCACTTCTGACTTGTTTTATGTTAATAAACTGACCTGCACACAGCTCTTATTTATACTATGATGAGTTGCTGCAATTGTATTAATATCAGGAAAGTCACTCCAGATTTACATCTGCAAAACTGAATTTGGCCCCCTGTGGGGACATATAGCTGGTACTGTGTAGCCTCTTGTTAGAGGTTTTGGAGCCTGTTCACAAAAGCAAGTGTAGAGGTAGGCAAGCCGAAGTTGTGCTTTTAAGAGAGTGGCAAGTCTAGCAACTTGAAACTAAGAGAAAAACTCAAACTCCAGTGCTGTTTATTGACTCATGTGCAGTGGACAGCCACTAACCTTTTTCTGGCTGTTTCCTGTGTGCTAAATGAAAATACTGCCACCTACTTCCTGGGATGATGTGAGGCTTAATTAATGATGTTCTAAAGCATCACATGAATCTTATTGCTGGCTGGAATTTGTCCATCGCATATATTTGGTATTTTGAATCAGCCACGAGTCAGTATCCATCTTACCAATATTAAAGGAAACAAATTATTACAGAGAAGGTACCAGGAAGTAACAATTTTTGGGTGTCTGCCACAGACTCTCATTGATTTGTAGAGGTATCATGTGTCTTTCTATAGATTTGCAACCTCTTCCTCCTTACACTGCTTGCATCCATCTAAATAATGATGGGGAGCATATGGCTTTATTTTTAAACACTGGCAAAAATTTCAGTCAAGCAGCTCTTAGGTTATAAATAACAGACTATAGCCAGGTCTAGAAGACTGATCATAGAATCATAGAATCATAGAATGGTTTGTGTTGGAAGGACCTTAAAGATCATCTAGTTCCAACCTTCCTGCCATGGGCAAGGATACCTGCCATGCTGACAGCATCAGCAAACCAAAGACTTCTTTTGGAGGGGCAGAGGGGGGCATGGCAACCATGGTCCTAGCTGGATCCTACTAAGAGGAACTTTACCAAAGACAGTGCACAAGAACACGTCTTAGTGAGAAAGAAATATTGAAAGTATAAGAAGATTTCAAGAGTATTTTTGGGGCCAGAAAATGTGTAAGACCTTTTTGTCTTGTAAACCAGAAACACAAAGGCTGTTGTGACTTCTACCCCAAATAGCTCCGTTCAGATCAGACTATAACTTTGCAGAGATGGAAAAGTAGAGCTAAATTTGGGTCAATGCTTGGCCTACCAGATTGAAGAGAGAGACCCACACTGCAAGATTGTAAAGCTTTACTTATGCCAATCAAAGTACATAAACAATAATGAAATAATACATCAGAAGGAATGTTATAAACCATTCAAACTCATAAAATATATTATAACCTTCACTTCTAAATGCTAATAAAACCGTAATTTCTCTAACAAGTTTTCCATTGTAAAAGTGAAACCAAAGCTTCCATTAAAAGATTAGCTTTCCAGGCAACAGACAAAATCTGTAATGCAAAAAGCTTATATTCACAATGTGTACTGGCTTTTCGCCTTGTCTAGTATTCCAGAAACTATTTTTACTTTTTAAAGAAGACTAATTTTTATCATTGTTTCCCTTAATGATAGAGACTCTGGTTTGCATTAGATCATGCAGTATTGATTTTATTTTTTTTCTCATGACTGTAAGCTAAATTCAGTCATCTTGCCTTTTTGTTAAACACTTGTGGGCATCCCTCTTGAACTAAAACATCCTGTGGTCATTCGGTTTCTGGAGTTTTGAATAATGCATTTTAAGCACAGAATATGCTAGGGGAATTCTTTTCTGCCACCATTTTGTTATTGCCTTGTGAAAGCAGCAAAAAGGCTATCAATATTTTATTGAATATAAGGACCTGTGTGGTTTTTGTCTGTGAATATGTAAGGCAATGAACCAGAGTCTTGTCTCAGACAGACTGGTGTGAATGCTGTCAAAACCAGTGCAGCACCTCCAAACACAGGCAGTGAAATGGAGAGCAGAAAGCTACCTCAGACGCTATTTTTTCTTGACGAGTGTGCAGTTTTCAAGCTTGCCTTAACCACATGCTATCTGCCATGAGCACCTGGGAAAAAAATGAAAGGCAATTTCAAAAGCAAAGCAGGCCTTTCTAAGAACATTGTGAACTGTGCTCCTACTAGCTGCCAAAGTTGCAGAGCAACAGTGAAGTCACAATAGTAAAAGCTATTGGATGGAAACAGCCCAGTGAAAGATACTGACTAAAAGTTTTCTGTGCTGTTACTTGGAAAAAAGAAAAAAAAAAAAAGAAAAAAGAAAAAAAAAAGAAAAAGAAAAAAAAAAGCAAGTCAAATTTTTAGTTTAAGGCAAAGATTAAAAAAATCAGGTGAAGTTAAATATTGATTTAGAAGCTTCATACTTGTCATTCAGATCTGAAAATGTGAACCTTCCTTTCTTTAACTAGAGTTTATGTTAGTAATTCAGGCTGTAATTCTGATTCTATGTGTGCATATTATTGTACTATATTCAACAACAAAGAACAGACAGGCTGTTTACTGTGCAAATACAATGCATAACAATTCTCTGCCTTGAAAAGCTGATGATTTACAGCTTCAGTCCTTATTCATGTGCTTAATTTTATGGACTTCAACAGTCTGGAAAAAGACATACCTGCCTCCATCTTTGACAGATAAGGGCCCAATTTTATGGATAATAAAAAGGTGAGTGCTTAAGCAATAAGGGTAGGAGTTAAGAACAGACCAGGGCTCCAACAGGAAGACATTGCAGCCACAGTAGGTGCATATCAAGTGTTTTATAAAACCCTGAACCCGTCAAACACATGGGACCAAGAGTCTTAAAATATCAACACATGCCTATTGCTGCACAGTCTGTGATTTTACATGTTATACCTGAATACCTGGTTGCACATCTGGATCAGAAAGAAGCGAATGCGGCTTAAAGAGGAAATCATATACCAGGCAGGATCAAAATTATCTTTGACAGAAGAAAAATATGTAACAGCGATGCAGAACTGTAATTCATGTAACATGACCTAATTATTTTAAAGGAAATGCTAGCAGCATTTTAAAAGCCTGTAGATACACAATTGTTAACATTTAATGTTGGTGTTTGTATGTATTGGAATTTATGGAAATTTGTGTGAATTTTTCAGTCCCATTTCATCCAGGTCTCCTCTGAAACAAGACTGCAACCTCAGTAGGGTTATTCAACTTAATAAAAATTTTAAAGAAAATAAATAAGTAATGCCCAGTCATAGCTCATTTGCAGGACATCAATCATACATTTGTGGAATAAGATTAAAGCAATAAAAGGAAGAAAAAAACCCCCGCAACTCATGGCTCAGCAGAATTCAACATTATATTTAAGTTTGTTCTATTCATTTCTTATATGAACACAATACATGTTCTCAGTCTGAAACCCAGAAATGACCCTACACCTATCCACAGGTGCAACACAATTCAGTAAGATAAACTTTTGAGTGTCCTTTTTAATCTAACAATAATTGAGTAGGAAATGTCCTGCACATCACTTTTACTCAAGCTGTTCTCTCTCTGAGATGCATTTCTTCCTGAGGCACCATTCTGCAGAGATGTGCTTGATAGTTTGGCAAGATTCAACTCATCTCATCAACTCATTCAACTTGTGAGGAGTGCCAGCTGACCGGGCACTCTCTGACTTGCCTCTGCATGCTCCGCACAGACCTGCAGGCCCTCTCTGCTCTCTGCAGATGAGAAATTTCACTGGCTGCGGTGAAACAGGCAGCATGTTGGATGTATCATCCTATCATCTGCCTTTCCTCTACCTGTAAGCACCTCTTCGTGAGCGTAGTCAAAAGGAAACGTTTGGTCACTAAAGTTTTCACTAAGTTATGGACAATGGCTAATGAACAAAATCTTGCTCTCATGGAAAAGACCTCGGCGGGTAATTCAGAAGCCCCTCAGGCTAGCATAGCAGTGGGATTTGACAGTGCCTTTCGCCTCGAGCTTTAACAGCTCCTACCCAGCAAACAGAGCCAGGAAAAGAGGTTATCAGGGAGGGAAGGAGAGGCCCGGGGCACTACATTATGCGCTGCTCCCATTGCAGGAATAGTGGGATGGGATGAGGGTTGGAGGGGAACTATTTCTCATATCAGCTATTTCTGTCACACGTTGAGAGCTCTGTGTGGAACTGGTGACTGGATTTTAAGCTTTGAGGTAGTTTCTTCCCATCATCCGCTACCTTGTGGCCATCTGAAAAGTCCATGTCTAGCACTCCATGGTGCTAAGAAGGATACTGTGTTGTCCATTGACTCCACTGGTTGCACCTGAATGGTCATGTCCTCCTCTCAACCTGAAGACTGAATGCCCTAGCAGGATGGAAATGGATGTAAATGACTCCTTGCGCCCTGGCACCCACCAAAGTCAGTGATGTACCTTTGCCCTGCAAAGAATAGATAATTAGGTGGTAAGCAATATAGTGATTTTCACCTGACCCAGATTAATCCAAACTCTTCAGCTGGAGCAAATCTCTAGCCAACATTCCAACACTAATGGCATGAGCTGAATATTGAAACACATATTTACAGCTTGTCACTGTGCATACACAATTCTCCTTTGGCAGAGGAAGCAGTGAATGTCATCCAAAAAGCAATTCCATGCCAACCAATGCCACAAGTTTGTATCTCCCCAGAGATGGGCAAACACTTTCAGAGCTTTGAAGACAAGCTTTGTCTCCCCTCTCTAGAGGAAGACCTGAATTTGGCCGATCGATGGTAAACAAAATGAAAGGAATAGAAGGAACATGAGGAACTCTTTAGCTTAGACCTTACAATGACACCCTTCGCTGAGCTCACCTAGTAGTTGGCGTTATTGTTGAAATGTACTGACCTGTCTACTTCCACTCACTATCTGTGACAATCTTCTCCGTTATTCTCCCTTAGGGCTGTATTTAACTAATGGGAGAGAGTTTTAGTGGTCCTGACAATGAGAGACAGATACCCATAGCTGTAGTCAGTCTCTGCGTAGGGACTGTCCATGAATTCTGGCTCCAGCATACAGGTCAGTTAGCATCAACTTACAGATTTCTGAACTTTAATTTATTTATTGAGACCAAATTAGTTCAGTGGGAGCTGCAGCTATTCGACACCTCTCAAACTGGGCAATTTTATTTAGAAGCCTAAAGAAAAGGAGTCAGTACCTGTGCTTTAGGCATTGAAGTTTTTACACGTTGAGAGTGAAACTGGTGGCAGTAATTTAGGCAAGCATTTTGCCCCTGGCTCCATAGGCTTCTGCTAATCATGCTCAGGTCTGACCTGTAGCACTTCACAGTTGCCTCAGTCTTTGGACTTTCTTGCCTTAGCATTGCCAGATTAGAGCTAATTTCCACTGTCTGTGTGAGGAATGTGTTTTTCAAGGGGAACCAGATTCAATCCACAGCGCACCGAGACAGTGCCTGCCATTTGCTGAATGCGATGCACCTTGCTGACAGCAGTTAGGGTAAGGAGAGTAATAAGGGTACGGCACCTGCACTGTGTTGAATCAGTGTCGTTATTGCTTTGCCAGTGAATGAGCTAATGTGAGGAAAGATGGTGGCCTACATTTCCCAAAGTATAGCCTGCCTTTGGTGTTTGCAGCTCTGGCTGAACTGCTGAGTTTAGCTCTTGACTGCAGGCTGAAATTGGTCCATTCAAATCTTTGGTGCTCAGGCTTTGGTGCTGATGATTAATCCTGCAGGCAACTTCCTGAGCTTCACTCTGCAAATCCATGTGAGGGGGATGCAGAATACAATCCACAAGCTCCAAACTGTTGGCCTGGCTTCACTCCCAATGTTTTCCTGATCTTCACTTTTGTGGTGAAACTGTATTGCAGGTAAGCCTCTGCTTTTTTTTTATTGTTGCTGTTACTATGTGAAAACAACATCGATAAATCATTTCTGTAGGTTTTAACTGACCTTAAGATTCATTTATCCTTCTGAAAATGACTATACACACTCATGCACGCACACACACATGCCAACTAGTTTAAAAATCTTTCCAAATAAAATCTGGAGAGAAGGTACTTTCCTCTTTAAACGTTTAGAAACAGGCTCATTTTTCTTCCCAATTATAGCAACTACACAAAGGAGCAATAAGTCTCAGAAGATTTGTCACAAATCCTCCAAGTCCATGACACCAGTTTCAAAGAAAACCACTGGTTCCTTTCAAAGCGGTAGTCTGCAGCTGACTGATAAAAGGCCACAACCCAGTACAAGGTAATCATTAGGCAGACGTTATTATTATTTTGCTAATTAGTCAAAAATCATTGGATTTCCTGTGGCTTCTTCCTGCTGAGCAATCATTTGATCTTGCTTGTGTTGACAAACATGCAAGTCACCAATTGTGCCTCGTTTATCATTTGACAAGGACAATGTTTGCTTCGTCTTGTGTGAAGAAGAGAAGACTAACAACAAGAAAATAGACAAGAAGATTCAGAATATAACTGTCCTTCCTTTTCGCTTCAACTGATACAGTGACAAACCCCACCAAATGAACAGGATCTGCAGTGAGCTATAAAGCCACCGTTAGATCCTGGGGGGAGCGTTAATGCAGAATTCCTACAATGAGCCTCACGTAAAATAGACTGGAAATATTCCCACTTCAACTGAAATGTGGAGAACTCCACGTTCCCGAAAAAGACCCCACAGCATTCCCCCTGCAATGCTGTCGAACTGTCAAAATGTGGCTAAATTTAACTGGGAGTGCTCGGGGAGGGGTGGGGAATAATTTTGTTTTGTAAAATGTAAAGAGCAAGATACATTTGTACAATTCAAATCCCCAAATTTAGTTTGAAAGGCATTTCAAAACTCAGCTCCCTATGTAAGGAGCATTCTTTCAAAGAATGTACAGGAAAATCTGGCACAAGAGTGTGTATATGTGTATGTTTATTTATAGTGATTGCTAGTGATGGGTGTGAAATTGTTTTGGTCTAGATATTTCTCTTTTGGTAGGCTGGTCTTTATGCTGCTCAGACATTGTTAAAAAAACTACCACTGTAAAGTAAACTGTTATACCAGTTCCCAAGAATAAAACCAAGCACTGTATTGTTTCTAAGGGAGTTGCAGTACGTTTTTCAAAATTCCTTCTTCATTGTTGCATACTGCAGCTCTTTTACTCGGCAGTTTAGCACATCACAGCATTATTTTTCTTAATTTGTTTTATAAATTAGTATTATCATCCCCCCAGGACAGAAATAAATAATAGAATGCTGATACAGAGAGAAAAGAATAACAGTAAGCATGTGGGAATAAGAAAAAGTATTTTAAAAGATGTAAAATAATTAATTTTCTGTATCAATCATTTAGGGGAAGACAGACAGACTAGTACCTTACTGAGCTTCCATATATGACTTTAAATAGGTGAGGCAAGCTCTGAATTTATATGACATTGACATCTGTGTCATCAAGAAAGCTTCGATGTCAATCTTTAATGTCTTTATACTGAAGGGGTTTCATTAGCTAAGAAAAATAAGTGAAAACATGAACAGGCAGGGACGTGTGTGAAAAATAATGCATTCTACCACTTTTATGGAAAAGGGCAAATGTCTCATAATTAAGGCTTGTGCAAAAAATGAATTTAAGTGCACATTCACTATTTGCTCAAACATATATTTTTCTAGGGAGATAATAGTGATTGCTTGACTCTTTTATTTACACGCAGTTTAAATTGGCTTTCAAAAATACAGTTTATATGCTGAATGATCTCAGCTACTTTGTGAAATTACTGATGTGTTCTTTTTATTGAGGCTTACATATCCTACGGTAACAATCCTACCATCTCTGCGCAGCTTGCTGTACTGCTGCTATGAATTTAGAAACAGACGTGCCAGTTTTAATTTTAAAGAGACTGTATTTTTTCCCCTCTGCTTTAATAAATCAATCTCGCACGACAACGTTGGCACTCCTTTAAATGGGTCAGGCCAGAGTGTGTCCTCAGTTCACCTCCGCGGCCTGATCACTGATCACCAATAATTTGATTAGCCATGCCACAAGAAATGGTTTGGTTCAATAGATGTAAACATGGCCAGCTGCATCCAAAACACATCAAAGTCAAGAGGACTCTGCCTGCCCTCCGACCTCCCTGGGAGCCAGAGCAGCCTGTCGGGGACCGTGCCCCCCCAGCTCAGGACACCCTGTCCCCGCTGCCTTCGGCAGATGATGCGTGTCAGATGAAAGGAGCTGGGGCTGAAATTTTAAAGAGCTGAGACTACTCTCCGATTTTAAGCACAAATACACGAGTCATTGCCAAACAGAGTATTTAGGGCTCTGACTAGACGAATTGAGGAGAAATTACAGCTCACTGAGCTCTTGCCCATCGACTGACCCACACCACCAGGATTTCCTTGTTGACTGTCTGTGATGAGTGCTTACTGATTTTAAGGAATTTGGGATTTGCAAAGGCATTCCTAACAGTGCTCAGCCATTCAGTTCAGGGATGTAAGGATTTATTTTCCTTCAAAATGCATTTTGTTAAAGAACGCTTTAAACAAAAAAAGCAAGGAAGGCTCACAGCAGCTCTGGCGTTTTCCCCTCTCAGGCAAGGCCCAGCTTGCAGAAATGATGACAGTTAATTTCCCAGCTTCTCCACTGAGCGTGCATGAGAAAGCAGAGCTGAATGAAACATGTAGGCATTATACAGGGATATTTATTGGCAGGCTGGCTTGGTTTATTCTGTCCATTCTTCACATCTTCTGCACATTTACTCCTTGTACAGTGGGCTTTATTGGCACCGCTTGATAAAGCACTTAAGGTCTTTGCTGGTACAGCTGCTCACAGAAACTTAATTTCAGCACTGCATGGGGGAGTATATATGTTCTCTTAAATTTTAAATTTGCTCAGGCGAGTTGTTGGGTTGGAATGGTTTCCTATGCTCAGCCAGGGCAAAGAAAGAGTATTGTGAGATAGAGCTGAACACCAACAGTTAGGCAACACACGGCAGACATCAAGTGTTCACCACGACATCAGAGACCAAAAAGTTCAGAATTTCTTCAGTCTAATAAATTTATGCAATGGGTTAGTTTAAGGAAATAGCAGTCTGCTTGTAAACACTAATTCTTGGAATAAATTATTTGTTTCAGATTATTAGCCTAGATAAGAGCAGAGATAGAGATTGTTTGTTTGTTTCAAGAAAGAAAAAGAAAAAAAGAAAAAGAAAACCAAGAAAAAAGTGTTAAAGAAAAAAGCATATAAATACAGACAAAATATAAATAGCTCTTCTGACTCTAACAAAATGAAAGGCTTATAGGCTGTGCCTTACCATGACATTATTCATTTTCATTTTCCTCCTGGTAATGCCACAATTTCATTGCTACAAAGACACTTAAACTAAAGTGATGGCAAAATGCTTATATGTAAGGACTCAGGTTTGGGAAAATGTACATGAATGTCCCCCTGTTCTTCTTGGATTTGAATATATTTTGCTTTTCCATGTTTCTCACTTTTGTTTGTGTTCCAAAATGTTAGCAACTTTTAAAAGATTTCTTATATTTTCATACGCAGAGACTTTGGCAGAGATAGCTCAGAATGTGGAGAACAGTGGAACACCAAGTTCCTAAAGCAACATAATTATGCATCTTAAATATGACTGACTTTAAGAACGCCAGAAGGACATGAAAGTTCTGTTTCTATCTTGCTTGACAAAGAATAAAATTAATAGCTTGGATGAATGCAGTATAGCCACAAAGGACAATCAGTGTAAATCTATAATAGGCTAAAATTCAGTGAGAGCAATAAAGGGGTCACAGTGGTTTGAAGGAAATGAGAAATAATTTGAATTCCTTTTTTCCAAAAAAAAAAAAAAAAAAAAAAAAAAAAATTTGGTAATGACTTTTTTTCTTAAAAAGATCTATGTTTACTCTTGTATTACTCTATCTGATATCTAGTTGTTACACTGTCCTTCCTTACATTACAATGACATACATTATAGGTATGTCATTGCAAACAAAAGAAAATTATTTTATCTATTTATCCTCATTTGTAAGAACAGATTAAATAAAAATACAGGAATTAAGATACTGGCAGGTGGGAATACCAAAGGACATGGTATTTATTGTAGGTGGATCTTATTCTCCACGTACCATTTGTTTCACACCCGATATCAAGGCAGGATATCTGGGAGGTCTGAGAGCTTCGAGTGCCACATTTGATTCCTGAAGCGCGGCACAGCTGCTTCTGGAGCTTTTGACAGTCAGTCAATTCTGCAACCGAGTTCAACGTCAAAATTGAACCTATCAACACCCCCAGATAAATGCCAGCCCTGCATCCCAAGGGAGTTTTGTGGGGCAGTTTGCTGAGCCTGATTTCCCCGACCTGTTTCGCAGGGGCACAGCCTGGGGTACCTCAGCTTGTGTGCACCTTCCTCATCCCCATGGCCCTGCCCGACCATCCTGGGCATGTCTGGCCCCAGTTACCTTCACCAGGCCTGATCCTGACCCCCACCCGTGGGCTGACATCCCATCCCAGCCTCGGCCCATCCTCAGGGAGGTGCTCGATGCCCGGGGCCAGGGCTGCCCCGGTGCCCCCCGGCTGCCCTGCTCCTGGCTGGGGTGGGACGGGATGGGCTGCCGGGGCCTGCCCTGCTGCCCAGGGGTCCTCCACCACTCCCCAGGCAGCCCCCCGTGCCCACAGTGCCCTGGCACGCTTGGATCATAGTAAAAATAAAGCCAGGGTGTGCAAATATCAGCTGAAGAGAGAGCCAGGCCATGCGTGAAGTGGTAACCAGCACACCGCCAATGCTGTTGGGCTGCCGGACCTGCCAGCGCCTGTAACGAGATGTGTAGCACACCTGAGCCACCCGAGCCAAGACCGAGCACGCAGCGGTGATATGTGATTTAGGCAGCGCACGGGCATAAATCCCAATGGATGTGTTATGCTTGTGCAATCACGCATCAGAAGAACACCTGCAACGAGACAGCGTAGCAAAATCCCAGTGCTGACTGTTAGCTTTTTGTCTCTATTTAAATGAGACACCGTGCTCATACTATGAAATGTATTTATACAGGAAAAAGTGATTGTCAGATACAAGAATTTACCACCTTGTAGAAGTCCATGAGCTGGATGAAATACAACCTATGTCCCTTTCTCTAGTGCTTTCTCCTCTGATTTTTCACCAGGATTCCAGGACTAGAGAGTTTCACAGAAAGGCGAGACATTACACATTACACACCAGTCAGAAAGGAACAAAGAGTTCAGCAATTGGCACACAAATGTATTCATGCACAGTGTACACAAATGTACTTTTATTTATGTCTTGTATAGAAGAACGGTATTGTTAATTAAACAGCAAATAGGTCGCTAAAAATTTTATTCATAGCTTGTTTGTTTTTAATGTCCCAAAGGGAAGCCAGTGGTAGATGTGCCCTTTAAACTGTGCAGCTGAACTTTATACTGTTCTTGAGACAGTCGTGCGGCAGTAAAACCAAAGAGTGCCTGAAACATCTCCAGAGCAAGTGAGCTGCCATGACTGGCCCAACTGATCACTGCAGTCACTTCATTTTGGATAAATGATTGGTGTTGAGGCATATAGATGAGATGACTATCATTGTGGCTTGTTTTTTTTTTTTTCTGGCATACCCTCTTAAATAATAAAACCCAAAAGTTTGAAAATGATCCTGTTTCTGTGTTAACAGTGTTATCCAGCCAGTCAATAGTCTGCATTTATTAAATCACTTCCTAGATTTCAGAAGTAACTGCAGCTACCTTAATTTTGATATGAAGGATCTGCACCAAAACTGGATCAGCTATAAACAGCAAGAACATGTCTTGTCAATGTGAAGAGAACAGTGATTTCCTCATAAACTTGGATTTACCCTACAATGACCTGGGAGAAGCCAAGATAATAAATGACAATGTGGGTTAGTTCAAAGGGATTATACACAGAGAGGTGAGCAAAGAATCTATGGCAATTTGGCTGGCACTAGAAATAGGATCTCTAAGTTCCATACTTGCATGTGGACTGACTTTTAGCGATGTCTCTTCAGTAGACAAAGGAGAATAAGAACAATTCTGGCTCTGCATAGTACAGTTCTTCAACATAAAACATTATAAAAAATATCTGAACAATATGAAAATGAAAGCTTCTTGCTCTTGATTTTTTCTAGTCGTTCACCAATGCCAGTGATGAAACATCTGGGACCCAGGTAAGTCATGCCCTTGGGTTTTTGTTTATATGTTTTCCTGGTTTGCATTTGGGTTTGTATTCTTAGAGATAAAGGAATGGTAATGTCTGTGGAAGAAGACTGCATTGGGTCTGGCTGAGATGGAGTTCATTTTCCCCACAGCAGCCCTCACAGTGCTGTGCTGTGTACTGGTAACTAGTAAGGTGTTGAAAACACACCAGTATTTTTGGCTACTGCCGAACAGTGCTGGCACAGCACCCAGGCTGCCTCTCTCCAACATTTCCTCTCACCAGTAGGCTGGGCCTGGGCAAGATCTTGGGAGGGGACACAGCCAGGACAGCTGACCCAAACTGACCAAAGGAATATCCCACACCATATGACATCTGCTCAGCAACAAAAGCTAAGAGAACGGAGGAGGGGCCAGGGGGGTATTCGTTATTTATGACGTTTGTCTTCCAGAGCAACTGCTACTTGTCTTGAAGCCGTGCTTCCCAGGAAGTGGCTGGACATCACCTGCTGATGGGAAGTAGAAAATAAATCTTTTGTTTGCTTTTGCACATGATCTTTGCTTTTGCTTTATTAAACTGCCTTTATCTTGACCCATGAGGTTTTTTTCCATCTTATTTTCTCCTCTCCCTGTCCTGCTGAGGAGGGGAGTGATAGAGCAGCTTGGTGGGCACCTGTGTCCAGCCAAGGTCAACCCATCACCGAGAACCTACAGGAACAAAGAAATGGAGATGACCTCATGGGTCATAAGTCCTATTTACCTTAATAGCACATCAATTATCATGCAACAGATTTTGAAGGACCCATGAAGTGGCTGGTGTTCTCACCACAGAACAGCTCCAAGCCATTTACTTCTGATCTGTAGAATTAGACAAGAACTACAACTATAATGTGCTACAGGAAGACAGCAAAAAGCACAGAATTTTGCCAGAGTCCCAAATCCCTGCAATAATAAAGGATGTTGTTAGATAAAGTTCTCAGAGATTCTAGGGGCTGAATGCTCACTCATTTTATAATGTGAATAAAACACACCACACTGCTCTCTATAAATCTAAATAAGGAGAAAATAATCCCTCTTGAATCAATCACCAGATTTGACTCAACAATGATCAAGATGTACCAGTAAGCCTTCTAACAGAATTTAGCATCCCTAAGAGCACCACTGCAACATGCTATATCCTGAATCCAACTCTGGCCAACATCTAACACATCAGAAAAAGATGGAGAAACCTAGAAGTTTAATTAGGCATTTGCTTAGAATGGTCCCTTCCTGGGTACCACACACATTCAGCGGAAGTCCTGAAGCTTGGGATTACTACAAAGCAAGCATAGTGAAAGTGAGCCTGTCACCTTTCACCTTTGATAGTCCAAAATATTGGAAAACAAATGTTTCACACCACAAACTTCACTGTTGTCAAGAATTTGCCTGTATGGCCAAATAATTTCTTTCATAAACTTTCCAAAATATACCTTAAAACAATTTACATTTCTTGCCTGGGATATGCTATTTGGAAGACCACTAGAATCTTTTTTCCCCTCCTAATCTAAATTTATTAATGATAAATGAGTGTTCAGTCAAATCTTTGAATCATGCTCTTCAACTAGAAATTGGTCTTTTTGGAAACACTGAGATAAGACTATAAATTAGTCTTGTTAAAGAGAAAATCTCCGCTGGAAAGCTATGAGTCTATTGTTAAAAGCAGACAGACAGGTTTTTCAAGTCTACCAAGAGAATTACACAACAGTTTTCTACCAAGAAGCTGTGGGATTTGAGCACTTTTTTTATGCTCTGAAAACTCTGAAAATTTTCTACATCTCTCTCAGGATGTACCTTCTCTTCACCACCTCTCTGAGGAATCTCATATACGTAGAGAAGGGGAGAGATAAGGAAAAATCCACAGAAATGTCCACAAGGGGAAATGCTCTGGGAAAGATGCGCAATTACCTGTCACCATCTTCTGGTCCTGTTTTTGAATTCTGAAAGAACTTGCTATACTCTTTACTCTTTCTATGTCATGTAAATAGGTCACAAGCCTCTTGTGCCTGACTTTGGCATAAGCTGCAGAGAGAGGTCAAGTAGTCTGAGCTTTGAGATTTGGCCCTGACTCATTAACTTGAAGGAGGTCATCTGGGTGTCAGTTGGGCTGCCTCTGTGCTTAAAACTGGTCCAGAGTCCAATTCCTAATGGACCAAGATGTCTCATATGGATGATTCTGGTTGTCTCCAGTTTCTCACTGGATTAATCTTATATGACCGCAAGACCACACACTAACACTTCTAATGACATGCCAGAAGCACAGAAGGAGACAGGCATATCTGTACAAGGTGATTCACATGGAGGTCATGACCAAACCGGGGCAATTAGAAAGCAGTAGCCACTTACATGATCTCTTACTGCAAGCTGGTTTGTGAGCTATTGGTACCATCTCACCTGGTTGTCCTACTGGGAGTTTCCCAGGAGCTGATTTGCAAAATGGGTCTTTCTACAGGGCATTCACCTACTCCACACATCAGCTCAGAGGCTGACCCAGCTGAAAGGACCTTTACTGTGACACAACCCCAAATGTCCTATGACAATTGCCTTAAAATAAGAAATTGGGTCATTCCTGCAGTCATATTCATGTGAGCAATTGTTATGCACCGGGGTAGTGTCATTACAGGAATGGACTATATTCACGAGTAAGTGTTTGAAACTCTCTCCCCAGGAGAGCAGGTGCATCACTTCAGTGTCTATCTTCTTCTCCCAGGGCCTCTGTTTGGTGTAACACACATACATACTGAACCGTAAAGCCCACCTTTCATGTGGTCTATTCATTTTTCCAATTGACTTAAAAGAAAGGTCTTATTAAAGACACTGTAAGAGGTTTGAACTCTGTCAGGAATGCCCCCTGTGAGTTCAATTCGTATTACTTTGCCCACTAGGCTCATTACAAAAAGCAAGTTGAAACCTACAGCTTTCTGAATTCACCTGAGAAGCTAAGATTGGAGCATAATAAAGAAGGGCAGTGCGGTTCTCTTGATAGGCCCAGGTACAGCTCCGTTAATGTCCTCGGGAGCTATTGTATCTATAGATAGAAGGAAGAATTTTCAAATGTAGTGCCTAAAATTCAGGTGCCTGTATCTCTGCCAACTTTAAATACTACATTAAACATAGCTTTGTGTGTCATGTGTCTAAATTTAGACACCCTAGTTTTAAAGATGAACTTATAAAGAGCACAATACATATCTATGAGAAGACAAAAATGCTCAGTTAGAGTACTTCTGACTTCTTAGAAATATTTTTTAAAGCATTATGAAAGACCATGGAAGTATTCTTCCTACCTGCATATGAATAAGAATATGGTAAGAATAGCATAATCAGAATTTAAGGGCATGATCTTTATTTTCTTCTTAGGCCAATTTAGCAAAAATAGCTTCTTGATTTACATAATATCACAAATAGCACTTCCTGGGCCGTTCACATTAGAGAACAGGATAACCAGCAAATAGCTCCAATTACAGTCATCACAAAACAAAACAGTGTGCAGGCAGTAGTTTAAGATTCATCACAGCTTTACACATTATGTGTTCACTCTCACCTGTACAAAGAGGATGGAAACTGCTACCAAATAGCAACAGTGGTACTTTACACTTTTTTTGTATGGCTGAAAATGTCTCATAAATACTCAGTTAAATAATGGATGATTAGGCTCCACTGTTTTAATTCAGCATAATCAGCGCTGTTATATAACATAAGCATAACTGGTCAACCGGTTTTCAATCAATGCAGAGTTACTGCTTAAAAAATGCAAATGAGAAAACAGTCCCATCATGTGGAGCAAATTCAGAGTATTTTGATTATTATAAGCAGAGTAGATGATAGATAGAAACATTAAGAAGTGTGAGGTTTATCAGGGAACAAAATCAAATCAAATAAATCAAATACAGGTGATCCCTCCATCTGTGGGTGTGTGTCTGGAGGGGAGGGTTGAAAACTCTATTTTTTATATTTCTGTATCGTAAAAGGAAAGCATGAGCCAAATACTGATCTCATCCATATTCTCATATCTTTACTGACTTGATCAAACTCTTCTGCAAAGTTTGCCAACAAAAAGCTGACATGCAAGAGAAAACTTTAAGAAAATCAATGCCAAATAACTGCCCAAGCCATAAGAAAGAATAAACTTGCCCAGTGCATTATGTTCCACCAACACTGTGGAGAGTTGTAAACCTAAAAGTCAGGGGAACTAAACAGCTCTTAACTGTGCATAATATACTTTATGTATCAGCAGGCAGCACAAATCATTTCTTCACTGCAGTTCAATAGCTAGTCATTCCTTCTATATTCAGTTCTGCACCAGAACCATGACTTAAATGCTGTGCTGCTGTCATTTAGTTGGCTATCCTTTCCAGGGCTGCCAAAGGGGGTGCTTACAAATGCAGCTATTGTCCCACTAAGCAAGCATCTCCTGGTGGGACAGTATATGATACATTTTTAAGGACATGGCTGCAGCATCAAACATGCTGTATTTTACATCAGACATTGTCACACACTGATGTGTTTCTTTTTCATCACTTTTAAGACAAAAGTAGTGCTGGAAGACTGAAAAGTGGACACTATATCAGAATGATAGGAGATCCAAGGTGTACCTTGCAATGCAACACCATAGCTTTATGCATAATGTCAATCATAAATTGCAAGGGATACAGACAACCTAATTTCATTAAAGCAAGTCTAAAGGTACGCTGAATATTGATGGAGTTTATTTATTTGAGTGTACTTGCCCTAAAACCTGGGATTTCTTTTAATTCTGTTTCAGGAAAGTTTTAAAAATTCCTTATCCACAGCTAAAGTCTTCCAATATTTGAGGACAAGCAAAAATCTGGCTGGACATGTGTGCATAGTTGAACTGGTATTCCAGGTACAAGTCTAACATGCACTAACTTATTCTCAAAGAAAAATGTTGAAATGTCCACAAAGAATGTTGGTTCCAAACATGAAAGCAAGGCCCAGGCACCCTGTCCCCATCTCCTTGAGGTCCACGGAATTGCCAATTACTCTAGATTCCACGAGTAACCACCCCTCCTCATAGTCTTAAAAGCAATTTTACTGAAAGACACTTTGGTAAAGAACACTCACCAATTAAAAAACCCCTATTGTCAAGGTCTGCAAAATAAAGGCTGATCAAGCTATTCAAGTAAAATGGATCATTATATACAAACACAGTGTATAGTCAAGGCCTTATATTCAGCAAGTTCTGGAGAAAGTAAATCATGCCACAGATAGACTGCAAGAGTCCCATGGTATCAGAGACAATTCAGGTCCTGTAAGTCAGTGGATATAGCACTTTTCCCCCCTTTGGGTTAGACGTAAGGCAGTCTCTTACAGTGATACAATTCTGTAACTCTACAACTACCTGAAAGGAGGTTGTGGTTAGGTGGGTGTTGGTCTCTTCTCCCAAGCAACAAGTGATAGGACAAGAGCAAATGGCCTCAAATTACTCCAGGGGAGGTTTATGTTGGATATTAGGAAAAATTTCTTCACTGAAAGGGTGGTCAGACATTGGAACAGGCTGCCCAGAGAGGTGGTGGAGTCACCATCCCTGGAGGTGTTCAAAAAGCATGTAGACATGGCACTTCAGGATATGGTCTAGTAGACATGATGGTGTTGGGTTGATGGTTGGACTTGATGGTCCTAGAGGTCTTTTCCAACATTAAAGATTCTATGATTCTATGATTCTATTCTATGATGTTATGAGAATATTTACTAAACTTTGTTTTCTTGTAGAATGTTTTTCTGCATCATGAGGCACACCTCCTGCAACTTTCAAACCACACCCTTAAGCCCACTGCATTTTCCTCTTAGGCCAACCATTATTACAGGCATACAGTAGTGATGCTATGATTCTTATCTTATTGCTTTATAAAACCAGATTAAAATATTTTTGCTAATAAAATATTCCTTTTTTTCTTTAGAATCTAACCTTGGCCCTTGCAGATAAACTGCTCACTTTGGGTAGTCTGATGTTTATTTTCTTGTCTAGAAGCACATGACATGACATGTAGAGGTTTCACCCACTAGAGGTGATGAATAACCATTAGTGGGTTATGTTACACAGCACATAACACTTACTGGGAAGAGGCTGATGCCTAAAACTGAGAGCTGGTGGCCAAACTGCTGCTGAAAGGCACAGAGGGAAAGGGGAAAACTCTGCTATGTAGGAAAAGAGTCATCAGTACACAACAGATGCCAGGTCAAGCCTCCTGGAGACTTAGTACCAGACTGTAGGCCTAAAACATACACACATTAATTTCCTCACATTCCCCAAGGCATATATGTAAGCATAGTGTTATATGGAGGAGCAGAAAATTGAGTGCTTGCAATTTGTTACTGGAAACAGAAGCAACATTAGGAATACCACCGTGTGCAGTGACCCTAACCATGATAACATCTGGAAACTTTAGAAATACTTCTTCTAGTTCAATTTCTATTCAACTTTCAGGTTGACTTTGTGGTTCAGTCTTTTCTGACTAAGGATTTCTTGTGGTCCTCTCTGCCAACTATATGGAAAGACTATCTGAGATCTGTTAAGGCACTGATTTCCTTCTTAACTGTTTTCCTATTGCTTTATTGTGCTGAAAACTATACTGGTAATAATATCTGTTTTCTCTATTTCTACACTGTCTGCCTGGCAAAAATTTCTTAACAAGTTGTTTAGTTAAGATTATGGAAGCAAAGATTTTCTCAGCATTAACGAGTAGAGAAATTATTTTGTGATTATCCTCTACATATTTGCTACCCTCTGATTAACTCAGTAGATGTATGTCTGAATTCTCATGAGAATATTGAAGATATTCTGGTGATGGTCAGTCACTGAGGAGAGCTGCTCCAGAGCCAGCCCGGCCTACAGTGGAACGGCAGATCTTGGTGCACAGGAGGTTTTCCTGAAGCTGAGAAGTGCCAGGGGAGCAGATACACCCACCAGGAACCAGCAGCTCTCATGAGTGACACTGACTCGGCCTGGGCATTGCCAGACCCATGGTGGTCATCCCCACACCTACACAAGGCATCCCAGGGAGCACGAGCCACCAGGAGCATCATGACCAGAGTGGGCAAACAGGGCATGGTGCGTCAGGCAGAGTGTGGGAGGGCATGCGGGAGGGCACCTCTTCGAAGGAGGGGCATTCCACTGGCTGAGTGGGAGACCTGAAATACACATAACCCAGCAACCGGACACTGTGCTGTGACAAGTCAAGGACACCCATCCTATCTGACCCTCAAGGCAGAATGGTGGGCACCCATCTGAGAGCAAAGGCTACAGCTCCAGCTAGGGGGTCTGCCATCCCCAGTGGTGGCTGATGCCTCCTCCCAGACAGAGCTGCTGAAGGGAGAGGATGCAGTGCAGACCTCAGGTGGCAGGAAGTGCCTAGACCTTTCTCCCGGGACAGGGATGGGTGGCAGACCTGTCTGCAAAAGGTGTGCCCAGGTGGCTGAGCTGCAGGAGGCATCAAGAAAACTGCATAACATCAGGGAGACTGAGAAGGAGTTTGATAGTTGGTTCCAAGTGCAGTCTACAGTGGACCCACAGCCCATGGTCAAACAGCCAGAAAAACTCCTACCGGCACACACAGAAGGGAGGGGGGCCAATACTGCAGGAGAATGGAAACTTGCAACAGCAAGGAGCAGCAGGAGGATGAGACTTGCCCCAAAGCCTGAGGTGCCCTTGCAGGATTGCTTCACTGCTCTGCAGACTGAAGAGGAAAGACTTGCCACATCAGGAGAGACACTGAGGCTGAGTAAGGCAGCCTGGTCTGCTCCCTGTGTAACAACCAGTGCAGCTAAGAAAAGACAACAGGTGATATTAGTAGGTGACTCTCTTCTGAGAAGTCCAGAGGCACCTGTGTGCCGACCCGACGCACTCTCTAGAGATGTGTGCTGGTTACCAAGGGATGTCACCAAGAGACTACCAAGCATCATACAATCTGCTGCTCTTGTTTCACATGAGCACCAGGGGTACAGCCAGGAGCAGTCTGAGAGAGTATCAAGAAGGATTACAGAGCCCTGGGAGTGGCGGTAAGGTACTCAGGTAGTTTTTTTGACAATCCTCCCAGTCAAAGGTAAGCGGTTTGAAAGGGCCAATCATATCCGGGGAAGTCAACAAATGGTTACAGGACTTGTGCCACAGCCAGGGGTTCAACTACTTACACCATGGGACTCACTTTGAGAAACCTGGTCTACTGGAGGCTGATGGGGTCTGTCTGTCAGAGAAGGGGAAGATCATCTTCGGTCATATGCTTGCAAAGTTGGTGAAGAGGGCTTTAAACTAAAGTTGCCAGGAGAGGGGAACCTCAATCCATCCCACTCCTACCAATTTAATGCCAGTGCCAGCAATAGAAGCCCAGAGCCTGCAGAAAGATCACAGGTCAGCAGGAGAGCACCTGAAGTGCAGCAAAAAGGAATTCTAGCCACTCCAGCCAGTCAGTCAGCTTCACCGAAGGACAAACTTGAATGCGTCTCTGCAAATGCACATAGCATGGGGAATAAAGAAGAGGAGTTTCAGACATGCACACACCTGCAGGCCTATGATCTCATTGGCAGCATGGAGACATGGTGGGCTGGCTTCTATGACTGGAATGTTGGAATGCAATGACATGAGGTCTTTAGGAAAGACAGGCAAAGGTGTCTCCCTCCATGTCAATGACTAGCTGGAGTGCATGGAGGTCCACATGGGGATGGATAAGGAGCCAACCAAGACCTTATGGATCAGGATTAAAGAGAGGACAAGGACAAGTGACACTATGGTGGGGGTCTGCTACGCGCCACCCAACCAGGGAGACCAAGCGGATGAGGCCCTCTATAGGCAGATAGAAACAGCGTCACGTTCACGAGCCCTGGTCCTCATGGGGGACTTCAAGCACCCCGATATCTGTTGGAGGGACAACACAGCAGGGCATAAGCAATCCAGGAGGTTCCTGGAATGTGTTGATGATAACTTCCTTCTCCAAGTGATAGAGGAGGCAATGAGGAGAAGTGCCATGCCGGACCTTGTTCTCACCAACAAGGAGGAGCTGGTGAGGAATGTGAAGCTCAAGGGCAGCCTTGGCTGCAGTGACCATGAAATGGTGGAGTTCAAGACCCTTAGGGCAGCAAGGAGGGCACACAGGAAGCTCAGTACCCTGGACTTCAGGAGAGCAGACTTTGGCTTCTTCAGGGATCTGCTTAGTAGAGTACCATGGGACAAAACCCTGGAGGGAAGGAGGGGCCCAAGAAAGCTGGTTAGTATTCATGAATCCCCTCCTCCAAGCTCAGGAGCGATGCATCCCTAACAAAGAGGAAGTCAGGAGGCAAAAATGCCAGGAGGCCTGCATGGATGAACAAGGAGCTCCTGGGCAAGCTCAAATACAACAATGAAGCCTACAAAGGGTGAGAAACTGTCCAAGCAGCCAGGGATCAGGTTAGGAAAGCTAAAGCCCTGATAGAATTAAATCTGGCCAGGGATGTCAAGAGCAACAAAAAAAAGCTGCTGTAGTACGTTAGTGATAAAATGAAGATGAGGGAAAATGTGGGCCTTCTATGGAAGGAAACAGGTGACCTGGTTACCCAGGATATGAAGAGGGCTGAGGTACTCAATGACATTTTGCCTCAGTCTTCACTGGCAAGGGCTCTAGCCATACCATCCAAGCCTCAGAAGGCAAAGGCAGGGATTGAGAAAATTAAAAACTACCCACTGTAGGAGAAGATCAAGTTCGAGGCCATCTAAGATGCACAAGTCCACGGGACCTGATGGGATGCATCTGCTGGTCCTGAGGGAACTGGCAGATGAAGTTGCTAAGCCACTATCCATCATATTTGAGAAGCTGTGGCAGTCTGGTGAAGTTCACACTGACTGGAAAAGGGGAAAAAAAGGAAGACCTGGGGAACTACAGGCTGGTCAGTCTCATCTCTGTGCCTGGCAAGATTATGAAGTAGATCCTCCTGGAAACTATGCTAAGGCACATGGAAAATAAGGAGGTGATTGGTGACAGCCAACATGACTTCACTAAGGACAAATTGTGCCTGATAAATTTAGTAGCCTTCTATGATGGATGTAAATTTAGTAGCATTCTATGGATGCTGCTCACCTTTGTAGGGAGAAAATTCGTGCGGCCAAAGCTCAGTTAGAGTTGAAGCTGGCCAGTACTGTGGGGGACAATAAAAAGGGCTTTTTTAAGTACATTAATAACAAAAGGAGGACCAGAGAGAATATTGGCTCGTTACTCAACAAGAATGGTCACCTTACAAACAGGGACCTTACAAAGCAGAAACGTTTAATGCCTTCTTCACCTCTGTCTTCAACACTGATGACGGGCTCTGGGACCTCAGTTGCCCCGAGTTGGAGGACCACGACTGTGGTAATGATAAACTCCCAGCTGACCCCGAAATTGCTGCTCCACCTGGATGCATACAGGTTCATGGGGCCAGATGGGATTCATCCCAGGGTGCTCAGAGAGCTGGCTGATGTCATTGCGAGACCTCTCTCAATTATTTTTCAATATGATTTTGGGAATCTGGAGAGGTCCCAGGTGACTGGAAGCTGGCAAACATTGTTCCAGTCTTCAAGAAGGGCAAGAAAGAAGAGCCTGGTAATTACAGGCCTGTCAGTCTCACTTTAACAAACTTAGTTTCCTTCTACGACGAGGTCACCCATCTAGTTGACCAAGGGAAGCCAGTTGATGTCATTTTTTTTAGATTTCAGTAAAGCTTTCGATACTGTCTCTCACAGTATCCTTCTGGACCAAATGTCCAGCATACAGTTTGACAAAAACACAGTGCGATGGGTGAGCAACTGGCTCACGGGTTGGGCCCAAAGAGTTATGGTAAACGGGGTTACATCAGGCTGCTAGCCAGTCACTAGTGGGGTTCCCCAGGGCTCCATTTTAGGGCCAGTTCTTTTTAATGTTTTCATAAACGACTTGGATGTAGGACTAGAAGGTGTTGTGAGCAAGTTTGCAGATGACACCAAATTGGGAGGAGCTGTTGATTCCGTCGAAGGTGGAGAGGCCTTGCAGAGAGATCTGGATAGATTGGAGAACTGGGCAATGACCAACTGCATGAAGTTTAACAAGGGCAAGTGCCAGATTCTGTGCTTGGGAAGGGGCAACCCTGGCTATACATACAGACTGGGCGATGAGACACTGGAGACCAGCCATGCTGAAAAGGACTTGGGGGTTTGGTCGACAGCAAGTTGAACATGAGTCAACAGTGTGCCCAGGCTGCCAGGAAGGCCAACCGTATCCTGGGGTTCATCAAGCATGGCATTGCTAGCCGGTCTAGGGAAGTGATTGTCCCACTCTACACTGCACTGGTGCGGCCTCACCTCGAGTACTGCGTGCAGTTTAGGCACCACAGTACAAAAAGGACATAAAACTATTGGAGAGTGTCCAAAGGAGGGCAACAAAGATGGTGAAGAGTCTAGAAGGGAAGACGTATGAGGACAGGCTGAAGTCCCTTGGTTTGTTCAGCCTAGAGAAGAGGAGACTGAGGGGAGACCTCATCGTGGCCTACAGCTTCCTCACGAGGGGAAGTGAAGGGGCAGGCGCTGATCTCCTCCCTCTGGTGACCAGTAATAGAACCTGAGGGAACGGAATGAAGCTGCGACAGGGGAGGTTTAGGTTGGATATCAGGCAAAGGTTCTCCACTGAGAGGGTGGTCAGGCACTGGAACAGGCTCCCCAGGGAAGTGGTCACAGCACCGAGCTTGACTGAGTTCAAGAAGTGTCTGGACAACGCTCTCAGTCATATGCTCTGATTCGGCTGGTCCTGTGTGGAGCCAAGAGTTGGACTCGATGATCCTTATGGGTCCCTTCCAACTCAGGATATTCTATGATTCTGTGATGGGCTTACAGTGCTGGTGGACAAGGGAAGAGAAACTGACATCATCTATCTGGACTTATGCAAAGCATTTGACACTGTCCCGCACGACATCCTTGTCTCTGATTGGAGAGACATGGATTTGATGGACGGACCACTTGGTGGATAAGGAATATACTGGATGGTCGCACTCAAGGAGTTGTGGTTAATGGTTCGAGGCCCAAGTGGAGACCAGTGATGAGTGGTGTTCTTCAGGGGTCGGTATTGAGACCAGCACTGTTTAACATCTTTGTCAGTGACATGGACAGTGGGATTGAGTGCACCCTCAGCAAGTTTGCCGATGACACCAAGCTGTGTGGTGTGGTCAACACACTGGAGGGAAGGGATGCCATCCAGAGGGACCCTGCCAGGCTTGAGAGGTGGGCCCATGCGAACCACATGAAGTTCAACAAGGCCAAGTGCAAGGTCCTGCACGTAGTTCAGGGCAATCCCAAGCACAACTACAGGTGGGGAGGACAATGGATTGAGAGCAGCCCTGAGGAGAAGGACTTGGGGGGCGTTGGTTGATGAAAAGCTCAACATGAGCCGGCAGTGTGCTCTTGCAGCCCAGAAAGCCAACCGTATCCTGGGCTGCATCAAAACTAGCATGGCCAGCAGGTTGAGGGAGGTGATTCTGCCCCTCTACTCTGCTCTCGTAAGACCCCACTTGGAGTACTGCATCCAGCTCCGGGGTCCCCAGCACAAAGACACGGAGCTGTTGGAGTGAGTCCAGACGAAGGCCATGATTGTCAGAGGGCTGGAGCACTTCTTCTATGAAGACAGGCTGAGAGAGTTGGGATTGTTCAGCCTGGAGAAGAGAAGGTGCCAGGGAGACCTTATAGCAGCCTTCCAGTACCTAAAGGGGCCTACAGGAAAGATGGTGAGGGACTGTTTACAAGGGCATGTAGTGACAGGACAAGAGGTAATGGGTTTAAGCTGAAGGAGGGTAGATTTAGATTAGATGTTAGGAAGAAATTCTTTACTGTGAGGGTGGTGAGGTGCTGGAACAGCTTGCCCAGGGAGGTTGTGGAGGCCCCCTCCCTGGGCGTGTTCAAGGCCAGGTTGGATGGGGCTTTGGGCAACCTGGTCTGGTGGAGGGTGTCCCTGCCCATGGCAGGGGGGTTGGAACTGGATGATATTCGATGTCCCTTCCAACCCAAACCATTCTGATTCTATGAATTTAATAATGCAGCTACATGTGCTGCTGTACATACAAGCCAAAATATTCTTTCAGTAGGTGTTGAAATGTTTCATCAGTTCTTCAGTTACTTCCCAAACTTCTGAGCCATGTTCCCACAAATAACATTCAGCAAGTATCCACAGACACACCACAAGTTTATAGAGACCCTGGCTTATTCATGATAAAGATATACGTCCATTTGGTTAAGCATGAAATAAGACAAGAAAGAAAGAAATTTTTTAATAGACAACCTGTCTTTAATAATGAGTTTTCAGCATCAAATAGCAGCATATGAACACTCTTACTGACATTTTAGTTCAACATCTCAAATACGACAGACCAAAGACATAATTTATTAACAGTTGGCAGTCTGGCACTAACTGGGGTCCAACTTTTACCGCAGTGTGCTCTGATTTTTTTCTTTATTCTTTCAGCTTATTTTGACTTTTAAAAAGAGATTTGTCATTAGCTAGTACACTACACCAATTCCAGGCTTAGTCCTGATTGCATATTAAATCAACTGCATATAGAATTCAAAAATATTTTAAAAATATTACTGTAACAAGAAAACAATAGGTAGGAATAAGTAATGTTAAGCAAAGCTTAACTCTTGTGCCTTAGCTTCCTTTCTCTTACAAGGATCACTATTTTTGTCAGACATCCCATTTTATCCAACTAGATTAAATTTTGTACTTGCACTTGAATTTTTTGTGGGTAATACTTATCCTCAAATGTTTCAAGATGTTTCACCTTGATTTTGTGGCAACCTATAGATCTTTCAAAAATAACTGATAATGGGATGTTATTATTCATTTTTTTCTACTGAAATTAAATTTTAAACAATATCATCTCAAACAGAACAGTAGGATTATAAAGTTCAATGAGAATGGAGATGACAATCCTGAATTAGATAAGGATTGAGACCATTTATTAATTCACTGTCCTTGGCAAGCAGAAAAGATCAGGCAAACAATCTCTCAGGGGGGCTCACAGACTGGACAG